>NC_143066.1:42170000-42770000 GCF_052426305.1 Pelodiscus sinensis
CCTCAGCGGCTCCCAGTAGCCCTCAGGCTAGACACTTTCCCCAGAGGTACAAACTTGCTGTTCACTTGGCCACCACCTTCATCGGCCATCATGGGGCAGATCAAACCTGTCTCTGCTGCCCTCAGTTGTTTGGGGACAGGACTGACTCTCTTCAGTGAGTCCTTCCTCTATTGCGTGTCATGCTCTCTGGATCAACTCTCCCATTGTCAGTAGAAAGGTGGGGATAGGGGGGAACCTGGCTGCACCCTCTACTCGGGGCCTCTTCCCCACGGCGCCTCCCCAGCACCTCCTTCACTGCTGGTCTTCCTCCTGGTACTGCCCGCACTTGCTTCTCCCAGGCCTTCCAGAGCACCCCCTTGTCTCAGCTCCCTGTGTGTAGTGAGCTAACCGAAGGGGAGTTGTCTTAACCAGTACTAGCTGATTCTTTATTGGCTCCCGGTGTGACGTAGTGGGGGTACCTGGCTGGTTTCTATGCTGCTAGCTCTGGGGTAACCCCCACTGGCTGCCGTGGGTACCACGACCCAGCAAAACAGGATGAGTCACTATGCAAAGGGACCTCTCAACCGGTATGGCCAGACACCCCCATGGAGAGGAACAAAGGAAGGTGGATGCTGCCCTGGCTGGAGGGCAGGGCTGGAAGAGGGTGGGTTAGTTGCTGTCTGGGAGCATGGAGGAGACAGCCTAGGGAAAGGGACTGGAGTTTAGGGGCCCAGTCTCCCCCATCTCAAGGGGGCCTGAGGCATCCTAGCCCAGCTCTGTGACCAGATTCCATCAGTGCTGTGCTGTATCCTGGAGAGGCAATAAACTTCCTCTATTCCACCGGCTGGTGCAGTGTGTTTGTGCCATTTCGGGGTGCAGGAGACGGGGGAACCCCAACGCGCCGTCACACCCGGTATCTTGATCAGCCTGTCGTCTTTCTTTCTAGAAAGCTCCTGGTTGAGTTGAGATGTCTCACTTGGCCTGTTTGCCTGAATTGATTCTGGCAAGTTCTTGACTGTTCTGGATTAGTCTTTTTTACCTTGGGGCTGTGTCTAGACTGGCACGATTTTGCGGAGATACTTTTAACAGAAAAGGTTTTCTGTTAAAAGTATTTCCGCTAAAGAATGTCTAGATTGGCACGGGTGCTCTTCTGCAAAAGCATCCGTGCCCAGTCTAGACGCGCTTTTGCGCAAGAAAGCTCCCATGGCCATTTTAGCCATCGGGCTTTCTTGCGCAAAAAATTAAGGTGTATTCTTAAAAATTAAAAGTATTCTTGCACAAGAGGGCTTATCCCTGAGTGGGAGTGTCAAGTGTGTGCGCCTGTGTGCGGCGGTGCCCCGCCCGTGCTGGGAGACCCTGTGTGCGGCAGGGCCCCGCCCGTGCTGGGAGACCCTGTGTGCGCTGCCCCGAACCCAGGCCTGGGCCTGACGACTGTTAACCCCTGAGCCTGTTAGTGGCCCTGGGCCTGGACTGGGGCTTGGCTGCTCTTGGCTCAGCCCACTCACAGGCCCGAGCCCCTGGACTTGGCGACGGAGGCTGTGGACCGGCCAGAGGCCGGAGCCCCGTACCGCGGATTCCTGGGAGGACGGCGCAGGGCGGCGGATCCCCCGGGGGCTGCGCAGACTGGCTGGGAGGGGCGGCACGCGCCGAGTCCCACGTGCAGGTTGTACGTGGAATAGCGGCGGCGCGTGGCCGGGCCCCTGGAGTCGGTTCCATGCACGTTTAGAGGCTAGCGCCTTGCTGAGGGGAACGGCCGCCCTCCCGCCAAGCAGCCTGCCGGTGACACACACTTTTGAGGAAAACCCCCCAGCGGTGGAAAGCCCCCGAGCAGTTCTAGGTCCAAGCCCTGCTCTCCCGGCATCACCACAGGGCCATCTCCCCTCTCCCCCTTGTCATCCGGGCGGTGACGCTGGCCCAGCAGCCCGGCAGGCGGCAGCGGTGACTGAAGGCCCTTGCCTGGCGCGAGGGCCGGGTGGGTCCGCAATAGCATGTTCTATCGGCCTGGCACGTTCCCGGATCCCGCGCGCTTCCCAGGCCCCTTTCCCTGTTCCCTCACTTGGCCACCCCAGCGCCGGCCTTCGAATTTCCCCAACACTCCTGGCCCCAGCCGAAATCCCTGTTTTTATTACATTTTAAAGAACATAATTGCTTCATATCTTGTATGGAAATGGGTCCGACAGATGTCAAATTAAATCCTAGGCCCATCATTTATTTATGGATGATTATATTAAAGATATATTAATATAGCCTTAGGCGTTATGGAATTATACGCTATAAAATATATTCAATCTTATTGGCCAATCTCTTTCCAATTCTGTCGGGTTTTTACAGCCACTTATTCACTCAAACCCCCCACCGCAGCTCCTCTAATAGAGTTGGAAGGGAATTGACCAGGCAATTGGAAAACACTTGAGGACTTAGATGGGCTGTGATTAGATTGTGCCGCCCCTGAGCGTTGAGGGGTCCCGCAGAATGAGCGGGCAGTAGCTCAGACCGGGCGCGGAGCAATCTAGGTTAAAGACTGGCACGGCGCACGCTAGCCCAGCTGCGGGGGCCTGCTTGGCCAGGATTACTGCAGTGCTAAACCCGGATTAGGTGATTGTGAAACAAGACTAAGATTTCTAATGCTAAGCTGGGGGCTGAGCAGAGGCCGGGTTTGCTGGAGACCAGCTGCTCTGTCTGCCGGGGGAAGCTGCCTCTCCTCTCTGCTGTGCTTTCCTTCGCCTTGTTCGACGCCAGCCTGACTCCGTTTCCTCTCACCGGGGTGGGGCGGAGTCGCCTCACGTCACATCTTGTGGAACTGCCCAGGAGCCGCTGTCATGGGTGCAAACGAAGGCTGTTAAATATCGACTAATTGGCTAATTGAATAGTCGATGCATTTGGCTTCGATTAGTCGATAGGGCGCCTCCACCTTTGAGGTGTGGTGGTAACCCTACGGGGCTCCCGGGCTCCGTGTGGCACTGCCGCTTTGAAATGCCGGTGCAGCCTGCGCCGGGCTCCCTGCGGTGTTTCACAGCTGTGGGGCCGCAGGGAGCCCGGGGTCTGGGCCCAGCTTCAAGTGGCTCTGCTGTTTTCAAGTACCCCCCTCCAATCCCCCCCTGCCTCTTTCTGATCGAGGCAGCAAGGGGGGTGAGCGACTAGTCGACTATCGGAAAAGCATTTGCTGACCGGATTGTCGACTCGCCCTTCACATCCCAGTGCGACCTGCCCTCACCCACGGACCTGCTACCCTGGGCAGGGAGCTCCCGGTGGTGCTGGCTTTGGACTCGGGTGCCTGGCGGGTTTCCATGCTATTTCCTCTTGCAGCTTCTTCCCGGGGCACGGCCCCTGACCGTAGGCGCCCTCCCCCCGGACGTGCTGAACACTCGCATGGCGCCTCTGTGCAGCTCCGGCACGAGGGGGACTGGCTGCTGCCTCGCGGGTCCCTGCGCCAGCGCAAGGCCTTGCCTAGGGGCTGCCTCAGTTCCCTGCAAAGCCTCAGGATCCCTTTGGGGTCCCTTGTGTCGGATGCAGGGTTGTGTGGCCTGGGGGCAGGGGCGGGCTGTGAGGCCTGGGAGATATGGAATCCCGGGGCTGGCAGAGACATCAGGAGTCACCGAGTCCAGCCCAGAGCAGGACCAGCCCCGACTCAACCCACCCAGCCAGGGCTCTATCGAGCCGGGACTGCAACACCTCTAGGGATGGAGAGTCCACCCCTCCCTGGGGAGCCGTCCCAGCGCTTCCCACCTGCCTAGGGAAAGAGCTGTTCCTCGTCCCCCTCCATCCTCTGTGGAGCCCCCCTCAGGGAGTTGCTGGCTGCTCTCAATCCCCCTCACTCGTCTCTTCTGCAGACTGAACAGGCCCCGGCCGCTCCTCTCAGGTCACAGGGTTTGGCTGAGCTCGGGACGGGGCCGGATGTCTGGGACCCCACGTCTGGGACCCCGTGAGCAGCGGGCTTCCGAGGGACGCGCCAGAGAGGTTAGTGCAAATCCCCCACTTCCAGGGCTGCAAGGCCAGCCCCTCGGAGCCGGGCACGGTCCCTCTGGCTGCTGGTGCCTGCAGGCGAAAGGCCCTGGCAGAAAGGGCTGCATTGCCCCGCCGGGCCCCTGGTTCTGGGCTGCAACTGGTGACCATGCAGCACGCTCAGCTGGGGGCTTTGGAGGGGGGGCCCGAGGCCGGAGTTGGGCTGATCCCTGTGCGGCCGGTTAGCTGGAGTCTTGTTTTCTGTAATGCCGCCGTGCGAGGAATAAACGGGCTTGCTGGGAGAAGCGCGTGGCAGCTGCTGGAGGGCAAGCGAAGTGCAGGCCCGGGCCCACGCCGGCCGCCTGGGAATATTGTGGCCGAGGGGGGAGCTGGAACAGCCCTTGGCAGCGGGGGGGGGGGGGGGGGGGAGGCAGGGCTGTGCCCCAGAGGTGATGGCTGGGAGCCTCTCGCTGGCTCTTAGGTGGGGCATGGTGGGGGGCGGGGGAGTGTGCTTGTCACGAGGGCGCTGCTGCCGGGCTCCTGGCCGCTCACAGAACAAGCCCCCCACAGTCGACAGGCTAGCCCTTTGCCAAAGGATTGCAGGCAACGCAGGAGCAGTTTTAAAAGTGTGTGTGTGGGGGGGGGGTTAGTACTAAGCAATTAAAAGCAACATTTAAATGGAATAATTAACAATCCTTAACCCAATTTAGAAGCCTAGTTCTTAATCCAATTTAACTCTCCCCCCCCTTCTGGGGCTGGCCAGACCCCTGGTAATGTGGGTTAATTTGGTGGAGGCGGAAGTCCAACGTGCACGTCACCTCAATATGCCAAATTGATGGACTCTAACTCGTGGGGCAAAATGGTACATAACATAAGAACGGCCGTACTGGGTCAGAGCAAAGGTCCATCTAGCCCAGTATCCTGTCTGCTGACAGTGGCCAGCACCAGGTGCCCCAGAGAGGGTGGACCGAAGACAATGATCAAGCGATTTGTCTCCTGCCATCCCTCTCCAGCCTCTGACAAACAGAGGCCAAGGACACCATTTTATCCCCTGGCTAATAGCCTTTTATGGACCTAACCTCCATGAAATTATCTACCTTCTCTTTAAACTCTGTTATAGTCCTAGCCTTCACAGCCTCCTCTGGCAAGGAGTTCCACAGGTTGACAACACGCTGTGTGAAGAAGAACTTTCTTTTATTAGTTTTAAACCTGTTCCCCATTAATTTCATTTGGTGTCCTCTAGTTCTTCTATTTAGGGAACTAATAAATAACTTTTCTTTATCGGCCCTCTCCACACCACTCATGATTGTATAGACCTCTATCATATCCCCCCTCAGTCTCCTCTTTTCTAAACTGAAAAGTCCCAGTCGCTTTAGCCTCTCCTCATATGGGACCCGTTCCAAACCCCTAATCATTTTAGTTGCCCTTTTCTGAACCCTTTCCAAGGCCAAAATATCTTTTTTGAGGTGAGGAGACCACATCTGTACACAGTATTCAAGATGTGGGCGTACCATAGTTTTATACAGGGGCAGTAAGATATTCTGGGTCTTATTTTCTATCCCTTTCCTAATAATTCCTAGCATCCTATTTGCCTTTTTGACCGCCGCTGCACACTGTGTGGAAGTTTTCAAAGAACTGTCCACGATAACTCCAAGATCTCTTTCCTGATTTGTCGTAGCCAAATTAGCCCCCATCGTACTGTACGTATAGTTGGGGTTATTTTTCCCGATGTGCATTACTTTACACTTATCCACATTCAATTGCATTTGCCATTTTGTTGTCCAATCACTGAGTTTGGTGAGATCTTCTTGGAGTCCCTCACAGTCTGCTTCTGTCTGGACTATCCTAAACAGTTCGGTTTCATCTGCAAACTTTCCCACCTCCCTGCTCACCCCTTTCTCCATATAGTGAGGTGTATATGTAGCTCCATCCAGTCCCCCCAGCTCCCAGGCAGAGGAGTGGCCCAGAGGGGGTCTGCAAGGTCCCCCTCCTCCCCTGCAGGTGCTGCCCTTGCTGCACCCGGGGGCTGGGCACATGAGACACTGGAGCGAGGCCGTTCCTGGTTTCTTGGCCTGGTGCCTGGCTGTGTGGCTGGGGGCCGGGCGCTTTGGGCCTGTTGCTCTTCCCTGAGTCAATTCTGGACAGAGCTGCTTTGAAATGTGGGTTGCACAGGCTGGAGGAAGGCAGGTTTCCTGCTGGCCCCGTGTGGCTTCTGCCAAGCTCCCCCCCAGCAGCAATCGCCCCTTGCTGGCCCTGGGAGTGTGGCCTCAGGCCTCCCCCGCAAAGCTCACTTGCTCCTTACGCCATGTGGGCTGGGAGCTTCACTGGCCACTCCAGGTCACTCGACAGTCGTAGGCAGAGCCTTAGGGTGCCCCCCCTCCTATAGAGCCTTAGGGTGCCCCCCCATAGAGCCTTAGGGTGCCCCCCTCCTCCTATGGAGCCTTAGGGTGCCCCCCTATAGAGCCTTGGGGTGCACCCTCCTCCTATAGAGCCTTAGGGTGCCCCCCCTCCTCCTATAGAGCCTTGGGGTGCCCCCCTATAGAGCCTTGGGGTGCCCCCTCCTCCTATAGAGCCTTAGGGTGCCCCCCTATAGAGCCTTGGGGTGCCCCCTCCTCCTATAGAGCCTTAGGGTGCCCCCCCTCCTCCTATAGAGCCTTAGGGTGCCCCCCTATAGAGCCTTGGGGTGCCCCCTCCTCCTATAGAGCCTTAGGGTGCCCCCCTATAGAGCCTTGGGGTGCCCCCTCCTCCTATAGAGCCTTGGGGTGCCCCCCCCTCCTATAGAGCCTTAGGGTGCCCCCTCCTCCGGTGGCGGGGGCTTCCCCTGGGCCCCAGTGGCCTTCTGAGGGCTCAGTGCTTGTGGTCAGAGCATGGGCTGGGGGCAGGGGCACCAGGCTGGGCTGGCTGGGCCATAGGGCTGCCTGTTGCCGAGTGACTTGTGTGGCCATTGGCCAACTTTTTTTTTGAATCTGGAGCTGGAAGGGAGGAGCCTTGGGAGGCCATCGAGTCCAGTCCCTGCCCTCACGGCAGGACCAGGCCCCCTCCCTGGCAGACTGGCCCCAGATCCCTACCCAGCCCCTCAAGGGCTGGACTCCCGGCCGTGGGTTCAGCAGGCCACTGCTCAGCCCCCGCGCCATGGCCCCAGCGTGTCTCCGGGGCAGAGGCTGGTGCTGGCTGGGGGTTGCACCGCGTCCCTCCCTGCGCACCCAGCGGGGGGTCCCCTGGGCCTGCCCAGCCCTAGGCAGTGGTGGCCGGGGGGTTGCAGTTGTGCAGACCAGCCTGGGGGGTTCAATGTGAGCCGGGGCCCGGGGCTGCTCGGCCCTTCCGCGTGTCTGCCGGGGTGTCGGCTCCCGGCCAGGGAGGAGCCGGATTTGACGTGCACTGTGGGGCGCTGGCCACGGGGCGCTGAGCCGCCGTTTCCGCTGCGTGGGGGAGGGTCGCTGGCTCCACCGAGGGCAGGAGACAGGGCGGGAGTCGCCCGTTCCCGGGAGGCTGGATAATGTTTTATGCGCCCCCGGCAGCCAGAACAAAACCTCATCTTCGGGGGCGTCAATAAATTAGAACCTATTAGGCGCTGTCCCCGGGAGCCCGGCTCGCTTCAATTCTGCTCTAATTAGAACATCGCTTTCCCTGCCTCAGCGCTTTCCCCTCCGCTGGGTATCGATCCGGGCTCGGCGGGGAGCTGGCCAACTGTTGACAATTGATGGCGCCACAAAGCGAGTCCCTCCTGCCACAAAGGCGGCTTTTAATAAAGCCCGTTGCCACCCGCCTCCTGGAGGCCTCGTCGCAGCCCGGTGGGGCCGCAGCGTCACCCCCAGGCCGCTGGGCGCTCGGCACAGAGGGGTTTCTGTTGCAACGCTTGGTCTCCCGACGCCCGGAGAGCTGCCTAGAGGGAGAGGCACCAGCTGAAGCTCTGGGGGCCAGGAGGAGCAATTGGCACCTCCCTGGCTTAGGGCACTCGCATCTGCTCGGGGCAGCTAACTGGGCAAGATCCGTGGGGCTTGTGTGCCTGATACCCCCCCCCCGGCAGCCAGGCGCCTGCGTGCAGCTTCTCTTTGGTGCGGGAGGGAGGCGGATGATCCTGGGGAGACGGGCACCTCGCCTACTGACACACGAATGCAGCCGAGCCCCGAGAGGAGAACGGCGCCCGCAGAGCCTGCCCTGCTATCGCCTCCACCTCTGCCTTGGGGCAGCCTGTCGCGCTTTGGCAAGGCCCTGCTCCCTGCCTCCGCTGGGGAGGAGCTGGGGGGCGGGGGCCTGGTCAGTCACTTAACTGCAGTGCAGGGTGTAAGAACTCCGTGAAAACAGGCTCTTGGGGCCCCCGCGCCGGCCCCTTCACCGTGGGATTCATCACTTCCTGCGTCTGCCTGTCCGGTACGACTCTGCTCCGGCACCGACTGGCGGTTCCTCTGTGTCCCCGGAGACTCACTCCAGCCATCTGCGCCTGGGGGCAAGGACGGTGGGGCTAGAGCAGGGGTGGGCAGTCATTTTTGGTGGGGGGCCGCTCCAAGGTTTTGGAAAGTGGCCGAGGGCCGCGCTGTCCTGTGGCGGGGATGCGGGGCCTAGGATGGAGGCTGGTGCAGCAGGGGGCCCGGGGCAAGGGACTGGGGTGCAGGAGATGGCGAGAGGTCGGAGAGGGAGGGTGGGTGGAGGAGGAGGGATTGTGACCTGGGATTGGGGTGCAGGAAAGGATTCTGGCCTGGGGGAGGGTGTAAGAGGGGTACAGGGTCTGGGAGGGAGCTGACCAGGTGCAGTGGGTTTGGCTGGTGACCTGGGGGAGGGAGGAGTCCTGGAGCCCTCCTGGACAGTAGCTGGCCAGCCACGCCCTCCCCGTCACCGGTGGGGGGGGGGGGGGGTGAGTGCAGAATGGGCCATTCTGTGAGTTTTCCGAGGTGCTGGCCAGACTTTGAAGAGGAACTAAAATGAGATTTCCCCTTCTGCATGTGACGGCCAAGGCGAGGGTGGGATCTAATAGCAGGGCCCTGGCGCTGAGTCCATTGGGCGTTCGCTCACTCACGTAATGCTCCCGTCTCTTCAGATCAGCTTGGAACTCGAGCAGCGTTGATCAGCGAGGGCATGCGGTGACTTTTGTTAATTTGCTCAGAGCCAACTCCGTGTGCAACACAGCTCATCAATCAAGTGCAGCCACAACCAGGAGCCTAGGTCAGTCCAAGCTTGCAGGCAATTGTCACAACTAGGTTTGAGGCTCCAAGGATCAATGCAAATTGCCAAGATTTCTCATTACATTGACTTATGCTCATCTGTTCTCCAGTACCTAACACACTCATCACCTCTCCACTGTTTCTCCCAGGAGTAATGACACTTGCTCCTCTAAGCATTTGAGAGGGTGATCCTGCTGTTTGGGCCAAAAGGGCTAAGTGCTTAGAATATCAAAAATCAATGGTTAAAAATTCTGGTTCAAATGTTACTTAATCCCATTTGTTTGCATGTGTAAGGAGGGCACAGAGAGAGCATTAGTGAAAATCTGAAGTATACCTTCCTGAGATTCACTACAGAGCACAGAGTTAGCAAGAAAACCTTTGGTTATTTGTGTTTCTCCTTCTTTCCTTTCACATAATTTTCGTGATGAAACTCATCACTTCATGTCCTGTTAGCCCTAGCGTGAGGGGAAGTCCTTCCCACATGACTGGACCGGGGCATCTTTCGCCCTGGGGATCTGCAGCTTTTGTGGGATCAGTCAGCTCAGGGGTACCATATGGTGACCTCAGTGTTTTATGCCCTGGTTTCAGGGCTCACTGGAGTGAGCCACTGGGATGGGGTGATTAGCCCCTAAACTCCCCTGCTGGAGGCTTGTGGCCATGTCACACCCCACCCCAGAAAAAGAGCAGTAGAGAAGTCCCGTCAGCTCCTTGGAGGTGCGGTGTGAGACAGCCAATCAGGGTCCAGCAAGCCAGTATAAAGAAAGCTGCTGGGCCAAAGTCAGGCAGTTCCTCCTTGGAGCTCAAGGAGTGCCGGCTGGGCGACTGGCTGAGGGAGCAGCAGGACCATGGACAGCTCACGGGGGAGCACTTATTGCAGGCTGGCCTGAGGCCCAGGGCTGGCTACAGAAGGCCAGGGTTTGGCCAGGGGAAGAGCTTCAGGGCCCTGGGTAGGGTGGTGCTGGGACTTTGAGGCAAAGCCCTGGGGTATGGGCAGGGATGGCGGGGGCATGGGGAAGCAGCCCAGAGTGAGACGAGCAGCAGAACTTCAATGAACAGGACACAGCGGACAATTGCTATTTACAGGGTCCCTGGGCTGGGGCTATTTATAGTGGATTCCCCTCAGCACCCTGCTAGCTACTGGCGGGAGAAAGGAGCTGGGTCCTAAGGCACCATGGAAGAGGCATCTCTGGGACACCCGCCTGTTCTGGAGCTGGAGGGAGTGGTAAGAAGTGCAGGCTCATCTCCTCGGCCCACAGGGAGTGCACGAGAAGAGGTGGACCCGTTACCGCCACCGAGGCGGCGAGCTGGAGTGCACGGAAGCTTATGCCCAAATACCCGAACAAACGTCTTCATCTTCCAAGTGCCACCGACCCCTTGTTTTTACTGAAACAGGCTAACCCGGCTCCCTTCTGAAACCTCTCTGCTTCCTCCTGCCGCTGGTCACCGCGTGCTCGGCTTTCGGCTCTCCGTTTCTCCGCTGCTGCTCTCCGTGTCCAGCAGATGCCGTTGGTGAGTAACAACCGTCTTCCGTCTTTTCGTCTTGGAGGCTCGTTGCGTTTGAGTCACTCCAAAGGTTGCACGTCAGCGTTAGCCCATGTCACTGCCTGGAATTTCCCTCGTGTCGAGCAATTTCTGTGAATGATTCCATGATGCCCTGGCTAGGTGACTGTGTCTTTCCGCGTGTGACGTAGTGGGGGTACCTGGCTGGTTTCTATGCTGCTGGCTCTGGGGGAACCCCCACTGGCTGCTGTGGGTACCACGACCCAGCAAAACAGGATGAGTCACTATGCAAACCAGTGGCCAGACACCCCCCATGGAGAGGAACAAAGGAAGATGGAATGCTGCCTTGGCTTGGGGGCAGGGCTGGAAGTTAGTTAGTTGGTTGCTGGCTGTCGGAGGGCATGGAGGAGAGCCTAGGGGAAGGGGCTGGAGTTTAGGGGCCCAGTCTCCCCCATCTCAAGGGGGCCTGAGGCATCCTAGCCCAGTTCCTGTAACCAGATTACATCTGTGCTGCGCTGTGCTGGAGGAGCAATAAACCACCCTCAATTCCACTGGCTGGTGCAGTCTGTTTGTGCCATTTCGGGGTGCAGGAGACGGGGAACCCCCAACGCGCCGTCACACTGGTGTCAGAAGTGGGATGCACTGCACCCCGTGGATGGAGCTTCCAGCGGCAAGCGACAAGGCGCAGTAGAAGCAAGAGCCCTGGAGCCAGGCGTGCTGGAGACAGAGCGAAGCGGTTCCTGGGAATCGTGGGGCGCTGCAGCACTAGACTGGTGAGTCTGCACCGAGGGGCCCAGCGGGCAGATGGCCTACGCCCAACTCTTGAAGGCAGAGCTGGTGGGGCTGTGCAGAGAGAGGGGCTTGCCTGTGCAGAAAGCAACCAAGGCCCAGCTGATTGCTCAGCTAGAAGAGAACGACCAGCCACAGGGCCAGGATCTTGTCCCCAGGGGAAGCAGCCAGACCCCCCCTGAGAGTGTGTCAGGCTCAGAGAGGGGGAGGAGCGCTGGAACCCACAGGAGAGATGAGACAGCTTCCCCCAGGAGGCCTGCAAGCTGCAGCCCATCTAGGGCAGGGGCCAGCCAAGCATAGCTGCGGCGGCTGGAGATCCAGCTGCGGATCAAGGAATTGGAAGTAGAGGACCGAGAGAGGGACCGCCAGGACCGAGAAAGGGATCGCCAAGATCGAGAGAGGCAGCGGCAGCATGAGCTGGCCATGGCAGAGCGGAGAACCGGCGGGGCACCGGCTGCGCCAAGTGCGGATGGGCCCCAGGGTCCCAGGACTGCCAGATGCTTGGAGAGGCCCGTGGTGGCCCAATTGAAGGACATGGGTGACATAGACGGGTTCCTCAGTGCCTTTGAGAGGGCCTGTGGACTGCAACGGGTTCCCCCAGCTGACTGGCTGCAGGAGCTCATCCCCGCACTGAGCCAGGAGGCGGCCGGAGTGCTCAGTCAGCTGGAGGACCTACAGCCCGGGGATTACAACCGAGTCAAGGAGGCCCTGCTGCACAAGTTCGGGCTGACCCCCGAGATGTACAGGAAGAAGTTCCGGGGGGTACAGAAAGGGCCACGGGAGACCTATGTGGATCTGGTCTCCCGCCTGGCGCAATACTGCCGCAAGTGGGTGTCTGGAGTCGGAGCCCAGACTGCAGAGGAGCTGCTCAAGCTGGTCATGATGGAGCAGTTCTATGCAGCGTGCCCACCCAAACTGAGGCTGTGGCTCAAGGACCGGAGACCAGAGAACCCCCAGGAGGCCGGGAGACTGGCGGATGAGTTCACGGAGAGCCGGTCCGGGTGTGAACGGGAGTCCCGGAGAGAAAGGGAACCGCGCAGAGATCGGATCTCGGCTGAGCGATGGAGGGAGTCAACTACGGGGCGAGACCAAGGAACAGGTCGTCTGCGCCCCAGAGAACCAGCCAGGGCCTGGACAGAGACAGCCCAAAGCCTAACTTGCCAGCGCTGTGGGCAAAAAGGCCACAAGAGGGCTCAGTGCACCAGGTCCCAGGACCGGGGACTTTCCAGGGTTAACTGGCTGGGGCGGGAGGAAGGGCAGGCTGCCCCAGAGGCAGGGGCTGGCAGGCAAACCTCAGCTCAGAGAGAGGGGAAGGATGCTCAGTGCACCTCCCCTGGGAGGTCTGATTCTCAGGAGGCGGATTTCTCCGTGTACCGGGTGGGGGCAGGACGGCCCCTGCGGAGCGAGTGCCTCATACCCCTGGAGGTGGATGGTAGGAAGGTGACGGGCTTCTGGGACACGGGGGCGGAGGTGACTCTGGCCCGATCCGACATAGTGGCCCCGGAGCGGATACTACCCCACGCGCAGCTGACCCTGAAGGGCATAGACGGGTCCCCGTTTAAGGTGCCTGTAGCCAGGGTGCATCTGAAATGGGGGGCGAAGGAAGGCCTCAAGGAAGTGGGGGTGCACCCGCACTTGCCCACCGAGGTGCTGATGGGGAACGACCTAGAGGAGTGGCCCCATGAATCCCAGCGGGCTCTAGTCACTACCCGGAGCCAGAGCCAGCGGGGGGCTGACAACGTGGGTCCAGGGAAGGACTCCTGGCAGCGTCCTCAGGGTCCCATCCCAGTGGACACGGGGTCCAGCCAGGCTGGGACTCCGGACCTAGGCAGAGGTGGGGGACAGGTCCCGATCCCTGCCTCAGCAGCTGAATTCCAGGCTGAGGTGCAGGCAGACCCCTCCTTGCAGAGGCTGAGGGACCAGGCTGGCCTCCGTGCAGCTCAGCCCCGGGGGAGAGGTGGCCAGGAGAGATTCATGCGGGAGCGTGGGCTCCTGTTCCGTGAGTGGCTCCCCCCCAGGAAGGCGAGGGCATGGAGGGTAGAGCGGCAGCTGGTCGTCCCCCGAAAGTATCGCCTCAAGCTGCTGTATTTGGCCCACGATTCCCCCGTTGGGGGCCACCGGGGGATCCGGAGCACCCAGCTGAAGCTGCTCCAGCACTTCTATTGGCCGGGAATCTTTACAGCCGTGCAGCGGTACTGCCGGTCCTGTGACTCCTGCCAGAGGGGCGGGAAGGCCCAAGACAGGAGGAACGCGGCTTGGGGGTCTCTACCCCAGATAGACCCTCTGGGCTGGCTGAGAGAGTTATGGGAGGGGAAGTCCTCCCTGGATGGAGCATCGGGGGTGGAAGCCGCCCTGGCTGTCCAGAGAAGGCTCGCTGGGCTCATGGCCCCGGCCCGAGAGACCCTGGCCAGAGATCAAGGCCAGTGGAAGGGTGGGTGTGACCCCCGAGGACAGGCCTGGGCCAGTCACCCTGGAGCGGGGCGGCGAGTGGACAGAGGGAAGCCAGCTCATGTGGGGCCTTGCCACGGCCGGCCTGAGTCAAGGGGAGCACCCATGTCCCCGGGGCGGGTTCCCACGCAGAGGACCCGAACTTCCCCAGGTCACGAGCGGAGTGACCCTGCTCAGTTCGCTCTCGGAGGGGGGAGAACTGTGACGTAGTGGGGGTACCTGGCTGGTTTCTATGCTGCTGGCTCTGGGGGAACCCCCACTGGCTGCCGTGGGTACCACGACCCAGCAAAACAGGATGAGTCACTATGCAAACCAGTGGCCAGACACCCCCCATGGAGAGGAACAAAGGAAGATGGAATGCTGCCTTGGCTTGGGGGCAGGGCTGGAAGTTAGTTAGTTGGTTGCTGGCTGTCGGAGGGCATGGAGGAGAGCCTAGGGGAAGGGGCTGGAGTTTAGGGGCCCAGTCTCCCCCATCTCAAGGGGGCCTGAGGCATCCTAGCCCAGTTCCTGTAACCAGATTACATCTGTGCTGCGCTGTGCTGGAGGAGCAATAAACCACCCTCAATTCCACTGGCTGGTGCAGTCTGTTTGTGCCATTTCGGGGTGCAGGAGACGGGGAACCCCCAACGCGCCGTCACACCGCGCTACACTCAGTGCAACAATCAGCTAGCAAGGAAACAAGCAAAATCCATCCTAGCCCTTCTACTGCTGGTAGATGAGCCCCATCCGTGCTTTGAGCGCCCACGAGCGTTTCACGTTATGTAGGGATTACAGCCGCACAAGAGACACACGTATACGGAGTTCATCTGATTCACTGGACAGATAAACGTGCAGCGTCTACTTCAGGGTGAAAGACTCGAAGGGACAAAACGGATTATCCACGGTATATTTGATTTCTAATGCAAACAACTGTATCATTTGGATGGACATGTGGCTTGGATTTCCTGCAGTAATACAGGCCGTTGGCCTTATTTGACCTTCGGTCTTAAAGCAAGTTGTTCCTAGTTTGGCTTCCTCGCCCCTCTCCTGTTCCACTCCCACTGCGCAAAGTCCATTTTGCATAAGACAGCCCGGGTCGCCCTGCATTGGTGCCTTTGCTGAGTTTTCTAGCTAGGCTGGGAGAGGAGAGTGATTCTGTCCATGTGCAACTTACACGGGAGTCTTCTCTGGGTGATTCGCAGAGATGCTGGACGCCCACTTGCCACGGAAAAACGCAGACGTTGAGTGTGAGGGGCAGCCGGGTTAGTCGTAACTTTAAAAAGTGAGTCGTCCTGTGGCAGCTTAGGGACTAACCTGGACGGCGGTGGGTGGGTGGGTGGGTGTATAATACAGCGCCGTGAGCCAACCGTAATGTTCCCTGTAACAGCTCAGCAGCCAGCCGGGTGTGTGTACAGGTAGCAGAGGGGTGGGGCTGAGAACAAGTGACAGGCCAACCCCTGTGGAAGCATCTTTCAAACCCCTTTGCTGCTGCACAGAGCCCCCCGCCCCCCCTCCCGCCGGCCACTGGGGTCTTTGCTGTGACCCCGCTGACCGTGTCGAAACGCCTCTGCCCATGCGCCCAGATCTGGAGTCAGACAGTCGCTGTGACCCCACCCCCAAGGGAGCACCTGGTAATTGCCCGGATAGCAAATGGTGGGAAAACGATTCTTTACTCGCTAACTGGAGGCAAGTCCCAGCCCCGCCCAGCTGGGAGCTGCGAATGCTAATTACTTGGAAACTAGCCCCCCCCAGACATTTAAATGAGGACTAACGCACTTGCTGTTGGTGTGGAGCGATTGGGCAAGGCCCCGCGTGGTCTCGTCATGGCTGTTCCGGCCCGTGGAACACGAGGAACCCTGGTGTCGAACCTCTCGGCGTGAATCTCTTAATACGCACCCGGCGTCTGGACGGCTCCACGCAGCCCCCGCCCAGCCGCGAGGGATTGATCCCCCTACGCGCAGGGAGTATTTCGTCAGCCTCGCGCCAAACACGCTGTCAGCCCCCGCCGACGCCCCCTCCCCGCCTGCCAGCGCAAACCCAGGTGCTGCTGCCTGGAACGCAGGCAGCTCGTCACGTTTTCATGGGCCGTGCTGCTCGGGCTTCTGGAATATTTATAAGTCGCTATTTACCCTGCGGCTCCCAGGCGGCCCGAGCTTCCTCCCCCCTCTGCTTCAGCAGCAAGAGGGGAGTCCAGGGGTGCTTGCCCCAGGCCACAAGAGCGTTGCTGGGGGCTGCGATGGGCCGCGGGAACCTGTTCCTAGCGGCGGGAAGCTCTGCTCTCCGTCTGCACTGGCCCTGGGAGCTGGCCGGGCCCTTTCCCTGTCTCCCCACCCCCTACATGTTGGCCTCTGGAAAGGCCATGGCCCCTGGCTTCTCCCCGCTTCCCATGGCTCTGGGACGTCCAGGCGCTCGGGCAGGCTGGGGTCTCCCTTGGCATGATGCAGCAGCCTGGGCGCTGCCGGTTTTGTGCTTCTCGCGGGCAACCTGGTGCTTCCTCCCCCCGCCCCGGAGTCTGGGCCTCTGTCACTCCCCCCCCCCCCCCCCTCCTGCGCCGGTTTCTCCCTTTGCCTCTGCAGCCCCCTCCCTTGTCTCCTCCCACGTCCTGCTCTCGCCCCCCTTCCCCCCCACAGCCACTCCCCGGCGTTAACTAATAAATCGTGGAACCGCTGACGCGGGAAACAGGCGCCATAAAGCGTTTCCTGCGCCGCGTGCCGAGGCCAGGGTGTACCGGCTTCCGGGCCTGGGCGGGTCTCGGCTGCCCAGCTGGGTTGCCGCAGGTGGAGGGCCGGGGAGCTGCCATGGATTTAACCCGGGACATTCTGCCTGTCTCGCCTCTGGTCACGTGGCCCCCACGTCCCTGGGGTAAGACTAGAGAGAGCCAGCCTGCCGACGCCAGCGAGACCCTCGTCTGCCTCGCGAGGCGGATTCAGGAGGGACAGGGCCCCCGCGACCGGGGACTGGTCTGACTCCGGACGTGGGACTCCCGGGGACGACAGTCGAGGGGGCGTTGGCCGGCCAGAGCCTGGCTCCGACTGCCAGCCACCCGCAAGTGCTGCGGTTTAGCCAAGCGCTGGCTAGTGACCGAGCAGCAGAGGAAAGTCCGGCGCCTCGACTCCGCTGCTCCGTCTGCTTCGCCACCCGCCCGCTGCCCAGATCCCCAGGCGAGCCGCCCGAGGGCGAGCGAGACGCGGGCCCGGGCCAGCGATTTCTCTGGGGTCAAAGGGAAACTCAGCCAAGGCGCAGCCGTGACGTGTCACTCCCCCTGCGACCGAGCCCGGAGACCCGCCTTTTGCCACGGGACCCAGCTCATGGTGCGGACAAGGGCAGTCGTGGCCTTTCCAGCCCCGTACTGGGGTGTGACTCAGGGCTGTCGTGTGACGTGGCAGCCTCACGGGGACACCTGGCAAGGAAGGTCTCTGCCCGAATCTTGGGGGCAGCCCCTCGGCCTGTCACGCGCCCTGATCTTGCTGCAGTGACCCTGCTCTGCGGTCCGAGTTGCTCCCCTCCGACTCTTAGTGGCTGCTTGAACAGGACACCTGTTTCAGGCCTGATGGGCCGGCCCGTAGCTCCTCCAGGCCTGGGACGTGACACGGCTCCTGGAGAGCTGACGGACGAGCCCGGTCCTGTATCTCCAGCTGACTGGGCCCCGTTTACCGACAGGGAACAGGCACCACTGACTCCAGGCCTGCTCGTGTTCCAGGGAGGAGCCCGGCTCCTGTGGCCCAAGTGACCCCCGGCTGATCCCGACACCCTTTGGCTGCAGCAGCTCATGCGACTGACCCTTCCCCTACAGGAGATCGGCGCCAGCAGGGACCCGCACACGGCGCTTGAACAGGCGGGAGAGTCTGGCCCATCAGGGAAATTCCAGGGCCGTTGCTGCACCTACCCCCGTGTCCGCTTGGTGGCAGATCCTGGACCAGGCTCAGTGGGCGAGGTAGAGAGTAGCAGCCACGCACCAGCTTGGCCTGGCTTCCTGCCCGGGCCAGCACTGGGGCAGCACAGCAGGCAAGGCCTTGTGGGGCAAAGTACCCAGCTGAGTGGCTGGCGGGTGCTTTACCTCAGGAGGTGCCATCTGGCCTGTCTGCTGGCCTAGACGCAGCCCAGAATCACCTTTGCTTTTGTTATGACGCTGTTGCAAAAAAAAAAAAAAAAAAAAAAAGCAGCAACCCTGGGTCTGGGGCTGCGTGAACAGGAGAGTGGGGAGCCGGGCACGAGGAGTCGTTCTCCTGCTCTGCTCTGCGCTCGTCAGGCCTCAGCTGGAGTCTTGGGTCTGGTTCTGGGCCCCACATCTCGAAAGAACTGGAGAAGGTCCAGAGAAGAGCAACAAAAAGGTCTAGAGAAGATGCGCTGTGAAGGGTGATTGAAAGAACGGGGCTCGTTTAGTTGGGAAGGAGGAGACCCAGAGGGGACGTGAGAGCGGCTTTCAGGTCTCTCAAAGGGTGTCACAAGGAGGAGGGAGGAAGAATTGTTCTCCTTGATGCTGCCAGGACAAGCAGCAAGGGGCTTAAACTGCAGCCAGGGAAGTTGAGGTTGGACATTAGGAAAAACTTCCTGCCTGCCAGGGGGGTGAAACACTGGGATAAGTTGCCTGGAGAGATTGTGGAATCTCCATCCCTGGAGATCTCAGAGCAGGTTGGACAGACGCCCGCCAGGGATGGTCTAGAGGGTGCTGGGTCCTGCCGTGAGGGCCGGGGACTGGACTTGATGACCCTGTGAGGTCCCTTCCAGCTCCAGTGGTGTCTGACTCGAATGGAATCCCAGGCATCTCTACACGACCTGGGTGTCCAGCAGGGCTGGATGCAGCCGAGAACCAGCGAGAGCCACTGCATCCCAGTTCCCACCGAGGGGTTATTTCAAGCGTGGTAGTTGCACACTCCAGCCAGAGCTCAGAGTGTCGCCTGCAGTCGCCCTTCACAACCGCTGGGCGCACACGGACTCGCTTATTCCGTCCACTGACCTGGCCAACGCACTACCAGCCCTGGCTAGTCTGAGCTGGGGGTTTGGCTCAAAATGCAGCAGAGTTCTCATCCCAGCCAGCTGTCTGGGCCTGTCTTACGCACACATGCTGCTGTGTCCCCACGCCCCGCCCTGCGCCTGCCCCGCCCGTTGCAGAGACGGCTCTGGTCCAATACTACTGAACTTCTGCTTCGACGAAACCCTTCCCCTCTTCACCCAGATCCGGTTTGCCTGGGTGAGGGCACCCGTGCATGGCTGCTGGAGGAATCTGTGCCCCCCAGGCGTTGAGACAAACACCCCCCTTCTCCTGCACGGCTCGGGGCACGTGCCCCACCTGGGGATGGGTGTCTCGGGGGCCAGGGCCGAGAAAGCAGAATAGCACCAGCATGCGGCTCTGCGCAGGCCCCGACTCCTGGGGCACCCTCGCTACATGTGCTCCCATGGGCCTGCGCCCAAGTCGGCAGGAGAGCGAGCCCCGGCAGATAACATTCGCCGGAGTCGTCCGTACGAGAAGGCGGCGGCAGGTTCCCCCCAGCTGGGCAGAAGCTGTTGACCTCTCCTGTTAAACAAAAGATGAGTTGTACTTCACTTTCCACTTCCCGTCAGCAATATGTCAGCTGCAGCTGCCTTCTGTGGTGCCAGCGCTACTGGAGAGCCCGGCCCTAGAAGGGGAGTAGATCATCTGCTCATTACCCGCCATAAATCATTTGCAAAATATTAAAATGCTTAAAGACTGTCATCTGGGCTTCACGAATTGCTTTGCAATCCATACGCTTCTGCCTGCCCGCGGAGGGAATGTATCCATCACCGAGCCAGGCAGCGCTATCAAATTCTGCTTTATTTACAGGCTGGCGTACAAAGCTATCAGAGGTTCACAGCAGTGGTAAAAGAGCCACCTCTGTGCCCTGCCATTACCAGCCTTCCTCGATAAATCTGACCTCGGCAATGGAAACTCATTAAGGTCATTAGGAAACGTGCCAATTCGCCGGGGAGCTGGCTTCTCTTAGATTAAAAAAGCGAGCGAGGGGGGAGAGCTGCTAACTGTGTAGTTTATTCCCATCTACACAAGTGCACAACCTCAGGGAGAGAGATTCAATATATCCTCTGTCAATTTCACTCATTCCAACACAAGGAGGCCTAGATGGCAGCACATGGCAGCCCCAGCAGATGTGACCGTGTTTGTGACACCCAAAGAGCAAGCCGAGAAGCGTGCTGCTCAGGGAGGGGCCTGGTGGCCTTAGAACAGGGGCTGGGAGAGGCGAGGGCGAGGCAGGAAGAAATCACTCGGATCAGAGCGACAAGCCAAGCGGGGGGTAGGGGGGAGCGAGGCGCAGGCCAGGATCCAGCTGCTAGTCCTGAAGTAGGCGGCAGCAGCGGGTACGAATCCAACCGCTTCCCCTCGGAAACAATCTCTTCCCCTCCTGCCCTCTAACAGCTCTGCCTGCCTGCTGCCGCCGTCCCGCACAGCTGAGCCGTCCAGAACCGAGCGTCGGCCCAGAGACACTTCGTTGCATTCTTGTGGTGCGAGCCAGTGTGCTAGGTGCTGCACAAATAGCATGAGCAACGGCTCCTGCTCCAGGGGGCTCACAGGCCGTCAGTGGTTCTCCACCTGCGGCCTGATCAGCACAGAGCTGTGACCCAGGGGACACCCTCAGGTGATGAAGGGACTTGATCCCACAGGTCAGTGGCAGAGTTGGGAAAAGACACCCCAGACCTTCCAGTGACCATCTTAGCAGGAGCTGAGTCTCTGCGTGGAGCCCCCGGTATGAACACAGACCCTAGGGCCCAGGCACCAACCGTCCCTGGGGCACATTGGCCTGGACACAAGACTCCAGCTGAGGCCTAACCAGCGCAGAGCAGAGCGGAAGAATGACTCCTTGTGTCTTGCTCACAACACTCCTGTTCATGCCGCCCAGACTCATGTTTGCTTTTTTTGCAACAGCGTCACGCTGCTGACACACATTTTGCTTGTGGTCCACTATAACCCCTAGATCCCTTTCTGCAAGACTCCTTCCTAGACAGTCGCTTCCCATTCTGTATGTGTGAAAGGGATTGTTCCTTCCTAAGTGGAGCACTTTGCATTTGTCCTTATTCAACTTCATCCTGTTTACCTCTGACCATTTCTCCGGTTTGTCCAGATCAGTTTGAATTCTGACCCATCCTCCAGAGCAGTCGCAACCCCTCCCAGCTTGGGATCATCTGCAAACTTAACAATCCTACTCTCTGTGCTGATATCTAAATCGTTGATGAAGATATTGAACAGAACCGGCCCCAAAACAGACCCCCACTTGTTACGCCTTTCCAGCATGACTGAACTGTTAATAACTACAATTCCAGCCAGTTATGCACCCACCTTCTAATAGCCCCATCTAGGTTGTATTTCCCATGTTTGTTGATAAGAAGGTCATGCGAGACCATATCAAATGGCGTACTAAAGTCTAGGTATCCCGCATCCACCACTTCTCCCTTAGCCACAAAACTCATTATCCTATTAAAGAAAGCGATCAGATCGGTTTGACATGATTTGTTCTTTACAAATCCATGCTGGCTGTTCCCTATCGCCTTGTTATCTTCCAAGTGTTTGCAGATAAATTCCTTAATTACTTGCTCCATTATCTTCCCTGGCACAGAAGTTAAACTGACTGGTCTGTAGTTCCCTGGGTTGTTCTTATTCCCCTTTTTATAGATGGACCCTAGATTTGCCCTTTTCCAGTCCTCTGGAATCTCTCCCGACTTCCATGACTTTTCAAAGATAAGCGCTTAAAGGCTTAGATCCCTCTACCAGCTCCTCGAGTATTCTAGGCTACATTTCCTCAGGCCTTGGTGACTTGAAGGCATCTCACTTCTCTAAGTGATTTTTTTTAACTCCTTCTTTTCCTATTTTAGCTTTTGAACCTACCTCCTCCACTCCAGCATTCTCTGCCGTAGGCATCGAGTTGCCCCCGACCTTCTTGGTGAGAACCCAAACAAAGAAGTCATTAAGCCTCCCTGGCATTTCCAGGTTTTCTAGTATCGTTTTCCCCTCTTCGCGGGGCAGTGGGCCTACCCTGTCCCTGGTCGTCTTCCTGTTCCCAATATAGTTGTACGATGCTGTCCTGTCATAGCTAGACTGAGCGTGTTTTGTGCCTTGGCCTTTCTGATCTTGGCCTCGCCTACTTGCGTTATTTGCCGATATTCGTCCTGTGGAATTTGGCTCATGTCCACGTTCCATGGGACTCCTCTTTGGTTTTTAGATCACGTAAGGGCTTGGGCCGCAGAGGGGCTATTGTGGGGCCGGCCGCAGAGGGGCCACGCAATGTTAAACACCGAGCTTCCTGCATGAAAGCGCAGAGCGCCACTCCCAGCCTGCGGCCGTTGGGCTTGGGAAGGGACCGTGGCACCGGCAGCTGAGCGTGGCACCTGCCCGCGAGCAGGGCGAGACTGGGGCCCTGTGGCTGTGCAGTGGGCTGTGGCGCTGGGCGAGGCCACGCTCTGCAGCACAGCGGGGCCCGCGGGGCTGGGGTCAGATCGACTCCCCTCCCAGGGAGCGATGATGCCTGGTCGTCGTCCCAGTCGCGAGCAGCAGTGAAAGGCCCCACCCACTGGCACTGGTGCTTTGCAAGGCTCAGCCCATCGTGCGAAGGCCAGGCCTTGGGACTCTCGGCGCACACGGACGCTGCACGCTGCTGTCAGCCATTGCCTTCCCCTGGCGTCGCGGAAAATCCACCCGAGGGCAGCTGTTGGACAGGGTTAATAGTGCCCTGGCCGTGGTCCTGCTGCGCCAGGTGCTGTACGCACAGAGGGGCCCTGCCCCAAGGAGTTGACGCTCTACACAGAAGAAAAGAGACAACAGCCAGATACAGAGTGGAGAGAGGTAACTAGCGGGGTCTCCCAAGGCTCTGTCCTGTTCAACTTATTTATAAATGATCTGGAGAAAGGGGTAAACGGTGAGGTGGCAACATTTGCAGACGCTACCAAACTGCTCCAGATAGTTAAGACCAAAGATCTCACCAAACTAAGTGATTGGGCAACAAAATGGCAAATGAAATTTCATGTGGATACAGGCAGTCCCCGGGTTACGTACAAGATAGGGACTGGAGGTTTGTTCTTAAGTTGGATTTGTATGTAAGTCGGAACTGGTACATATTGTAGGGGAAACTCTAGCCAAACATTTCTCCAGAGCTCAGTTTTATTCTCCCACACCTCACTTCCCTCAGTCCTTTATTCTCAAGCTGAGGTGTCTGCTGAGAAAAGCCACTCCGCGTCTCCCTGGTCTGCTGGGGGGGGGGGGGCGCTAGCTCCGCGTCTCCCTGGTCTGCTGGGAGGGGGGGGGGGGCGCTAGCTTCGCGTCTCCCTGGTCTGCTGGGGGGAAGCAGATAGTGCGGGGTTGCCTCACCCCGTTTGTAAGTAGGGATCCGATGTAAGTCGGATCCATGTAACCCGGGGACTGCCTGTAAATGTAAAGTGATGCACATTGGAAAAACTAACCCCAACTAGTCATGCAATATGATGGGGGGCTAACTTGGTCACAATTACTCATGAGAAAGATCTTAGAGTCATTGCGGAAATTTCTCTGAAAACATCCACTCTGTGTGCAGCGGCCGTCCAGATATAACGTTAGGAGCCATTAAAAAGGGGATAGAGAATAAAATGGAGAATATCTTACTGCCTCTATATAAAAGCCTGGCACGCCCACATCTGGAATACTGCGTACAGATGTGATCGCCTCATCTAAAAAATGATCTATTGGCATTTGAAAAGATTCAGAAAAGGGCAACAAAAATGCTGAGGGGTTTGGAACGGGTCCCATATGAAGAGAGATTAAAAAGACTTGGACTTTTCAGCTTAGACCAGAGGAGACTAAGGGGGGGATATGATAGAGGTCTATAAAATCATGACTGGTGTGGAAAAAGCGCATAAGGAAAAGATATTTACTTGTTCCCACTATATAAGAACTAGGGGTCACCAAATGAAATGAATAGGCAGCAGATTTAAAACAAACAAAAGGATGTTTTTCTTTACTTAGCGCACAGTCAATCTGTGGAACTCCTTGCCAGAGGACGTGGTGAAGGCTAGAACTTTAACAGGGTTCAAAAAAAGAGCTAGATAGATTCCTGGAGGTTAGGTCCATCAATAGCTATTAGCCAGGATGGGTACGGATGGTGTCTGTAGCCTCTGTTTGTCTGGAGGTGGGTGACAGGGGAGGGATCACGTGAGGATTCCCTGTTGTGTCCCCTCCCGCCTGGGCACCTGGCATTGGCCACTGTGGGCCGACAGGACGCTGGGCTGGATGGACCTTAGGTCTGACCCAGTCTGGCCGTTCTGATGTGCAGGTAGACAGGCGAGTGTGAGGAAACGATTAGGCGCCCTGGCCACCGTGGCTGGCTGGGATCCCACAGGCTAACGAGGGTCAGATGTTCTGTAGGCACCGCTGCACCAGGCAGGTTTGAGGAGGGGTTTCAGGCTGGTTGGTTACCCGCGCTGTGGATTGGGTTTGCCCGACAATCTGCCACAAAGTGCCAGGAGAAACGCTCCTTCCCATCAGCTGGGGCCTGCTGGCAGGGTGGCTTTACTGAGTTGTTAGTGTGCTGCAGCATTAGTTTAGCTTTAGAGAAGTGCTTGGTAATTAGCCCTTCTTTCAAGCTCAGGTCGGGGTTATTTACCCTCAGACTAATTTCAGCTCTTCCCTGGGGACTCCTGGACCTGCCCAGCCTGGGAGCTGTGGGGCGGGTCCTGGGGTCAGTCCGATTCAGGACGTGGCCCTGTGCCTGGGCGCCGTTAGAAGAACACACTCTGGCCCAGGCCTTATCGGGGCTCTAGTCCTCTACCCTCGAAGGGCAGCAGCCCCTTCTGTGGCCGCTTTCCTCTTCGCCCGCCGCCCGTGTCTGCTCACCCGTCTGCGGCGGGCCAGGCGGCCTGGCCACGGCGTTCCAGGCCAGCGCCCCCGTTGCCCTTAGAGAGCAGCAGCATGGTGGGTTCAGTCTCATCCAGCCCTTTCCCTGCTCCCGCTGCGCCTGCTCTTTGCCCGAGGAGTCTGTTTAGACTCCATCAGCCTGCCCGGGGGTTCAGCCGGTCCGTGCAGCCTGCTTCACTTTGTGCTTGGCAGCCCTTCCTGGCGCTCGTTAGTGCGGTCTGGCCGGTCCTAGTGGTCAGATCCTGCTCGGTTAATCCCGGTCGCTCGACTGACCTCAGCAGTGCGACCGAGGGCAGCTCCTGTCCGGAAGGATGGGGCGAGACGTCTGCCTGGGAATGGAATGAGCTGGGCTCCATTCCTAGCTCTGCCACCACCTGCCTGCGTGACCTTGGTCATGTTACTTATGATAACCTCTCCACCTCCCTGGGAGCTGTGGGGATAAATTCATCCATGCCTTTTGAGGAGCTCAGTTCTGCAGCCATGGGGACCAGCGGAAAGGCCGTTGACAGGGACTGAACCTGGCACCTTCCAGACATAATGCATAAGCCTTTATCAGCTGCATTATAAGAGGGTTCCTCGAGCAGAGAGGTGGAGGGGCAGCCCCTGTGTCCAGACGCGGTGGGAGAGGCGCTCGTGTGTTCTAGACCAGTGTGCTGTGAATACGCCTCGCAATGTGTCTGTGTCTGTACGTACAGCGGCCCTTTGGGTGCCACCGCGAGGGTCCCACCAAATTCACAGTCCATTTCGGTCCCTTTCATGTCGTCTCCACGGTGACTGTCGTAGTAAATGTCATGGTGGTGTCAGGGTAGGGACCTGACCCGTAGGGAGGTGGGGGGGTCGTTACACTGCCACCCTTCTGCGCTGCTTCAGGCCGTGGCGCCGCCTTCCGAGCCGGGCAGCTGGAGAGTGGCAGCTGCTGGCTGGGAGCCCAGCTCGGAGGCGGCACTGCCAGCAGCGCAGAAGTCCAGAGGGCCTGGTCTGGTACCGCCCCCCTCCCTTCCGCACGGCCCCCAGCGCCGCTCTGCAGCCCCCCCGCTCTGACGGCAGCACAGACGCCTCGGCCCTCACCGGAGCCTTGTGACGCCCCTGCCGGGGAGGAGCCCTGAGCGCTGCAGGGCACGGGGTGAAAGCGCACGGGCCGGACTTCAGACGGTGCTGGGGCTGTGAATTTGGTAGGGCCCTAGCACGTGGAGCCGCTGACGCGTTTCCCCCCGATCCTGCCCCCGGTGCCTGGAGGCCGGAGCGTAGCGGGGAGGTATCAGGGTCTGACTCCAGCGGCTGGCGATTCTCCTGTGGGCCCGGGCCTGCCTCGCTGGAACAGACGGGTCGAAGCCTGAGCGTGGCCACCACCTCCCCCGCTCACTGTGGGCGGCCTCCCCGCTGTGCCGCTGGGGACAGATCCCTGCTGCTGCTCCTGGCTGCGGCTTCGCCCGCTCAGCTCAGCCCTGCCCGTGTTCCTGGCTCTCTCCACCGGATGGCGTCAGCTCGCTACAATTCTCCCTTCCCACAGCGCTGGGGGTTCCGGCCTCGCCTTCCCTTTTCCCACCGACGGGGCCCCTGCCGGGCCCGGGGGCGGGCTGGTGCAGAGACTCTGCTCTGGCCACGGGTGGTTCTGTGGGGCTGGACCTGGCTTCCCCCCTGCCCTCTTCACCCTGGCTGCTGGGGGCAGGAATCTGCTGCGGTTGGGGTGGGGGGGGCTCCTGCCGGGGGTTCCCTGGGGGCAGGGCCAGTGATGGAGGAGAGGCTGCGAGAGCCGGGCGGGGCCGGGCGCGGTGGCTCACCCAGCCGGCTCTGGCTCCAGCTCTGAGGCAGCGCATGGACCCCGAGGGCCAAGCTCCCTCTGGGGGCCTCGCGGGCTCTGCCCCCAAGAGCCAGGGTGCAGCCCCAGAGGCAGCTGCTGCCTCCCCCGCTGTGCAGCCGAAACGAGCCGGGGGGATGCGCTGCCAGGACGGAAGGGAAAGGGTTTCCCTGCTGTGTGGCCTGCCTGGGCAATGGGGGCGCAGCCTGCCAGCCCCCTGTCTCCAGGAAGAGAGCCCTGGCCCGCTGACAGCAGGTACCGAAGTGGGGCGGGAGACGGGGGGGGTCCCAACCAGGACCCAGCCTGCTGCACTATCGGGATCCTCGGGTCAGACTTCGGGGAGCTCCCCTGAGAGCGGGGTCCAGCCCCAGCCAGGCCCGGGAGCAGAAGGGCCGTGGGACCCGCCCTGCTCGGAACGTTCCCGCTTTATCCGAACCCAGGAGCTACGTGTGCGTCGCACGTCGGCCTGGCGCACGGACAGCCCCCCGTGCTGGGTGTGCAATGGGGCCCAAGGCAGCCTGGGTCTGCACTCGCTGGCGCCTCCCTGGGGCCCATTTGTGGCAAAGCTCCAAACCGGGGCTGGGGTGCAGCTCACCCAGCCCGGAGCCACGGAACGGTGCAAAGTGCTGGGGGGGGAGAGCTGCCCTCGTGTCAACATGTCACCTGCCCTGGAGTGCGCTGGCCTGGCACCCACGCCCGAGGTGCCTTTCCCAGGGGAACGGGCTTGCTGGCGCGCGGGCCCGGGGCGAGTGCCAGAGCGGCTGGCGTGCCGGCGGGGGGAGGGGTGTGGAGTCGGCAGGCAGCAGCCATGCGTGGGAGTGGCCACGGCCAGCAGGCACGAGGCGGGGCTCTTTGGCGTGTGGGTTAGGGCCAGGAAAGGACAGGAGCGGCGGAGGGAAGAGAGGGCAGGTGGCTGCCAGGGCCCCTGGGCACGACCACGTGGACCACACTGAACAAGGCCCTGCAGGTGCTGGAGAAGCCGCAGGTACTGCTGGAGCAGCCGGGCCTGGGGCTGAGGAACAGCCCCCCCCCCCAGCAGAACAACACAGACCTGAACCAGCTCAGCTCCGGGGAACACGGCCCCAGTGGGAGCAAGCCCCCACTCAATCCGCCTTCCTCTGGATAAAAGTCTTACCCAGAGACAGCTCCCGCGGGTTGTTCCCTGGATCAGCGAGAGGCAGCGCTGCCCAGCTGTGCCACCCGCCTCCCTCGGCCCCAATTATTTACTCGGGGCCTGTTCAGAAATCAGTTGTTTTATCAAGTATCAGACGCAGGATTTCAGTGGTTCCCAGCAAAGCCGGCCGGATCAGAGGGAGTGACTGAGCCACACTGAACACAGGCCGGCTCATCCCAACACACCAAGGAAGTGGAACCCGCGAGTTCGTACCCCCCGGCTGTTCTGCTCATCCCGTTCCCAAGCTGGACAGCCTCCCGCTTCAGTCCCTGCTGTTTCTAGCAGGCAGCTTGGGTGGAAGTGGGGGGTCTGCTGGCAGCTGGTGACGCCCCATCGTTTGGCTCCCCCCTGCTGTCCCTTGGCCCACGGCAGGAATCCTGCGTGTTCTGTTCAAACGCTTCTCGCCTTGAGTGGAAGGTGCCAGGCCCACCGTGGCTTCCAGCCTTCCGTGGCCTGGCAGGACCATCCCCGCCACTGGCTGGCGGAACAGCGGGACCGTTCACAGGTTGCTGGCTGGGCTGCGTCCCTGCCCAGGAAGACCCCCCCCCTCCCCCGCTTGTGGCCTGAACCGGCTCAGCGCGCTCTGTGCCCTCCCACCGCAGGGCTCCGCGGCCCCGTCCGGCCACTTTCAGGCACCTTGGTCCAGAGCCAACCCGCCGGCGAGACCCTTCCTCTCTTCCAGATTGAACCCAATTGGGCTGGGCCTCTGTGACGGACCGGGCCGTGTCTGGGCACAGCTGAGGGCGTCCACTCAGGGCGAATTGCTCAAATCCAGGGCTCCTTACAGCCCCCAGACTGGTGACCTCTCCAAACAGGCCCCAAACCAGTCCCACAGAGCGCTTCAGCTGCCTGCCTGAAGCCTTACGAGAAAAACCCCTCCGACACCCCAGCAATATCCGTGCCCCAGGTGGCCCCGGGCCTCATACACAAGTGGGGGGGTCTCAGCACCCAATCCCACCTACCCCGAACAAGTTCTGTCCGGTTCCAAGAAACCAGCCACAGATCCCTGGTCAATTTACCCTCTGGATCTTACCCACAAATCACGCTGGGCCAATCCTTCAGCATCTAACATCTAAAGGTTTATTGCTACAAGAAAGAAAAGCCTGAGAGTGAGGTTGTTAAAGGATAGTACGTTACATGCACCGAATCTCCCAGTTCTCGATGCAGGCTCTAGCAGAGATGTCACAGCTGCTGGTTTAAAAGTTCTTGTTGCGCATCCTACAATCAGGATGGGTTCACAGGTCTTCCGGGCTCTTCGATCCCTGCAGTGCTGCCTCTGGGATGAAGTGCTGAGCTGAGAACAAGATGGCGTCGACCACATGGCCTATTTATCCCTCCTTCCTGGTCTCTTCTTGGCTGCAGCAGGTCACCTGGCCAGAGGCCGATCTCTGTGTTTCCTGCTGGCTGCTCTCAGGTGACAGCCCCCATTCCTTAGGTGTGTCCTTGGCCCATTGAGAGCCATTGTCCCACAGGGCCTCGCTGATTAGCATGTCCACAGGCCCGGCCCTGCCCAATGCTCTACCACATGCAGGGAAATATTCAGTATCCACACAAGTACATGCTAATAATTGCACACACAGACATTATACAAACACATGAACAGCATACATAGGGGACGAGGAGTCCTGTGGCACCTTATAGACTAACTGAAGTGTAGGAGCATAAGCTTTCGTGGGCAAAGACCCACTTCGTCAGATGCAAGAAGTGGGTCTTTGCCCACGAAAGCTTATGCTCCTACACTTCAGTTAGTCTATAAGGTGCCACAGGACTCCTCGTCGCTTTTGCAGATTCAGACTAACACGGCTACCCCTCTGATACTTAGCGTACATAGGACTATCAGGCAGTAAGCTTCTATTCAATACCTCACATGGCCCCCTTCTATACCATTTTTTGGGCCAACACCCCCACCTATGGGTGCAGCAGTGATCTGGCTGCTCCCCTCAAGATCCAGTAACGTGACAGCCTCGCCGGGCAGCCAGCTCCTCGTTCCTCCTCCCAATGAGCCACTCGGGGGTAGGGGGCTCCAGTCTGCACCAGGGCACTGGGGGGGGGGGGTGCAGGTGCCAGGACCCATCCTGGGGGGCAGACCTTCCTCGCTGTAGCCCGAGTCCTGCTCCCACTGCTCACCGGAGGGCGCTCTGGCAGGCGTGGGGACGGGGCCTACATGCGACTCCTGGCCCCTTGGTGCTGCTACGCTCACGTGCCCAGTGTCCTGGCCTCTTCCCTTTCCACTGTGTCCAGAAATCTCCTCCTCCCCCCGCTGCTGCCTGGCCAATCTCAGGCCGGGTTGAAACCCCTCGGACGTGGCTTCTGCTCGGAGCCCTCTCACAGTCCCACCCGTGGCAGCGTCTCTCCATGGACACGGGCTGGGCCCCGTGGGAGCTGCCAGATGCTGTGGGATGAGCAGTAGCGTGAGGCCACACAAGGCCATGCCCTGGCCAAGAAGAGAACCCAGGAGTCCTGGCTGGGCAGAATGTCACTGAAGTGCCGGGTCGCAGTGCCTAGCCTGGCCTCCCGCATCCCACAAAGGGGCAGGGGGCCGTGGGGAGTCCTTCCCCCCCGGCATGGTCCACTCCCCTCTTCCAGCCATGGGAGCGACGGGAGAGGGGAGCCGGCCCCTGGAGCCGCTGCTGGGTTGCGGGAAGAACACGCCCTCTGTTCCCACGCTGCCTTTGTTACGGTGAGATTAGTGTGGGCTATTGGATTGGGAGTTTATCACCTGAGCTTCAGGAGCAAATTCAGGGTCAATGTATTACCTTGCCCATAAACAGAAGTGCAAGTTTAGCCCCTCCCTTGGCGGGGATGGAAATGTAAGCAAAACACTGCAAGTAAAACCCATTTAGTTTTACTTTAATTGACCTTTGATTCTCAGCTTTCTGCCTTTCCCGTGTTGCTGCTCCAACCTTTAATTTCTCTGGGTGCAGCGCCGGGGCTGGGTGATTCATGCTGTCCTGAGGCAAAGCACACAGTGTAATTGGTTTTTAACTTCCGGGAATGTCAAACGCAGGATTGAAATTGTACGTATCACAGCTCCAATTCAGGGCTGGCTTTAATAATAATGTAGCAGAAAGGGAGGCAGATTTACAGCTGTAGCGAAATGTAATCAAACGCTGAGCCGGAACGCAATAAGTCCAAATACTAGTTTTCATTTGGAAGCTTGTTAGATAAATGGGGTATCACCTGAACCACTCCGAAATCGTTTTTTGCTGTGCTCACACCACGGAGAGGGGCGTGCGGCGGTGGGAGGGGCGCTCTGGATGCGGGTGCGGTGCTGGGGCGCGCCAGGGCGTGGGGAAGGGTTTGAGTGACTGGCTACTGCGAGGCGCACAGGCCCGAAGGCTGCGCCTTGTGTAAGGGAGACGCAAGCCAGGCAGCTGCTGTTCTTCGGAGAACCAGCCTTTCTCCTCGTGATGGAAACAGGGGGCCTGGGCTGCTCTAGCGCCGTTCCCCGTGGCTCTCCAGTGCCCAGGCCAGCCTCCGGAGCAGGATCACAGCCTGGACGCTACGCTCGAGCCGCGGGCTGCTCACACGAGCCAAGAATGGAAGCAGGGTCTTGGGTGCCAGGGTGGCTCTCTCATTCCTCGGCTCCCAGCCACATTCCTTATCATGCTTCCACTGGCCAGGCCTTCGCTTTATCGCTGGGCTCCCAGCGAGACCCACCCTCTCCAGGGCACAATCCGGGTCCCGGCGCGTTCATGAGACCCACCCGCTCCGTGGCATGAGCCGGGTCCCGGCGTGCTCACGAGACCCGCCTGCTCCGTGGCATGAGCTGGCTCCCGGCACGCTCACGAGACCCGCCCGCTCTGTGGCATGAGCCGAGTCTGGCGCACTCACGAGACCCGCCCGCTCCGTGGCATGAGCCGGCTCCTGGCGTGCTCACGAGACCCGCCTGCTCCGTGGCATGAGCTGGCTCCCGGCGCGCTCACGAGACCCGCCCGCTCCGTGGCATGAGCCGGGTCTGGTGCACTCACGAGACCCGCCCGCTCCGTGGCATGAGCCGGGTCCCGGCGTGCTCACGAGACCCGCCCGCTCCGTGGCATGAGCCGGCTCCTGGCGCGCTCACGAGACCCGCCCGCTCCGTGGCATGAGCCGGGTCTGGCGCACTCACGAGACCCGCCTGCTCTGTGGCATGAGCCGGCTCCCGGCGCGCTCACGAGACCCGCCCGCTCCGTGGCATGAGCCGGGTCTGGCGCACTCACGAGACCCGCCCGCTCCGTGGCATGAGCCGGGTCTGGCGCACTCACGAGACCCGCCTGCTCTGTGGCATGAGCCGGCTCCCGGCGCGCTCACGAGACCCACCCGCTCCGTGGCATGAGCCGGGTCTGGCGCACGCACGAGACCCGCCCGCTCCGTGGCATGAGCCGGCTCCCGGCGCGCTCACGAGACCCGCCCGCTCCGTGGCATGAGCTGGGTCTGGCGCACTCACGAGACCCGCCCACTCCGTGGCATGAGCCGGGTCTGGCGCACTCACGAGACCCGCCCGCTCCGTGGCATGAGCTGGGTCTGGCGCACTCACGAGACCCGCCCGCTCCGTGGCATGTTCCCGGGGCCTGGGTTTCTAGCTCCAGGGTTGGTGTTTCAGTGGGGGCGGTGCAGCAAGCTGGAGGCCAAGTGGCCAGCAGTAGGGCAGCCAGTTCCCGAGCCGAAGTCCTGGCCGCGTGGGTTCAGCGAGGCCCCATGCCGGCGCTGGGAGAGCGGAGCTGGGAGCTGTTAGCCACGTGCTCTGTGTGCCAGGGATCCAGCTCCAGCGCCCACACAGGGGCCCAGAGCGACTCTCCTCACCAGGCAGCCCCGTCCTGCTGGGCCAGCTCCACAGGACCTCGGGGCTCTGCCCAGTGGCCTTTGCCCAGCGCACTGTAGCCAGGAGACATTGGCTGTCACCTGCCAAAGGAAGCTGCCTTGCCTGGCTAATCGCTCAGCTCTGCTGGCACCCGCCCATGCCCTGTGGAAGCGCAGTCGGAGTTAAAAAATACCCCGCGTGCACTGCAAACGGCACATCAGTAATTGATTTTAGCCAATTAATGTCTGATTAAAAACTAATAACCCTCCTACCCCCTTCTTGTTACCGAATGACCTCCAGCAATCCATTAGCATAACAAATGGCATGTCAGTGCTCAGCATGCCTAATGCCTCTGGATTAAACCCAGGGACACCTCATTCATCAATAAACCCGCCGCTGCACTTGCCCATTATGCCTCCTTGTCGTCCATCATTACGGCTTTCTTACAACCGGGCAAACACAACGTGGGCTGTGGATTGTGCTTCCACAGGCTTGGGGCGGGGGGGGGGGGGAGCAGCTGTCAAACAGACCCCCTCACCCCCACACGCCATTGCACATCCGTGTAAAGCAAAAGGAAACATTTCTTCACATAACACACAGTCCTGTGGAACTCCTCGCCAGAGGATGTTGTGATGAGCACAACTCCAGCAGAGTTTAAAAAAGAACTAGGCCAGGTCACCACTAGGGTATAAGTTTGAATTAAGACACCCAACTCCAGCTATGTTAATTGATGTACCTTAATTTGAACTTTGGCGCCGTCCTCAGAGTGGAAGGTCGAGGGGAGAAACGATCCTATCAATGTCCTTACCCCTGTGAGGGGTCGGAGTGCCCTCAGCAATCGATTGAGTGGGCCCTTACTAGACCCCCTAAATGGAATGCCGGGAGATTGATCTCCAGCGTGCCGATCTCTGGGTAAGTGTAGAGGTGGCCCTAGGTGCGTTTATTGAGGCCAGGTCCGTCGATGGCGATTCGCCAGGCTGGGCAGGGCGGGGGTCCCTGGCCTCTGTGTGCCAGAGGCTGGGAATGGGCGATGGGGGAGGGATCGCTGGACAGGTTCCCTGTTCTGTTTGCTCCCCCGGGGGCGCCCGTCCCTGGCCGCTGTGGGCCGACAGGCTGGATGGGCCTGAGGCCTGAGCCAGAGGGGTGCTCCAATGTCCCTTCATGGCTATTCAGTCTGGAGGGGCCCGTGGCTGGGAGCGGGGCCTGGAGAAGGCCTTGTGCTTCCCCGAGGATTTGGCTCCGCTTGCTTGGCACAGCTCAGCCCTGCACGTGCAAGGAGCGGGGCTCTTGGGGCGCCTCTCCCCGGGAACAGGGCGCCAGGACGGATTCTCACCCGAGCCCTCGGCCCTGCCCCGGGGGCCTCGGCAGCGTGTGAACGTCCCCCTGCTAACGCGCGGCTGTGGAAGGGAGGGGTCTGTCACATTACCGAATTGGAGGGAAGCAGCCAGATCGCTGCTGCACCCCTAGGTGGGGGTGTTGGCCCCAGAAATCTGTATGAAAGGGAGCCATGGGGGGTATTGAATGGGAGCTTGTTGTTTTCTGATCCTGTGTACACTGTCTATGTGAGTATATAATGTCTGTGTGTGTAGATCTGTAATCTGTGTGGAAACTGAAGATTTCCCTGCATGTGGTTAAGCATTGGGCAGGGCCCAGCCTGTGGAGCCTGTGGACATGCTAATTACCTGTGGGACAATGGTTCTCAATGGGCCAAAGACACACCCAAAGAATGGGGGCTGTCCTGAGAGCAGCCAGCAGGGAAGACAGAGAGGCTGAGGACCAGGTGACCTGCTACATACTAGAAGAGGCCAGGGAGGGGGTATAAAGAGGCCATGTGGTCGATGCCATTTTGTTCTCAGCTCAGCACTTCATCCCAGAGGCAGCACTGCAGGGATTGAAGAGCCCGGAAGACCTGTGAACCCATCCTGATCTCAGGATGTGCAACAAGAACTTTTAAACCAGCAGCTGCAACATCTCTGCTAGAGCCTGCATCGAGGACTGGGAGATTCGGTGCATGTAACGTACTGTACTTTAATAACCTCACTCTCAGGCTTTTCTTTCTTGTGTTAATAAACCTTTAGATATAGATTCTAAAGGATTGGCCCAGCGTGATTTGTGGGTAAGGTCCAGAGGGTAAATTGACCAGGGATCTGTGGCTGGTTTCTTGGAACCGGACAGAACTTGTTCGGGGTAGGTGGGATTGGGTGCTAGGACCCCCCACCTGTGTATGAGGCCCGGGGCCATCTGGGGCACGGATATTGCTGGGATGTCGGAGGGGTTTTGCTCGGGAGGCTTCAGGCAGGCAGCTGAAGCGCTCTGAGAGACTGGTTTGTGGCCTGTTTGGAGAGTTCACCAGTCTGGGGGCTGTAAGGAGCCCTGGATTTGAGCAATTCGCCCTGAGCGGACGCCCTCAGCTGTGCCCAGACACGGCCTGGTCCGTCACAGGGTCCTTGCAGCTGGGCGTTTTAGCGCCTGCATCCTCCCCCCCCACTGCCTGCGGCCTCTCTCCTCCCCCCCAAAAAAGCTGAAATGATTTCCCTTCCCTCGCCGAGCCTTTAAATAATGCAGCACCCGCTCTGGCTGCTACCGACTGCTCTGCCATCCAAGAGACCTTCCCTGCTTGCTCAGCTATTTGCATCTGTGTCGCCGGCAGCAGGAATTGTAGCGGCCAATTACCGAGCAGGGGCATGTGTGTGTGGGCAGGGGGGCTGCGGGGCCAGCACAAGCCGCTGCCAAGCCCCTGGCTTGAAACTCTGCTGCTGGCCTGTGGGGCAGGTGGGGCTGGAGAGGCAGCCGGGGGCGGAGATGGAAGTGGGCCGCAGGCAGCCCGGGTCGAGCCGCGTTGGGTCCTGGAGAACAGCGGGGGTAGCGCCTCCGCAGTAGAGTCCAGAGGGGCTGAGCGTGGAGAGAGCCGGGTTTGAATTCTGCAGGCCCTGGCCCTGGCGGGGGCTGGGTTTGGGCTCTGGGCCCACAGGAGAATGCGCCTCCTTCTCCCTGTGGGTACGGTGGGGTGTTTGGCGCTGGGGTGGGGGCCCAGAACCCCCCCGTCCATCAGTGGGGACAAATCAATGCAGCTGGGGCCTGCTCCCCTCCAGCTAGGAGGGGCGCGCCCCCCATTCTCCAGGCCGGGGGCCGGGACCCACTGCAGAGCGTGTGCTGTATCCAGCGGGGGCGTGCTCCCACAGCCCCTGCACATGGGGGGCTCGCTCGGGCCGCACGTTTCCCACGCAGACTCCCCGGCTGCTCCCATCTCCGGGTCCCCGTGGGCTGCGGCCACCACTCCCGCCCTGGGCCGGGGCAGGCAGCGAACAGCCCCGGCCCCTCCCACGTGGCATTTTAAACACGAGGCTCTCGCTCACACCGGCCCGGCTGGGCAATTCCTTCGCTGCGCCCCACAGGCCCCACAGGGGTGCGCCGCTGTGCGTCGGCGTTGCCGCGTCCGGACAAGACTCGGGGGTGCCGTGGCCGTGGCAGGCGAGCCAGGGGCTCTGGCCCCCACGCTGTGTCCGGAGGCGCCTGCTTGGCTGCAGGTACCGGTTCCACGCAGGCTCCGGATCTGCCTGGGGGGCGTTGGACAGTCGCGGAGGGGTAGCGGTACCTCGGGCTCCTCGGGGCATGGCCGTGGCCAGGGCCCCGCCTTGCTCTCTCCTCAGGTAGGCGGCATGTGCCGCAGCACAGCTTGGGCCTTCGGTTTGGGGCCGGCTCGCGTTCGGTCTCCCGTGCGCCGTGTCTCTGGCCCGGCTGAGCAGGCCCCGTGCCCCCGCCCGCCTGGCCTGCCATAGCCACGGAGCCAGGCTCGGCCACGAGGGCGAGGCAAGTCCTAGCCCTGCCCCTTCGCCCTGAGGCGCCACCCCTTCTGCGCGAGACGCCGCCGCTTCGAACCCACCCGCCCCAGCCCCTGCCTTGCTGGCCGGGCGGAGCTGCCGTGCTGCGGCCCCAGCCCTCCGGCGCGGCCAGGGAGCGGAGGCAGTTTGTCTCCCCGCCACGGGGGCCGGCCTCTGTCCTGGAGACTCTCTCCTGCCTCGTTCATCTGGACTTGCTGTGAGTGCGCAGACGCCCTCGAGAGCCCAGCTGTAGCGAGCTCCTGGCGGGGACGCAGTCGCCTTGGCGGAGAAGCCAGGCTCGGTCCGAGGCCACGGGCCCATCGCCTGCAGCGGGGCCAAGACGTTCTCCCCGAGCGTCTGTCATATGGGCTGGCCTGGGCGTGGGTCACGGGACCTGTCTCCTCATGTAGCGCCAGTGCCCTCGTGGTCCCTAGTCGAGCGGCTGGCCACGAAGATGGGGTGACCAGCTAGCGAGCGTGAAACCCCAGGACACTTTTCCTGTGTGTGTGTGTGTGTGTGTGTGTGTGTGTGTGTGTGTGTGTGAAACCCCAGGGCACTTTTCCTGTGTGTGTGTGTGTGTGTGTGTGAAACCCCAGGGCACTTTTCCTGTGTGTGTATGTGTGTGTGTGTGTGTGTGTGTGTGTGTGTGTGTGTGTGTGTGAGAAACCCCAGGGCACTTTTCCCGTGTGTGTGTGTGTGTGTGTATATGTGTGTGTGTGTGAAACTCCAGGGCACTTTTCCCGTGTGTGTGTGTGTGTGTGTAACCCCAGGGCACTTTTCCTGTGTGTGTGTGTGTGTGTGTGTGTGTGTGTGTGTGTGTGTGTGTGAAACCCCAGGGCACTTTTCCTGAGGGGGTGTGTGTGTGTGTGTGTGTGTGAAACCCCAGGGCACTTTTCCTCTGTGTGTGTGTGTGTGTGTGTGTGTGTGTGTGTGTGTGTGTGTGTGAAACCCCAGGGCACTTTTCCCGTGTGTGTGTGTGTGTGTGTAACCCCAGGGCACTTTTCCCGTGTGTGTGTGTGTGTGTGTGAGTGTGTATATGTGTGTGTGTGTGTGTGTGTGTGTAACCCCAGGGCACTTTTCCCGTGTGTGTGTGAGTGTGTGTGTGTGTGTGTGTGTGTGTGTGTGTGTGTACAAGACCAGGGTGTCTGATCCCCCTCCCTGTAATGAACTGTGAAACCCTTGAGGGCAGAACCTCCCCGGTGCTCGTGGCCTGGGAAGCGGCGCTGGGGACTCTCCGGAAGGAAGCGATTCCACCGAAGGAAACCCCAGTAGAGCAAACGCGTCCCGGCCGGAGCAGCCAGGCCCAGCCGTACTCTCGCGCCCTGCGCTAGGCTTGACGTCGCCTCGCGGGGACCCCGCCTGCGTCGCGCTCTGACCGGGTTGTGTCTGGCTTCGCCCCTCGGCCGGGCCCGGCGAAATCGCGCACTCCAGCCACATTGCACATCCACGTCCACTTGCCACCTGCCCGGCGCAGGAAATGAAGCTCCGCCCCTCGGCCAGCGAGACCGACGCCGGGTCAGCGCAACCTCTTAGCACCGCGTCCCCGGCGCAGTCCCGGCTCCCCGAAGCGGCCGCAGTGCAAACGCCCTTGCTAGAGTCGGGGGGCCGGCCCGGCACAGGCGGGGTCTTGCAGGATGTGCCAGGGCTCCAAGCAGGGGCCTGTTCCGACACCCTGCATGGCGAGACGTGGGCGTGGAGGCCGGGCCTGGCCGTGCTCTGGAGCTTACATGGCCCAGCGCTGGGCAGCGCTAACCCTGCCGGCTAGGGGAGGACGCCCCCGCCACGCTGAGGAGAGGGACAATGTTGCATGAACCCGCCCGCCACCCCGTGCCAGCTTGCCTGGCTCCTGTCACGTTACTGGCTTGCGAGGGGAGCAGCCGGGTCACTGCTGTCCCCATGGGGGGTGTTGGCCCCAAAAGTGGCACAAAGGGGCCATGTGAGGGGTCGGACGAAAGCTTCTCTTCTGCTGCGTCTGTCTATTCTATCCATGAGATCTGTGTGTGGAGCTATAGACATGGACGCTGTATGGAGACTGGGAGTTTCTCTGTAGCGGTTGGGCGATGGGCTCAGCCTATGGACGTGCTAATGAGCAAGGCTCCAGGGACAATAGGTCTCAAGTACCCGAGACCCACCTGGGAAGGAATCTAGGTGCCTGGCCACTGACCATGTGACTGTCTCCAGCTTGGAAGAGCCAGGGGGGATATAAACAGGCCATGTGGCATCCTCCATTTTGGTCTTCAGCTCAGCTCTTCATCCCAGAAGCAGCCTCACAGGGATCCATGAGCCGGGAAGACCTGTGGACCCATCCTGACATAGGATGTGCACCAGGACTCTTAAGCCAGCAGTTGTAACACCTGTGTTAGGCCCAGGGCTGTTTGGGGCACGGAGAGAGCTGGGGTGTCCGAGGAGTTTGCTCGTGAGGCTTCCGGCTGGCCAGGCAGGCAGCTGAAGTGCTCGGTGGGACTGGGGTGTGGCCTGTTTGGGAAGGACCGCCAGTCAGGGGCTAGAGAGAGCCCTGAGTTTGAGCAATTCGCCCTGAGCGGATGCCCTGAGCGGTGCAGAGATCCATCCCGTCCCGTGTCAGCTCCTTTGACCTGCACGGCGACGTGCACCAAGGGGGGCCTGCTCCCCTAACCGGCTGGGAGCACTGGGCAGGGCTCGGCTTTCGGAAAGTCTCCCGCCCCCGAGAGCCGGGAGTTGGCTCCCTGCTGCCCTTTGCTGCAGCCCAGCCCAGCCGGCTCTCGCCAGAGCTGGGCCCCGACGCGCCCGCTGTCCCCACCCTGTGCACTAACTCACCCCAGGGCTCACTGCCGGAAGGGGGCCGGGGGCTTCGGAATGGTGATGCTGGGGGAGGGGTGTTTGCTCGTCAGCTGCCGCCCGCTCGCTGGCTGTCGCTTGCCTGCCTGCGCCCCCTGCGCAGGGTTGTCGTCACGAGTCCATTTCCAAGCCTCTGCCACAGCCACGTCCCAGGTACTATTCCGCCCTGGCATGAGCCGTGCCGGCTTTGAGCATGTTCCGCGGGCGTCTCCAAGCCGCCAGCCCGGCGTAGCGGCGATGGGGCCGTGCGAGCCACCCTCTCCTAAGGAACTGGCTCCTGCGTGTCTTGGCAAAGCCCGAGGCCTGGAAACCAGCAGCCTTCGAATGACGGACGCGCCGTTGGGTGCCACGCTTTGGCCTGTGACCCACCCGCCCAGCAGCTCCCACCCACGTTCCCCACCACGGTCCCCGCGCCGTGTTCTGGGGCCACGGGGGCTGCGGGAGCTGGGGTTCGTCAGAGCCGCTTGCAGCATGCAGCTGACTCACCGGAGCTGCGCACGACTCGGGTTTGGCACCGGGGCTGGGCAGCAGATGGCGGGGAGGCATCCTCCCCGAGCGAGCTGGGCCGGCTCAGGCAAGAGACCGCAGTGGAGGAGAGAGCCCATTACGGAGCACACCTCTGGTTTTCTGGAAGTGGCTGCGTGGCTGGGTCCATTAGTGCGGGCAGGGCTGCGCCGGGCTGTCAGGAAGTGCGCCCGGGCTCGGAGCAGCTCGGAGTGACGCACAGCCTGGCTGGGAGCGAGCGAAGCCGCCCCCCACCCCCCGCCCCACCATGTGCATTAGCCGGCCATTAGCAGAGAGTGGGGATTTGATCGGGGGACACGGGCGGCGGGGGCAGGGAGGGGGCTGACGAAGCTCAGTGATGGGGGGGCTGTTTCAGGCTGCTGGGGGGGGGGAAGGCGGCTGCAGGAGCGTAAGGGGGCTGGGGCGGAGCTGGGGCTGGGGAAGCGCAGGCGGCACAGCAAAGCAGCGAGTGTGGGGAGGGCTTGAGGGAGAGGGAGGCTGTTTCCGGGGGTGTTTGTACAGCCCCTAGCACTGCGGGGCTGGGCCGTTTGCTGCCTCACCAGGGCTGGAACCAGGCGGGCCGGGCCGGCAGCACCCCCAGCTCCGAGGGGTTTCCGTGCTACCCAGCGTGACAGTGTCCCCCTAGTGCCAGCTCCCCCGCCACGGCCGCACCCCGCTGAGGGCCACTGGCCTGAAATGGGGGAAGGAGCAGAGGGGGTTCGTGCTGGCCTAGGACTCTCTCAGCACCCGGGATGGGCAGGAGGCGGGCGGCCCCCGGGGACGAAGGGTGGCCAGCATGGGGGCTGGCAGGGGCCAGAAGAGCCAGTGGGGAACGGCGTGACGTGAGTTGTACGTGGTCCCTTGCCTGCCCCCTGTGCAGGGAGCGTTAAGCCAGCTCCCCCGCCCACCCGCTGTCCCTGGCCCCGCCCACACTCTACCAGCCCCGCCCTCGTTAGCGCATCTCTCCCAGTCTCCTGGGACTGTCTGCAGCAGTGACCCGGCTGCTCCCCTCACAATCCAATAACGTGACACTGGGCCATGGCTCCAGGTACGTCCCTGGAGGGGCGAGAGCTCCCAGAGGCCCCCGTGTGCTTGGGGAGGAGGGCGAAACGCTCCCTTCAGTGCTGCAGGCGAGACGAGAGCGCCCCGTGCCCCCGGCTCACCGTCTGGCTGGCGATTTGGCACTTTCTGCCGGCGGCTGGCACCTCCCCCTGCAGAAGCAGCCACCCGACTGCATGGGGCGTGGTCAGCGAGAGCCCGCTGGGCTGCTGCGTGGTCCTGGGAGCTTCGGTTCCGAAGAGCCGGGCACGCCCGGAGAGGAGAGACCCACGACCCAGGCTCTTGCCTCTGCAGCGGACCCAGATGAGCAACGATGCAGCACTGGAGGGGACGGGGAAGACCCCATCTTGCCGATCTTTCTGCAGCCCTGGGAGCGCCTGGGGAGGGGCGATGGGCCAGGCGCCACGGCAAACGGGCAAGGCGCAATTAGAAAGCCAATGGAAGCAGCGGGGATGCCGGGCAGGGCCCAGGGCTGCTGCCAGATCCCAACAGGGCAGCCACCGGCGGAGCAAGGAGCTGGCGTGTCGGGGCGGCTGCGGCTGGGGCCCCGGGCTCTCTGGGAAGCCATTTGGCCCCCTGGCGAGCCGAGGGTTTGGAAACGGCCGACAGGTGGCGGCTGCCAGGCGATGGGCGGTGCGCAGCCAACGGCGCCGCAAGCAGCAGGAAACGGATGGGGTGGGGGAGGGGGCTCCTGTTCCTTCCGGCTCCTCCGGCGGACAAGGCCTGTCCCACCTCCACCCCCTGGGCTGCTCCTTGGCCTCCGGCCACAGCAGGACCCTGCGCCGGGCTCCCGGGGCTCCCCGCCGTGGCTGTGGTGCAGGCCTCTCCGCTGACACCAGCAGGCCGACCATTTGCCTTCGCTGACCCCGGAAACGCTGCCCGGTGCCCGGCCCTGCCGCCTCTCTCCCCTGAAGGCGCCTGGCTGGGCCTCTTGGTGACTGGCCGGCTCCTTCGGCAGGGGCCTGGCCTCCGCTCACGTCTGCCGGGCGCCCGGACTCGTGTCTCAGCCCGTCTGCCGGCCAGGCACCCGCCCCGGCACTCGACAGCGGCCCCCGGCACTGGGCAGGGCTGTGTGCACCAAGCCACTCACCGGCGCCACCCCTGCTCCGGCAGCGCCCAGCGCCAGCTCTCCCCGAGTGAGCGCCGGGGGCTCCAGGGTCCCTACCCCAGGCAGCGAGCCCAGGCGGCTGCTGGCCCAGGCTACCCGGCTCTTGGTAGCCCAGGGCAAGCCAGCGGCAGGGCCTTGCTCACGGTGGGCAGCGCCACGGGGACAGGCAGCCAACTGGGCTCCCAGGGCCCGGGCTGAGGGGCTGTGTCACCGCGGGGTAAATGTTGGGGCTGGGGCGGGATGCTGAGCTCTGAACACCCCCTCCCCCGCCCGGTCCCTGAGCCCCCCCATCCTCCTGCTCACTGCAGCGCCTTTGCCTCCAGCTGGTTAAACGCTGCCTCCTGGGCCACCAAGTCAGCCATAACCTGGGGGGCCAGGGAGTGTCTGAGGCAAGGGGGCGCGGCAGGACTGAGCAGGGGGCTGGGCCGTGAGCGTCAAGGGTTTGCGCCTCTCACTCCTGGCCTGGCCTGCAGCCTTTCGCCGGTGGGACGCAGAACCCAGGAGTGGCCAGCGGGGGCGCTGGGGCGGGGTGGGCAGGGCTGGCTGGGGTGCTGTGGAGCTGGGGGGGTGGGCAGGGCTGGCCGGGGCGCCGTGGGTCATGAGTGGAGCTGGGGGGGTGGGCAGGGCTGGCCGGGACGCTGTGCGTCGTGGGTGGAGCTGGGGGGTGGGCAGGGCTGGCCGGGGCGCTGTGCGTCGTGGGTGGAGCTGGGGGGTGGGCAGGGCTGGCCGGGGCACCGTGGGGAGGCTGATGGTGTCCCTAGGGTGCCTGGAGCGGAGACCCTGGCCCAGCCTGGCAGACGCTCTCGGATGGGCCTGGCGTGTCTACTCGCCGCCTGTGTTGCCGGGTTTGGGTCTCCTTGCGTCCTGAGCCCGGTGGCAAGCAGCCACGTCGGCCGGCCCCAGACACCTGCCCGGGCGCCCATCTGCCTGGTCCCGAAGCCGGCTCACCGATCGATGGCCCCTCGGCGGTTGTCAGCTCCAACCTGCTTCGCTGCTTCCTTCGGAGGGTTTCGGTTTTTTCTAAACCCCCAAATCGCGGCGACACGAACCCTGCAGCCGCTTTATTTATTCCTGCAAGTCAGCTCAGCGGCAAGCGGGGGAAACGAGAACACCTCGCATTTCAGGGAGGCTTTTATGATCCAGGGCACCAGTCTAATTGGTGCTATTGCTGGCTTTGTGGCTAATTCCATTGTTTTACAGCAGCGGGGCTGTGTTTTCTATTGATTTCATAGGTTGCTAATGGCTTTTTTTTTGGTACAATAAGAGGCTTTTGTGGCAACAACTTAATCCAGTCATAGAGCAGAGTGAAATTGCTCAGCTTACTGCTTTGATTTCCAGGACGTGATTTGCTTTAATAGGAGACGCAGTTTGTCTAATGCCCCTAATGCTCTGCCAGTTTCATGGCACGCAGGGTTCTAATTAAGCTTGGGGGCCGTGCGGGAAACGCGCCGGCGAGGGGGGCTGCTGCGTGCGCATTTCGCACGGCCGGGCCCGGATCCGGCAAGCTGCCCCCGGGGTGTTTCCTACGCGCCTGGCACCTCTGCCAACTGCCATGCAAGGCTGGGGGGCGCACGTGTCCGCTTGAGCTGGCAAGCCTCACAGACTGCCTGCCTGCCCGGCTGGCGACGTGCCCCGGCACAAGGGCGCGTGTCTCTTGCGGACGGGCGTCCCCCCGGGGCTGCGTTTCTCCGTTGTAGGAGAGTCTGGGCTCCCCGGTGAAACGCCCAGCGCCTGGGCCCGCAGAGCGGCGGCGGGGTCCCTGCGTGGGGCCGTCGAGGCGAACGCTGCCCCAGGCCCCCCACACGTCTGGCGGAAGGGGCCAGGGGGCTGTCTGGCCTGGGTGAATGAACAGGTCTAGATGCTGAGCGCCGCGACACTGTGGCTCCCCATTCCCGCTGCACCCGCCGGGGGCCGTGGGAACGTGCCGGGGACGCTAGCCCACACGCGTGGCAGGGAGACAGCCTGGCGGGCGGGGGGATGGGTCCTTGGGGCACTTCAGCCTCCTGGAAGTAGATTGATCCTGTGGCTGCTGGCTCAGGGGCTGTAATCCTGCTGCTTTGCCTTCCCCTCCTGTCCCTGCATGTCCTGGGCCCCTCGTCTCCTCTTCCCCCTCCCGCTGGTCCCGCGAGGCTGGCTCCCCTGTGCCCTTCTGGGCAGTTTTTGCACGCTCAGTTCTCCCTGTGGCCAGGCTGCGTGGTGAGTGGAGGCCGAGGGAGCTTTCCCCTGGCTCTGCTGAGCTCCTAGATTCTGCCCACCTGGCTGGAGAGTCGCTGGCTTGGTGCTGGTGTAGCCCACACACCGCTGGGGGGGCCGGTCTGTCCCCTCCTGCACGGCCACCCTGTGCAGAGAGAGCACCCTGAGCGCAGGCCACGCTCCAGAGGCGGCTCAGTCCTGGGGCCCTGTCCCTGGGAGGCAGGGGTGTCCTGCGGCTCTGCAGAGACTCCCCGTGGGCCGAGGGCGAGACTGTGCAGGCAGCTGGCCTGGCTGCTCGTGGGTCTTCTCCTGGTCACGCAGGAGCGGAAGAGCCGTCCGCAGGGCTCCCCGCTCCTCTAAGCAGCACTTCCAGAGACAGGGAAGCAGCTGGAAGGCTGAGCCGGGGGAAGTCGGCCAGGACTTGAACCCACCACCCTGCGCTCCCCATCCCCTAAGCCACGTCAGGCCCCCTCGCCGGCCCTGCCTTCACGCTTTGGGGCCTTGCTGGCGCCTTGGACTTGCAAGTGCAGCCGACGCCAAAGTGGGCTGCGACTAGAGGATTAAAGGGCCGGGCGTTCCCGTGTGTGTCTTATGTAAATGAGGCCTAATGAGGGTTTCACGATTGCCGCTCATTAGCTCTGCTGCATGCAGCGCTGATTGAGAGCCCCAGCTCGGCCAGAGCCGCACCCCGCGGGGAGCCGCCATTACCCCCGGCTTGGAAGGAGCCTGCAGGATTCAAATTGCCCATTAAAGGTTTAACGACAGGATTCCCGGGCGGGGGAGGGGACAAACGTGCCATGTCGCTTGCACAGCCTCCCCCCCCGACCTCCTCCCCCCCAAACGCCTCCCCCCTCACCCTGCCTGCCCCTCCCCTGACCTCCTCCCCTTCACCCTGCCTGCCCCTCCCCTGACCTCCTCCCCCTCGCCCAGCCTCCCCCCCCCGACCTCCTCGCCCTGTCTGCCCCTCCCCCCCAAACGCCTTCCCCCTCACCCTGCCTGTCCCTCCCCTGACCTCCTCCCCCTCACCCTGCCTCCTCCCCAAACGTCTTCCCCCTCGCCCTGCCTGCCCCTCCCCCCAACCTCCTCCCCCTCGCCCTGCCTGCCCCTCCCCCCTGTCCTCCTCCCCCTCGCCCTGCCTGCCCCCCCCTCCTCCCCCTCGCCCTGCCTGCCCCTCCCCCAAACTCCTCCCCCTCGCCCTGCCTGCCCCCCCCACCTCCTTCCCCTCGCCCTGCCTGCCCCTCCCCCAAACTCCTCCCCTCGCCCTGCCTCCCCCCCCACCTCCTCCCCCTCGCCCTGCCTCCCCCCCAACCTCCTCCCCCTCACCCTGCCTGCCCCTCCCCTCCTCCCCTCCCCCTGCCCTGCCTCCCCCCCACCTCCTCCCCCTCGCCCTGCCTGCCCCTCCCCCAAACTCCTCCCCCTCGCCCTGCCTGCCCCCCACCTCCTTCCCCTCACCCTGCCTGCCCCTCCCCCAAACTCCTCCCCTCGCCCTGCCTCCCCCCCACCTCCTCCCCCTCGCCCTGCCTCCCCCCCAACCTCCTTCCCCTCGCCCTGCCTGCCCCTCCCCTAAACTCCTCCCCCTCGCCCTGTCTGCCCCTCCCCCCCAAACTCCTCCCCCTCGCCCTGCCTCCCCCCCAACGTCTTCCCCCTCGCCCTGCCTGCCCCTTCCCCCCAAACTCCTCCCACTCGCCCTGCCTCCCCCCCAACCTCCTCCCCCTCGCCCTGCCTGCCCCCTCGCTCTCGGCCCCTCCTGGCCTAGGAGTTGTGAGGGGGGAGTCACGGACGCGGGGTAATAAACCCCACAGCCCCCCTGCCTTGTGCCGGGACTTGCCAGTGGGTCTGGGGAGCGGCCTAATGGCCCCCCCCGGAATGTTTCAGCCTCGCACTTCAATAAACCCGCCCCCCCCCGCAGCGCGGCCGCCCCGTCTCTCGTGTTCCCCCGGGGCCAGGTGTCCCAGCAGGCTCTGCAGCTCCCCTGCTTGCAGCGGGCTGGTGAGGGGTGGCTGCCGGTCTCGGGGCAGGACGGGCACACGACTGGGCACTGGGCACTCTGCCTCCCGGCCTGGCGGGCTTGTGCCGCCAACACTTGCCCTGTGCCAACGGGGCCTTTTCCCAGGGAGAGTTTCTGCTCCAGGTGCGTCCAATCCACCCTCCCAGTCGGCTGCTCGGTTCGGTCGGCGGCTCTGACGCCCCGGCAGGCCCTACCCGCGGTGGAAACTCGACCGCGCCTTCTCCCTCGAAGGGCCCAGCAGCTGCTCCAGGCCGAGTCCCCCGTGCAAAGGCCGAAGACCCCAGGGACCTGCCGCATGACTGGGGAGGCGGAACCAAGGAAAGTGCAAAGCTGGGCCCGCAGTGAAGAGCCCCTGTGCGGCTAGATGCTCCGGGGGCGGGAGCGTGGGGGGAGCCTGCCAGACGGGAGAGTCCAGGCCCAGCCGGTGCGTGTGAGGCCGGGACGGTGGCCAGGGACTGCCGATCCGCACCACAAGGAGACAAGTCAACGAAGGCGGCGGAAAAGTGCAAAGAGACGCCGGGAGGGGAAATGTGCCCCCAGCCATGGGGCGTTCGGGCAGGGGCACCACGCTGCCTGCACACCTCTTGTGACGGCGCGTCGGGGTCCCCCGCCTCCTGCACCCCGGAGTGGCACGGACAGACTCCCCCAGCCGGTAGAACAGGGGAGTTTATTGCTTCTCCAGGATACAGCACAGCACAGGTGGAATCTGGTTCCAGGGCAGGCCTAGGATGCCTCAGCCCCCTTGAGATGGGGGAGCCTGGGCCCCTAAATCCCAGCCCCTTTCCCTAGGCTGTCTCCTCCATGCTCCCAGACAGAAACTGACCAGCTTCAGCCCTGCCCCCCAGCCAGGGGTTGGTCTCCTCCCTCCTCCCTTTGTCTCCCTCCCTGGGAGGCGACCGGTCGGACAGGTTGGGAGCCCCCGGCCTAGTGACTCATCCGCTGCCCTGCTGGGCCGTGCTACAAACAGCCGCCAGTGGAGTCACCCACAGCCCAAGCCCAGCAGCCAGCAAGGCCCCCCCACACCACTCTGGGTTACAGAGCAGACAGCCCCCCACGACGTCACGCCCCTCCCTGGGCTCACAGGCCAGATGCCACAGTGCCCCGGTCCCACCGCTGCAAGGCCGGGTCCCTGGCTGCCTCCAGGGCGAGCGGGGCTCTGACGGGGCAGGCGCCAGAGGAGGGCCGCTCTGTCACAGAGCTGGGGCAGCCTGCCCTGGCCTGGAGCTGGCCCATCAGTCCCAGGGCTGCTTGGCCGGGCTCTGCCCCGGGTCCAGGGATGCGGCGGTAGCGCCATCGTGGCTCCCGACCCCAGGTGGGCGTTCCCCGGCTGCCCGCTCCTGCCCAGGGCGCCCGGAGGAGCCGCGCTTGCGGGGGGTCAGTGCAGCCGGCTGTGCGGAGAGAGGAGCCGCTGCCCATGGGGACCTGGGTTCAGGGTCTCTCCTCCCAGCTGGCAGAGCCAGGCTGATGCTGCCCGAGGGGAGAGTTGCCCCCTTCTGCAGGCTGCTGCTCTGGGTGGGCCCCGGCTGTTCTTGCAGCTTCTCAAAGTTCTCGGCCTGCTGGGGGTGCAGGAGTGGCCACGCACGGGGGGGGGGCGGGGGGCTGGGAGGCGCCCCTGGGCTGCAGGCCCCAAGCGGCACGGCAGCTGTGAGCTGGTCTCAGGCCTCCATCACCCATCTAACGCCTTGCATTTGAACAGGGGCAATTCGCAGCCTACTGCTCCAACCTGCACCCCCCTTCTTGCTTGCTGGGTTCCACAGGGCTCCCAGTAGCCCCTCTTCTCCCCGTCCGACTGCCCCCAGGCCCTGCCACGAACCGGAGCTGCTCGGAGCGGCCCTTCCCCTCCAGGGCCTCTCCTAGGCCACGTGCCGTGGCCCTCCCGCTGCCAGAGCTGCCACGAGACCATCTTCACACAGGGGCCCCCGAGCAGCCCCCGGCTACACCAGGCTGGGTTGGCACTGTCGGCTCAGGGGTGTCGGTTCCCCCGGCTCGCGTTCAACACCCGCCCCTCTGCTGGCCAAGCACCTCTGGGAACGAGCCGCTGCCCCAGGCCGGGCACAGCCGCCTCGGGCACCCCCTCCCGCACCCCAGCCTGGGAGCTGCCCTGCTGCCTGGCTTCTGTCAAATCTGCAGCCCCCGGCGCTGTGCTCAGGAGCCTGCCGCACTGGCAGGGACCGCTGTGCGCTCAGAGCACTTGATTGCTGCCTGCTAAATTCCATTGTCCCCCGATGAACAACGCGCCGCGGCTCTGCCTCTGCTCGCAGACAGGTACGAATTACAGCCTGCGCACCGGCGCCGCGGGACGCCGAGCAGGGCCGGGAGCCGCGCCGTCACCCGGCCCCCAGGCAGCCGCATTCGCGCGCCGGCGGAGAGGATGCTCACGATGCCACTGGAGGGGCCCAAGGAGGGTGAATTCGGCCCGGCCAGCTCGGGGGGGCTGGGTCAGTGCCTGTCCCCGGCCAGCCCGGGGGGGCTGGGTCAGTGCCTGTCCCCGGCCAGCTGGGGGGGGCTGGGTCAGTGCCTGTCCCCGGCCAGCTCGGAGGGGCTGGGTCAGTGCCTGTCCCCGGCCAGCGAGTTTCTTTGGCGCTGCCAGAGCTCCAGGGCCTGTCCACGAAAGCAGCGGAGAAAGGGACTTGCCGTTTCTTGCCAGCACTGCCCTAGTGCAGCCCGGATCCTGCCAGCTCTTGGACTAGGACCCCGCTGGCTTTTGGGCAGCCCAGCCAGCCCTTGCCGGAGCTGGGCACCCGCTGACTCACCTGTGCCAGAAGGACGCAGAGAGGCGGGCTCTGGGGCTCCAGGAAGTCAACGGGCGCTGGCACGTCTCCCCTCCCTGTCTTCGACCCTGTTAACGGCGGCTGTTATGTCTCACGCAGCTTGGCCCCGGGCCCTTGCTGACCCCGCTTGTGAGCCGGGCTGGGGCAGCCCCCGCGCTCTGGACACAGCGAGAGCTCTCTGGACACCTGCCAGTCACGTTCTGGGCCACCCTGGCCCCTTGGGGCAGAGCCCCTGCCAGCGAGCGGTGACTGACGAGCACGCCGTATGGCAGGAGAGGCTGCTCTCACTGTCTGACACGGCCCCTCCTGGCCCGGCTGCAGAGGCCACACACCTCCCTGCTGTACACACCCCCCACGGTGCCACCTGCCTGCCACAGGGCATGCGTGTGTCACGCCAGCCCGTGGCCCCGCTCCTGCGGCACACGTGCGCCCACAGCTAGGGAGAAAACCACCCTGGAGACGTGGCCTGAGCGTTCCCCAAGCCCAGAGACTGTGTCCAGCCCCAAGACGTGCACAGCGCCTCAGGGACCTGCAAAACACGGCGCTGGGCGCGTGAGCTCTTGTGGCCACAGCCCACAGCTTCCAATGACGGGAGTGTAAGGGGGCGGTGCAGTTTTCTAATACATAGCGGAGCGGAGGTGGCGGCGGGGGGAGAAAAGGGAAAGGAATTGTCAATTAGTGCCCATGCCACGTGACGCTGATCGCATACGTGTACCCACTGTACGTGCCCTTTGTGTGGCTTGCTGTGTCGGCAGGACGTGGGGCGCAGCGGCATGCAGCCAGGGGCCTGGCTTAGACGGCTGTTGTAGGCCTCAGACGTGGCAGTGACATTCAGTTCTGCAGCTTCCGTGTGGCGCTGGCTTTTGAAACTGGTTGGAAACAAGGGGGAGACGCTGGGCTCCGTTACCGAGCGCCCGGGCGCGTTCAAACGTTCCCCAACTGGTTTGTGCTGCCTGTTCGGCTGTCGGATTGTGCCCACTCGTTCTCTCCCGTGGACACGGTCCGGTTTGGCCAGTCTCCACGGCTGAGGGCCATTGCTGGCACAGATCACGCTAGTGGCCGGGCAGTTGTACGAGCCTCTGAGTGAATCCCAGTGAGTCAAACGTCCGGCGCCCCTAGAGCCGGGAGACCGATCCCTGTGGCCGTGCTGCCGACTCGGGAGTGGTTGTCTGGGAAGGGAGGAGCTGGCACGGGATCATCCAACGTGTCCGGCTGCCCCACGCGCTGGTGCCGCTCGGAACAGACCTCGGCGGCCCTGGAGAGGCTGGGCTGGCCTTGGGCTCGTGTGTCCTCGCCAGCTCCTCCCGACTCCAGTAGCAAGGCAGCAGCCATTCAAAGCCAGCACTGAGCGCTGACCCAGCGCCGCGTCTCCATGCGGAACAGAGGGGCGCGGCAGAGCCCCGAGACGCGTGCGCAGGCAGGGACCATGTCACGCACTAGGCCGAGGCGAGCTGACTGGCCTGGCGGCACGTCAGAGTGCGAGCCCCGGCTTGTGTCCACGTGCCGCCGCCCTGCCCAGGGACGCCCTGGCCCCTAGTGATCAGCGCCCCCGAAGGGCGGTGGGCCGGGTCGGTGCTCCGCTTGCTGCTTGGATGTGTAATAAAAATGACATTTGCCACGAGACTGCGGGAAAATGACTGGCCAGCGTTTTATCGGCTGCGGCTGGTTAATGCCTGGTCCTGCAAGGGGGCGCTTGCCTCTAGACCCGTCCAGTCCGTGGCTCCCTGCAGCTGACACGAGGAGGCTGGCTCCCACTGGGCTCATCGGGATGGCTTGTGAGGCGTGGATTGGCTGCTCGCTGGACACATACGCCCCCCCAGCCAACAGACAGCTCTGCCCAGGGCTGTATTTGGGGGATGACCCCCAGCCGCGGCCTGCGAGGGCTGGGCCACATGGTCTGAGCCTCCCCTACAGCTCTGAGTGACCTCTGCCCCCTTCCTTGCTGGTGGGTAAGGGCTGCACAGTGTAACTTCCCCCCCGCCCCCTCCCTGGAAGGCCAATGCTCCAGCAGCGGGTAACACCCCCCGGCCAGGGACACCTCTGGGGTTCCCTGCAGACACCTCCTGAGGAGGAGGCACTAGCCCAGCACCTGTGCAGAGCCGCATGCTGCACGTTACAGGCCGGGCTGGGGAGGGCTGTGTCGTGTTCAGCCCCCCCCCAACGGCCTCCAGGCTGCCCGGCCCTCAGTGAACATTAGAGCACGTGGGCGGGTGCGTTTCACCCCCCACAGCTCCATGGAAGCACGTTAGTCAGACCCGCCTGATTGACTCGCCTGAAATCACTTGCCTCTTTCAAAGGCTCAGTCAGGGACATGGGCGGCAGGGGACCCGCAGGGCCTTTGTCTGGGGTCAGCGCGGTGCCGGCGAGAGCCCCCGCAGCCCGAAAGGAAACATTAGTGCTGAGTCAGCGTTAGCCAACCAGCTGTGTGTGTGTGTGTGTGTGTGTGTACACCCCACCTTCCTAAACAACCTGTGTGATGCAGCCTCTGTGTGTGTGTGTGTGTGTGTGTGTGTACACCCCACCTTCCTAAACAATCTGTGTGATGCAGCCTGTGTGTGTGTGTGTACACCCTACCTTCCTAAACAGCCTGTGTGATGCAGCCTCTGTGTGTGTGTGTGTACACCCCACCTTCCTAAACAACCTGTGTGATGCAGCCTCTGTGTGTGTGTGTGTGTACACCCCACCTTCCTAAACAACCTGTGTGATGCAGCCTCTGTGTGTGTGTGTGTGTGTGTGTACACCCCACCTTCCTAAACAATCTGTGTGATGCAGCCTCTGTGTGTGTGTGTGTGTGTGTGTGTGTGTACACCCCACCTTCCTAAACAATCTGTGTGATGCAGCCTGTGTGTGTGTGTGTACACCCTACCTTCCTAAACAGCCTGTGTGATGCAGCCTCTGTGTGTGTGTGTGTACACCCCACCTTCCTAAACAACCTGTGTGATGCAGCCTCTGTGTGTGTGTGTGTGTGTGTGTGTACACCCCACCTTCCTAAACAATCTGTGTGATGCAGCCTCTGTGTGTGTGTGTGTGTGTACACCCTACCTTCCTAAACAGCCTGTGTGATGCAGCCTCTGTGTGTGTGTGTGTACACCCCACCTTCCTAAACAACCTGTGTGATGCAGCCTCTCTGTGTGTGTGTGTGTGTGTACACCCCACCTTCCTAAACAATCTGTGTGATGCAGCCTCTGTGTGTGTGTACACCCTACCTTCCTAAACAATCTGTGTGATGCAGCCTGTGTGTGTGTGTGTACACCCTACCTTCCTAAACAGCCTGTGTGATGCAGCCTCTGTGTGTGTGTGTGTACACCCCACCTTCCTAAACAACCTGTGTGATGCAGCCTCTGTGTGTGTGTGTGTGTGTGTGTGTACACCCTACCTTCCTAAACAGCCTGTGTGATGCAGCCTCTGTGTGTGTGTGTGTGTACACACCCTACCTTCCTAAACAATCTCTGTGTGTGTGTGTGTGTACACCCCACCTTCCTAAACAGAAACGTCCCCACACTCCAGGGACACGGGCCTCGAACGCCGGCCTGGGCTGGGCCCGGTTCGCTCTTCTCCCTTTGGGGAAATCCTGGGTGGGTCTGACAGTGAGAAGCTTCCGAACGTGCCACGTTCACCTCAGGCTTCCCGGGGGGGGGGGCAGATGGAGCAGAGCTACCTGCCCCCCCCCCTCCAGTTCTGGGCCGTGGTGCGGCTGGAGCAAGAGGACGCGACTGAGCGCGTAGCCCCGGCAGGATGCAGGTCAGAGCATGCGTGGGAGAGCGCAGCCCGCCCCGGCAGCTCCCCTGGGCTGCGAGCGCGTCTTTTGGCCCTGGGCTGAGGGGCTGAGTCTCCGTCTCCCACGGCAGGGCCGGAGGAGGCTGCGTATCCCTGGGCACGGGGCTACCCCGCCCATCTCCCTGGGGCTCAGCGTCTCGCTGCTCTCGCTAGTGCTGTGCGGCAGGCCGGCCAAGTGGCTCCTGTGGAGCCCCGCTCTCGGGCGCACGGGTCCCTAGCGAGGGCGGAGGCTGCCTGTGCTGCGCCCTGCGGCCCAGAGGGCCCCAGGGCAGGGGCTCGCCCCCCGCTGTCCCGCTGCTCGAGGTGCAGGCAGCGTAGGGCCGAGCGGGGTCAGTCCAGGCAGCAGCTCAGCCTGCGGGTGGAGCCTTTTTCCTGCCTCCCCCTCCCGAAGCCGGTGAGCTAGCCGGCCGCGCAGCCTGGGGTGCGGTGTGTGAGGGCTGCTGGGCAGGGGCGTTGCTCGTGGGCCCAGGGGACTCCTAGCGTGCCCAGCTGTAGGGCTGCCAGGTGCCAAGCCAGCTGGGCTCCTCTCGGCCCCCGAGCTCTGTGGCGGCGGCGCCCTGGGCAGCTCTCAGGAGCTTGGCTCTGCCCCAGGGGGAGGCAAAGGAGCAGCACAGCGGCCTACGCTCGGCTGCAGGGCATCCTGGCCCGTGGCCCGAGCCCTGGAGTCACCGACAAAGCGCAGGGAAGCAGCGTTTCTAAGTCCGCTCGGCCGCAGGTCGGACGCCGGGCGGGGGAAGGGCTGGTTCGGTCTCGCGGAGCCGTGGGGGGAGCTGGCCGAGGGGGGCAGTCCCAGGCCCCCTCCCTGGGAGCTGGTGGGGTGGAGGGGCATCCCTGAGTCCGCGGGGCGGGGCTCGGGGGAGCGCCCCGTCTCCTTCCGGATTGTCAGCTACTTCCCCGCTGTATCGGCAGCAGCATCCCTGCCCGCTCGGTCTGTTTTCTCTGCCGCAGACAGTGTCCCCCCCCCCCCCCCGGCTCTTTCTGCGGGTGTTTGGCCTCTGGGCTCTGAAGTCCTTTCCTGTTTTCTCAGCAGTGAGTGGGGGGCAGGACCCGGGCAGAAGAACCAGCGCTGCCCCCTCTCCGGCCCGTCCCCTCGCTCGCACTCGGCAGCAGGGGAAGCACAAGGAAGCCAACTTGGTTTGCTCCTTGGCGTGTTCTCCGGGTTGCTGTCCAAAGCCAGCAGTCCTTCCACAGGCAAAATTACCAGTAGGCGCTTCGGGTGAACAGGGCGGCACTGGGCCCTGGCAGGGAAAACCTGGCAGCCCCTCTCCCCCCCCCCCCCCAAGCAAGGACCTCGTCCCTGGTGCTGAAACAAGGCAGACTTCTGCACTTCAGCCAGTCCCCTGCCTGAGCTGGCCTCCAGCACCACGGACAGCGCCCCAGCCCCAGTGTGCCCCGGGCTCCCCTGTCCTACTGGGCAGTGGGTTCCTTTCCACCCGGGAAACCCGTGGGCAGGGGCCAATAACCTGGAGGGAAGACAAGGGGTCAAGGTGGATCTCCCGCCCCTGTTCGGATTCCCAGGTACCAGCAGCCTGGCTCTCCCTGTGGGGCTGGGGAGCCCAGCCGGCCTGGAAGGGAGCCCTTGAGTCTTGGCTCACCAGGACCTTGCCGGCTGCGTCCCCCCCCAGGCTCTGTCCTGCAGTCTGATAGCTGGCCAGCTGCCCCTCGCTTCTCCCCTGGCTCCAGCTGGGCGAGGGCTGTTGCCTGGGGTGCTGGCGGGAGGCCAGCCTGGCTTTGTGCTTTCGAGCACTTGACTCGTTCCCGCCAATGCTGGTGCCGGGTGACAAGGCAGCGATTTCTCAAAGCGCCGAATTCCGCGTAGTCGCCGAGCTGTCGGTGCTGCCGTCGGGGCCCCGGCAGGCGGCGAAACGCCCCATTGGTTCCCTGCCGCCTCGTCACCAGAGCTGCCTTCTCCAGCGAGGACCAAGCGCCGCCGGCTGCCACCCCTGTGCTGTGCTGTCTGCCCATCTGTCAACAGTGACTCCATCCCCCTCCCCCTCCCCTCTGCTTTTGGGGGCCCAGCTCTGGACACCTTACACGGGCCTCAGTTTGCAGAGAGTGCCAGGAAATCCAGCCCCAGTCCCGGCAGCTTAAGGACACAGAAACTATAAAATCACCAGGTCGCTGCTGCAGGCCCTCGGCCCCCCCGGCGGGAGCTTTCTCGCCTCCCTCCTTCGGTGCCATTGCCGGGGGCCTATGGATAACGAGCGCAGCAGTGCCCGGGGCGAGACGCGGCTCCTGCCTGTGCCCACTGGCAAGGCGCCTGGATCTCTGGATCGAACACATAATGTCCAGAGTGACCTTCCCTGGGAGTCCCCCCCCCCTCCCAGAGCCAGACTCTGGCTTCTGTCAGGAAAACCGCCCCCAAATGGTTCCCAAACCGCTGCCTCCGAACGCCCATTCCCGCGTGACCCCCGTGCCCGTGTGTGGTGCCACGCGTGCAACTCGTCCAGCCCAAAGGCCCCGCCACGGCCCGCTGGGTCAATGGACAGAGCCCCGCTGCCAGCAGTGGGAGCAGGGGCAGGACTTAACCCTATTTCCCTGTTTTCCCTACTCACAGCTCCTGGAAACCCTTCTTCAGGGGCGCCTGAACCCCCCGTCCGCAGCCAAATCCCTCCACTGGCCGGGGACCAGCACGAGCTCTCTGACTTGCTCGGGCTCTGTGCGGTGGGGCTGGCCGGCCCTCAGGGCTCTAGCCCAGGGCCATCCTGAGCACAGGTATTCGCTGGGCCCCCGGGCGGCATGTCCCATCATGCACATTACGGCTCTTCCCAGCCGCCCAGGTGGCGTCTCTGAACTTGGGATCTCACCCCGGCGGCAGCCAATGGAGGGACGTTAGTGTCCTGGGGCCCCACATGCTGCCTCGTGTAGCGCTGCTGGGATATGGGAGCAGCTGCTTTCACTGGTGGGATGTCGGACAAGCCCGGCCAGGCTGGGCCAGACCAAAGGTCCATGCAGCCCAGTGTCCTGTCTGCCCACAGGGGCCAGGGCCAGGTGCCCCAGAGGGAGTGAACAGACCAGGGAATCATCAAGCGATCCCGCCCTGTCGCCCATTCCCAGCCTCTGGCAAACAGAGGTAGGGACACTGTTCCTTCCCATCCTGGCTAATGAGCACTGATGGACCTAGCCTCCAGGAATTTCTCTAGTTCTTTTTTGAACCCTGTTAAAGAACTGGTCTTCACCACATCCTCTGGCGAGGAGTTCCACAGGTTGACTGTGTCTTATGCAAAGAAAAACTTCCTTTTGTTTGCTTTAAACCTGCTACCTATCCATTTCATTTGGTGACCCCTAGTTCTTGTGTTATGGGAAGCAGTAAATAACACCTCCTTATATATTTTCTCCACTCCTGTCATTTTATAGACAACTAGGGGAATATGGGAGAAGTATCTTTTTCCAAGCTGAAAAGTTCCAGTCTTATTAATCTCTCATATGGCAGCTGTTCCATATGTCTAATAATTTTTATTGCCCTTTTCTGAACCCTTTCCAATGCCAATAAATCTTTTTTTAAAGGGGTGACCACATCTGTCTGCAGTATTCAAGATGTGGGCATTCAATAGATTTATACAGAGGCAGTAAGATATTCTCTGTCTTATTCTCCAGCCCTTTTTGAATGATTCTTAACATTCTGTTTGCTTTTTTGCCTGCTGCTGCAGATTGAGTGGATGTTTTCAGAGAACTCTCCACAAAGACTCCACGGTCTTTCTTGAGTGCCAACAGCTAATTTAGGTCCCATCATTTTATACATATAGTTGGGATTATGTTTTCCAATGTGAATTACTTTGCATTTATCAATATCAAATTTCATTTGCCATTTTGTTCCCAGTCACTTAGTTTTGTGAGATCTTTTTGAAGCTCTTCACAGTCTGCTTTGGTCTTAACTATCTTGAGTAGTTTTGTATCATCTGCAAATGTTGCCACTTCACTGTTTACCCCTTTCTCTAGATCATTTAGAAATAAGTTGAATAGGATGGGTCCCAGGACAGCCCCTTGGGGGACCCTTGGAGACGACTCTCTCCACTCTGAAAATTGACCATTTAATCCTACCATTTGTTTCTTGTCTTTTGGCCAGTTCTCAGTCCATGAGAGGACCTTCCCTCTTATCCCATGACTACGTCCTTTACTTAAGGATGTTTGGTGAGGGACCTTTGTCAAAGGCTTTCTGGAAATCTAAGTCCACAAAATCCACCAGATCCCTCTTGTCCACATGCTTTTTTGACTCCCTCAAAGAATTCTAGCCAATTAGCAAGGCCTGATTTTCCATGTTGACTCGTCCCCAACAAATTATGTTCATCCATGTGTCTGACAATTTTATTCTTTACTATAGTTTCAACCAGTTTGCCTGGTACTGACGTTAGACTTACCGGCCTGTAAATGCCGGGATCACGTCTGGATCCTTTTTTAAAAGTGGGCATCTCATTAGCTATTCTCCAGTCCATTGGTACAGAGGCTGATTTAAAGGAAAGGTTACACACCGCGGTGAGGAGTTCTGCTATTTCTCCTCTGAGTTCCTTGAGCACTCTTGGCCGAATGCCGTCTGGTCCCGGTGACGTCTTCCTGTTTCGTTCATCAATGTATTCTAAAGCCTTTGCTAATGACACCGCGGGGTGGGACAGCGCCCAGCCATAGGCCGTACCTGGGCAGTCGCAGACCCAGGGAAGTAGCTGCTCCAGTTCTAATACTTGTTATTGGATCAACTTCTGTTGGTGAAAGGAACAAGCTGCCAAGCTCGCCCAGAGCTCCCCTTCCAGGCTGGCAAAGGTAGGTGGGGCCTAGTGGCCCTTTAAACGCTGCCGCGCAGCACCCCAGGAGATGGAGCTCTGCTGCTGTGAATTTCTGGTGCAGACCCCCCCTGCCCATGTCACCGCCACATGCCGGGTGGAGCCGCTGGCTGGCAGGGGTTAGCGCCGACTGGTGAAGGTGAAGTCACCCGGAGCAGCGTGGAGGGTTAGCGGGTTGTAGATTGTTGCAGTGCACCTGTCGCTTGTTTTTTCTGAGTGGCGGCTGGGGCACCGGGCACGCTGCCGAGGTTTGTGTAGGGCCCCTGGGGTGGGAAAGGTGTGTGGCTGCGATGATCAGTGCCCCACAGTCAGTGTGCCTGCGGCGTGGCCCCTCGGGAGCTGCTTTCAGTGGGGGGGCCAGTCCCAGGCTGGAGCCTGGCCAAGTCGGGGTGTGGGCCAGGAGAGGCGGTGCGGGAGAGGGTCCCCACGGCGGATGGGCGGTCACAGTTTAATGATGCCCTGCATGGGTTCCAGCAGGGGGGTGTGTGACTACTGGGGTGGCTGCCTGGCTGGCTTCCCTCGCAGTGAGGCAGATGCTCCAGGGTATTTGGGTGGCCCTTCCAGGGTGCAATTTACGGCTCTGGCTTACAGGATCTGACAACAAAGGGTTCTGGGGTCGGCAGATCCCCGTCTAGACTACCGCGCCGAGCCAACAAACAGCTCATCGGCACGGCGCGGCAGCCATTTTGATGTAAATGAAGTGGCAATTATTTAAATCAGCGCTTCATTTCCCTTTGCCGAGTAAACTCATCTACATGGCTCCGGCGGGGGAGCCATGCCGTCTAGACACACCCACAAGGTCCCTGCAAAGCTGTGGCAGCAGCAGGGAAGCCGCACAGGGCCAGCCTGGGAGGGCAGAGCGGGGGTTGGGGGCATGAGCAGAAGGTGAGGAAGCCACCTGTGTTGGGCCCTGCAATGGGGCCGTGTGGGTGGGACCCGGACGGCATCGTGGCTCACCTCGGGGGCGGCAGGTCAGAGCTGCAGACGGGAGCTTTGCCTCTGAGCGGAGTCCAAGAACCGTGCTGTGATTGGGACTGAGCGGCTACGCCCAGAGCCCGGCCTGCTGGCCGAAGGGCCTGGCGGCTGCGAGCGCCGCCCTAGAGGGTTCCACTCTGCCGTGGAAGGGCCCGGCGGCTGCGAGCGCCGCCCTAGCGGGTTCCACTCTGCCGTGGAAGGGCCCGGCGGCTGCGAGCGCCGCCCTAGCGGGTTCCACTGTGCCGTGGAAGGGCCCGGCGGCTGCGAGCGCCGCCTTAGCGGGTTCCACTCTGCCGTGGAAGGGCCCGGCGGCTGTGAGCGCCGCCCTAGCGGGTTCCACTGTGCCGTGGAAGGGCCCGGCGGCTGCGAGCGCCGCCTTAGCGGGTTCCACTCTGCCGTGGAAGGGCCCGGCGGCTGCGAGCGCCGCCCTAGCGGGTTCCACTGTGCCGTGGAAGGGCCCGGCGGCTGCGAGCGCCGCCTTAGCGGGTTCCACTCTGCCGTGGAAGGGCCCGGCGGCTGCGAGCGCCGCCCTAGCGGGTTCCACTTTGCCGTGGAAGGGCCTGGCGGCTGCGAGCGCCGCCCTAGCGGGTTCCACTTTGCCGTGGAAGGGCCCGGTGGCTGCGAGCGCCGCCCTAGCGGGTTCCACTCTGCCGTGGAAGGGCCCGGCGGCTGCGAGCGCCGCCCTAGAGGGTTCCACTCTGCCGTGGAAGGGCCCGGCGGCTGTGAGCGCCGCCCTAGAGGGTTCCACTCTGCCGTGGAAGGGCCCGGTGGCTGCGAGCGCCGCCCTAGAGGGTTCCACTCTGCCGTGGAAGGGCCCGGCGGCTGTGAGCGCCGCCCTAGCGGCTTCCACTCTGCCGTGGAAGGGCCCGGTGGCTGCGAGCGCCACCCTAGCGGGTTCCACTCTGCCGTGGAAGGGCCCGGCGGCTGCGAGCGCCGCCCTAGCGGCTTCCACTCTGCCGTGGAAGGGCCCGGCGGCTGCGAGCGCCGCCCTAGCGGGTTCCACTCTGCCGTGGAAGGGCCTGGCGGCTGCGAGCACCGCCCTAGCGGGTTCCACTGTGCCGTGGAAGGGCCCGGCGACTGAGCCAGGTGCAGGCCCCAAGTAGCGGCACTGGAGCTGACTGGGCCCAGCATAGCAGGTGCGTCCGTGCAGCAGGGGCAGAACGCCACGTGGAAGAGCCTCCATGGGGCTCAGGCCCTGGGGTGCCCCCTGTTACTGGGCCAGGCCCAGGCAGGGAGGTGCCCTACGTCGGTGCCCCAGCCCGGGGAGCTGCCTTGTGCACATGTCCCTGGCTCGTGCTCCAGGGGAGAGGGGCGTGCGACTTGGGACGGATCGGAAGCTGCCTGAAGGAGCTTTATAGACCACAGGGCTGCCCCCCCAGACCCCCGGGACTCCTGGCAGCGCTAACCCCCCGGGCCCCACCTCTCCCGGCGACATGGCAGCAGCCCTGGCCTGTTGTGCGCATGCGGCTGCACTAGGCAGGACTTGCCTTGATCCGCAGCATCTGGGAGGCGCCTGCCGCTTTCTCCAGCCCTGCTTTTATGGCAGCAATAAAGCCTCTTTGCAATTCTAGCTCACTCCTGCGCCCTTGAAAGCTGTCCTTGCGCCCTCCCCATGTTGAATTTGCTGGGACGCGGCCTTGGGCCTGACGCCCCTTGCACGATGCTGACCAGCTGGGGATGAATGCCCTCGCTGGGGAGAGCTTTGGAGCTGCACTGCTCCCTCGCCTCTCCAGGCCCATGGCTGGGGGGACTCTGAGGGGCTGCGGCAAAGCGCCCCTTGGCCGGCTGGTACGCACAGGGCACAGTGCACCAGCAGGAGGAAGTGGGACCCCTCTGAACCAAGGGGAGGTGGGTGGGGCCCTGTCTGTAGCCAGGAGGCCAGGACTGGGCATGGGGTGCTCCGGGCAGCCCGGGCTGTGTGCGTCCCTGTGAACCAGCAGGGCTGTGGCTTGTTGCTGTGCGAGCTCTGGGGGAGCCCACTGAGCCAGGCACATTGTCATTAGCGCTACAGAACCCGAACCGCCAAGCTCGGGCGCCGCCCAGCACCCTGCGCAGAAATCTTCGGGCTGGGGGTGGGGACCTCAGGGTGCGGGAGTTCCAGTGGGGCTTTCCCCCGCTGCACGGCTGGGGCCGGAGCTCCCTTGGCAGGCCCTGGGCAGGCTGGGTGTCTGGGGAATCTCCTGCCTCTCCTAACTGGGAGCCAAGAGGGGCCCCCACTGCAAAGGCTGATGCTAGACCCGGGCCCACGAGAGGATCAGGCCTGAGTCCGGGGGCGGCTGGGGCGGGGCCTTGTCGGTGGAAGGCGAAGGGCCGATTTGAGGAGGCAGCAGCTCAGATGAGTCTGGGACACTCCCGGGGCGGCAGGTACGCGAGGCAGGGGGAGGCGTTGCCAGCCTGGCCCCACCCACATTCCGCCCCCAGAACGCCTGCTGCCCCGAGCACCCTCCCCCCGTGCTCCAGGGCTCTCCGTGGTGCTGAGGCCAGGGAGACTGCGGGCGGAGCACAGCTCCACCTCCCCATGGTGCTGTGTGCGTGGGGGGAAGGGACTTGGCTCCTGGGGAGGGCAGGGCCTGGGCAGAAGGGGCGGGGCTGGAGGCGTGTCTCCCCAGCCCTACTTTCACCCACCACCCATGGGCACCCCGGGCCACCTGGCACGTCCCTGGTGCTGATCGTTGCAGTCACAAGGCTCCGGGCCAGGGTGCCTTTGGGGCTCTTGCTGGGTTCGGTTCTCTCGCGGGGGTGGCAAGGGCCTGGCTCCTCGGCTGGTGCTAGAATGGCTCTGGCCCGCGCCGTCTGGCAGCGGCACGCACAGGCTGCTTCCGCGTGCAGGGCGGGCCTGTCACGGTTCTGCTGCCTGTGCTGATGCGGTGCCGGAGCCTGGCTGCGCGTCGCCCTAATTGGAGCAGGCCTCTAATGAACGGTCAGGCCGTGACGCATGGGCTGGTGCCGCGAGCTCAGGGCCCTGTTGAGATGCTCGCGTCTCCTGACAGGGAGCAGCCAGCTGCTTTCTCAGCTTGGTTTTTACTCGCTCCCGCCAGACCCGTAAATGAGGCTTAAAGGTGAAAACGCCTGAGGCAAAGGACATGCATGAGCTGGCTGTGTGACACACTCAGAGGTGGGCAGGCAGGCAGATTGACAGGCAGACAGACAGGCAGGCAGACAGGTTGACAGGCAGACAGATAGGCAGGCAGACCAGGGTCTCATGCCAGCCAGTAACACACCCCAAAGCCTGGCTGGCCAAGCTCAGCTCCCCTGTTGGCTTGGGGCTGGTCAATGAGGAGTAACGGTAGTTTGAATTAGGAGCATGTAGCCGCGGGCATGGAGGTCAAACTACCAGGCATTTAAAAATGGCGGCGCCAGGGAACATGCAAATGAAGCCTGGGACATTTAAATCCCGGGCTCCATTTGCACGTTAGAATGCCTACATTAGCCACCCTAGTTCTAACTAGGGTGGCAGTGTAGACAAATCCTTACAGAACAGCCTGTGCCTGTGCTCCGGAGGAGAGAAAAAGTCTTCATTGAAGCCACCCACTGCATGTCCGTCCCTTCCCGGCTCTTGGCACATTCCCTAATCGCATGAGCCACGTGCTCCAGGCTGAGGCGGAGGGGAACGGCATCATGAAAACATCACAAAGGCTCCGGCTTCCTTGGCGAAGAGGCTCAGGGTTGCTGTGTGGGCCCCGAGTGGAAGATCCGTGCCCCCTGCGTGCGTTGGGTCAAGATGAGGGGGCGCGACTCTGTCCCAAAGCATGGCCTAGGGTGAGCCCATCCCTGCATGGACAGCAGAGCCTGGTCTCTGAGCGGGGTGTGTGTGGCCATGGCCCCTGGATGCCGGCGGATGGACCCTAGCAAGTTGGACTATGGGATGTGTATTGGCGTGTGTGTGCGTGAACCTATGGCCACCCTCGCCTGGATGGCTGGAGGGTTGACAAGCCCCCAGCAGCCTTTGGTGTCGAGTGCATGAACCTGCCACTCAACTGACTGGGCTCAGGCTTCTGGAAAGATCTCGTTTTCATTGGCCGTGCTCCAAGGCTGCACACAGCGCTTTGCAAAGTCACCCCTCGTCCCACTGCACAGCCGGGCCCTGGCGCTGCCTCGGCGCATGCGCCATCACTGTACTGCAAGGGGCTGAAGGAGGAGGCCACGTGGCAGTGGAGCTCAGCTACCACCCAGCATCACCCACCTCTGGCCAAGCTTTCCCAGCTAGTTCCTTATTGCTAGTGGCACCGCGCCTGCGCTCCGTGGCCAGAGAGCGATGTGAGACTTGTGGTCACCCCCCACGTCCCACCATCACCCGCACCCTAGGACGCACCTTGTTTGTCAATGCGCAGTGCAGAATCCCGGGGAGAGCGCCTGGAGCCCTCCGGTCTGTGTGTTTCCTTCTGCTGGGGCAGGGTCGTTCCATGTTGGGCTACGGCGATTTTTCAAGCTTGGGATTTGATGTGCGCTGTAGAGCTGGTGTGGAACAGGGTGTTTGTGCGTCCATCACAGAGCCTAACGTTTTCCTAGATGTCAGAGTGCGTCTACACAGCACCCTTAGCTCAAAACCCCACCGCCTTGTCCTGCCCGCTGGGCAAGAGAGAACGACTTGTCTCCAGCCTTTCTCCGGCAGCCTCTCAAGTGGCTGGAGCCCGCCGGCAAGTGCCCCTCATCTCTCTCCTCCAAACTAAACATGCCCTTCCAGCCGCCCTGCAGGTACCGCCCGGGGCTGGGTTCCCGGGGTGACGTACTGAACAAAGCAGGGGTTAAAACCCGCCCATGCCCCAGAGCGGTGATAACACCCGAAGCCAGGGGAGCTCCGGGCAGGATCACTTTGTGTGACTGCTCAGCAGACCCGCTGTGTCTCCGGTAGAGCCGGCGTGGCCTCTGCCCGTGGGCTGCACCCAGCATGGCCTTTGTGTCCCTGGTAGAGCCGGCATGGCCTCTGCCCGTGGGCTGCACCCAGCATGGCCTTTGTGTCCCTGGTAGAGCTGGCATGGCCCTTGTGTCCCCGGTGGAGCCGGCATGGCCTCTGCCCGTGGGCTGCACCCAGCATGGCCCTTGTGTCCCTGGTAGAGCTGGCGCGGCCCTTGTGTCCCCGGTGGAGCCGGCATGGCCTCTGCCCGTGGGCTGCACCCAGCATGGCCCTTGTGTCCCTGGTAGAGCTGGCGTGGCCTCTGCCCGTGGGCTGCACCCAGCATGGCCTTTGTGTCCCTGGTAGAGCTGGCATGGCCCTTGTGTCCCCGGTGGAGCCGGCGTGGCCTCTGCCCGTGGGCTGCACCCAGCATGGCCCTTGTGTCCCTGGTAGAGCTGGCGTGGCCTCTGCCCGTGGGCTGCACCCAGCATGGCCTTTGTGTCCCTGGTAGAGCTGGCATGGCCCTTGTGTCCCCGGTGGAGCCGGCATGGCCTCTGCCCGTGGGCTGCACCCAGCATGGCCCTTGTGTCCCCGGTGGAGCCGGCATGGCCTCTGCCCGTGGGCTGCACCCAGCATGGCCTTTGTGTCCCTGGTAGAGCTGGCGTGGCCCTTGTGTCCCCGGTGGAGCCGGCATGGCCTCTGCCCGTGGGCTGCACCCAGCATGGCCCTTGTGTCCCCGGTGGAGCCAGCATGGCCTCTGCCCGTGGGCTGCACCCAGCATGGCCCTTGTGTCCCCGGTGGAGCCGGCATGGCCTCTGCCCGTGGGCTGCACCCAGCATGGCCTTTGTGTCCCAGGTAGAGCTGGCGTGGCCTCTGCCCGTGGGCTGCACCCAGCATGGCCTTTGTGTCCCAGGTAGAGCTGGCGTGGCCTCTGCCCGTGGGCTGCACACTGAGGGTTGGTCTCTATTGCAGAAACGAGTCAGGACGAGTCTCTGAAGATTCCCATTATACCCAGGGTTGCAGAGCCTTTGACGTGGGCCAGTGCAAAGGGGCTGCAGGGAGAATCAAGGAGCCAGCGGGTTAGACAGGACCATGAGGGTCACCTGGACCCCCCCAGGCTTGTTGTGTCTAACCCATCCCAGCCAGATGGCACCAGCCGCCGTTGGACACCTCCAGCACAGGGGTCGGATCTGGGGCCCATGCACTTGTTCAGCAGGGTCCGCGGAGCCTTTCTTACAGCGCGGCCTCCCGGCCCGCCCGGCTGCTCTGTGGCCTGTCTGCAGCCCCCAGCCAAATGAGCTGGCAAGGGCCATGTTTGAGCATTTCCCTCCGACGCCCCCTCTCTGGCCGAGCCTTCACGCGCCGTGCATGGCTGGGCTGCTGAGGGTTAACGTGACTTACAGCTGGCGCAGGGCTGCTTTCTCAAATTCCAGCGGAGCGTGGCTTCGGAGACATGTGTACACTGGGCAGCCCCGGGGGGGAGCAGCTGGGAGCCTCTATTATAATGACAAGGGCAGTGCTATTTCACTACAAGCTGAACTTTAGTTCTGACATCCTATTACTGAAACCCAGCGCCCCCGCGCCGGGCACTCGCGGTTTAGCATTTTGGACTTGGCACACACATTAATCAAGTCACCCAAAGGTCGGCCTTGTCCCCGTCTCTGGACATTTTCATCAAGTCTTCACAGTCGATTGCAGCAAGGTGCCCTGTCTCCCTTCACAAGTCAATAGTCGGCTCCAGTTACACAAGTGACACGTTGGCCATACAGCGAAAACAGCGAGCAGTCCTGTGGCACCTTACACACTGACTAAACCAGATAGCACTCTAGCGTGTCATGAGCAAGCCCCCTTCCTCAGTTGGGGTATGTCTACACTACCACCCTAGTTCGAACTAGGGTGGTAATGTAGACATACCCATGGAGTGGAAATAACAGAAACCAAGAGAAATATATAACAGCAAAAAGAGTACCTGCCAATTGCTAATGAGGCTAAGTAAGGCAATGGGATGTGTCCCAGTCTTAGCTTTTGAGGTACACATGCAGTTGTTAAAGGCAGGGGAGACTGAATTTATAATGCGCCATCTAGTTAATGTCTTTAAAAACCTCAGAGGGGCAGCCGTGTTAGTCTGTAACTTTAAAAACAATGAATAGCCCTGTGGCACCTTAGGGCATGTCTACACTACAGGACAAAGCCAAATTAAGCTGCGCAACGTCAGCTACGTTAATGATGTAGCTGAAGTCGAAGTAGCGTAACTCGGCTTTTCACGCTGTCCACGCTGCAGGGAGTGGAAGGAAGAGCGCTCTCCCTCCGACTGCCCTTACTCCCTGTGAAATGAGCGTTACCAGCATCCACCAGAGAGCCCCCTCACTTTGAAGTTGCTGTCTTAACTCGACCGCGAATTCGATCCCTGGTAGATCAACAGCGGTAGCTTTGATTTTCTGCTGCAGTGTAGACAAACCCTTTAGGTATGTCTAGACTGCATGGCTCCATCGACGGAGCCCTGTAAACTAGTTTACCCGGCATAGGCACAGAAACGGGGATTTAAATAATCCCCGCTTCATTAAAATAAACATGGCCGCCGCGCTGCGCTGACGATCAGCTAATCCGGCACAGCACGGCAGTCTAGACACAGATCTGTTGGCTGGGGAAGCCTTTGCTGACCAATCCCTTATGCCTCGTGAAACAAGGTTTACAGAATCGGTCGGCAAAGGTTTCCCCGGCCAACAGATCTGTGTCTAGACTGCCGTGCTGTGCCGGATCAGCTGATCGTCAGCGCAGCGCGGCGGCCATGTTTATTTTAATGAAGCGGGGATTATTTAAATCCACATTTCTTTGCCTATGCCGGGTAAACTAGTTTACAGGGCTCCGTTGACGGCGCCATGTAGTCTAGACATACCCTGAGAGACTAATCAAAGTTTGACGCTCATGGTTCCATTTATTTTGGTTAGTCGCTCAGAAAGGTGCCATGGGACTGCTCCTCTTTAAAGTTCCTGTCTTTGTTCATGCCCAGGGGAACAGTATTAGATTTGTAGCTGAACGTCAGTTCTACTCTCACGCTGGCATTGGCTGGCAGGGTTCCTCTGTTGAAGGACGGCTACTTTTACGCCCGTGCTTGAGTGTCCAGGCAGGTTAACATGCTCCGCTCCAGGTCTCTGTGTGTTCCCATTGCTGCTGTCTGATTTGTGTCCATGTCTCCTTTGGAGCACAGACTGTCCACTCTGGCCAGTGTCCATGGCGGAGGGGCATTGCTGGCACTTGATGGCAAAGATCACATTAGTGGATGTGCAGTTGTATGAGCTTCTGATGTGTGTCTGATCTGTGCTCCTCCCCCGGCCCAGGGCGCCGTGTCTGATCTGCGCCCCCCCCCCCCCCGGCCCAGGGCGCCGTGTCTGATCTGCGCCCCCCCCGGCCCAGGGCGCTGTGTCTGATCTGCCCCCGGCCCAGAGCCCTGCCCATTTGTGCCGTGTCCGATCCCAGCACAGTGTCCAGTAACGACTGTCATGTTCCAGGACGCTGTTGTGAGCGCACAACCCAGTGCTGTGCCCAGTGCTGTGTTTGCACCGAGCCTTGAGCAAAGGGGGCCGAGTGAGGTGTCTGTGGAGAGCTGCTGCTTTGCGGAGTCTGGCTGCGCTGCGTCCACAGGTGCCCTGTCTGCACTGGACGCCCTGAGCAATGGCTGCGCTTCTGTTTCAGGGACACAGCAGCAGGCGGCCAGTGACCAGCAGCTTCTCTGCCAATGGGCCTCACGTGGGGCCAGGCCAGCCGAGGCAGGTGGCTGTGACATTCAGGCCAGCACAGCAGCCAGGGCTGCTAAGGACTGAGCCCTGCCTGGCCGGGTGCCTGGCTCCGTCTGGGGAGGTACCTTCCCCCGGCGAGAGCAAAGGGACACAAGGGCCCTCGCGCCTCCTCCGTCTGTCTCCTCCGGCTCAGCACTTCAGAAGCAGCGCTGCTCGGACCCGGGCCCAGCCTGACAAAGGGCGTGTCCCCGAGGCGTCCAGACGGCAGTTTGCTCCGTCTCTGCTCTGAGCCTGCCCCGGGCGGTGACGGGGCGAGTCCTCTCGGTCCTTCAACGTTTTACTCCCAACCTTTTCCTCCCTTCTGCTAGTGATGAACCGTTCCATGGCGGATGCGGAAGGGTCGGCTCTTGGCGTGAGATCTGAGGTGTACATTGACCTGGGGTGTCAGAGGGGAGGTGGGGGGATGGGTTATAACCTCTCCCGTGTGAGCGGGGGTTGGGGGGGCACAGGGAGCACTGGGGTGTCAGAGGGGAGGTAGGGGAGGGGTTATAACCTCTCCCCTGTGTAAGGGAGGGCTGGGGGGCACAGGGAGCACTGGGGTGTGTGAGGGGAGGTGGGGGATGAGTTATAACCTCTCCCCTGTGTAAGGGGGGGCTGGGGGGCACAGGGAGCACTGGGGTGTGTGAGGGGAGGTGGGGGATGAGTTATAACCTCGCCCCTGTGTGAGCAGGGGGCTGGTGGGGCACAGGGAGCACTGGGGGTGTGTGAGGGGAGGTGGGGGGATGGGTTATAACCTCTCTTCTGTGTAAGAGGGGGCTGGGGGGCACAGGGCGCACTGGGGTGTCTGAGGGGAGGTGGGGGGATGGGTTATAACCTCTCTTCTGTGTAAGAGGGGGCTGGGGGGCACAGGGAGCATTGGGGTGTGTGAGGGGAGGTGGGGGATGGGTTATAACCTCTCCCCTGTGTAAGGGGGGGCTGGGGGGCACAGGGAGCACTGGGGTGTCTGAGGGGAGGTGGGGGAGGGGTTATAACCTCTCTTCTGTGTAAGAGGGGCTGGGGGGCACAGGGAGCATTGGGGTGTCTGAGGGGAGGTGGGGGATGGGTTATAACCTCTCCCCTGTGTAAGGGGGCTGGGGGGGGGCACAGGGAGCGCTGGGGTGTCTGAGGGGAGGTGGGGGATGGGTTATAGCCTCTCCCCTGTGTGAGGGAGACTGGGGGGGCACAGGGAGCACTGGGGTGTGTGAGGGGAGGTGGGGGATGGGTTATAACCTCTCCCCTGTGTAAGAGGGGCTGGGGGGCACAGGGAGTACTGAGGTGTGTGAGGGGAGGTGGGGGGATGGGTTATAACCTCGCCCCTGTGTAAGGGGGGGCTGGGGTGCACAGGGAGCACTGGGGTGTGTGAGGGGAGGTGGGGGATGGGTTATAACCTCGCCCCTGTGTAAGGGGGGTCTGGGGTGCACAGGGAGCACTGGGGTGTCTGAAGGGAGGTGAGGGATGGGTTATAACCTCGCCCCTGTGTAAGGGGGGGCTGGGGGGCACAGGGAGCACTGGGGTGTGTGAGGGGAGGTGGGGGATGGGTTATAACCTCTCTTCTGTGTAAGGGGGGGCTGGGGTGCACAGGGAGCACTGGGGTGTCTGAAGGGAGGTGGGGGATGGGTTATAACCTCGCCCCTGTGTAAGGGGGGGCTGGGGGGCACAGGGAGCACTGGGGTGTCTGAAGGGAGGTGAGGGATGGGTTATAACCTCGCCCCTGTGTAAGGGGGGGCTGGGGGGCACAGGGAGCACTGGGGTGTGTGAGGGGAGGTGGGGGATGGGTTATAACCTCTCTTCTGTGTAAGGGGGGGCTGGGGGGCACAGGGAGCACTGGGGTGTGTGAGGGGAGGTGGGGGATGGGTTATAACCTCGCCCCTGTGTAAGGGGAGGCTGGGGGGCACAGGGAGCACTGGGGTGTGTGAGGGGAGGTGGGGGATGGGTTATAACCTCGCCCCTGTGTAAGGGGCGCTGGGGGGCACAGAGAGCACTGGGGTGTCTGAAGGGAGGTGGGGGATGGGTTATAACCTCGCCCCTGTGTAAGGGGGGCTGGGGGGCACAGGGAAGGTGGGGGTGTCTGAGGAGGTTGCTTGTGGGAGTTCTTGCTGGGCGGGGGAACAGCAGTGCTCGGTGTGGCTGGTTTGGCACCTTAGAGCGAGGGACCCCCAGCCTTGGGCTGTAGGTAGCCCTGGTTCTGAGCAGTTCTCCCCAACGTGACGCTCTCGGGGTACCCCGGAATCCCCCTCTGTTACATGGCCCTGCGCGATCCACGTCCTCCGAGCCTGGGGCCTGGACAGCGTGTCCCCCGCACCAGCAGCAGTCGGCCCAGCGTGTGCTAGCGCCTCCCCTCCCTTGCCTGCACCCCAGGCTCCTCCGTGGGCAGGCCCCTCCCAGCTGCTCTCCACCCCGCTGGCTGGACGACCCCCCCTCAGCAGGTGGCGTCTCCAGCTGGAAGAGTTGGTACGGGGCGTGAGGGTGGGCTGCAAGCACCGGGGCCTGCGGGAGCCAGAAGAGCTGGTGCAGCCCAGGCCGGCTCAGAGCTGCTGGCAGCGTCTCCCTGCACCGCTGCGGAATGGTCGCGCCCCATCTGCACCCGACGTAACCGCCTCGACTCTGGCGGGCAAAGGGCCCCCGGGCGCCCGGCCTGGCGCCCTCCTGGCCTAGGACTGGCTGCCCTTGGACTCGCTCGGCCCTGCCAGGCCATGCCGGTTCCTGGAGGCCAGAGCACAGGTGCATGCAGTGCGTAGGAGGCGGAGGGGGGGTGTTCAGGAGTCAGGGCTGGGGGGCGTAGGGGTGATGAGGGGCAAGGGAGCCCTTTCTGGGGGGGTGGGGGGCTGCAGCCGCAAGTACCAGCTCACTGCAGCTCTTCTTCCTCTGACGTTCGGGGCGCGAGGGGAAAGTTCACAACCTGCTGCACCCACCTCTGCCCTCCCCTCAGCAGCCTCAGCCGCAGCCGGACAATGGCCCCAGCTGGGCACTGGCCCCTCGCTCCCAGAGGAAGAAGACCCTGTACACGCGGCGCCAGGGGGGGCAGCTGGGCTCAGGGCTGGGACTGCCCCAAGTGGGGGAGGCGTCCACCCCCAGCCAGCCCCTTTCAGCTGCCGGGCTGCCTGCTGCTTAGCAAAGTACCTGCAGGGCGTCCCGGGAGACCCGCCTGGCCGGGAGCAGCTGCAGCCGAGCGCCCCAGCCGGTCGGACACTTGCCAGGGCACCACCCTGTCACATTACCAAATCTGAGGGAAGCAGCCAGATCCCTGCTGCACCCTTAGGTGGGGGTGTTGGCCCCAAAAATGGTATAAAAGGGGCCATGTGGGGTGTTGAATAGAAGCTCACTGTCTGCTAATCCTATGTACGCTGGTCATGTGATTGTATAATGTCTGTGTGTGGAGTTAGGAATCTGTAATCTGTGTGGCTACTGACTATTTCTCTGAATGTGGCTGAGCATTGGGCAGAGCCCGGCCTATGGACATGCTAATTAGCAAGGCCCTGTGGGACAATGGCTCTCAATGGGCCAAGGACACACCTCGGGAACGGTGACCGACACCTAAGGGCTACCAGCAGGGAACAGGGATAGGCCGCTGGCCAGGTAACCTGCTGCAGCCAAGAAGAGACCAGGAAGGAGGGATAAAGAGGCCATGTGGCTGACTCCATCTTGGTACTCAGCTCAGCACTTCATCCCAGAGGCAGCACTGCAGGGATCGAAGAGCCTGGAAGACCTGTGAACCCATCCTGATCTAGGATGCGCAACAAGGACTTTTAAACCAGCAGCTGTAACATCTCTGCTAGAGCCTGCATCGAGAACTGGGAGATTCGATGCATGTAATGAATGATACTTTAGAAACCTCACTCTCATGCTTTTCTTTCTTGTAGCAATAAACCTTTAGATGTTAGATTCTAAAGGATTGGCCCAGCGTGATTTGTGGGTAAGGTCCAGAGGGTAAATTGACCAGGGATCTGTGGCTGGTTTCTTGGAACCGGACAGAACTTGTTCGGGGGTAGGTGGGATTGGGTGCTAGGACCCCCCACCTGCGTATGAGGCCCGGGGCCATCTGGGGCACGGATATTGCTGGGGTGTCGGAGGGGTTTTGCTCGGGAGGCTTCAGGCAGGCAGCTGAAGCGCTCTGTGGGACTGGTTTGTGGCCTGTTTGGAGAGGTCACCAGTCTGGGGGCTGTAAGGAGCCCCGAAGTTGAGCAATTCGCCCTGAGCAGACGTCCTCAGCTGTGCCCAGACACGGCCCGGTCCGTCACACACCCCCAGGTGGAGCAGCTTCCTTTCCCCCCTGCTCTGTGGGGCTGGGAGGTGTCCTGTGTGGCACCCCGAGCCCAGGCAAGGGAGCGGCCATCGCAGGCCTGGCCCCTGTAAAAGGGGACGACCGGTCCTCATGCGGCGCCGGTCACTCACCATGTGGCCATGATCAGGAGCTGGTTGTGAGCAGACCCCACCAGTGCTCCCCTGCCGAGCAGGGCAGGGGCCGCGATCCCCTTGGCACACGCTGATGCTCTGGAGTCTGGTTCCATTCCATCTGGAGCAAGCCCCATAGAGCATGGCAAAGGGCCTGCAGCCCCCCTTCCAGGGCAGCCAGCTGCCATGGACTCAGAGCCCCTGGAGCCTTGGGGGGCCTTGGGCCGCGGCAGGCCGGCTGGCGGGTGGCAGTGGAGCCAGGCGGGGAGCTGCCAGCCAGTCTGGGTGGGAACCCCGTGGAAATCGAACGGTCTCTGAACAAGATTTGGATGTGGACACATTGGCCAGTTCCCTGGGGGGCGGGGAGGGGCCTGCTGCCTGAAGTGGCGTCTCTCGGGATGACAGAGGGGGCGTCCGAATCAGCCTGACCTGTACAGACCCCAGGGCGTTCTCGTTTGAATTCCTAAGCCCCTGAGAGAACAGCGGAGGTGCCAGGTGTAAATCCGTAGTAACTGGTAGAAATTGACCAGGAACAGCGGTGTCATTTCACACTTCAGCACCGTCTAAACGAAGGGATGGGAGCACAAACCTGCGTTTCCATCCTGGGATTGGCGCTTTAGACCCGCCAGGGAGCCTTGTGGGACTGTTGAATGGTGGGGGTGAAAGTACAGCTGTCCACGTTGGAGCTGAACGGCTGGGAGCCAGCCTGCTGGTGCGTGGGCAGTTGCCTTCGAAGGCCCTTTGCCCGTGACACAAGGGTAAATTGACCAGGGACCGTGGCTGGTTTCTTGGAACCAGACAGAACTTGTTCGGGGTAGGTGGGATTGGGTGCTAGGACCCCCCACCTGTGTATAGGCCCGGGGCCATCTGGGGCACGGATATTGCTGGGGTGTCGGAGGGGTTTTGCTCGTGAGGCTTCAGGCAGGCAGCTGAAGCGCTCTGTGAGACTGGTTTGTGGCCTGTGTGGAGAGGTCGCCAGTCGGGGGGGTGTGAGGAGCCCCGGATTTGAGCAATTCGCCCTGAGCAGACGCCCTCAGCTGTGCCCAGAGAGGCTTGGTCCGTCACAGTGGGCAAGCGAAACTGAGGTCTGGGCCAAGCCCCTGGGGCCTGGAGACATGGGCTGGGAGCCTGGAGTCACCTGCCAGCCCCTGGCCACTCAGCCGCTGCCTATTCCCCCTGCAAACGCTGGCCAACATGAAGGTGGGCACGGCTCCGCTCCGCTCCGGAAGCCCAGCGCTAGTCCCCAGGAGGGAGTCAGGCGCCTCCCCCCAGCCTGTCTGCTGGTGGCAGCATTGACGGTACTGCCCTGCTTCAGTACGCTTTAAGGGCACTGTGTGTCCGTCGGCAGGGGCTTGCGGGTGGGCCAGCCAGGGCGGGGAGCAGGCCTGCGCTAGCAGCCAGGGGGCTGGCTGGGGGCCCCTGCCCGGGACGAGTTTTACGTCAGCCAAGTCCCCACGACTCCCGCCGGAGGGGCCAGGCTCCCACGTGTGCTGGGGGCGCCTACGGATGAGCCCAGCCCTCCCACTCCGAGCAGGCCAGGCCCAGAGAGGCCCCCGCCTTACGCAATTCAGCTTTGCAAAGACCACTCCTAGGAGAGGCGCCATACTACGGACTGTTCCGTTCCCCGGAGTCACGGGCGGGGGCAGAATGACCCGTACCAGCAAATCTGTGCTTTATTCCCAGGACAAAGGACCATCACAATGTGGTTGGAACATTCTGTTTTTCAAGCATTCACCTCCCCAGCTTCCTGGTGACACGTCGCTCCGGGGACCCATGGTAAGACGGAGAGGCCACGCCAGCCTGGGATGTGTGGCTCCCCGTGGGGCGTAGAGCCCCGGGCGTTTCACCCCGCGGGCGTGGGGCCCCCGTCCTCGTCCCGCTAAGCTGCAGGAGGGGGCGAGAGACCGACCCTCCTCTTGCCCAGGGAATGCTCCAGCGGGTTCTGTTCGGAACATGCACAACGTACGTGCCAGGCAGAGGCGCGAGCAGTTTGCGCAGCAACAGATGTGAGCACCGACCACCTGTTATTACGAAGCAGATGGCCCCGGGCCTTCTCCCCCAGCCCCTGGGGCCCTCTCACAGCTGCCCAGCGGGTACCAATCACAGCGTCAAAACCAAGCGCCTGCTGGGACCGACTCTGCCGAGGGCCTGGCCGTGTCCGTGGGCTTGGAGGACATAACGCGGCCACTCTGTGGGCCTCGGCCTGCAAGAGCCGGACCTGCCGCAGGGGGCGCAAGCCACGCTCGCCAGCCCCGCGAGGAAGGGTACGACGGCCAGCAGAGGGGGCGGCTGTCACGGTGGCCTCCAGCTTGCCACCCTCACGGCAGGCTCCCCTCACCGCCGCACTGCGCCGGGACGTTCATTCCCACCTGAAGTCCTGCCCCACGGTTTCATAGAATTTAATATTATACGGTCTATAGAAGTCCCGGAGCTGCTCTATGACCTCAGGGTCTATCTGCACGTGAGTCCTCCCTTTGGATTTGCCCAGGCAGCGCGGGAAGGTGCTGCCCTCTGGCTTCTTCAGGCACGGGAAGCCTTTGGTCTTGTTGAAGTAGAAGTGCTTGTCCGTGAGGACACGCTTGATGCCCAGGAAGTCCTGCACCTTGCCCATCTCCCCCGCCGGGTCCGTGATCATCTTCTCGCCGCTGACAAAGAGGATCTGGGAGAGGGGGAAGTACTGGAGCCAGCTCTCCAGGTGCAGCACGTACATCCCGATGCGGATGGCGCTCCAGGAGGTGTCCACCAGCCCCAGGCTGCGGTTCTGGAAGGACAGCCCTTCGAAGGTGGGGATCTCGGGCTTCTTGGAGAGTGTCTGCGTGTAGTCCGAGATGGCCCGGGTGACGGGGTTCCGCACCACCACGATCAGCTTGGTGTCTCGGGACATGTTGAAGATCCGCCGGGGGGCCTCCTTGGTGACAAAGTAGCTGGGAGTCTTCTCCATTGTGATCTGGCTGCCCAGCGTCCGGGGCATGAGGCTTCTGCAAGCAAAGACACGCCGAGGTTAGGACAGGGGAGGCGCTTGCAAACACAGCCTGGGTCCCCCCTGCTCACAGCCCAGGCGGCTGGGGACGGCCAGGCAGGGCACCAGCAGGGTTTCAGCTCCCTGACAGCTGGACTAGCCTGCCCCAGGCAAGAGACTCGTTCCCATCCAGCCGGGACCCATCACGTACGGCTGGGAGACGCCAGGCGCCCCCGACAGTCAGAGGAAGCGTGCGACGCAGGCAGGGGAACGGGACGCCGGCCCTGCACCATCGCTACCAATGGGACAACGGGCACCGTGTGGCAGGTTCACACCCCCCTGACCTAGGGAAATCGCCATTGCTGGAGCCATCTCGCTGGCAGGGCAGCCCCAGCGGGCACACCACTGGGGTTGCTTTGCTCTGGCCCCAGGGAGATGGAGTGAGGGTCAGCCTCTTGGGCTCAATGGCATCCCACCCGGGGAGAACGCTCGCCCCACGTGCACCTCTGCGGGGCCGGGTTGGACTGTGCATGCTGGGAAAGGACGCTGCCCGACCGATGCTTCCAGAGGGCTGGAGAAGGCGCCGTGGGATTGGCCAGGACTCAGGTGATCAGCCCACTCCTGGGAAAATCCTGGGCGAGCAGGCCTTCCACCGCACAGTGCCCTGCTACCCACGGGGGGCGCCAGCACCCACAGGCACTCAGAGGAGAGCGCCCCCTACTGCCCTGCTGTGATGTAGTGTCCGTACGTTGCTGGTTGCTAGGCTTGGGCTGTGGGCGACTCCTACTGGCCTGTCTGTGAGCACGGCCCAGCGGGGGGCGCCTGGAGGGCCCCCGTGACAGTGACCGAACCGGTCCTACCGGCTAAGGGAAGGGAGGGTACAAAGGAAAGGAGTGTGGGGGGAGGGGCAGTCTTTGGCTGGAACCCTGAAGGAGACGGACGCCGGAGGGAGGCTGGGGGTCTAGGGGCCCAGGGACCCATCTCAAGGGGGCTGAGGCATCCTGGCCCTGACTCCTGTAGCCACGTCACATCTGTGCTGGATCCCGGAGGAGCAATAACCCCCGTTCTACCGGCTGGCAGAGTCTGTTCTGGCTGCTTCGGGGCTGCAGGATCAGGGGACCCCAACGCGCCGTCACACCTGCCCACAGCATTTCCTGCTGCACCTGCCCTCAGGGCTCCCCGCCGTGCAGACGCAGCCCCCACTCCAGAACCCCCCAGCCCTTGTGTGCGCGAAGCCGTCCGAGCCCCAAGGCAGCCCAAGGGGCGTCCACCCCGGCAGGCAGGAGCCTTACGGGCAGCCCAGCTGAAGGCGCTGGGCTGCCCCGGGCTGCACTCGGCCCGGCCACTCGCCCAGGTGGGCAGGGCCATGTGGGCCCCTCCCGGGAGGTGGCCTGGCCCCGCGGGACACAGACCAGCACGCTTGCTCGGCAGCTGGATCCCGCGCCCTGCATGTAGCCCCAACAGCAGCACCCCCTGCAGGGCTGTCCGCCCTTCCCCAGCGGAGCGCCCCGAGCCCTGGGCCGGGCTGGCTCTGTGCGCGGATTGCACAGGCTGGACTCCTGGGGACTCAGGGCTTCACCCCTCTCTGCTCTCGCCCTTTACTAACGACATTGCACTGCCGGCGCCGGCAGAATTCCCACTAGCCCAAGCGTGGCCTCAGGGCTGCAAGCGGCCTGCCGGGGCGCAGGGTTTCTGGTGCTCTGTGCAGTCTCCAAAGGGAGTCACAAATTAATAGGCCTGTTCCCCCCAGGCCCAGAGCCTAGGTCTGGCTCACCCGGCCTATTCCCCCCGGAGCGTGGGCCTGGCTGACCCCGCCTTTCCCACTGCCCCGCTTTAGCCCCACACTTGCAGAATGGGAGCCCTGTCGCGGGATGCCGGTCAGGAAACGCTGCTTCAGTGCCAGCCCCACTGCTGCGCCGGCTGACCCCAGACGCGTGTTTGCCGTACACTGGAGCCGGGCAGCACTGACCCGGACTCGCTAGTACAACCTGCTGGCACAGACTTCGGAAACGGCTGTAGCATGAATGGCTCGGGGCGGCCAGCGCGTCATTCCGTGCGCTATTCGCGCCACGTGTTTAAGAATGAGATTACACATGCAATCAATGATGCGAGATACAGGAGAACGGCGCCGCGCGTCCCCGAAAGGAGACACTTGGCGTCTCTAACGGCGGCCCAGCGCGGGCTGCACCCAGCACGGGGGATCGCTGAGCCCACAAAATGCAGCCGACTAGCGGCAAAGATCATCTCTGAGCCAGGCCGGGAGACCCGCGTCCCGCTGTCAGCACGGCCCCTCGTTACCGGCCCCTGCAAAACCAGTGTGCCGGGGGCCTGCACTGGCCGTGAACAAAGACTTCGGCTGCTGTTACACTGGCCCGTGGGCTGCTCCTCGTGGCACACGCCGCGGGGCCTGGAGCAGAGACGGGCTGTCTTCGCTGTGCGGAGGCGGGCGCTCCGTGGGACAGGGCCTGGCCTCTGCAGCCCCACAGCTACTCCCCCCCCCCCCGGGCAGGAAGAGACGAGGCGGTGCTGTGATGTCCGAGCCAGCCCCAGGCCCCTCACTGCTCCGAGTTGGCTCAGAGGCCGGGGAGCTCGAGGGAGGGTCAGGCAGGGTGGGGCGGTGCCAAGAAGCCACGAGGCTGCCAGGTCCCTGCTGCCCAGCGCCGACGGAGCACAGCAGACTGCACACCAGAGGTGCAGGGAATAACGCTGCCCGAGCCGGCTGCAGCAGCGGCAGGCCTGGCCGTGCACAGGCCCTACGCCGGCACCCGCAGCTGCTCCCCAGGCCCCTTCGTGTTTAGTGCTCAGGAGTGAGAGACACCAGCATTAGCGACTGGAAGGCCGCGTCCCCCCCCCCCGCCCATCTTCCAGCGCAGAGAGCCACCAGCCTCCGCCCCTGGCGTGTGCAGTGGGCACGGCTCTGCCCCCTTTCCCTCCATCGGTAGCACCTCCAGCGCGTCCCCTTTCTCCCCACAGGCGCAGACATGGCCCCTCACCGGCTGGCCGAGCACCCCACCCCCTCCCACGGAGCTGGTCCTGCCTGGGAGCCGACACCGGCTGGAGAAGCCCGGCCAAACCCCCGCCCTCTTTCTCTCAGGTGGGAGCAGGGAGATTTTATTCCCCACGGTGCTTGGCCGAAAAGGCTGTAGCAGCCCCCCCCCGCCCCCCCGTGCAGCTCACAGAGACGCTGCCGCCTTCACGTGGGTTCCTTCACTCGTCACCAAACACTCAGACCAACGTTCACAGACACTTCACCACCATCGGACGAGGTGGCTGAGTTGTGACGTAGTGGGGGGAACCTGCTAACTCTCTGGCTGCTGTCTGTAGCACCACCGAGCAGACAAGCGATGAGTCACTGTGCAAAGAGGGGATCCCAACTGGTTTGGCCAGCTGACCCCCATGGAGAGGAACAAAGGAAGGTGGATGCTGCCCTGGCTGTGGGCAGGGCTGGAGGAGAGGGAGTTAGTTCCTGGCTGGAAAGCAGGGGAGAAGGAACTGGGGAGGGGGGCTGGGACTCCCCTATCTCAAGGGGGCACTGAGGCCTCTTAGCCCCAGTTCCTGTAACCAGATTACATCTGTGCTGTGCTGTATCCTGGAGGAGCAATAAACCACCCTCAATTCCACTGGCTGGTGGAGTCTGTTTGTGCCATTTTGGGCTGCAGGAGACGGGGGACCCCCAATGCGTAGTCACATGAGTGCCCAGCGCAGACACCGGCAAACGCTCCCGGTTCCAGAACCCAGCCGCCGGGGCGCAGACCTGCCATCGGACGAGTCGGCCGAGTGCCCAGCGCAGACACCGGCAAACGCTCCCGGTTCCAGAACCCAGCCGCCGGGGCGCAGACCTGCCATCGGACGAGTCGGCCGAGTGCCCAGCGCAGACACCGGCAAACGCTCCCGGTTCCAGAACCCAGCCGCCGGGGCGCAGACCTGCCATCGGACGAGGCGGCCGAGTGCCCAGCGCAGACACCGGTAAACGCTCCCGGTTCCAGCAGCCAGTCGCCAGGGCGCAGACCTGCCATCGGACGAGGCGGCCGAGCGCCCGGCGCAGACACCAGCAAACACCAACAGCCCATTGGCTCACAGTGGCTCCCGCACACTCATTACGAAGGAGCAAACAAACGAGGGAGGCACACGACCTGCCCAGGCTTGTTTGGGGCCAGAAACCAGGGCGAACACACCAGAGCAAACTTCACCACAGAGCATCTGACCTGCTGGTTCCCCCAGACATGCCCCAGAGCCAGGGCAGGGCTGCTCTCCACAGTACACGTTCCCAGGCAGGAGAGCCCCAGGGCGTGATGGGAACCTCAGCCCTTCGTTCCGGGTGGAGAAAGGCCCACGGGAGCTCTGTCCTGCCAGCACCCCTGGGTGCAGCTCGTGGGATGCAGACACGGCCCCAGCACAGGGGTCCAGTCCCCGGGGCGGGGGGGAGGGAGAGCAGCAGCTGTTGGCTCGGCGACAGGGAGGAGAGCACCAGAGATTCCCTTTGTCCTCAGACCCACCCGGAGCCCTCCGATCTGGCACCAGCCCCGCGTTGCCTGCTCAGCCACCGGAAAGGAGGGGTTACGAGGCAGATTGTTGGGGCTCCCACTCCCCCGCCTGTCCCCACCCCGCCTCCGAGAACCCAGCCCCCCCATTTCTGAGCCATTTTTTGTAGGTGAAACAAACCAGGAAAATAATAGTAATTAAAAACCACCTAACAAGCCCCAGCTGCTGTAATTATTCCCTCATTAGCAGCTCGTTTGAGAGAGTCGTTATCCACTCAGTGTCAGGTGCAGCAGATACCAATGCACATGGGGTGGGGGCGGCGCATGTGCCCATCTGTGCCTGACAGGAGAACAGGCGGCCTTGGGACTCCACACGCAGGAGGAGGGCCCCGGCCTGGCCCACACAGCAACAGGCAGCTGCAGCCCCTCTCTTCCTGCCCCCCCTCGCTAAGGATAGAAGCCCCAGGCCCCGGGTGTGGGAGCAGCCTGCCCTTTGCCAAGGTCTGTCCGTGCGGGCAGCAGCCCAGGGTGCGTCTTAGCACAGACCTGGGTTACAGGTCGAATGCGCCATGTAACAGCGGCCCCGTCCGACTCGACAGCCCGGCTCCCTGGCTGGCTGGAGAGCCGGATCCGCTGGCACCAGCGGGAAACGCAGGCGCCTCGCCCGACGGCGCCACCGCAGTCACCCGGACTCCGCTCCGACTCCCTCGCCGCCCGCAGAACAGCGGCAGAGCCCGAGTGTGCAGCCAGCACCGGCACGGCAGAGTGGGCCTTCCCCAAGCAGGCTGAGCGCGCGGCCCTGCCTGCCAGGAAAGCCAGCTCCGAACACGCAGCGGCCGGAGCCTCGGCCATGTGGCGCGGCCAAGCACAGACTGAACCCCTCGTGCTGCAATCGGAGCCCCGGCTCCAGGAAGAACGGCAAATTCCAGGGCCTGTGTTCCAGGAAGGCCGGCAGGTTAGCGCCACGGCAGGGAAGCAGATCCTGCGAACGCTCACCAGGATTGGTAACGAATCGATAGCCCCCCATCACCGACTATTTGGTTTCTGCTGCCTCAACACAGCCCTGTCTGACACCACCTGCCTGTATTGGATTTCCAGCTAATGAGGTGGCTTAAGGAGGCTGAGGGGAATTGGGAAGGCCAGGGGGCACTGGCTATGAAGTCGTTAAATAGACAGCAGTCAGCGTGCGTGTGAGCGCAGCCTGGAGATCTGGGGCTACGGGAAGGGCGGGGGCCGTTCCCCCGACACCCCCTCATTGCCAGAGCCCGAGAAAGCTGCTATGGGGGAACGGGCTGGTGGGGGAGGCACGCTTTCTGGTGCCATCTGGGGGAAATGCCTTGAGTCTAACCCAGCCCTTGAGTCTCTCTTAGGCTGACCTGGGCAGGGGGCCGACGGCGGATGGAAGGAAAAACAACGGCCCCAGCCCCGTTATGGATCTCAAGGAAGAGTTGGTTTGTGTCTGGTTCTCGTTTCCATTCATCCAGCTGCTCCTCCTAAGAACATGAGAACGGCCGGACTGGGTCAGACCAACGGTCCATCTAGCCCAGTATCCTGTCTGCCCACAGTGGCCAGCACCAGGTGCCCCAGAGAGAGTGGACCGAAGACAATGATCAAGCGATTTTTCTCCTTCTACTCTTCTCCAGCCTCTGACAAACAGAGGCCAGGGACACCATTTCTATCCCCTGGCTAAAAGCCTTTTATGGACCTAACCTCCCCCCCAAAACCTGGCTGGTCATTCTCTTCCAGCTGGGCAATCAGCTGGGCCTTGGTTGCTTTCTGCGCAGGCAAGCCCCTCTCTCTGCACAGCCCCACCAGCTCTGCCTTCAAGAGTCGGGCGTAGGCCATCGGCCCGCTGGTCCCCTCGGTGCAGACTCACCAGTCTAGTGCTGCAGCGCCCCACGATTCCCCGGAACCGCTTCGCTCTGTCTCCAGCACGCCTGGCTCCAGGGCTCTTGCTTCTACAGTGCCTTGTCGCTCACCGCTGGAAGCTCCATCCACAGGGTGCAGTGCATCCCACTCCTGACACCAGTGTGATGGCGCGTTAGGGGTCCCCCGTCTCCTGCACCCCGAAATGGCACAAACAGACTGCACCAGCCGATGGAATAGAGGAAGTTTATTGCCTCTCCAGGATACAGCACAGCACAGATGGAATCTGGTCACAGAGCTGGGCTAGGATGCCTCAGGCCCCCTTGAGATGGGGGAGACTGGGCCCCTAAACTCCAGCCCCTTTCCCTAGGCTGTCTCCTCCATGCTCCCAGACAGCAACTAACTCACTCTGGGTATGTCTACACTACCCTCCTAGTTCGAACTAGGAGGGTAATGTATGCATACCGCACTTGCTAATGAAGCCCGGGATTTGAATTTCCCGGGCTTCATTAGCATAAGCGGGGAGCCGCCATTTTTAAATCCCCGCTGCTTCGAACCCCGTGTAGCGCGGCTACACGGGGCTCGAACTAGGTAGTTCGGACTAGGGTGCCTATTCCGAACTACCGGTACACCTCATTTCACGAGGAGTACCGGTAGTTCGGAATAGGACCCTAGTCCGAACTACCTAGTTCGAGCCCCGTGTAGCCGCGCTACACGGGGTTCGAAGCAGCGGGGATTTAAAAATGGCGGCTCCCCGCTTATGCTAATGAAGCCCGGGAAATTCAAATCCCGGGCTTCATTAGCAAGTGCGGTATGCATACATTACCCCGCTAGTTCGAACTAGCGGGGTAGTGTAGACATACCCTCTCTTCCCGCCCTGCCCCCCAGCCAGGGCAGCATCCACCTTCCTTTGTTCCTCTCCATGGGGGGTGTCTGGCCATACTGGTTTGCATAGTGACTCATCCTGTTTTGCTGGGTCGTGGTACCCATGGCAGCCAGTGGGGGTTACCCCAGAGCCAGCAGCATAGAAACCAGCCAGGTACCCCCACTACGTCACCCCCCCCAGCCCCACCTCACGCAGGGGAGAGGTTAGAACCCACCACCACCTCCCAACAGGTTCCCCCAGTCCCTAAGAACCAGCTGCACTTCCAGGGCAATTTACACCTTGGATCTCACCCTAAGGAGCTAGCTGGGCCCATCCTTTGGCATCTGATAAGGCCAGGCGGGGAGTAGGCGGGTTACAGAGAGCCCATCACACCTGTCCAAGGGCCCTGAGCAGAGCTGGAACACGTCTCTGGGGCACGTCCTGCATCAGGCTGGGCCGGCAAATCCTTCCCGGCCCCCGGCGTGGAGACAGGATGGAGGCACCCGGACTCACTGATTGCCGGCCCACAGGGAGGGGAATCCAGCGTTCTCCTGGGGCCGGGGCCGACACGAGCTGGTCACACGATGCACTGACCTAGCCAGGTCCCCTTCGGCAAGCAGCCCTGGCCGGCCCCCGGCCGCATCCCCCAGCTGTGTGCTGGCCCCCTCGCGAGCCAGGGTCCATAGCGCAGCCCAGTCGCCACCCCCCCGTGGGCATCCCAGCCAGAGCCCAGGGCCGGTCTCCAGAGCTTCACACGCCGCTCAGCCCAGTGCACGCGGCACATGCTGCCCGCGCACCCCCCGCCGGCGCCCCGCTCCCACCCGTGGGCGCAGCACTGAGCCGCCGGCTCCACGACACCCCAGTAAGTGGCAGCTGACAGGAGGTGGAAGATTCAGCATGAGAAGGGGAATCCTGCAGAGCTGCCAGGAACAGCATTGGGGATTCCCCCCCCTTCCAGCAGCCTGGGGATCCCCCCAGCAGCCTGGGGACCCCCTGCACCTCCCCAGCAGCTTGGGGATCCCCTGCCCCCCCCAGCAGCCTGGGGACCCCCCCCAGCAGCCTGGGGATCCCCTGCCCCCCCCAGCAGCACTCCTTGCCCCTGCCCAGGAGGAGGGCACATGGACTCATGGAGATCGCTAGCTGCTCCTGGCAAAGCTGTCCCAGGCAGGCCAGAGCTCCGCCACAGGGCAAGGATCCAGCCCCGGCCCAGCACTGACTGTAACCCGGCCGCCGGCCTCTCCCCTCGCCCCCCCCGCACTCCGAAAGGGTTCTCCCGCTGCTCGGACTGCGCGAGGGGGGCCCGGCCTCCTGGGGCGCCCAGGGCAGGGTGTGAATTTCCCAGGGCTCCAGTTCTGTGTTGGCTGGCGGGAGAGGGACCCCTACACGGCGGACCCGGCCCTGGCCCCGCTGGCAGAAGGGCCCGTTTCGGCCACCTCGGACGGGGCGGGGAACCTGTATCGGGTCAGGGCTGCGGACCCACAGAAAAACCAGTCGGGGCCACACAAAGAGAGACGCTGACCCAAAGGAAAAGGGTTGTCGCCTCGCTGACGGCCCCCGCCTGGGAAGGAGAAAGACCCTGGGGGCCCGGCTAGAAGATTTTGGGCGCGCCAGCCGTGCAATAGGCATGGGCTCCCCAGTACTTGGGGGGAGGGAGCCCTGAGGCTTGGGGGCTGGATCCAGGCCAGCTGGGGGCTGCATCCGGCCCCCAGCCCTGCTCTAGGTGAGACCCAGAGAGCGGGAGCACACGGCCTGGGGGGGGGGGGGGATGCCAGGAGCTAGGGAAGGGAGCTGGACACACTAGCAAGCACAAGCGATCCCCAGGGGGCAGAGCTCCGGCCTTGCGGCTGCCCCGTTCCCCGGCCAGGCCAGCAGCAGGGCAGGAGCGACGCGAGGAGGCGCCTGGCGGGGCGGGGGCTGGCGGCCCTGTGGGAAGCGGCAGGAGACTGCTCCTGCTCTATTTATAGCGCCGGGCGGATGCTCTACTTTCCCAGCCTCGCGCAGGCTCAGCAGGTGCTGCGGGGCCCTGGCAGCTCGGGCAGGGAAGGCAGGTGCTGCTCGGGGAGCCTGCTGCTTCCCCCGGCCGTGCTCACGCTGGAGCCGCAGCGTCCGACACGCTGGCCACACGTGGCCACTGGGCCGGCTCGTTCGCGGCCGTGGCGACTGCGTCAGAACGGGCTGGACCCCGCGGCTCTAACGCTGCCAGCCAGGAAGGGAGCCCTGGTCCCTCGGCCCGCGGGGACACAGCCCTCCCCCAGGGCCATCGCCGGGGACCGGAGTCGCAGACACAGGCCAAGCCGGGCTCCCAGCCGGCCAGGAACACGGGCTGCGGGGGCCTCAGGCCCATGGAGCGCAGGCCCGGGAGGGACCTGCTGGGCCCGGTTCTGGCTGCTCCACAGCACCGAGCCCTTCGGCAGCGTCCAGATACGGCAGCACCTGCTCCCCTCCCCCTCCCGCCGAGCCTCCCTCCTCCCAGCAGTGTCCCTGTCCAGTTCCCATCCATGTGTCCTTGTGCCCCCACTGTCCTCGAGCACCAGCAGCTCTTCTCCCTCCCGGCGGTGTCTCAGGGGCCAGCGCCCCCCCCAAAGCCTTTTGGTGACCAAGCCCAGCTCACGGTCACTTTCCCTAAGACCGGCTCTTCCTTCCTCTGGTCTTAGCAACACCCCCGCCCCGGCCCTCTCGCAGCTCCAGAGCCCCGTGCGGGGCAGCAGCACGCGCCTGTCACGCCCGGGACACCCGGGGATCCCCCACGTCTGACTTGGAACAGGCCCGTCTTCTTACCAGCCGACCCCTTCGCAGCTGGGCGGCTCCCCTTTCCGGCACGCGAGCGCTGGGCAGGAAACAGGCTTTCGCACTTTGTGAAAACGGTTCTTTTAAAACGGGCCCGTTCTGCACCAGGACACCAAGAGATCACAATCCCAGACTAGCCAATAGCCACGGGGGTGTGTGTGTGTGTGTGTGTGTGTGTGTGTGTGTGTGTGTGACCGACCAGAAATGCCAGTATGTCTGTGCCCCACAAAAGGTGTCGCATTCAACACATCCGCAGTTTCTGATGAAAGTCGTGTTCCCAGACGTCTCCCGCCCAGCCCCGCGCAGCACGACCTGGAGCCGACCTTCCAGCCTCCAAGGGGCAGCCGCGGCAGCGCCCGTCCTGCGCGCCAGACCCTCCGCTTTCCTCCTGAAAGCGCCAGCGCTGCTGCAGCCCCGAGGGCCACGGAGAAACCCTCAAGCATGGCCCACGTATGACGGCTGCAGCAGCACGGCCTGAGTGCAGAGCCTGGGTCACCAGCGCTGGGGCCGCCCAGTCTCAGGGGCTACATCACTGCGCCCCTGCCCAGCACCTGGACGGAAGGAAGGAGCCTCCCAGAAAGTTCTAGCTCCAGAGGATGGGGGTGATGCTCGGTTTGCCCCATACGCAACCAGGGACATAGCACCGCTTGGCCTCCCCCCACCCCGACCCCACAGAGCCCTGGTGATCCTACCGGTCCAGCACAGCCTCCCGAGGGCACCTCACGTGGTGGGACGGGATGGGTACCAATACCGCCCTGCCCCCACTCACACCAGAGTGCCCGACAGCCCTGGGCAGGGCAGGTCTGTGGTGGGGGGGGCTGCCACTCACAGGGCCGTTCCAAAGGCTGCTCCAGCAGGCACCCACTAGTGCAGGAAGCGCTTCCCTGCGGCGTGGCTCCTTTGCAGCTGCCAAGGCCACAGTCGCCCTCCTACACAGTCCCGCGGAGCCCCTGGCTCACAGGCACCCCACTAGCAGGAGAGCAGAGCCCCGAGCAGGGCTCATGTAACAGCCCCACCCCAGCGACCCTGCAGCACCCGCCAGCCTGCAACTGGCAGAGAGCGTCCGGGTAGCAAGTAACGGCTCAGCAGCAGCCCCCAAGCTGGGAGCACAGAACGTAGCCCTGCGTGCCACCGCGGTTCCCAGACAGCCCAGGGCTTAGTCTGCCCCGTCGTCCCGGAGCTGCCCTCGCTGGCTCAGCGCGGCCCGTCCACACGCGGCCGAGGTCGGGAAGCCGACGAGCGGCAGGGCACAGGAGAATCGGCACCAGCAGCAGCTGGGCCTGCAGGCCGGGGGAGCAGGAGGTGGGCAGCCGAGCTGGCAAATAGGGTCGCGCCACCAGCAATGCACACCCCAGCGGCCAAGGCCAAGGGTGAGCTGGGCCAGCCTTTAGCTGCCAGGCGTGGGGGGTCCCAGGCACTGGAGCAGGGGCGGTTGGGTGTTGCTGGTGTGGGGCACCGCTGGGAAGAGGCACAAGCACAGAGGGGTGTTGTGACCCTCTCACAGGCCGCAGGCCTCACACAACAGCCCAGGGAAGTCAAGCAACAGGCTGATGAATGATTGGCACAAAACCCAAGGGGTGCTGGCCCCAGGTCCTGAGATTCTGCCATCCCACCCATGGGCTAGTCTTACAACCCCCACCCCGCTGGGCAAAGTGCCCCTCTCCGGGGTAAACCAGCCCCCTGAACAGGCCCCCTCCCAGGAAGGGGGGGAGGATGCAGACTGGAGAGGGAGCAGGGCTGGGGGGAGCTGCCAGGACCAGGCAGGGGCGGGCAGATGGCCCAGGAGGAACCCAGGGTCCCAGCCCCCCTCCCCTCTGGCTCACTCGGGCCAGTCCCCTGAGCGCTCAGCCCCCCGGAGAGCCCTGCCCGGCACTAGCAGCTGTTGCCCGGGACAAGTGAGCCGGGACTGGGCTCTCCGCGCTCCCTAGCCGGGTCACGCTGGGCGGTAAGGGGGCGCCCCGGGGAAGGGACTGGACCGGACGGAGCAGGGCGCTGAGGGATCCCAGCTCCGGGGGCTGCCCAGACTCCGCTTCCCACGATCGCTGCTGACGGGCCCGGAGCTCGCCCCTCCATCCCGAGCCGGGGGGGGGGAGGCTCCCCTAAGTGCCGCGGGTCCGGGGAGCGGCAGGACCCCCGAGCCGGGGAGCGCGGACCCGGGACCGGGCTCACAGCTCCGCCCGCGGCTCCGGCTCCAGCAGCCCGAATTGGCGAGGAGAGGAGCCCACGCGCCCCCGGGCCCCCCCGCGGCCGCGCTCACCGGTACCACTCCAGCCCCTTGTCGTAGTGCCGGTCGAAGAAGTGCGGCTCGCTGCCCACGGCGCGCACGTCGGGGTGCACGCGGATGAACTCCAGCACGGCGCGGGTGCCCCCCTTCTTCACGCCCACGATCAGGGCCTGCGGGAGCCGCTTGCTGCCCAGCCGGGCGGGCGCGGAGCTGTTGGCGCCCGGCCGCGCCTCGGGGCGGCTCCACGCCGGCTCGGCCCGCGGCTCGCGCGGCTCCCGGGCGCAGGAGCGCGGCGCCTGCAGGAGTTTCTTGGCGGCGGCGCTGCGGGCGGGCGGGCAGCGCGGGGGGCCGGGCAGGGGCGCGCCGCAGCGGAGCAGGCTGTAGCACAGGTAGGTGCCGGACAGGGACAGCGTGAGCAGGAAGAGGAGGCGGCGCGGGAGCCGCGGGCAGGGGGGCCCGGCCCGGCCGCTCAGCGCCCCGCACGCCATGGCTCCATGGGGCCGGGGGGCGCGGCGCGGCGCTGCCCGCGGCGCATGGGGCCGGGGCCGGGCTGCGCGGGGCGCTGCGGGGCGGAGGCGGGCTCCGTGCCCGGTTGCCCCGGCATGGCCCGCTCCTAGGCGGAGGGGTGGCCCCGCACGCTGCCCCCGCCTGCCCCTAGCGCCGGCCCCGCCGCGGCTCCCATGGCCGGCTCCGGCAGCCCGCGGCGGGCGCGACTCCGGCTCGCTCGGTCCCCGGGAAATGCCGGGGCAGCGCCAGTGCTGCTGCTATTTAAGGGGCCGCCTGACGTCAGCGCCTCCCGGAGCCCCCACGAGCCGCCCGGAGCCCGCGCCCTGAACTCGCTCCCGCGGCCTCCCTGAGACCCGGGCCTCGGCCCAGCGCCCCGTCCGGACCCCGTCCTCCGCCCCAGCGCCTCTCACCCCAGCCTCTCTGCCAGCCCCGCTCTAGAGCCCGCGCCTCCCCGCACCCCAAATCTTCTCCCTCCTCCCTCAGCCCCCCCTTTTCCCCTGCTCCCCACAGCCCCCCCCCAGGTTGCCCCTGCTCCCCACAGCCTCCAGCCCCCCCCAGGTTGCCCCTGCTCCCCACAGCCTCCAGCCCCCCCCAGGTTGCCCCTGCTCCCCACAGCCTCCAGCCCCCCCCCAGGTTGCCCCTGCTCCCCACAGCCTCCAGCCCCCCCCCAGGTTGCCCCTGCTCCCCACAGCCTCCAGCCCCCCCCAGGTTGCCCCTGCTCCCCACAGCCTCCAGCCCCCCCCAGGTTGCCCCTGCTCCCCACAGCCTCCAGCCCCCCCCCAGGTTGCCCCTGCTCCCCACAGCCTCCAGCCCCCCCCAGGTTGCCCCTGCTCCCCACAGCCTCCAGCCCCCCCCAGGTTGCCCCTGCAAGCTGGCCCTGTTCCCCACAAGCTGCCCAAACAGCCCAGGTGGGGACAGGCGCAGCCGGGGGTTGGTTGCTGTGCAGACACCCCCCCCCCCCTCCAGGCAAGTGGGACGCAGCAGCTGCTTTGTGCAGGCCAGGCCCTGGGCACCAGGTGGGTGTGAGCGTGTCTCTGCCAGGGGTGGGGCGTGGGGGTGCCATGGCCTGGCCAGCTGAGACCCCGAGCCTCAGGGTCTGGCCACACTGGCGCAAGGCCAGGGTCAGGGAAACTCCAGAGATCGGGCCTGGCTTGAGGCTTCGGCATCTCCCAGCACAGAGCAGGGGGAGTCCAGCCACCCCCAGGCCAGGCCCCCCTCCCCAGACCCGGCCCTTTCAGCCTTTGTGCTGTGCGGCCTGGGGCTCTAGACCAGTGTTTTCAGCCTTTGTTTTTATGAAGTCCCCCTTTAAAAACATTGCAAGTTCCCCCAGTGCCTACAGTTTTCAGACACGACATTTTTCCTACCATTGCAACACATTTGTGTAAACAAGTGACTCGGAGCCGGCCAGTGGTGACATTTTTGGGTGTAAAAAGTACAAAGATAATAAAGTGCTGTAACACTTAACACAAATCCCGTGTTCTCCAGACGTCAGGTGTGTTGATGTATCCCCCCCCCCCACTGCTCTCGTACCCCCAAGGGCCTCGTACCACTGGGTGAGGAACGCTGCTCTCTGTCCCTGGGCCAAAGCCGGCTGGCCCAGGCTGGGGGACCTCTTGGCAGAGCACCCGGGGGGCTGCATTGACACTGCAGAGCAGCAGGGTGTGACTCGGAGCCCGGCTTGACAGAGGCTGGGGCTTGACACCCCTCTGGGGTCCTGGGACCACGGGGCTGAGCCGCCATTTGAATGTAGACAGAACCGGAGTGGAACCCCTGGGCTTGCCCTGCAGTGTAGACACACCCTGGTCCCTGCCCTGGTTCTGCTTGGCTCGGGCGCCCTCTTGTGGCGGCTCCTGGCGAGGCTGAGCGAGCGAGCCTGGCGAGATGCCTGTGGAATGCAGGGACATGCCCGGGTCCCCAGCGCCGGCACAGAGCCCCCCTCCAGGAGCTCAGCCCCACTGCAGGGTCAGGGCCGGGATTGCATAAGACCTGGCTGCCCTGCTGGCATCTCTGCGGGCCGCTGCGTCGGGATCACTTCTCAGACAGCCCAGTGAGACCCCCGCCAGCCCTGCCCTGCTGCGGAGACCGGGCTGGCGCTGTCGGGGTGGACAAGGAAGCAGGCCCCTGGCCTCCCTGGAAATGAGCATTAGCCATGTCTGCCTCGTCCTTCGCCAGCTCCCAGAGCCCGGCCCAAGCGGCCCCCTCCAGAACGGGAGGCATGGGGCAGGGCTGGAGAGCTCGCCATGCGTGGTGATCCTGAGCCTCCCTCCATCTGGCTGTCCCTGCCTCCCAGCCACCTCCCTCCCTCCCTCCCTGCGCCCGAAGTTGAGCAATTCGCCCTGAGCGGACGCCCTCAGCTGTGCCCAGACCAGCCCGGTCCGTCACAGTGGCGTAGTCGGCAGGATACTGTGACGGACCGGGCAAACTGCTCAAATCCAGGGCTCCTTACAGCCCCCAGACTGGTGACCTCTCCAAACAGGCCACAAACCAGTCCCACAGAGCGCTTCAGCGCCTGCCTGAAGCCTCCCGAGCAAAACCCCTCTGACACCCCAGCAATATCCATGCCCCAGATGGCCCCGGGCCTCATACACAGGTGGGGGGTCCTAGCACCCAATCCCACCTACCCCGAACAAGTTCTGTCCGGTCCCAAGAAACCAGCCACAGATCCCTGGTCAATTTACCCTCTGGACCTTACCCACAAATCACGCTGGGCCAACCATTTAGCATCTAACATCTAAAGGTTTATTATCACAAGAAAGAAAAGCCTGAGAGTGAGGTTGTTAAAGAATAGTACGTTACATGCACCGAATCGCCCAGTTCTCGCTGCAGGCTCTAGCAGAGATGTTGCAGCTGCTGGCTTAAGAGTCCTTGTTGCACATCCTAGCATCAGGATGGGTTCACAGGTCTTTCTGGCTCTTCGATCCCTGCACTGCTGCCTCTGGGATGAAGTGCTGAGCTGAGAACCAAGATGGCGTCCACCACATGGCCTCTTTATCCCTCCTTCCTGGCCTCTTCTTGGCTGCAGCAGGTCACCTGGCCAGCGGCCTATCCCTGTTCCCTGCTGGTAGCCCTTAGGTGTCGGTCACCGTTCCCGAGGTGTGTCCTTGGCCCATTGAGAGCCATTGTCCCACAGGGCCTCGCTAATTAGCATGTCCATAGGCCGGGCTCTGCCCAATGCTCAACCACATGCAGGGAAATATTCAGTCTCCACACAGATTACAGATTCCTACCTACACACACAGACATTCTACAATCACATGACCAGCGTACACAGGATTAGCTGACAGTGAGCTTCTATTCAACACCCTGCATGGCCCTTTCTATACCATTTCTGGGGCCAACACCCCCACCTATGGGTGCAGCAGGGATCTGGCTGCTTCCCTCAAATTCAGTAACGTGACAGCTGGTCACTGCAATGAGCTGTGGTGAGTTGGGGGGGCCTCAGTCCCCTTCGCAGGGGGCAGGTCAGTACATCCTGAAGTCCGTCCCCACCGGTCCCAAGGCTGGAGCCTCGGAAGGACTCAGTTTGAATGGGGAACACATTCCCCTGGATCTGGGTGGCAGCGATTAGAGGTAACGCACACAGCACGGGGCCTGCTTGGTGCACTCACAGGCTCTTAGTCTGCAGGGGGGCAGGGAGGAGAGGAGAGGGTGAGCCGGGGGGCGGGGAGGAGAGGGGAGGGCAAGCCGGGGGGGTGGGGAGGAGAGGGGACGGTGGGGCAGGGAGGAGAGGGAAGGGCCAGCCGGGGGGTGGGGAGCAGAGAGGAGGGCCAGCTGGGGGCGTGGGGAGGAGAGGGGAGGGCCAGCCGGGGGCGGGGAGGAGAGGGGAGGGCCAGCCGGGGGGCGGGGAGCAGAGGGGAGGGCCAGCCGGGGGCGGGGAGGAGAGGGGAGGGCCAGCCGGGGACGGGGAGGAGAGGGGAGGGCCAGCCGGGGGGCGGGGAGCAGAGGGGACGGCCAGCCGGGGGCGGGGAGGAGAGGGGAGGGCCAGCTGGGGGCGGGGAGGAGAGGGGAGGGCCAGCCGGGGGGCTGGGAGCAGAGGGGAGGGCCAGCCGGGGGGGGGGAGGAGAGGGGAGGGCCAGCTGGGGGCGGGGAGGAGAGGGAAGGGCCAGCCGGGGGGGCTGGGAGCAGAGGGGAGGGCCAGCTGGGGGGGGAGGAGAGGGGAGGGCCAGCCGGGGGCGGGGAGGAGAGGGGAGGGCCAGCCGGGGGCGGGGAGGAGAGGGGAGGGCCAGCCGGGGGCGGGGAGGAGAGGGGAGGGCCAGCCGGGGGGCTGGGATCAGAGGGGAGGGCCAGCCGGGGGCGGGGAGGAGAGGGGAGGGCGAGCCGGGGGCGGGGAGGAGAGAGGGAAGTGCCAGCCGCGGGGGGTTGGGAGCAGAGGGGAGGGCGAGCCGGGGGCGGGGAGGAGAGGGAAGGGCCAGCCGGGGGGGGCTGGGAGCAGAGGGGAGGGCCAGCCGGGGGGGAAGGAGAGGGGAGGGCCAGCCAGGGGTGGGGAGGAGAGGGGAGGGCCAGCCGGGGGGGAAGGAGAGGGGAGGGCCAGCCGGGGGCGGGGAGGAGAGGGGAGGGCCAGCCGGGGGGGAAGGAGAGGGGAGGGCCAGCCAGGGGTGGGGAGGAGAGGGGAGGGCCAGCCGGGGGGGAAGGAGAGGGGAGGGCCAGCCGGGGGCGGGGAGGAGAGGGGAGGGCCAGCCGGGGGGGAAGGAGAGGGGAGGGCCAGCTGGGGGCGGATGAGCTCTCGCAGTGGTTCCAGGGTGCGTGCTCCCCGCCTGTTCTCCCAGCACTTGCCGGTGATTGTCACAATGAGAGATGAATTGAGTGGAAGAGGAGCCTGCTGACAGGGAGTTCCCAGCCAAGCGGCTCCCAGGCTGCTCCCGGCACATGCTCGTCTCTGGAACTCGCTCCGATTTCCCGGCTGCACAGAGCAGCCTCCACGTGTCAGGGGTGGCTGGGCCGGGGAGGGCCCTGTGCAGCGCCCTGCCCACAGCTCTGCTGGGCAGGCTCCGAGGTGGGGCCCGGGCCTGGCCTGCTGCGTCTGCAGCCTTCTCCAGCTGCCCGTGGGGGAATGCGGGGTGACCGGGGCCAGTGTGGAGTGGGGCTGGGTCAGGAAGATGGGGGCCTGGCCCTGGGCTAGGGGTGGTCCGAGAGGAGTCCCATGGGGTGGATCTATCTTAATACAAAGCTCTAGGAGAAATGATACAGAGATTCTATAAGACACTTAAAGACAGATCTAAAAGGACAAGATCTTAATACAAAATATAATATCACAGGGATTTCTCCACATGTGGACGTGGCTAATATGGGACAACCGCCATGGACACCAGCCGGGGACCTGGCCCATTGGCTGTAGGGGAACAACCACCATGGACACCAGCCAGGGACCTGGCCCATTGGCTGTAGTGGAACAACCACCATGGACACCAGCCAGGGACCTGGCCCATTGGCTGTAGGGGAACAACCACCATGGACACCAGCCAGGGACCTGGCCCATTGGCTGTAGGGGAACAACCACCATGGACACCAGCCAGGGACCTGGCCCATTGGCTGTAGTGGAACAACCACCATGGACACCAGCCGGGGACCTGGCCCATTGGCTGTAGGGGAACAACCACCATGGACACCAGCCGGGGACCTGGCCCATTGGCTGTAGGGGAACAACCACCATGGACACCAGCCGGGGACCTGGCCCATTGGCTGTAGGGGAACAACCACCATGGACACCAGCCGGGGACCTGGCCCATTGGCTGTAGGGGAACAACCACCATGGACACCAGCCGGGGACCTGGCCCATTGGCTGTAGGGGAACAACCACCATCGACACCAGCCGGGGACCTGGCCCATTGGCTGTAGGGGAACAACCACCATGGACACCAGCCAGGGACCTGGCCCATTGGCTGTAGGGGAACAACCACCATGGACACCAGCCAGGGACCTGGCCCATTGGCTGTAGGGGAACAACCACCATGGACACCAGCCAGGGACCTGGCCCATTGGCTGTAGTGGAACAACCACCATGGACACCAGCCGGGGACCTGGCCCATTGGCTGTAGGGGAACAACCACCATGGACACCAGCCGGGGACCTGGCCCATTGGCTGTAGGGGAACAACCACCATCGACACCAGCCGGGGACCTGGCCCATTGGCTGTAGGGGAACAACCACCATGGACACCAGCCGGGGACCTGGCCCATTGGCTGTAGGGGAACAACCACCATGGACACCAGCCAGGGACCTGGCCCATTGGCTGTAGGGGAACAACCACCATGGACACCAGCCAGGGACCTGGCCCATTGGCTGTAGGGGAACAACTGCCCCAGGCCCCGTGACTCTGAGCTCACCTCTGCTGCTGATGTAAGTCCATGGAGGTCACAGGCGCGACCCCGCTCCGTGCCACGGAAGGGCGCAGAGCCATCGTCTCCCTGGTCCTGCGGCCTCAGGGACAGGAGCCGCTCTCCCGGGGGAGGCCGGGTCTTCTGGGAAAGCACCAGCTCCTGCCCCGTCAGCTCCTTCGCCACCTGGCGGCCCGGGGGCTCACGCTCCATCCCAGGCAAAGGCGCTAGACCCAGGGATCTGGGGGTTTCCAGTGTAAGAGCGGCCAGGCGGGGTCGGCCCAACGGTCCATCTAGCCCAGTGTCCTGTCTGCCCACAGCGGCCAACTCTCACGGGATGGGGGGGTCACCGGGCCCTGCCCCCACTCAGCCAGACGGGACCCTCAGCCGGCAGGGAGAGCAGGGGGGTCCTTGGTTCCCAGGGACACAGCGTGGAACAGACTTGGGTGGGATTTCTCTTGTCCTGCACTGCTCTGTTGTAACTCTGCGTGTGCGCGTGTGCGCTGCCCTGATGTAACTCTGTTACACACACTCTGTGTGTGTGTGTGTGTGTGTGTGTGCGCTGCCCTGTTGTAACTCTGTGTTTGTGTGTGTGTGCGCACACTGCCCTGTTGTAACTGTGTGTGTGCGCTTCCCTGTTGTAACTCTGTGTGTGTTTGTGTGTGTGTGCGCACACTGCCCTGTTGTAACTGTGTGTGTGCGCTTCCCTGTTGTAACTCTGTGTGTGTTTGTGTGTGTGTGCGCACACTGCCCTGTTGTAACTGTGTGTGTGCGCTTCCCTGTTGTAACTCTGTGTGTGTTTGTGTGTGTGTGCGCACACTGCCCTGTTGTAACTGTGTGTGTGCGCTTCCCTGTTGTAACTCTGTGTGTGTTTGTGTGTGTGTGCGCACACTGCCCTGTTGTAACTGTGTGTGTGTGTGCGCGCTGCCCTGTTGTAACTGTGTGTGTGTGTGCACGCTGCCCTGTTGTAACTGTGTGTGTGTGCGCACACTGCCCTGTTGTAACTGTGTGTGTGTGTGCGCGCGCTGCCCTGTTGTAACTGTGTGTGTGTGCGCACACTGCCCTGTTGTAACTGTGTGTGTGTGTGCGCGCGCTGCCCTGTTGTAACTGTGTGTGTGCGCGCGCGCTGCCCTGTTGTAACTGTGTGTGTGCGCGCGCGCGCTGCCCTGTTGTAACTGTGTGTGTGTGCGTGCGCGCTGCCCTGTTGTAACTGTGTGTGTGTGCGCGCGCTGCCCTGTTGTAACTGTGTGTGTGTGCGCACACTGCCCTGTTGTAACTGTGTGTGTGTGTGCGCACACTGCCCTGTTGTAACTGTGTGTGTGTGCGCGCGCGCTGCCCTGTTGTAACTGTGTGCGCGCACACTGCCCTGTTGTAACTGTGTGTGTGTGTGCGCACACTGCCCTGTTGTAACTGTGTGTGTGTGTGCGCACACTGCCCTGTTGTAACTGTGTGTGTGTGCGCGCGCGCTGCCCTGTTGTAACTGTGTGTGTGCGCGCGCACTGCCCTGTTGTAACTGTGTGTGTGTGCGCGCGCTGCCCTGTTGTAACTGTGTGTGTGTGCGCGCGCTGCCCTGTTGTAACTGTGTGTGTGTGCGCGCACACTGCCCTGTTGTAACTGTGTGTGTGTGTGCGCGCGCTGCCCTGTTGTAACTGTGTGTGTGTGCGCGCACACTGCCCTGTTGTAACTGTGTGTGTGTGTGCGCGCGCTGCCCTGTTGTAACTGTGTGTGTGTGCGCGCACACTGCCCTGTTGTAACTGTGTGTGTGTGCGCGCGCTGCCCTGTTGTAACTGTGTGTGTGTGTGCGCGCTGCCCTGTTGTAACTGTATGTGTGTGTGTGTGCGCTGCCCTGTTGTAACTGTGTGTGTGTGGGTGTGTGTGTGTGTGTGCGCTGCCCTGTTGTAACTGTGTGTGTGTGGGTGTGTGTGTGTGTGTGCGCTGCCCTGTTGTAACTGTGTGTGTGTGGGTGTGTGTGTGTGTGTGCGCTGCCCTGTTGTAACTGTATGTGTGTGTGTGTGCGCTGCCCTGTTGTAACTGTGTGTGTGTGTGTGTGCGCTGCCCTGTTGTAACTGTGTGTGTTAATTACAGCAGCAAGCAAGACTCAGAAACAAGGGGCGTAAGACTGGCCAGGTGCTCCGAGGGAGCGGTGCGCGTGTGATCCGCTGCCCTGGGGCCCTGTGCCCGGCTCCCGGCAGCTGGCGTTACTGGGTAGGTGGCGGTGGCCAACGAGCCCCTTCCGCCCCCCATTTGTGCCAGTCTCTGTCTGGAATGGAGCCCCCCCCCCCCGTGTACTCGCGCCGCGTGTCCAGCTGCTGCGTCTGCTGAAAGGGCCAGTCGGTTCTGTCGGCGCCGCGGTCCTGGAGGAGCCAGGCAGGCACCACTGACGCCAGGAGAGCGGCTCCAGAGAGTAGTGAGGGCAGGGCCTGGCCCGGTCTCACACTGGGCTCTGACGCCAGCCCTGGCCTCTGCCAGCCGGGCCTCGGCTCCAGCCAGAGCCGGAGATTCAATGGGCGGGGAGGCGAGATGCCACCAGCGAATGCAGGCCAGGGCGCACCCCTCCTGGCACAGCCTGGCTCGCCTGTTCCCACCTGGGCACGGGCAGGGGCACCGCAGGCCCACGGCCCCAGTGGCTCCGGAAGGCGGGAGGGTCATTCGCCCGGCTCGCTGCCACGGTGTCTGCTCCTAGCGCTCGGCCACGGGCAAGTCCCTCGAGTGCTCAGCAGAGCCCCGGCCCGGGCAGCCGAGCGCCAGGCTCTGTCCCGGAAGGAAATCCCTAGCACTCCCGGCCACGGGACACACTGAAACTCCCAGGAGCCTGGTGCCCAGACAAGGCCAGAGGCAACACAAGCGCCCGGCCTCCAGCCTGAGCCACCTTGGCCTCAACTCTGCGCCGCTGGCCGGGCCACGCTGCACAGACTCCAGGCGGTGGGAACCAGGCCGTTAAGCGGGATGGGATGGTGCTTAAGAGCTAAATGGCTTCCCCAGAGTTAATCACTGCCAGTGGAGCCCTGGATGAAAGGGATAAAAGCACGGGGGGGGGGGGGGGTAATCCTGCTGAGTAGATTACGGGGATTACGTCCTTGTAGCCCGAACCTCGCTGCCACTGACGCTGCAGAGACCGGAGCGGGCGGCCCGGCAGTGCCGGGGCTGTAACCCCGGCAAGGGACTCACCCCTCCGTGCCACGGGCTCCGACCCACGGCAGCTGTGTGCCCCTGGCCGGTGACCACGGATGCAGCCCTGCGCCAGGGCTGTGCTGTAGCCTGCTCCCAAGAGACCTGGGGGGAGACTGGCCCTCAGAGCAGCCCAGCCCGGACCAGTGCTGGGAAGTGGGTTTCCCCCTCATGCATGTTGTGCTGCTCTTTCCTGTCTGCCGTGGGCGGGGCCAGGTGGCAAAACTCACCAGTTGCCAGGTGGCCCCGCTTGGGGCCAGGCTGCAGTGGAACACGCCGGGCGCTGCTGCCGTCACCGAGAGCCCCGCGGAGCCTGGGTGCCCGGCAGGCCGCGGGGCAGGTCGCTCGGCCGGCCGGAGATGCCGCTTGCCCCAAGGGCCCCCGCGGGGAGCAGGGTGGGTGCCCCAGTGTGCAGGTGCGGATGCAGCCCCCCCCTTTGCTGGGCCAGTGCCCATGTCTGCCCGAGGCTGCTCGCTGCGGTGATGAGCTTCCTCCGCATCCTGCTGGCACTTTGCGCCGGCCCCACGTGTCCAGAGCAGCGGAGGGTCCTTCAGCAGCATCGCACCCGCACGCACGTGGAGACGGCATGGCACCCGGCACCCGGCACCGGCACCCGGCACCCGGCACCCGGCACCCGGCACCGGCACCCGGCACCCGGCACCCGGCACCGGCACCGGCACCCGGCACCCGGCACCCGGCACCGGCACCCGGCACCCGGCACCCGGCACCGGCACCCGGCACCCGGCACTGGCACCCGCACCCGGCACCCGGCACCCGGCACCCGGCACCGGCACCCGGCACCCGGCACCCGGCAGCTGCTGGAGCCCGGTTGGGGCTGGACTGCAGGTAACCGCCGTGATGAGAAGATGAGACCGTCCCAGGCCTTGCTCGCCCTCAGCGGCTCCGACTGGCGGCGTCACTGCTGGGGCTGTCACTGCCGCGCCGGGGCAGATCTCTCTGTGTGTTTCCCTGTGGAGCAGCTGGGCTGCCCTGGGGTCAGGTGGGGCACTGAACCCCAGGAGCCCCCAGGAGCTGGGCCGGTGTCTGCCCAGAACCCAGCCTGGCTGGGAGGCAGGGCAGCGCCATTCCCGGAGAGGCGGGCGCCAGGGGCTCAAGGGGGCTGGAATGTGACTCCCCCCCCAAGTGAGGACCTGGGAAAAGGCCAACTGAAAAGTGGGGATGGGGGGGGGGCGGGACTGTGCTGGGGCAGGAGAAGGGGGGGGTCAAGTCTTGCAGCAGCCGGCAGACCTGGGGCTGCTGGGAAAACGTGCTCCCCCAGCAGTAACCGCTGCCTGGCCCTGGCCCTGCACCCCTGCTCCTGAGGCCTCTGCCAGCCAGAGCCTGCAGCAGGGCCTGGCTGGGCGTCCGTGCCGGGATCCTGCCTGCAGTTTGCTCCCTCCAGCCTGCTGCTCCTGGGGGTGAGGCCTGCGCCCCCCCGGCCCTGAGGGCTTGGCAAGGGCCGTGTGGCGGGGCTGGCACTGTGCAAAGGTCCCCGAGCACTGGGTGGGAGTCGGCCAGCGATAATGGACTTACGGCCTGGGCCATGCTCTGGGCAGGGAGCCCAGCGCTCCCGGGAGCAGCCTCTGCTCTGCCCCTAGGAGGGGGCTGGGGCTGCCAGATGGTTTCAGCAAAAGTACCGGACACACTTGCCATGACATCACAACTGCCATCCCGCCGGAGTTCGAATCCCCAACAGTTCTATTCGCTCAGTTTGTTCCCCGAACAGAAAGCTCAAATACCGGAGTGTCCAGTTTAAAACCGGACCCCTGGCACCCCTAGAGGGGGCAGCCCTGCCCCCCGCTGCTAGCCAAGAGCTCCCCTCGGGCATGGGTGCTGCAGGCACTGGGGAAGGGAGCTGTGTGCGGGCTGGGACCCCCGGCTCCGGTGCCCTTCGGAAACATGCCAGGTCGGTGCCTCTGGGGGCACCAACGGGAGCAGGGACACTGAGAGGTGGAGCCCCACACGAAGGGCAGAGTGGACCACGCTCCTCAGCCGTGGGCACAGGCATTCCCAGCCGTGTGTGCTGATCCCTGAGGCGTGGGGGTGCGCTCCGGGAAAGTGTGAACATGGGAGCCTCAGTGACAGGCTCGGGGCGCACTCTGAGCTGGGCACAGGACACAGACCCTCAGGCTCCAGCCAGGGCTGAGTCATCTCAGTTCTGCCATTGCTCATTCCAATTGTGCAGGGCAGCGCCTGGCGTGCAGGGTCGGACCCGCCCTTCTGAGGTGCTGCCTGGTATGCTGGGGCCTGACCGAGCCAGCCAGTCCCTCCCGCCTGGCTTCCCCTTACTCTGGGACAGACCCCTTCGCGCACACACACAGCCAGGGACACGCTCAGCTGTAGAGTCACAAGCATCTGCCATCAGCTCTGGGAGTGACCCAGCACTCATGTGCGCACCCCCCCGGAGTATTTCACTGTAGTGAGATCTATGCTGCATAAGCTCATGACATTCACCCTTCCTTCAGTGTGGAGGAAGATAGGCAACCTCTCACACAGTTATAAATTGCACAAACTGGGTTTTATAATAAACAAACCCAAGTTTATTAAGACCAAAGGTAAATTGCAAGTGAGTGTAAAGGATAGCAAACAGAACAAAGCAGATTACTGAGCAAATAAAACAAAACAAGAAAACTACACTGACTACATTAAAGAAGTTGGTTACTGTGATGGCGCGTTGAGTTTTTCAGTCTCCTGCACCCCTGTAATGGCACGGACAGACTCCACCAGCCAGTAGAACAGAGGGAGTTTATTGCTTCTCCAGGATACAGCACAGCACAGATGTAATATGGTTACAGGAACTGGGGCTAGGGGGCCTCAGTGCCCCCCTTGAGATGGGGGGGTGGCTGGGCCCCTAAATCCCAGCCCCCTCCCTAGCTCCTTCTCCCCTGCTTCCCAGACAGAAACTCCCTCTCTTCCAGCCCTGCCCCCCAGCCAGGGGTGGCATTCCACCTTCCTTTGTTTCTCTCCCCGGGGGGTAGCTGGTCGGACAGTTGAGAGACCCTTTTTGCATAATGACTCACCCCCTGCCCTGCTGGGCCGTGCTGCAAGCCAGTGGAGGTCACTCACAACCCACTGCCCAGCATAGCAACCAGCAAGGTACCCCCCACTACGTCACAGTTACACAGTGTAATTTCTCGTCCTAAATGTTGTGTAATGCAGGTTGCAAAGTTCCTTGAAGGTAAAGTTCACTGGGTGCCGCTTAACTCTGCAGGCATATCCTTTACTGGCGAGATCTTTCTTGTCTGGGCTCTGCTCCTGCTCCCCCAGCTTAGTTCCTTTGTTTCATCAGCAGTTTCCAGCAGTCTTCTTCCTTCACTCCCCAGCTTCAAATAGGATTTGCATATGGCAGGAATCTTTGTTTTCCCATTTGATCCCCATTCCAGTGGAAAAATACCAGCTCAAGATGGTACTCTGGACCAGGTGACATGATCACATGCCCTTGCAGTGTCAAAGCAGCGTCCCAGGAAGTTGGGAGATGAGTATTTTCAAATCATAGAACATGGGGACTGGAAGGGACATCGAGAGGCCAACAAGTCCAGTCCCCTGCCCTCACGGCAGGACCCAGCACCGTCTAGATCAGTGTTTCCCAACCAGTGGTACGAGAACCCTTAGGGGTACTTGAGAGAAGTCTGGGGGGTATGTCAACACAACTGAAATGTGGAGAAAACTCGTTTTAAGTTCAACAGCGTTTTATTATTTTTGTACTTTTACCCCAAAAATTCATCCTCCCTACCACCGCTACGATTAAGTTGTTTAAACAAATGTGTTGCAGTGGTAGAAAAAAATGGTGTGTCTGAAAACTGTAGGTACTGGGGGTAGTTATAATTTTTTGTTTGAAAAAGGGGCAGTTTATAAAAAAAGGTTGAGAAACACTGAGCTAGCCCATCCCTGCCAGGTGTGTGTCCAACCTGCTCTTACATATCTCTAGTGATGGGGATTCCACAACCTCCCCAGGCAACTTATTCCAGTGTTTCACCCCCCCGACAGGAAGCGTTTCTTAATGTCCAAACTAAACCTCCCTGGCTGCAATCTCAGCCCCTTGCTTCTCGTTCTATCCTCAGAGGCCAAGGAGAACAATTTTCTCCCTCCTCCTTGTGACACCCTTTTAGATAGTTGAAAGCTGCTGTCATGTCCCCCTCAGTCTGCTCTTTTCCAAACTAAACAAGCCCACAGTTCAATTGTCTTTTCTAATGGCCCATCCAGGCAGTTTGCCAGCTGGGGGCGGGCGGTCCCCAGGTGAGAACACAGCTGTCATTATGACCTCCTCAAGGTTTCCAGCTTCCCATCCGGAAAGGATCCAGCCATACACAGAGGACACTGCCATTCAGTGCGTCATCCCACCCGACCCATCTTCCACGTTATGTCGCCTAACACTATTTCTCTGAAGAATACTGGGGGGGACGGAGGGGGGAGGAAGGCGGGCGTCACGCCGGGGTCCAGAATCCTGCATGGTCTCTCCGGTAGCCCCAGGCCGCATGGGCTGGCGCTGCTGCATGGAACCTCTGGGTGTGAGAAGGAGCGCGAGGAGCTGGGGCCAGCTCAGAAGAAGAGAGAGGCAGAGACGGGGACCTGCCCAGAGCCACAGAAACGCCTCAAGCAAAACTGGGTCAGCTTGGGAAAAAGCTGCCCCGGGGAAAAGCCTTTGTCTGCTGCCATCTGTGGTGCCTGCCTGCGAGCTCAGATTTCTCTGCTTCCGTCCTGGCCAGAAAGGTTAATTAATCAAGGAACCCAGAACAAATCACAGAGAACTGTGAGGCCTGTTAATTACCCCTGATTAATTAGGGCAAACTTTTAATTGTATCCCCGAGCTGAGCTGTGTGTTCGGGGGCACCGTCGCTCGTGACCCACGGATCAGTGTGAAACCAATTATCCTTGTGTAGCCAGTGAAACCAGACCCGAGTTGGCCAGCAGGGCTGGACCTGCATCTGGGCAGCCTTGGAACAAGCCAGCGATCGATCCTGCCGGGCTGAGTGGGCGGCTGGCTGTGGCAGGGCAGGCGCTGGGCTGCATGCAGCCCCCACCCTGTGGCCATCGCCCTGGGGCTCTGCAGACGGGCCCTCTCCGAATACCACGCCACGGCACCAAACGTGAAAGTGCCTCCTGGTGAGCAGGGCTCTGCCCGGGCTGGCCCTGCACAACGGGCACAAGAAAACCCACCGAGCAAACGTGCGGTGGAATGAGGCCCGGAGGGAGGGGAGGGGGCTGGGCTGCCCAGCTGGGAGCTGCAATGAACGCTCTGAACTCTGGCCAGGCTGTGTGCTCAGTAGGGAGCTTGCCTGGCCTGCGGCTGGCTGAGCGAGGGGCAGGCCCTGTGTGCCAGCCAGGGCGGAGATCAGCTGGCGTGACCTGGATGGAGCCCGGGGCTGAGAGCAGACCCGGATGCTGTTCCTGCCTCTGTGGCTGGCTGCTGCGAGCTTGGGCCAGTCCTGTCTGCTCCCCGTGCGGCAGTGGCTGGGACTGTCCATACCACGGGGCTGGGATGTGGCGAATGTTGCGAGCTGTCCCCAGGACAGTGACGTGAGGAAGCTGCGGTCAGTGATTGCATGGGCCATGGGGGTCGTGGCTGACCCCTTCTTCCCCACCCGTCTTCCCGCCTCCTTCACCACAGGGCTGCTCCCCCGGGGCACAGCAGCTTGAGGGGCCGAAGGAAATTCCCCTCCCTGGGCAGGGTTGAGCGCTCGGCCGCTGGAATGGACTAGCCAGGCCAGGAAGCAGCTGAATCAAGCCCCGTTCTCCCGGCTAAGCAGAGGCAACCTCCCTTGTTTCTGAGTCTTGTTTGCTGCTGCAAGTAACTGTGCAAGCAGATGAACAGCTCCTCCGGCACCTGGGCGTCTTCCCTCAGCAGGGCTCTGTGCTGCAGACTCCCACAGGCCCCGCCCCGGCAGCAGGCCCATGGGCATCCCTGTCCTGCCGAAGGTGGGAGGGGCTGGATCATGGGAAGGTGTCACGTTATTGGATTGTGAGGGGAGCAGCCGGGTCACTGTTGCACCCATGGGGTTGGGGGGTGTTCACCCCAGAAGTGGTACAAAGGGGCCATGTGAGGGGTCAAACAAAAGCTACTTTCTACTGATTCGATATCTGCTCTTCATATCTCTGTATAATGTCTGTGTGTGGAGTTAGGAATCTGTAACCTGTATGGAGACTGGGAGTCTCTCTGAATGTGGCTGAGCATTGGGCAGAGCCCGGCCTATGGACATGCTAATCAGCGAGGCCCTGTGGGACAATAGCTCTCAATGGGCCAAGGACACACCTCAGGAATGGTGACCAACACCTAAGGGCTGCCAGTAGGGAGCACAGGGATAGGCCGCTGGCCAGGTGACCTGCTGCAGCCAAGAAGAGACCAGGAAGGAGGTATAAAGAGTCCATGCGGTCGACTCCATCTTGGTCTTCAGCTCAGCACTTCATCCCAGAGGTAGCAGTGCAGGGATCAAAGAGCCAGGAAGACCTGTGAACCCATCCTGATCCTAGGATGCGCAACAAGGACTTTTAAACCAGCAGCTGTAACATCTCTGCGAGAGCCTGCATCGAGAACTGGGAGATTCGGTGCATGTAACGTACTATCCTTTAACAACCTCACTCTCAGGCTTTTCTTTCTTGTGATAATAAACCTTTAGTTGTTAGATGCTAAAGGATTGGCCCAGCGTGATTTGTGGGCAAGGTCCAGAGGGTAAATTGACCAGGGATCTGTGGCTGGTTTCTTGGAACTGGACAGAACTTGTTCGGGGTAGGTGGGATTGGGTGCTAGGACCCCCCACCTGTGTATGAGGCCCGGGGCCATCTGGGACACGGATATTGCTGGGGTGTTGGAGGGGTTTTGCTCGTGAGGCTGCAGGCAGGCAGCTGAAGCGCTCTGTGGGACTGGTTGTGGCCCAGCTGGAAAGGCTTCCAGTCTGGGGGCTAGAGAGAGCCCTGAATTTGAGCAATTCGCCCTGAGTGGATGCCCTCAGCTGTGCCCAGACCCGGTCTGGTCTGTCACAGAAGGGACTGGGGGCCTGGAGAACCCGGCGCCCTGGCTGGCCTTCGTGCACCACTAATGGTGAGCACAAAGTCCTGGTGCCTACATTGGCTCCGGGCTGGTCCGTCGTGTACAACAAGCCCGCTACCTCCGGCATCCCAGGCGTGTGTCCCAACCACCAGAGTCATTGTTCATTAATTCGGTTTCTAATCCTCTAATCCAGCTGCTTCATGATTTGATGAGCAAAAAATCTGCTCCGAACACATGGTCCTTGATCTGCTGACTAGTTCCACCGGGGCACTGACGTGTCCCTTCCACCGTGGGGCCAGGCGTCCGGAGCAGCCCTCGGGTGCCTTTCCCCTGGGGCAGTGGTCACCAACCAGTAGACCGGGATCTACCAGTAGATCTTGGAGCCTCTGACAGGGGATCCTGCCCCTCCCCCACTGCTGTGCATCTCCTGATCTTTGCCTTGGAGCTGCCTCTCTGGCCCCTCGGAGCCTCTGCTTGCTGGGCAGGGCAGGGGAGGGGGGTGCTGGTGTCAGGGTGCCCCCTCCCCCACCCTGTGTCCCACCTCCACAGAGCAGAGAGGGGGCACAGCAGGACTTGGGAGGGAGTGTGCTGGCTGCTCTGGGGAGTGGTGCGGGGCCAGGGCAGGGGTCAGCCTCCTTAGCCCCACTGCACCCCACCCAGGAGCCACCGGAGGTAAGCAGGGCCCAATCGAGCCCACATCCTGAAACCCTGCCCCCATCATGAACCCCCTTGTGCACCCCAGGCTCCTGTCCCAGCCCCAAGCACCCTCCCAGAGCCTGCTCCTAGAACCCCGTCCGGCACCCCGACGGCATGCCCCACGCTCAGCCCAGAGCCCCTCTCGCACTCCAGATCCCTAAATCCAAGACCAGAGCCTGCCCCCCAACCCATTGCCCCTGCCTCGTGAAAGGGGGGGGGAGGATGGGGGAGGAAGGGAGGTTGGCGTGAGCAGGGGCGGGGTCTCGGAGAAGGGACACAAAGGGGGCGGGGCCAGGCGAGTTGAGTTTGAGGGAGATCTTGGATTGCATTGAAATTAAAAAAGTGATCTGATACTGAAAAGGTTGGAGACCCCTGCCCTGGGGATGCACATGAGGCTGGGCCAGTACCTGCTGAACTCAGTGGCATGGCATTTGCAGCCAGCTGTGGGCTCAGGCCGGGCTCCACTGCTCTCTGCAGAGGCAAGAGACCTGCCTGGGATGAGCTGAGGTGGATTTCACGTCCTGAGCATAGGAGGGACACGAGCCAAAAGGGAACCAGCTGCCTCGCCAGGGCCCCATTTCTGATTTGGTTGGGGGCGGGGACCTATGCATGCTGTGATGGGGGCAGACTGGGAGCTTGCGGGCAGACCGAGGACAGTAGCTTCAGATTGTTGCTCAGTATAAGCCAAGCAGCAAATTGTGTGTGTGGGACCGATTCCATTCACCCCCCCCCCCACACGTCACCTCGTTCCAGGGGTCACCTGTCACGTTACTGGATTGTGAGGGGAGCAGCCAGGTCACTGCTGTGCCCATGGGGGGTGTTGGCCCCAAAAGTTGGTACAAAGGGGCCATGTGAGGCTTACTTTCTACTGAGTCTGTATCGGCTCTTCATAGACCTGTACAAGGTCTGTGTGTGAGTTATGAGTATGGACTCTGTGTTAATACTGGAAATTTCTCTGTCTGTGGCTGAGCAATGGGCGATGGGCTCAGCCTATGGCCATGCTAATTAGCAAGGCTCCAGGGACAATAGGTCTCTTAAGTACCAGAGACCCACCTGGGAAGGAATCTAGATGCCTGGCTACAAACCATGTGATGCTCCCCAGCTTGGAGGAAACCAGGGAGAGAGATAAATATGCCATGTGGCCGACTCCATCCAGTTTTGCTCCTGATTCCCAGATGCAGCCTCGCAGGGAACAACGAGCCAGGAAAACCCGTGGACCCATCCTGACATAGGACGTGCACCAGAGACTTTTAAGCCAGCGGTTATAACATCTTTGCTAGAGCCTGCATCAAGAACTGGGAGATTCGGTGCATGTAACGTGTTCTCCTTAACAACCTCACTCTCCTGCTTTTCTTTCTTTTAGTAATAACCCTTTAGATGGTAGATTCTAAAGGGCTGACTCAGCGTGATTTGTGGGTACGTTCCAGAGTATAAATTAACTGGGATCTGTGGCTGGTTTCTTGGGACCAGAAGAACCCGTTCGGGGTAGGTGAGAGTGGGCCCTATAACCTCTCACCTGTGTTAGGCCTGGGGCTGTTTGGGGCACAGGGAGAGCTGGGGTGTCAGGGGGGTTTTGCTCGTGAGGCTTCTGGCTGGCCAGGCAGGCAGCTGAAGTGAAGTTTGGGAAGGGCCACCAGTCAGGGGCTGTGAGGAGCCCCTGGTTTGAGCAATTTGCCCTGAGCGGCCGCCCTCAGTGGTGCCCAGACCCAGCCCGGCCTGTCACAGCACCAAGGCACGGGTAACTGGCTTTTGGGCAGACAACTTAGCAGTCAGCTGGCAGGGGCACTGTGTCTGAGTCCCACAGAACAGAAAGAAATGAAATCAGTGTTAGAGCCACTCAGCTCTGACACTCACATGTTCTGACCCCTCGTGGCCCGTCACTGCAGGGCCCCTGGTAGCCTGAAGGTTTTAATTATTCTTCCTTTCTTACTAAGTTTGCAGGGAGGGAGGGAGACACTGCCAGGACTCCTGGGCGCTCTCTCAGCTCTGGAAGGGGAGTGTGGCCTAGTGGTTATGGCAGGGGGAGGGGCAGATACATTTCAGCTCTGTACAAGAACATCAGACGGGCCAGACCGGGTCAGACCAAAGGTCCTTCCAGCCCAGGGTCCTGTCTGCCCACAGCGCCCAAGGCCAGGTGCTTCAGAAGGGACAAGCAGAAGAGGCATCGTCACGATCCATCCCGTCGCCCATTCCCAGCTCCTGGCAAACAGAGGCCAGGGACGCCCGCCCTGCCCAGCCAGGCTAGCAGCCAGTGATGGACCTGTCCTCCATGAACTTGTTTTGTTCTTACTGGAACCCTGGGCTGGGCTGGGCCTTTCCACCATCCCCTGGCAAAGAGTTCCACAGGTGACTGTCCAGAAGTAATTTCCTTTGTTGGTTTTCCATCTGCTGCCTGTGCACGTCATTGGCTCAGCTTCTTGTGTTAAGTTAGTGAAGGAACGAATAACATTTCCTGGTTCTATGTTTCCACCCTGTTCATGATTTTCTAGCACATACAGAATCAGGAGAAAGTAAGTTTTCGTTTGACACCTCACATGGCCTCCTTTGTACCAAGTTTTGGGGCAAACACCCCCCCATGGGTGCAGCAGTGATCTGGTTGCTCCCCTTAAAATCCAGTAACGTGACAGCCAGCTCCGGGGAGTCGGGACACACCCTGTGCTCCTGTCGCGGCCTCTGTGGGGACGGGGCAACAGCAGAACCCGCGCAGATGCTGCCGCCGGCTGGTGCCCACCAACTGCCATGCTGGGAAACGGGTCGCGGGGGTCCCGGGCGTTCCCTCTGCCCCGGCCCTTTCTGTATTTACTTTGTCGCGAAGGGAAAAAAGACACTATTGTCAGTTGCCGTCGGCCAAAGTTTTCTCCCTTCGGGAGGCACTGCCTGCCCCCAAGCAGTGAGGTGCCCGCCACAGCCCTGGATTATGACAAGTGAATTTCGCTCTTCACCGTGACCTTGGTGGTCAGACCTTGGTGGTCTAACACGCGTTTCTGGCGGGACCCCCACAGGGAGGGGGCAGGCAGGCTGCCGAGCCTGGCAATTGGAAAAGGAATACAGGTAACTTATCAATTAGCCTGGTTTCTTTCCAATCAATCACGCTCTGTGGCATCTGACCCTGGCCGCACTGACATTTCTATCACCCATTTGCCACGGTGCTTGTATTAAATGGCTCTGGTCCCCCTCCGCGGGGAGATGTTAATCTCGTCTATGGAGTCGCTAGTTCTCCGTCATTCAGTGGCTCTGCCTTTATTGGCTTTGTAAATCAGGGTTCTCCGTGTCAGTGGCCGTGGCTAGGGAGAGAGGCGTTTGTCTGTGAAATTGGGTTGACACAGCCCATTGCCTGCAATGATAACAAGTGATTTGCGGGCCTGGACGGACAAGCCATTTTCACTAAGCAAATTAGAATGTAACAATGAAAAGTTTCATTACAGGGACTCAGGAGAAGCGGCAGCTCCCCCGGATAATGGGAACAAAGGAGCCACGCTGGGGAAGATCAGAGCTGCCCGTGGCTGAGCGTGGCTCTCAGCTCCCACACGGGGCCTGGGGCCCTGCCGATGGGGGCTTGCGGGGACAAGCTGGGCAGAGGACACCGAACAAAACCGCCCCCCGCGGGTTTGTGCTGAAAGGTGCCGGGGCTGCCAGCCAGTGCGTCTGACGGCCACAGATCATCCCGCCCCTCTCGGAGGGAAGGGATGGCCACGCCCCTTCCGCAGGCTCCTCAGCACAGCAGGCAAAGCGCCTTTCTGTGCGAAGGGGAGTGCAGCGTGGGCGTGCCCGCCACGGCCCCAGGCGCCACGGCAGCTCAGGGCCAGCCCATGCGGCGGGGGGTGAGCACAGTGGCCACAGCCTGTATGTGTGTGTGCACATGTGGGCGTGTGAGTACGTGCGCGCGCAGTGGTGCACAGGCGCAGGAGGCTGAAGAAGCCGGGGGTGGTCGTGCGCGGGCCCTGCAGCAGGGTGCTGGAGTCACGCCGGTACGGACGTGGCGGGAGCAGCATGTGGGCTTTCGCGGTGAGGATGCAGCCAGTCACGGTTTGTTTCTCAGGGAACAGGCCTTTGTGTCCATAGCCCAGCCCAGCTTCGAAGTGTCGCTTCCTCCTCCTCCCCGGCCACCTCGCCAGGCCCTGAGCACCAGCACGCCGGCCAAACCTGCAGCTCCCAGCCCGGGGAGCAGACAGAGCCCTTCTCTGGGTCCTTGGGCCCAGTGTGGCTTCGGGCTCGGACAGGCCTGGCCAAAGGCTGTGGAAGATCCTTGGACAGACACATTGTGATGGACCGGGCCGGTCTGGGCACAGCTGAGGGCGAATTGCTCAAATCCGGGGCTCCTTACAGCCCCCGACTGGTGACCTCTCCAAACAGGCCACAAACCAGTCCCACAGAGCACTTCAGCTGCCTGCCTGAAGCCTCCCGACACCCCAGCAATATCCGTGCCCCAGATGGCCCCGGGCCTATACACAGGTGGGGGGTCCTAGCACCCAATCCCACCTACCCCGAACAAGTTCTGTCCGGTTCCAAGAAACCAGCCACAGATCCCTGGTCAATTTACCCTCCGGATCTTACCCACAAATCACACTGGGCCAATCCTTTAGCATCTAACATCTAAAGGTTTATTATTACAATAAAGAAAAGCCTGAGAGTAAGGTTATTAAAGTACAGTACGTTACATGCACCGAATCTCCCAGTTCTCGATGCAGGCTCTAGCAGAGATGTACAGCTGCTGGTTTAAAAGTTCTTGTTGCACATCCTAGGGTCAGGATGGGTTCACAGGTCTTCCGGGCTCTTCGATCCCTGCACTGCTGCCTCTGGGATGAAGTGCTGAGCTGAGAACCAAGATGGAGACCACCACATGGCCTATTTATCCCTCTTCCTGGTCTCTTCTTGGCTATAGCAGGTCACCTGGTCCACGGCTTATTCCTGTGTTGCCTGCTGGTAGCCCTTAGGTAGGAGTCACCACTCATGCTTTAGGTGTGTCCTTGGCCCATTGTGAGCCATTGTCCCACAGGGCCTTGCTGATTAGCATGTCCATAGGCCGGGCTCTGCCCAATGCTCAACCACATACAGAGAAATATTCAGTCTCCACACAGATTACAGATTCCTACCTACACACACAGACATTCTACAATCACACAAATAGCGTACACAGGATCAGCAGACAGCCAGCTTCTATTCAACACCCCACATGGCCCCTTTTATACCATTTTCTGGGGCCAACACCCCCACCTATGGGTGCAGCAGTCATCTGGCTGCTCCCCTCAAATTTGGTAATGTGACACACATGCAGCAGGGGCCCTGACTAGGTGTCCTTGCTGCAGCCCTAGCTGCCGTGCCAAGCCCGGGGCAATAGGGAAGGTGCGGCTGCTGGCTCCTTTCCTCGGAGCTGGCCTGGCAGTGGTGCCGTCATGTCTCCCCTGAAACAGCCGCTCTGTCCTTGGGGGCAGCACTGCGGATTGACAGCGTCTGTGGTCTGCCACCCTGTGTTCCTATGGTTACGAGCCCTGGTTTGTGTAGCCGGGAACAAGTGCAGAAGACTCGTCAACTTTGGTTCAGTGCAATGGCAATTCAGGAGCAGAACACCTTGCCCAAATGGAGCTGTGTTAACACGAGGGCACGTGGAGCTGTGTTAACACGAGGGCACGTGGAGCTGTGTTAACACGAGGGCACGTGGAGCTGTGTTAACACGAGGGCACGTGGAGCTGTGTTAACACGAGGGCACATGGAGCTGTGTTAACACGAGGGCACATGGAGTTGTGATAACACAAGGGCACGTGGAGCTGTGTTAACACGAGGGCATGTGGAGCTGTGTTAACATGAGTGCACATGGAGCTGTGTTAACACGAGGGCACATGGAGCTGTGATAACACAAGGGCACGTGGAGCTGTGTTAACACGAGGGCACATGGAGCTGTGTTAACACGAGGGCACATGGAGTTGTGATAACACAAGGGCACGTGGAGCTGTGTTAACACGAGGGCACATGGAGTTGTGATAACACAAGGGCACGTGGAGCTGTGTTAACACGAGGGCACATGGAGTTGTGTTAACACAAGGACACCTGGGCTGTGTCTAGACTACATGCCTCTGTCAGCAGAGGCATGTAGATTAGACACATAGGCAAAGGAAAATGAAGCCGCGATTTAAATGATTCATTTACATTTACATGGCTGCTGCGCTGAGCCGACAAACAGCTGATCAGCTGTTTGTCGGCTCGCGCGCTAGTCTGGACGTTCCCCCTGTCGACATCAAAGCCCTTTGTCAGCAGCCCCGTTATTTCTCGTGGGATGAAGTTTACCGGGGCTGCCGACAAAGGGCTTTGATGTCGACAGGGGGAACGTCCAGACTAGTATGCGAGCCGACAAACAGCTGATCAGCTGTTTGTCGGCTCAGCGAGGCAGCCATGTAAATGTGTGCTCAGTGGTGTGGGCTGTGTCAACGTGCACAGTTAGGCAGCTCAGCAGACCCCAAGAGTCCCCAAAGACGACAAGTCAGACGAGGATGGAAGGCGCCCGGCCAGGTTTATTGTTAAGTGCGGTGCAGTCGTAGCTGGGCTCTCCACCCATGGTCCTGCTAATCTTTTCCATCCACGCGCGAAATAATTTCTTATGCGCACCAAGGCGGGTGCGGGTGTGCACCTGGAGACACACAAGCCCACTGGTGGGTGCTCTGCTCATCAGCTGGGCGGTGCTGGGCTGTCCCGTGGGTGGCTGCCCGAGCACCTGGCTCACAGGGGATCCACGCCCCCTGCCTTTCTTCTGCCTCCCAAGCGACAGCGGCAAATGGCTCCCGTGCACGGCATGCAAACCCCAGCACGACTGGAGCACGAGTCCCATGGCAGGCAGCTCCCATCTCCCACAAACGCACCATTCAGATTCAGGCTTCTCTAACAACATGTATTTCTCCCGGCTGCTCCCTGGCCCAACCAACCGCTGCCCCATCCAGGTTGTGTTTCCCTAGTTTATTGAGAAGAAGGTCATGTGAGACCGTGTCAAATGCCTCACTAAGGTCTAGGTATCCCACGTCACCGCTTCTCCCTTCTCCACAAGACTCGTTAGCCTATCACAGAAAGCTATCAGAGTGGTTTGACATGACTTGTTCTTTACAAATCCACGCTGGCTGTTCCCCGTCACCTTGTCGAGATGTAGTGTCTGTACCTTGCTGGTTGCTGTGCTTGGGCTGTGGGTGACCCCTACTAGCGGCTGTCTGTAACACGGCCCAGCGGGGGGCCCATTGAGGGCCCCCATGACAGTAACCAAACTGGTTCCACCTGTTAAGGGAAGGGATGGGACAAAGGAAGTGCTGTATTCTAGGGTGCATTCCATCAGGCCCTGGTGACTTGCAGGGTCAGTTTCTGGCTAGAATCGTGAAGGAGACAGATTAAGGAGGGGTCTGGGAGTCTAAGGGCCCAGGGACCCATCTCAAGGGGTCTGAGGCATCCTGGCCCTGACTCCTGTAGCCATGTCACGTCTAGGCTGCGCTGTATCCTGGAAAAGCAATAAACCCTCCCTGTTCTACTGGCTGGCAGAGCCTGTTCTGGCTGCTACGGGGCTGCGTGATCAGGGGGAATCCCGACTCACTGTCACACTTGTTATCTTCCAGGTGTTTGCGGATGGATTCCTTAATTACTTGCTCCATTATCTTCCCTGGCACAGAAGTTAGACTGACTGCTCTGTAGTTCCCTGGGTTGTTTTTATTTCCCTGTTTATACTGGGCACTAGATTTGCCCTTTTCCTGTCTTCTGAAATCTCTTTTGATTTCCATGACTTTTCAAAGACGGTAGCTAAAGGCTCAGATACCCCCTCTATCAGCTCCTTGAGTATTCTAGGATGCATTTCATCAGGCCCTGGTGACTTGCAGGCATCTCACTTTTTAAAGTACTTTTGAACTTGTTCTTTTTTATTTTACCTTCTAAACCTGCCCCATTTCCACCGGCATTCACTGTGTTGGGCATCCAGTCACCATCCAGCTTCTTGACTAAAACCGAAACAAAGAAGTCATTGAGCATCTCTGCTATTTCCAAGCCTCTTGTTATTGTTTCTCCCTCCTCACTGAGCAACGGGCTTGCCCTGTCCTTGGTCTTCCTCTTGCTTCTAATATATTTATAGAATGTCTTCTTGTTACCCTTCATGTCTCTAGCTATTTTGAGCTCATTCTGTGCCTTTGCCTTTCTGATCTTGCCCCTGCTTTCCTGTGTTGTTTGCTTATATTCATCCTTTGTAATTTGACCTAGTTTCCGCTTTTTACACGACTCCTTTTTTATTTTTAGAATATGTAAGATCTCCTGGTGGTCTCCTGCCAGACTTTTTAATCTTTCCTACGCAGCGGGATAGTTTGCTTTTGGGCCCTTAATAATGTCCCTTTGAAAAACTGACATCTCTCTTCAGTTGTTTTTCCTCCTAGTCTTGCTTCCCATGGGACCTTACCTACCAGCTCTCTGGTTTTACTAAAATCTACTTTCCTGAAATCCATTGTCTCTAATTTGCTGTTCTCCCTTCTACCCTTCCTTAGTCTCATGAACGCTATGATTTCATGATCACTTTCTCCCAAGCTGCCTTCCACTTTCAAATTTTCAGCCATTCCCTCTCTATTTGTTAAAATCAAATCTAGAACAGCTTCCCCCTTTGTCAGCCTTCTGATATAAAACACTGTCTCCAGCGCAGCCCAACAACTTACTGGATTGTCTGTGCCCTGCTGTGTTAGTTTCCCAACATATGTCTGGATAGTTGAAGTCCCCCATCGCCACCAGATCCTGCGCTTTGGATGATTTTGATCTGCTTCCAATGCAAGTCAATGGGTGTGTGGATCATTAACCCCGTTCAGCTACATAAGGCACAAACACTTGCAAGAAACACCAATTACAGGCACTTCGCCACCATGGGCCTGCCACGGAAGAAGCACGTTAACTGGACATCGCTCCCCGTGGAGAGTCTCCCTGGAAGAAAGCATCCAGCCATGAACATTCAGCCATGAGGAAGCTCAGCAGTGTGCGGGCCAGGGAAGGGCTACAACGGGTCATGCAGATCTTTATACTCCATAACCCCTCTGTTGGGGGTGGAGGAGGCAAAGAGGGGTGGTGCCCGCAGATCTCCAGGCCCTGGCTGGCCGGGTTTGGTTCATGATGGGAGCGACGCTAACACTGGTGCCACTTAGAGCCCTCTTGTGATTTTTGAAATCAAGTTATCTTTTTGGAATTTTTCCTGCTTTCATTGACCAGGCCATCCCTGGCACAGCCCGGCATGGGAGAGGCCGTCCCTGGCATAGACCAGTGTGGGTGAGGCCATCCCTGGCACAGCCTGGCATGGGAGAGGCCGTCCCTGGCATGGCCCAATGTGGGAAAGGCTGTCCCTGGAGTGGCCCGGCATGAGAGAGGCTGTCCCTGGCACAGCCTGGTGTGGGAAAGGCCATCCCTGGCATGGCCCAGCGTGGGTGAGGCCGTCCCTGGCACAGCCCGGCGTGGGAGAGGCCATCCGTGGCATGGCCCAGCGTGGGTGAGGCCGTCCCTGGCACAGCCCGGCGTGGGAGAGGCCGTCCCTGGCACAGCCCGGAGTGGGACTGGCCGTCCCTGGCACAGCCCGGCGTGGGACTGGTCGTCCCTGGCACAGCCCGGCGTGGGAGAGGCTGTCCCTGGCACAGCCCGGCGTGGGACTGGCCGTCCCTGGCACAGCCCGGCGTGGGAGAGGCCGTCCCTGGCACAGCCCGGCGTGGGACAGGCTATCCCTGGCACAGCCCGGCGTGGGACTGGTCGTCCCTGGCACAGCCCGGCATGGGAGAGGCTGGCCCTGGCACAGCCCGGCATGGGAGAGGCTGTCCCTGGCACAGCCCGGCGTGGGAGAGGCCGTCCCTGGCACAGCCCGGCGTGGGACAGGCTGTCCCTGGCACAGCCCGGCGTGGGAGAAGCCGTCCCTGGCCGAGCCCGGCGTTGGAGAGGCCGTCCCTGGCACAGCCCGGTGTGGGAGAAGCCGTCCCTGGCAGAGCCTGGCGTGGGACAGGCTGTCCCTGGCACAGCCCGGCGTGGGAGAAGCCGTCCCTGGCAGAGCCCGGCATGGGACAGGCTGTCCCTGGCACAGCCCGGCGTGGGAGAGGCCGTCCCTGGCAGAGCCCGGCGTGGGAGAGGCCGTCCCTGGCACAGCCCGGCGTGGGAGAGGCCGTCCCTGGCACAGCATGGCGTGGGACAGGCTGTCCCTGGCACAGCCCGGCGTGGGAGAGGCTGTCCCTGGGCCAGCCTGGCGTGGGAGAGGCTGTCCCTGGTACAGCCCGGCGTGGGAGAGGCCGTCCCTGGCACAGCCTGGCGTGGGAGAGGCTGTCTCTGGCACAGCCCGGCGTGGGACAGGCTGTCCCTGGCACAGCCCGGCGTGGAAGAGGCCGTCCCTGGCACAGCCCGGCGTGGGAGAGGCCGTCCCTGGCACAGCCCGGCGTGGGAGAGGCTGTCTCTGGCACAGCCCGGCGTGGGACAGGCTGTCCCTGGCACAGCCCGGTGTGGGAGAGGCCGTCCCTGGCACAGCCCGGCGTGGGAGAGGCCGTCCCTGGCACAGCCCGGCGTGGGAGAGGCCGTCCCTGGCACAGCCCGGAGTGGGACTGGCCGTCCCTGGCACAGCCCGGCGTGGGACTGGTCGTCCCTGGCACAGCCCGGCGTGGGAGAGGCTGTCCCTGGCACAGCCCGGCGTGGGACTGGCCGTCCCTGGCACAGCCCGGCGTGGGAGAGGCCGTCCCTGGCACAGCCCGGCGTGGGACAGGCTATCCCTGGCACAGCCCGGCGTGGGACTGGTCGTCCCTGGCACAGCCCGGCATGGGAGAGGCTGGCCCTGGCACAGCCCGGCATGGGAGAGGCTGTCCCTGGCACAGCCCGGCGTGGGAGAGGCCGTCCCTGGCACAGCCCGGCGTGGGAGAGGCCGTCCCTGGCACAGCCCGGCGTGGGAGAGGCTGTCCCTGGCACAGCCCGGCGTGGGACAGGCTGTCCCTGGCACAGCCCGGCATGGGAGAGGCTGTCCCTGGCACAGCCCGGCGTGGGAGAGGCCGTCCCTGGCACAGCCCGGCGTGGGAGAGGCTGTCCCTGGCACAGCCCGGCGTGGGACAGGCCGTCCTTGGGCCAGCAGGCGCACGGCCGTGCTAACAGATGCCTGGAGGGTGTTTGATGGATGCTGAGGTCGCAAATCCCAGAGCCCCGTGTGGTGAAGGGCCTGGGCGGTGACCGGGGACACAGACTGCGTGCAAAGTGCGACAGGGGCCTGCTGCCCAGTGCCCAGCCTGCCCGCTGGACGGCGCCCGCCACTCCCGGGAGCGTGGGTCTCACTGCCTAGCCCAGCCGCTTTCAAACTTCCTTTCCCACGACCCTGCTGAGGACAATGGCTGGCGCTGTGACCCAGCAGCATGTGACCGAATGCAGGTTCCGGGGCGGGGCTGAGGATGGAGCTTTGGGCTGGGGGGGGCCCTCCGGCTTGTGGGGGGCAGGGCTGGGGCAGGATGGGCTGGCCTCGAGCGGCTCCTGGGCAGTGGTGCAGTGGTGGTGGGGGGGGGGGGAGGTTTAAGGCAGCTTCCTGCCTCTCCTGGCCCCGCAGACCATGTTGGGCCCAGAAGCAGCCAGCGGCAGGTTTCCAGCCAATGGGAGTGCAGGGCTAGTCCTTGGGGCAGGGGCAGTGGGCGGAGCCCTGTGCACTCTTCCCCCCGCCCCAGGAGCTGGGCCTGCTGCTGGTCACTTCTGGGGCGCAGCTCAGCCTGCAGTGCCAGGACAGGCAGGGAGCTGCCCAGCCCCCCCACTCACCTGATCCTCCTGCAGCACCGAGCCCCAGGACCCGACACTCCACCGCCCAGCACTGGGGCGCAACCCCCTGTTTGAAACCCGCTGGGCTAGTGGGAAGAAGACCCCCACTGAGCACAGTGTGATAAACTCTCCAACAGGTGTGCGTGTGCACGTGTGGTGTCAGGCAGGCATGTGCATGTGTGTAAACACGGGGGATGTGGCACTAGGCATATGTGCACGTGTGCGTAAACACAGGGGTGCGGTGCCAGGCGTGCGTGTGCACGTGTGCGTTAACACGAGGGTGCGGTGTTAGGTGTGCGTGTGCCCGTGTGCGTTAACACGAGGGTGCAGTGTTAGGCGTGCGTGTGCACGTGTGCATTAACATGAGGGTGCGGTGTTAGGCGTGCGTGTGCCCGTGTGCGTTAACACGAGGGTGCGGTGTTAGGCGTGCGTGTGCCCGTGTGCGTTAACACGAGGGTGCGGTGTTAGGCGTGCGTGTGCCCGTGTGCGTTAACACGAGGGTGCGGTGTTAGGCGTGCGTGTGCCCGTGTGCGTTAACACGAGGGTGCGGTGTTAGGCGTGCGTGTGCCCGTGTGCGTTAACACGAGGATGCGGTGTTAGGCGTGCGTGTGCCCGTGTGCGTTAACACGAGGGTGCGGTGTTAGGCGTGCGTGTGCCCGTGTGCGTTAACACGAGGGTGCGGTGTTAGGTGTGCGTGTGCGTGTGCCCGTGTGCGTTAACACGAGGGTGCGGTGTTAGGCGTGCGTGTGCCCGTGTGCGTTAACACGAGGGTGCGGTGTTAGGCGTGTGGGGACCAGCCAGCCAGGTGCCAGCGTGTGTGCAGTCAGGAGGCGCTGATGCGATTAGCACCGCAGACTGGCAGCGGAGCCGTTTATTTCCGGGCTGTTAAACGCTGTTTTACATATTTATGAAACTGAAGAGAATTTTCCCCTGCGAAGGCGTCTCAAGGCTTGTTCTGTCTGACAAGCTGCTGCCGCCCGGGGAAGCTGGTTTGATTTGCAGCCTGGCCTCGCGTCCCTTCTATTCCAGCGCTGTTACCAACGCGGCGCATGCCAGGAGCCGGGGGAGTGCCAGGCCCAGGCGATGGGCAGATTCAGCTATGTCTGAGCCGCTCCGGATGAGGCCTTGTTTGGGCTGGCATCTCTCTGAGCCAGCACTGGACCCCTCTGGTACTGGGCAGAATCCGTCCCTGGAACTCAGTGCACGGCTGCATTTCAGGCCTCCTTGTGCGACCCCCTGCGAGGCCCTATTGACCAAGGGGGAAATGTCACCAAGCCAAGGCATCGGGAGAGAAGCTGCTGGACTCGGGAGAGTGCGTCACCTGCCCGCACCAGGAGCTTTCCCCTGCCATGCATCCGGAGAGCTTCAGCCTGTGCCCCAGGCAGGCCCCTGATGCCCCACACCTGCAGCTGGAGGGCAGTGGGGGCCTTTTATACAGCGTCTGGAAGGAAGCGCCTAGTGGCTTATTCCTGAACGGAACGCCAGCAGGGCTGTTTCCTGTCCTTGCCCCACTGGGCATGGGGCAAACCCCATGCCAGGCCCAGCTGGAGATGTGCTGGGGACGTGTGCTTCCCCGGAGCCCCAGAGAGCAGTGCCGAGCTGGGACCAGCTGCCGGGGCCGTGACGTAACTATAACCCCAGGCAGCTGCAGATCCAGCCAATCTGTGGCTTGTGGCACATGGGAGTCCCGGGCAAGACTCAGCTACAGAAAGTCCTGCCGTGCAGCTGGCGGGTGCAGGGCTCTGTAGCTGCACACCCCAGGATGGACCGTGGGGGCCCTTAGATGTGATATCCAACCCAGCATGTCCCACTGAGTCCAGCTGTGGCACGTCTGCCCGGCCACCGCACGGGAGACAAACCACGGCCCCAGCTGGGTCTGTGCTACACAAGAGGGAGGCCACTCGGATATCCTGGCAAGGGAAACCTCTGTGGTGAGCAGGCCTCAGCGGGAGTCTGGTGTCCAGTTCTGGGCCCCACATTTCAGGAAAGAGGCGGAGAAATTGGAGAAGGTCCAGAGAAGAGCAACAAGAATGATGGAAGGTCCAGAGAACATGAGCTGTGAGGCAAGGCTGAAGGGATTCAGCTTGTTTCGTTTCCTTTCGTTTAGAAGAGAGAAGACTGAGAGGGGACCTGATAACGGCTTCCTAGTACCGAAGGGAGAAGCAAGAAACATTCTTCTTTCCCTCTGAGGACAGGGCAAGAAGCAATAGGCTTAAACTGCAGCCAGGGAGTGTGAGGAAGTGGGGAGCTTTGGGGGCTCAAAGGGGCAGGGGTTGCAGACAAGGGGGCTCAGTGCCCGGAAGTTACTGGTTTAATGTGACAAAGGGGGGGAGTTTGTTGTTTCAGAGAACGGCCCAGAGTTGGAGCCGCGGTGTCGGTGCCCTGGTGATGTGGAGGGAGGTGGACAAGAGGGGCCCCGGCGACCCCGTTACCTGGGGAGAAGACAATGGCCGGGGGAGGGGCTGTTGCGGGGGTATTGGAGGCTCTGCTGGGAGACGGGGGCTGTTTTTTGGGGGACTGAGAGCAGAGCAGGCAGGACTCAGCTGGCTGCAGGGGAGACTCAGATGGGCGGGTCCAGGGGGGCCCAGGCCAACTGGCCTGAGAGACCCGTTGCTGTTCAAAGCTCAATAAACCCCCCTGTTTGGTGCTGGCTGATAGTAGCTCTGGTCTAGAGAACAGGGGGGTGCTATTCCCTCTGGGGGTGGGGGTCCAGAGAGAGGGGACCCCCCAAGGGGGCTCACAGCAGAGGCAGGCGGCTGGAGGCCCTGAGAGGCGCCGTCCCGGAGGCAGAGGGTGGAGGGACCCCCTGGGGAGAGTGGGCCCCCCAAGAGAGGGTCGCTGCACTGGGGTGGAAAAGGGGCTGTCTCACTGTTGTGGAGTGGGCCCCCCAAGAAGGGGCTGCCACACTAGAGGGGGGGGTTCTGCCCAGAGACGGACGGGCTGAGTGTGGGCACCGCCTGTGAGCCGTGACAGGGAGCTGGAGGTTGGACGTTAGGAAAAACTTCCTGCCTGTCCGGGTGGTGAAACTCTGGAATAAAATACCCAGGGAGGTCGTGGAATCCCCGTCCCTGGAGATACCGAAGAGCAGGTTGGGCAGACACCTGCCAGGGATGGTCTAGGGCGCTGGGTCCTGCCGTGAGGGCCGGGACTGGCCTCGATGCCTCTCGAGGGCCCTGCCCGTCCCCGTGTTCTGTGATTCCGGGGGGGAGAGGGGAGCAGGTTTTCTATTGAGTTGTCACGGTGACAGCGTGTTGGCTCGGGAGATGACGGATTCCCTACTGGTTTGCTCCATGCCCCGTGCACACAAGCTACAGCCCCCTCGACAGCTTCCCCCGGGGCTGGGATCCTGGGACGGGTGTGAGCGGCCGTCGAGGGGGCTGGCACATGACTGTTCTCAGATAAGGGCCCAATCCTGCACTCAAGCTGTTCCAGCGTGTTCTTGGCTGGAGCAGGCAGCCTGCCTCCGCCCAGCTCTCAGCACCAGGGACAGCTCCTGAGGCAGCACCGGGAAGTGCAGGTGGGGAAAGGTCTAGTGCAGGGCGTCCAGCATGAGCTTGGGCCAAGCTGGGGTAGGCACCAGGGGGAAACCACAGGTCTCTATGTCTCTTACCACAGCTCCGCAGCACTTCATTCGCAAGGAGAGAGCGGCTGGGCCCACACAATATTTTTAATTTCATATCTGACCCTGGAGGTGCCGGGCCCCGACCCGCCAGGTCCAGAGGTGCCAGGCCCTGACCCGCCAGGCGCGGAGGTGCCGGGCCCTGACCCGCCAGGCGCGGAGGTGCCGGGCTCCGAGCCACCAGGCCTGGAGGTGCTGGGCTCCGAGCCACCAGGCCTGGAGGTGCTGGGCTCCTACCCGCCAGGCCTGGAGGTGCCGGGCTCCGACCCGCCAGGCCTGGAGGTGCCGGGCCCTGACCTACCAGGCGCGGAGGTGCCGGGCTCCCACCCACCAGGTGCGGAGGTGCCGGGCCCTGACCCGCCAGGCGCGGAGGTGCTGGGCTCCGACCCGCCAGGCGCGGAGGTGCCGGGCTCCGACCCGCCAGGCCTGGAGGTGCCGGGCCCTGACCCGCCAGGCCTGGAGGTGCTGGGCTCCTACCTGCCAGGCCTGGAGGTGCCGGGCCCTGACCCGCCAGGCGCGGAGGTGCCGGGCTCCGACCCGCCAGGCCTGGAGGTGCTGGGCTCCTACCTGCCAGGCCTGGAGGTGCCGGGCCCTGACCCGCCAGGTGCGGAGGTGTCGGGCTCCCACCCGCCAGGCGCGGAGGTGCCGGGCTCCCACCCGCCAGGCCTGGAGGTGCTGGGCTCTGACCCACCAGGCCTGGAGATGCTGGGCTCCGACCCACCAGGCCCGGAGGTGCTGGGCTCCGACCCGCCAGGCGCGGAGGTGCTGGGCTCCGACCACCAGGCCCGGAGGTGCTGGGCTCCGACCCACCAGGCGCGGAGGTGCTGGACTCTGACCCGCTAGGCCTGGAGATGCCGGGCTCCGACTTGCCAGTCCCGGAGGTGCCAGGCTCCGACCTGCCAGGCCCGGAGGTGCCAGGCTCCGACCCGCCAGGCCTGGAGGTGCTGGGCTGTGACCCGCCAGGCCTGGAGGTGCCAGAGCTCAGCCCTAGCACACATTAAGCACGGAAGCTCCCCTGTGCCTTGCTGACTCTCGGGTTTGGCGCTCCAGCGTGTGAACGGCCGCCCGGGTGCGCAGGAGGAGCCATGGTGGGTTTGCTGAGCAGAGAGTGGATGTGGGGACACGGTCCCAGCAGAGAGCCGGCAGCCAGCCGCACAGGGCCAGGGCCATCCTCACCAGCACAGGCCCTGACCCGCTCACAGCTCTCTGGGGGGATGGCTTCCGGGGGCATTTCTCACAGTGGGACCGGTGTCCGGGAGGGCTTTGCCCCCCAGGTATCGCAGGAATCCTCCGTGGGGATGGAGACAGCTCCGCGGTGTCTCTTAGCTTAGCCTCATGTGCCAGCCAGGGGCGAGCCCCCTCCCCCGCCCCACATCTCCCCTTGGAGCCCCGCCCTTCGCCAGACAGATCTGTCAGCCGCCGTCTCTGGCAGGGGACCCACCTCTCAGGTGACGGAACCGCCTCGCAGTGGGCCCCGCCCGGCAAGGGCCACAAGCAGACCCGCGGCCGTTACGCCCTCGGCGGAGCCAGGGACTGCAGCAGCAGCAGGGCTAAGCAGCCCCTCGGAGAAGCACGAGACGCGGAAAGGCTCAGACGTCAAGGCCTCAGCCTCGGCACAGCCCCAGCGCACGCCTGTGTGCTAAAACGAGTCTGCACGTTCATTAGGGCCGGGATTTATGGCAGCCAGGGGAAGTTCTTTAGTCTAGGACAACTGGAGCAGGAGCACAAGTAAATTGCAGCTTTTACTAGCACATAACCTGAGCCAAAGCTTTGCGATACGTCTGCATTACACTAAACTGCATCCATAATTCATCGCGACGGAGAAAGTTTTAGCACCCTCCCAGGCTTGCTGGGATCTATTATTGATGGGCCCATATTAGGCAACAATAGGCTACTTCTTATTCACAAGTCATTTACGGGGTTAGTCAATTCGGCAGGAGGCCGCAGCACCTGTATTCATCAGGATCAGCTCTCCATTAGCTCCCCGGCCGGCTTTGGAGGGGGCTGACTTCCGCCGCTGGCGTGAGCCAGGAGAGCGAGTCCGGCCCCTCGTGTCCCGTCGATATGCCAGCCCCGTGATGCACTGTAGCGGAAGCAGCTGCTCCCAGGGGCTGGGGGGTTGGGGACCTGCCTGGGGCAGCGACAGGCTGGTACAATCAGGGCATTTAATGGGTATGTGTGTGTGGGGGTTCCCACATCTCTGCAAGGGAAGTAATATCCAGCGTGACTGGATCCTCTGCTTGGAGCTGGGCAAACAGGCGGCAGGGACCAGCTGGGGAGAGGCTCTTCCACCCACGGGCCTCTCCGTCTTGGCTGCCCATGACTCATGCTGCAAGCAGGGGAGAAGGAAGGGGGGACACACAGCCCAGCCTGCAGGCCATGGCACCCTGGGGGGCAGTGCAACACTCCTGAGATCTGTGAACACAAGCCTGGCCACATGGGGTCAGACCCAAGGCCCATCCTGCCCACAGTGGCCAATGACAGACGCCCCAGAGGGAGTGAACAGAACAGTGATAGAAATGTAGCCGTGTTAGTCTGGGGTAGCTGAAGCAAAATACAGGACAATGTAGCACTTTAAAGACTAACAAGATGGTTTATTAGGTGATGAGCTTTCATGGGCCAGACCCACTTCCTCAGATCAAATAGTGGAAGAAAATAGTCACAACCATATATACCAAAGGATACAATTAAAAAAAAGTGAACATGTATGAAAAGGACAAATCACATTTCAGAACAGAAGGGGGATGGGCGGGGGAGGGGGGAGGTAAATGTCTGTGAGCTAATGGTATTAGAGGTGATAATTGGGGAAGCTAGCTTTGGAATGGGTAAGGTAATTAGATCCCTTATTCAGACTCAGGCGTAAAGTGTCAAGTTTAAGCATGAATGACAGGTCAGAGGATTCTCTTTCAAGTGAAGTCTTACAAGGCTTTTGAAGCAGGATGCAGGTAATTAAGTCGTTGAGACAATGTCCTTTCTGGTTGAAATGAATGCGGGGCTGGCCGGGAGGAAGGGGGGGGAAAGCAGAGCTGGGGGGATCAGAGGCCGGGGGAGCTGGATGGGAGGGGGGGCGGAGGAAGGGGGCCAGGAAGCAGAGCTGGCGGGGGGCGGGGGGGTGCAGCCACTAGCCAGAGTTCAACGGGCAGCATCCCCGGCAGGCACTCCCTCTAGTTGCTAGTAGAAGCCGGGTGGGGGCAGGGGTGGGAGCGGGGCTGGGAGCCACTCCCCCCGCCCGGCTTCTGCACCAACCAGAGGTTCCCAGCTGGGAGGTGGGGCCGCGATTGGCGCTGGAGCCTCTGGTTGTTTGCAGAAGCCGGGTGGGGGGAGTGGCTGGGGTCCCGGCCACTGCCCCCCCGCTTCGCCCCCCCTGCTTTTGCACGCGACCACAGGGCTCCCAGAGCCAATCACGCCCCGCCTCCCATTTGCTCTCCCACCCCCACCAGGCTTCCGTCCGGCACCCAGCCGGGAATTCAGAAAATACCGACATTGCACATTGCACGTTGCACGTGTCCAGTATTTTCTGAATTTTTCTACCGGCCAGAGGGCGCGAATACCGGCTGTCTGGTTGAAAACTGGACACCTGGCAACCCTAGTTGGCAAAATGCCAGGGCTAATCACAGAGATTTCAACAGACAATCTCGCTGAACAAACCGATCCGTGGAAACCTCACTCTGCTCTGCCTCCTCAGGCGCAGCCGGCAGGCGACCCCGGTGTCAGGCCTGGGGAGTAGCAGCTTTGTCCTCTCTGAGGCGACCAGGCCTGGAGGGGCCACTCACCCTCAGCCACTTGTGCCGAGCTCTGGCAACAAACACAGGCCCAGCCCAGCTCAGGGGGACGAACCCGACGCAGTGACCCGCGGCCTGGGAGAGCCTGGAGGGCACCAGGCTGACACGTCTGCTTCCCTAGAGACCAGGGGACCAGTGAAGCTGGACCCCATGGAGACAAGACTGAACCCATGGTCAGGACAGGGCCTGTGGCATTGCCCTGACAACCAGGGCAGCACAGGAGAGCTTCTCTCGGGGTGTGCCCGGGTGCAGAGCTGTGCGGCGAATGCCCCTGCGCCGGGGCTGCTCACGGGGCCCAGGGAGCAGGGCAGCGCCAGCGTCCCTGCCGCGTGCGAAGGGAGAACGGGGCTGTGAGAGGAGCAGAGCTCCAAAGATAAATGTAAAACATGGGGCAAAATGTCCCACGAACTAGCTGGAGAGTCTAGTGAGGGGAAACCAGCTGGGCACGCGGCCCAAACTCCCAGAGTTCGGGGCTCGGCTTCCTCCCATTCCACAGGATGTTGGGAGTCATTCGAAAAGGGCTGGAGAATAAGACGGAGAATATCTCACTGCCTGTGTATAAATCCATGGTGCGCCCACGTCTTGAATCCTGCGGACGGATGTGGTCGCCTCAACTCAAAAAGGATCTCTTGGCATTGGAAAAGATTCAGAGAAGGGGAACAGAAATGCTGAGGGGTTTGGAACGGGTCCCATGTGAAGAGAGATTAAAAGGACGGGGACTTTTCACAGACTCGTAGAATCCCAGGGCTGGCAGAGACCTCAGGAGTCATCGAGTCCAGCCCCCCGCCCAAGGCAGGACCAACCCCAACTCAGTCATCCCAGCCAGGGCTGCGTCAAGCTGGGACCTAAAAACCTCTAGGGATGGAGATTCCACCCCTCCCTAGGGAACCCAGCCCAGCGCTTCCCCACCTGCCTAGGGAAAGAGTTTTTCCTAATATCCAACCTAGACCTCCCCCACCACAACTTGAGACCATTGCTCCTTGTTCTGCCACCTGCCACCACTGAGAACAGCCTCTCTCCAGCCTCTTTGGAACCCCCCTGCAGGAAGGTGCAGGCTGCCCTCAAATCCCCCCTCACTCTTCGCTTCTGCAGACTAAACAGACCCAAGTCCCTCAGCCGCTCCTCATAGGTCATGTGCTCCAGCCCCCGAATCATTTTGGTTGCCCTCCGCTGGACCCTCTCCAATGTGTCCGCATCCTTTCTGTAGTGGGGGACCCAGAATGGGACACAATACTCCAGATGTGGCTTCACCAGAGCCGAATAAAGGGGAATTATGACATCTCTGGATCTGCTGGCAATGCTCCTCCTAATGCCCCCTAATATGCCATTAGTCTTCCTGGCTACTGTGGCAGCACGTCGGGGTTCCCCGCCTTCTGCACCCCCGTAGTGGCACAACCAGGCTCCCCCAGCCAGTAGAACAGAGGTGGTTTATTGCTTCTCCAGGGTACAGCACAGCACAGATGGAATCTGGTTCCAGGGCAGGCCTAGGATGCCTCAGCCCCCCTTGAGATGGGGGAGACTGCACCCCTAAATCCCAGCCCCCTTGCTTAGGCTGCTTCCTCCATGATGCCAGACAGAAACTGCCCAACTTCAGCCCTGCCCCCCAGCCAGGGGCGGCATCCACCTTCCTTTGTTCCTCTCCCTGGGGGGTAACCGGTAGAACAGGTCACCTCCCTGTCCCATCAGCTGCTCGGCTGGGCCGTGGTACAGACAGCAGCCAGTGGGGGTCACCCACAGCCCACCGCCCAGCATAGCAACCAGCAAGGTACCAATACTACATCACAGCTACAAGGGCGCCCTGTTGACTCATCTCCAGATTCTCATCCACTGGAATCCCCAGGCCCTTTTCTGCTGAACTGCTACTTAGGCATTCGGTCCCCAGCCTTATTTAACCTCATCAGATTTCTTTTGGCCCAATCCTCCAATTTGTCTAGGTCACTCTGGACCTGATCTCTGCCCTCCAGCGTATCTACCTCCCCCTAGCTTAGTGTCATCTGCAAACTTGCTGAGGGTGCAATCCATCCCCTCAGCCAGGTCATTAATAAAGATATTGAACAAAACCAGTCCAAGAACGGATCCTTGGGGCACTCCTCTAGAAACCCCACACCAACCCGACATCGAGCCATTGATCACTACCCGTTGGGCCCGACAGTCTAGCCAGCTTTCTATCCACCTTACAGTCCATTTATCCAATACACACTCCCTTAACTTGCTGGCAAGAATATTATGGGAGACTGTATCAAAAGCCTTGCTAAAGTCAAGGTCTATCACATCCACTGACTTTCCCATGTCCACAGAGCCAGTTACCTCGTCATAGAAGCTAATCAGATTGGTCAGGCAGGACTTGCCCTTCGTGAATCCATGCTGACTATTCTTGATCACCTTCCCCTCTTCCAAGTGCTTCAAAATGGATTCCTTGAGGATCCCCTCCATGATTTTTCCGGGAACTGAGGTAAGGCTGACTGATCTATAGTTCCCTAGATTCTCCTTCCCTTTTTTAAAGATGGGCACGACATTTCCTTTTTCCAATCATCCAAGATCTCTCCCAATCTCCATGAGTTTTCAAAGATAAAGGCCAAAGGCTCCATAATGACATTTGCCAACTCCCTCAGTGCCCTCGGATGCATTAAATCCAGACCCATGGATTTGTGTATGTTTAACTTTTCTAAATAGTTCTTAACCTGTTCTTTCCCCACCAAGGGCTGTCCACCTCCTTCCCATACTGGGTTGCCTAGTGCATTTGTCTGGGAGCTGACCTTGTTCGTGAAGATAGAGACAAAGAAAGCATTGAGTACTTCAGCTTTCCCCACATCATCTATAACTAGGTTACCTCCCACATCCCGTAAGGGCCCCACACCCTCTCTGATCACCCTCTTATTGTTAACATGCCTGTAGAAACCTCTTGTTACCCCTCATATCCCTTGCCAGCTGCAATTTCAATTGTGCTTTCGCCTTCCTGATAACTCCCCTGCATTCTTGAGCAGTATATTGATACTCCTCCCTCGTCATCTGTCCAAGTTTCTACTTCTTGTAAGCTTCCTTTTTGTGTTTAAGCTCACCAAGGATGTCCCTGGTAAGCCAATCTGGTCACCTGCCAGATCTGCTTTTCTTACTGCACATCGGGGTGGTTTCTTCTTGTGCCTTCAATAAGACTTTAAAACACTGCCAGCTCTCCTGGACTCCTTTCCCCTTCATGTTACATCCCAGGGGATCCTGCCCATCAGTTCTCTGATGGAGTCACAGTCTGCTTTTCTGAAGTCTAGGGTCTGTATTTAGCTACTCTCCTTTCTTCCTTTGGTCAGGATCGTGAATTTGTCCATCTCATGATCCCTGCGTGATGTAGTGCGGGTACCTTGCTGGTTGCTAGGCTTGGGCTGTGGGTGACCCCCTGTGACGGCGCGTTGGGGGTTCCCCGTCTCCTGCACCCCGAAATGGCACAAACAGACTGCACCAGCCAGTGGAATTGAGGGTGGTTTAGTGCTCCTCCAGCACAGCGCAGCACAGATGTAATCTGGTTACAGGAACTGGGGCTAAGAGGCCTCAGTGCCTCCCCTTGAGATAGGGGAGTCCCAGCCCCCTCCTCAGCTCCTTATTCCCTGCCTTCCAGATAGGAACTAACTAACCCTCTCCAAGCCCTGCCCCCCAGCCAGGGCAGCATCCACCTTCCTTTGTTCCTCTCCATGGGGGGTGTCTGGCCACTGGTTCAACAAGTTTGGCCTTACCTCTGCCTAGTGAGGTTTTCCCTGCTGGGTCTTGCTCCAGACAGCAGGGGTCACCACAGCCCAGCAAGTACCCCCACTACGTCACACCCCCACTGGCTGCTGCCTGTACCACAGCCCAGCCGAGTAGCTGATGGGACAGGGAGGTGACCTGTCTGACCAGTCACCCCCAGGGAGAGGAACAAAGGGAGGTGGAATGCCCCCCTGGCTGGGGGCAGGGCTGGAAGGGTCAGTCTGGAGGTTGCTGTCTGGGAAGCAGGGGAGAAGAAGCTAGGGAGGGGGCTGGGATTGTAGGGCCCAGCCACCCCCCATCGCAAGGGGGGCACTGAGGCCTCCTAGCCCCAGTTCCTGTAACCAGATTCCATCTGTGCGGTGCTGTATCCTGGAGAAGCAATAAACTCTCTCTGGGTATGTCTACACTAGTTCGAACTAGCAGGGGTAATGTAGTCATCCTCAATTGCAAATGAAGCCCAGGATTTGAATTTCCCGGGCTTCATTTGCATAAAGCCGGCCGGCGCCATTTTTAAATGCCGGCTAGTTCGAACCCCTCATTCCACGAGGAGTACAGCTAGTTCGGATTAGAAGCCTAATCCAAACTAGCTAGTCCGTGCCGCGTGTAGCCGCGCGGCACGGGGTTCGAACTAGCCGGCATTTAAAAATGGCGCCGGCCGGCTTTATGCAAATGAAGCCCGGGAAATTCAAATCCTGGGCTTCATTTGCAATTGAGGATGACTACATTACCCCGCTAGTTCGAACTAGTGTAGACAGACCCTCTATTCTACTGGCTGGTAGAGTCTGTTCGTGCCACTACGGGGGTGCAGGAGGCGGGAGACCACGACGCACCATCACACCCTGCTTCCCAGGTTGCCACCCAACTCTACTTCCCCTGCTAGTTCCTCCCTGTTTGTGACCTGTTTGGCAGGACCAAGCACCGTCTAGACTATCACTGGCAGGTGTGTGTCCAACCTGCTCTGAAATCTCTCCAGAGATGGAGATTCCACAACCTCCCCAGGCAATTTATTCCAGTGTTTCACCACCGTGACAGGTAGGAAGTTTTTCCTAATGTCCATCCTAAACTTCCCTTGCTGAAGTTTAATCCCATTGCTTCTTGTTCTATCCTCAGAGGCCAAGGAGAACAATTTTTCTCCCTCCTCCTTGTAACACCCCTTTAGGTACTTCAAAACCGCTCTCATGTCCCTTCTCAGCCTTCTCATTTCTAAAGAAGCCCAGTTCTTTCAGCTTTCCCTCATAGCTCATGTTTTCTAGAACTTTAATCATTGTTATTGCTCTTTTCTGGACCTTCTCCAATTTTTCCACATCTTTTTTGAAATGTGGGGCCCAGAACTGGACACAATACTCCAGATGAGGCCTAATCAGCTCAGAGTAGAGCGGAAGAATGACTTCTCATGTCTTGCTCACAACACTCCTGTTAATGCAGCCCAGAATCATGTTAATACATCCCAGAAACATGTGTCTCACTGTTGACTCATATTTAGGTTGTGGTCCACTATGACCCCTAGATCCCTTTCTGCAGGACTCTCCCCTAGACAGTCACTTCCCATCCTGTGTGTGTGAAACTGATTGTTCCTTCCTAAATGGAGCACTTTGCATTTGTCCTTATTAAACTTCATCCTATAGACCTCAGACCATTTCTCCAGATCATTTTGAATTATGACCCTGTCCTCCAAAGCACTTGCAACCCCTCCCAGCTTGGCATCATCTTCAGACTTAAAAAGCTCACTCTCTATGCCATCATCCAAATCGTTGATGAAGATATTGAATAGAACCAGTCCCAAAACAGACCCCTGCGGAACCCCACTTTTTCTGTCCTTCCAGCAGGATTGTGAACCATTAATAACTACTCTCTGAGAACGGTTCTCCAGCCAGTTATAGTAGTCCCATCTAACCACCTTATAGTAGTCCCATCTAAGTTATATTTGCCTAGGTTATTGGTAAGATCATGCGAGACCGTATCAAATGCCTTACTAAAGTCTAGGTATCCCACGTCCACCGCTTCTCCCTTCTCCACAAGACTGGTTATCCTATCAAAGAAAGCTCTCCGATTGGATTGACGTGACTTGTTCTTTACAAATCCATGCTGGCTGTTCCCTATCACCTGTAGGGGCCACCTACAGCCCACAGCCCAAGCACAGCAACCAGCAAGGTACTGACCCTACATCACAGCTACTCATCGGATTTTGCAGTATCTTAGATGCGGGTGCAGATCTAGTCTTTCTATCTGGTGTTCTCGCCCTGGCTAGACTGGCACCTCTGCAGGGCGACTCTGCCTCATGCCGTGCTCATTACAGTCAGAGCCCCGCTGAACAGCCTCCAGACCCCCAGTGCAAACCTCGGGGCAACGCAGCTTGTTCCGAGCCATGTACAGAAGCAGCCAGCCATGCTGATCGACCTACTTCCCAGTGACTGGCCTTGAATTGCTCATTGAGAAGGGGGAAAGCCTAAACACCTTAGGGCACATGAGCAGTGGGCCCCTTCATTCCAGGACCCCTGGCTCCTCCAGGGACACCCCCCCTCTGCGTAAGCGCAGTGAACTTGCTGCCCCCCAAGGGGAGGGAGTGCCCGTCCGACTCATGGCCTGAACCTTGGCCTCCATGTTTTCACTTTGGCCTTGGTTGGGGCTACGTAGCCCCGGTGCAAAAGCGGTTTGGGAAGGAGCCGAAAAGCAATATACGGAATGTCTGGCGCACCGCGTCAATCACGGCTCTCAGCCAAGTCTGTTATTGCAGAATTTCTCCAGCATTACCCACTGCCAGCCGATTATTATGTGCTTTCGCCTGTTGCCGCGGATACAGTAGGCGGTTCAGGGCAAGGCAGAACAAGCAGTTGTCAGCAATTATGGGGGGGGGGGGAGGAGGGCTGTGGGATTTGCAAGGTCCTTGCTAATCCCAGCTGGTCTGTATCTGGGCATATTGCCTGCCCACTGGGCTGAGGTGGGAGAGTCACTTTGAACTTTGCCGGGTGTCTGTAACATGCGAAGCCAATTGGTTCCTTTCACAAATTGGAGCCAGAAGGGTATTAAGTATGAGTGTTAGAGCCCCCGGCCCCCACGCCATATACAGACCAGTGGGAGAGGGGTTACCCCTTAGCACCTGGCCCCTCGCCATATACAGACCGGTGGGAGGGGGGCTTCCTTAGCACCCGGCCCCTCACCATATACAGACCAGTGGGAGAGGGGTTCCCTTAGCACCCGGCCCCTCACCCCATATACAGACCGGTGGGAGGGGGGCTTCCTTAGCACCCGGCCCCTCACCCCATATACAGACCAGTGGGAGAGGGGCTCCCTTAGCACCTGGCCCCTCGCCATATACAGACCGGTGGGAGGGGGGCTTCCTTAGCACCCGGCCCCTCACCATATACAGACCAATGGGAGAGGGGCTCCCTTAGCGCCCGGCCCCTCACCCCATATACAGACCGGTGGGAGAGGGGCTTCCTTAGCACCCGGCCCCTCACCATATACAGACCAATGGGAGAGGGGCTCCCTTAGCGCCCGGCCCCTCACCCCATATACAGACCGGTGGGAGAGGGGCTCCCTTAGCACCCGGCCCCTCACCATATACAGACCAATGGGAGAGGGGCTCCCTTAGCACCCGGCCCCTCACCCCATATACAGACCGGTGGGAGAGGGGCTCCCTTAGCACCCGGCCCCTCATCCCATATACAGACCGGTGGGAGAGGGGCTTCCTTAGCACCCGGCCCCTCACCCCATATACAGACCGGTGGGAGAGGGGCTCCCTTAGCACCCGGCCCCTCACCCCATATACAGACCGGTGGGAGAGGGGCTCCCTTGGCACCCGGCCCCTCACCCCATATACAGACCGGTGGGAGAGGGGCTCCCTTGGCACCCGGCCCCTCACCCCATATACAGACCGGTGGGAGAGGGGCTCCCTTGGCACCCGGCCCCTCACCCCATATACAGACTGGTGGGAGAGGTTGAAGCAAAATGCAGGACAATGTAGCACTTTAAAGACTAACAAGATGGTTTATTAGATGATGAGCTTTCGTGGGCCAGACCCACTTCCTCAGATCAAATAGTGGAAGAAAATAGTCACAACCATATATACCAAAGGATACAATTAAAAAAAATGAACAAATATGAAAAGGACAAATCACATTGTAGAACAGGAGGGGGATGCGGTGGGGGGGAGGGGGAAGGAAGGTAAGTGTCTGTGAATTGATGATATTAGAGGTAGGGAGAGTGGGATGTTTGTGAGTTAATGGTATTAGAGGTGATAATTGGGGAAGCTATCTTGGTAATGGGTGAGATAGTTCAAATGTTTGTTAAGTCCTTGTTGGAAAGTGTCGAATTTTAACATGAATGACAGTTCAGAGGATTCCCTTTCAAGTGCAGATGTAAAAGGTCTTTGTAGCAGAATGCAGGTGGTTAAGTCATTGAGAGAGTGTCCTTTCTGGTTAAAATGGCAAGAAACTGTTTTCTCTTTGTGATCTTGTCTGATATCTGTTTTGTGGGCATTAATCCTTTGGCGAAGTGTCTGAGATGTTTGTCCAATGTACATAGCAGACGGACACTTTCGGCACATGATAGCATAGATTATATTTCTGGATGCGCAGGAATATGTGTTCTTGATCTTATAACTCACTCCCTTGGCACCCGGGCCCCTCACCCCATATACAGACCGGTGGGAGAGGGGCTCCCTTGGCACCCGGCCCCTCACCCCATATACAGATCGGTGGGAGAGGGGCTTCCTTAGCACCCGGCCCCTCACCCCATATACAGACCGGTGGGAGAGGGGCTTCCTTAGCACCCGGCCCCTCACCCCATATACAGACCGGTGGGAGAGGGGCTTCCTTAGCACCCGGCCCCTCACCCCATATACAGACCGGTGGGAGAGGGGCTTCCTTAGCACCCGGCCCCTCACCCCATATACAGACCGGTGGGAGAGGGGCTTCCTTAGCACCCGGCCCCTCCCCTCATATACAGACCGGTGGGAGAGGGGCTCCCTTGGCACCCGGCCCCTCACCCCATATACAGACTGGTGGGAGAGGGGCTCCCTTGGCACCCGGCTCTTCACCCCATATACAGACCGGTGGGAGAGGGGATCCAGGAAATTTGCAGCAGAGCAGGAACTGGAGCCTGCATCTCTCAGGTGAGTGCTGTAACCTCTGACCCAGCCAGCCCCACAAGCCGGGTCGTGTGTGTCATGGCTCACAGGTTGTGCCCACTTGACACCTCGGCCCCCGGCTGGGACCCCTCCCCCAGTGCCCCTCTCCTGTGCCCCTTTTCCGGGATCCTTCTCCGGTCCAGGGGCAGTGAGACAGCCCTTCCATCTCCAGGATGGCACCTCTCAGGGCCTTCAGCCGCCTGCCTCTGCAATGTGTCCCCTCGGGGGGTCCTCTCCCTCAGAGGGGACAGCACAGCCCTGTTCTCCAGCCCAGAGTGTGACGGCGTGTTGGGGTTTCCCCGCCTCCTGCACCCCCATAAAGGCACGGTCAGACTCCACCAGCCCGACTCCACCTTGAGATGGGGGAGCCTGGGCCCCTAAATCCCAGCCTGTTGCTTAGGAACTAAAGACCGTCCCTTCCATCCCTGCCCCGCAGCCAGGGGCGGCATCCACCTTCCTTTGTTCCTCTCCCTGGGGGGTAACTGGTAGAACAGGTCACCTCCCTGTCCCTCAGCCCCCGGGCGTGTCCGCACTGCAGCCGGGACCTGCCCCGTACGATCCAGCCCCCCCGGGAGGTGCTCGGGCAGCACGTCCAAGCCCACCCTGAGCAGCCCAGCCACCTGGCCAGCTGCAGTGCACCTCTGGGCACAAAGGAGCTAATTGCCCTGGCGAAGGAGCCTCTGGCAGGATTCTCAGCCCCTGGCAACGTCTGGGCAGTGAATTCTCCCCGCTGCCCGTAAATCAGCAGGCTCGTTTGTCATGGCAACAAAGCGCCCTGTTCCCGTGGCCGGGTGCCGCCCGCCCCTCGCTCTCCCTGTGCTCTGGGCTCTTTATTACCTCGCAACGACTTCAGCCCCTGCACTGAATAACTTCATCACCGTGTCAACCTGAACCGGCTCGTCCCCCCGCAGCCCGGCTCGCCCCGGCTCTTAATGAAAAATATCGACTCCAGAGGATTAGGTGCAGATTTATGGGTGGGATGCTGATCCCGCTGTCACCTGCTACCGTGCCAGTGGATGAAGGAGCTGATCTCCCCGCCTGGGCTTAAGAAAGCAATCAGCGGCCGTGTCAGGCCGAGGCTTATTCTCTGAGCGGTGCCCGGCCGCCGTGCCTGGACCCGCCTAGGTGCTCACCAGAGAGCTAGCAGCTCGGGCGCGGGATCACCTGACCACTCAGCCTGATCTGCACCCGGGCTCCGTGAGCCAAAGCTGCAGCACAGACGTGTAGTGTCGCGCGACGCCCATTGGTAACCTTGCCCCCTGGCGCGGAGCTGCAGGGCTTCCTCCTGGCTCCACTACCCCGGTGCGCTGGGGACCGCTGGGCTCTGGGCATGGCAGAGGACTCATCTGGCCTGGAGGCGGGGCATGCATCATGCCAGGACTGAGGCTTGGCTCCTCCAGCCTGGGTCTGGGTGAATGGCTGGATTGGGGAGGCTAGCACCCAGCCCCAACCCTTCAGCTGCCCCGGCCCCAGAGCACCTTGCGGAGGGTGGGTGGTGCGTAACCCAGGAGCACCATGTGGAGGGTGGGTGGTGCATGACCCCGGAGCACCTTGCGGAGGGTGGGTGGTGCGTGACCCCAGAGCACCATGCGGAAGGTGGGTGGTGCGTAACCCCAGAGCACCATGCGGAGGGTGGGTGGTGCGTCACCCCAGAGCACCATGCGGAGGGTGGGTGGTGCGTAACCCAGGAGCACCATACGGAGGGTGGGTGGTGCGTAACCCCAGAGCACCATGCGGAGGGTGGGTGGTGCGTGACCCCGGAGCACCATGCGGAGGGTGGGTGGTGCGTCACCCCAGAGCACCATGCGGAGGGTGGGTGGTGCGTGACCCCGGAGCACCATGCGGAGGGTGGGTGGTGCGTCACCCCAGAGCACCATGCGGAGGGTGGGTGGTGCGTGACCCCAGAGCACCATGCGGAGGGTGGGTGGTGCGTCACCCCAGAGCACCATGTGGAGGGTGGGTGGTGCGTCACCCCAGAGCACCTTGCGGAGGGTGGGTGGTGCGTCACCCCAGAGCACCATGTGGAGGGTGGGTGGTGCGTCACCCCAGAGCACCATGCGGAGGGTGGGTGGTGCGTGACCCCAGCTGTACTGCCGGGGCGGGGGAGCAGGCTGGAGCTAGACCCTCCCCCCAGGGGGCTCCCCGCACATGGGGCATGGTCCTGCTGCTCCTTTTTCTGATTCCACATGCGGGGTGCTTGGGGCTGAAAAGTCACAGCTCTGCCCCACGGTGCTGGGGGCAGGGCAGCCACCTAGGTCATGGCAGCCCTGCCCCACAGCCCCGATGGGCTCACTAGTATCCCCAGCAACTCCGCCTAGTGCAGGGGCCCTGCCTCCAGGCGCCCCTCAGGGAAAGGTGCAAACAATCCTGCTGGGAATGGGGAGACGGGCTGCAGGCAGAGCTCCTGCCAGTTCCCCCTAGACATGCCTATTGCAGCCTCCAGGCCTGGCCAGCCCGGTGCCCCCTATTCTATCTGCCCCACCCGCCGTTCTACTCTCGCCTCCTCCCCCACGGGCTGCTCCCTCCTCTGCCACGCCACAAGCTTTGCTCCGTGCTCTCGGCCGGGGCTCTCGCGCTCACCGAGCGCCTGGCTGTGCCAGAGGGTGTCTGAGCCCGGCCAGCTCCGAAAGGGGTGGATCACTTTTTTTTGGGCTGCCACGGTCTCTATTCACCGAGCGGGTCGGCTGGATTTCAGTGCCAAGTGTCCATTCAGTTCTGACCTCAGAAGGCTGCCGCTCCAATCTCACGGTGATGGGTCCCACGCCTCCCAGGGAGGAGGGGCTGGGTCAGGCACAGAAACGCCCCCTTTGTTTTCAAGAACAGAGGAAAACAGATGTGAATTATTTTTAACCGAGTCTCTAGAACCCAGACAACTTCCGCTTTAAGCCTCACCAACACCACGTGCTTGATACCACGCAAGGCGGAATTAAAGCTGGAAGGACGAAGCCCGTAGAGTTGCTCTCCGCTGATCACAGAGATGGCCCACCTAGAGCCGCACGTGGCAGCTGCTCTGAATCAAACCTCCACTCCACGTAGGAGGCAGTGCCAGACCAGACCGTGGTGCAGCCCCGGGCATGCTCAGTGCAGACCGGAGCCGTCCTTCAGCGGCAGCTTCTGCTCAGTCACATTCATTCAGCCAAGCGAGCAGCCATGGCTGAAACCAACAGAGTCTTTGTGGCGGGCTCTTTTACCCCTCCCCCTTCTCAGCAGAGCTCGGTCGCCAACTTCCTAACTGCACAAAACCGAACACTCCTGCCATCTTGACAAAGCCCCGGCTGGGATGGTGTAGTCGGGGTTGGCCCTGCTTTGGGCAGGGGGCTGGACTCGGTGCTCCTGAGTCTCTGCTGGCCCGTGGAGTCTAGGATTCTCGGATTCTGTGCCCCAGCCCTGCCCTGAGGTCCCACCTCCTGGGAGGGAGTTTAGGTGCAGTGGAGGGGACTCCTAGTGAGAGCTAGTACCACCCAGCTGCCGGAGCCAGTTGGAGAGGGCCCGGAGGTGGCAGACCCGAAGCTGCTCCAGAGCAGGGCAGGAGCACAGTGGGACCAGCTGTACTGGGGAGGGTGGCTATGGAGCCTGTGCTCCCATCTGCTCCGGTCCCCAGGCTGCGCCGGCCGACCCCTCTGGCCTGCGCTGTCTCCCAGCCTCCCTCCGGCAAGGAGAGGGGATGGGGCGCCTTGTGGGTTGTGAGAAGAAAGGAGCCCAGCCCACCGGCGTCTCGCCCCCAGAGCAAGCTGCAGGGTGCACAGGCCCGTTGTCCCAGTTTCCTTCAGAAGATGACAGGCTCCTGGGGCCTCCACTGGTGTCCCCGCGAGGGGCCGCACCAGGCAAGCTGAGCTGCACAGACACTAGCTTGCCCCAGCTAGCTGGCTCCATGCGCCATGCCTGGCGGCGTCCTTCACGTCGGGCATGGCCTCGGCCCTCCCCCTACACACTGCCCTCCGGTCTGCTCTCTGTCTGGTCAGGACACCGGCCGATCCCTGCCTTGGAACCGTGCTGCAGAGGGAAGCTGGGCCCAGCAAAGCCCTTACAGCCACCCAGCACGGGGCGACAGGCCCCTCCAGCCTTCGGCCTAGCCCCTCCGTGCTGCTCACCTGCCTTCCCCATTCGTGCCCCGGCAAAGGGCTGGGAAGGCCCTGCCCTGCTCCCAGGTCATTCCCCGCACCTGCCGCCCTCCCGAGCAGCCGTGAAGGAGCTCGGCGTTGGAACGGCTTCTGGCACGGTCTCCAGTGGCCATCCCATAGCCAGACGGGGGACCGAGCCCAGACCCGAGAGCGGGATGGGAATCCGCCCTCCCGGCTCCCAGTGGAGCGGACGGACGTGTCCAGAGGGGGCCCTGTTCAATTCCCTCATACACGGCTTGGATATGGCAGAGAGGGCGCTAGTAACACCTGCAGCTGATCCCACGCTGGGAGGGGCTGCAAGTGCTTTGGAGGACGGGCCATAACGCCGGCTGATCCGGACACACTGGAGAAACGCTGAGAGGTGAATGGGATGATGGTCAGCAAGGACCAATGCAAAGCCGCAGGGAGGAGTGAGGAGAAGGGGCCCGCAGGATCACAATGCCCACAACAGTGTAACCTTTGCAAAGACCCAACCATCTCCCTGGGCCGTTTGCAGGGTGTAGTACACAGGAGTCGCTCTTCCTCCCTCCTCAGCACTGGTGAGGCCTCCACTGGATACTGTGCCCCGCTCTGGGCGCCACACTTGGGGTCAAACGTGGATAAACTGGAGAAAGTCCAGCAAAGGGCAATGGAAATGATGAAAGGTCTAGAAAACCCCCTGCCGGGGGAGACTGAACTAATGGGATTCTTAATTCTGGAGAAGAGAAGACGGAGATGGGCCATAATAGTCTTCAAGTAAAGCAAAGGTTGTTATAAAGAGGAAGGTGATAAATTGTTCTCCTTAACCACTGAGGACAGGACAAGGAGCAATGGGCTTAAACTGCAGCAAGGGAGGTTTAGATTAAACATGAGGAAAAATTTCCTACTTGTCAGGGTGGTTAAACACTGGAACAAATTGCCCAGGGAGGTTGTGGAATCTCCACCCCTGGAGATATGGAAGAGCAGGTTGGACAGACACCTGCCAGCAATGATCTAGATGGCGCTTGGTCCTGCCTCAGTGCAGGGGGTCTACACTCAATGACCTATCAGGGCTCCTTCTAGTCTTACATTTCTGTGGTTCTCTGATCTGGAGTCAAAGCTTTCCTAGCTCAGAGCTTTCTTTGGTTCCTACAGTGCAGCAGGAAGGGTCAGACGCTGGCAAGAAGATGCGACTTCTCACACTTGTAATTCACGGCAGCCGTGCAAGGAGGACACAAGGGAAAAACACCCCCAGCAGCAGCTCGGGAAGCGTTAATGTGGTCATTAAAAATGGATGCTCTCATTTTAATTAGTGGAGGCGTTTTGTGAACGGTTGGTGCTTCGCTCCTGGCCGGGCAAGCCAGAGCTAATGTCAGTAATAAAGCCCCAGGAAGATGCAGTGGAAATAATACTGTTATTTCTCACGACGTGTTGACTCCTACCTTGGTGTGAAAACACACTGCACAGTCAGGCAGAATGAGGGTAGAAAAGATTGCACGATGCTAAAAATGTATCATCTTCCAAAAGGATATTAAATCCCAATTTCTAATGTCTCACTAAAAGGGCAGCCATCTCTCTCTAGGTAATTTCAATCTTTATGCTCTCATCTCTTATTTTATCGAGACAAGAGAAAGGAATTCCAGGATAGAAATGTACCACTATGATGTAACTTTTATTTCCTTTGGGGACCCTAGAAGCTGCACAGATATCTGGATACATAATGCCACTGGGACGACTTCTACCTGCCAGGCGCACGCTGCTTGATTTTTCATGGCTGCCAAGAGAACACTACAAGCTACTAAAAAGTGATGAACTGGCCAAATTTAATTTGGCCCCTTTCCCACGCCTGGCCCTGCAGATAATGTGTGCGTGTTACCGCAGGCTGCTGATTATATTTCAGACTTGATTTGCGTAGGGTTGAGACGGGCAGCAGAAGTGCTGCCAACCCAACCGGCCGACATAGTCCCTGACATGTCTCGTCTGGTCTGTAACGTCCCCTGAATCGTCTGTTCGTGGCACAAGCCAATTACACGAGACACCACAAACAAGACACAGATTTGAAAATAAACATCTGCGGGAGCCAGCGGAGTAACGGCTGGAAATGGGTCTTTTCCGGCCTGTCCCCGCGCTGGCCCAGAGCCCCGGGTCATTGGCTGCGCACGGATCTCAGCTGGATGCACATTTCGTATCACTGAGAAGGATCCAGCTGCGCCAAATCACAGTGCACTTTATTTAGCGTCATGGAAACCTTTGCCTCGACAACCGGAGGCGTGTGTGGGGCAGGCCCCAGGCCACGGGGCAGGGTGGCTCCACACCAGTCCCTGCGGCCGCCGTCTTGGCCCAGCGAAATGAACACAAAGACGCAGGATACAAGAGAAACCCCGGGGGGCGCCACACGCCAGGGACGAGGAGGCTGGCTGGAGCTGGCAGCGCCATCATCTGTCCCACTGCAGGCCAGGCACAGGAATTCGCCCCATGCCCACAGCTAACTGGAGACCCAGCCAGTGATGCACAGAGACACCTGGCCCCTGGACGCAGAACCACCAGGGCCGCCCCGTCCCCGACAGGCGGCTCCCCAGCCTCCGCTTGAAAACGTCCAGCGCGGGAGCTCCCGGGACGTCCCGAGGCCCTGTCCTATTGGCCTGGCAGTTTGGGAGGCTCTCGTTAGACTGACTGAGTCTGGACCCCACTGACTCTTGTCCTGCCCCGGGTGGTCCTGGAGAACAACGTGTCTCCACTTTTTAGGGCAGCCCCTCAAGTGTCTGAAGGCTCTGTCATGCCCCCCCATGTTAGCCCGTCTCCTGCCTGCCAGGGCCTCGCATGTCGTCCTGGAACTACGAAATCTCATTGCCAGGGGCTCAGCTAATTCCTCCAGCACCTGGGGGTGAGCAGCATCCAGCCCCGCCAACCAGAAACCCTTCGAACTGGTCAGACGCCCTCGGAGGGGCTGTGTCCTGTATCCCGACCTGCACCCCTTCCCCGGGCTCCACCAGCAGCTTGCTGGGCCCCCCTCTGGGCCTGGCAGCACAGGCTGACGGGCCGGCTGGAGCCACGCCCCCGTGTCCCGGCAAAGGGAGCCTGCGGGCAAGAGCAGCTGGCTCCTGGGAGAGCGGCAGAGGCGGTCACAAGGCGCGAGCAGCAGCAGCAGGAGCCAGCGGGCAGCATGGCAGAGCACGGGCAGGCCCAATCTGCCCCACAGCACTGTAAGCCGCCCCGGGACCCAGCAATGCCCCAGCCTCCGGCAAGGCTGCCCTGCCAGGCTCACACAGATGGCGCTGGCTGGGCTGCTGGTGCATGGCCCCCGGGAAGTCACAAGATCAGCCCAGGAGCCCAGCAGCAAACCTGAACTGGCACCTGGGTCTCCAGAGGATGGGGAGGGGAAGAGAGGCCTCAAACATGCCAGCCAGAGCTGAGGGCAAGAGCAGGCCGTCACACGGAGCGCCTGGTGCTGCTCTGCGTGCCCGATCCCTGGAACCGCTCTGTGCGGGGACCCCCCTGAACCTGGGCCCTCCGAGTCCTGCCACCCACCCTCCTATAGCACACGGGGCTGTGGCCTTACGGGCTTGACGGAAAAACACAGACCATTGCTGTGCCTGCTGGTGGGTGTGCCCAGTGCCAAGTGAGGTGTCTCTTGAAAGCCAATGTTTGCTGAGTCTGTTTATACTGGCCACGTGCTGTACGATGTGTGTGTGTAACGTTCTCAGTACGCCTGTGTGCTGGTATTCCAGGTGCTGGCTGCTGGGAGATACGAACAGGTCTCGCCCACCTGCCTGGCCGGGTGCCTGGCTCCGTCTGGGGAGGTACCTTCCCCCGGCGAGAGCAAAGGGACACAAGGGCCCTCGCGCCTCCTCCGTCTGTCTCCTCCGGCTCAGCACTTCAGAAGCAGCGCTGCTCGGACCCGGGCCCAGCCTGACAAAGGGCGTGTCCCCGAGGCGTCCAGACGGCAGTTTGCTCCGTCTCTGCTCTGAGCCTGCCCCGGGCGGTAACGGGGCGAGTCCTCTCGGTCCTTCAACCTTTTCCTCCCTTCTGCTAGTGATGAACCGTTCCATGGCGGATGCGGAAGGGTCGGCTCTTGGGGTGAGATCTGAGGTACATTGACCTGGGACTGGGGCTGGTCCCTTGGGCCTGGGAGAACCTGTTGGGAGGTGGGGGATGGGTTATAACCTCTCCCCTGTGTAAGGGGGGGCTGGGGGGCACAGGGAGCACTGGGGTGTCTGAGGGGAGGTGGGGGATGGGTTATAACCTCTCCCCTGTGTAAGGGGGGGCTGGGGGGGGGCACAGGGAGCACTGGGGTGTCTGAGGGGAGGTGGGGGATGGGTTATAACCTCTCCCCTGTGTGAGGTGGGGCTGGGGGGCACAGGGAGCACTGGGGTGTCTGAAGGGAGGTGGGGGATGGGTTATAACCTCTCCCCTGTGTAAGGGGGGGCTGGGGGGGCACAGGGAGCACTGGGGTGTGTGAGGGGAGGTGAGGGATGGGTTATAACCTCTCCCCTGTGTGAGGTGGGGTTGGGGGGGCACAGGGAGCACTGGGGTGTGTGAGGGGAGGTGGGGGATGGGTTATAATCTCTCCCCTGTGTGAGGTGGGGCTGGGGGGGCACAGGGAGCACTGGGGTGTGTGAGGGGAGGTGGGGGATGGGTTATAACCTCTCCCCTGTGTAAGGGAGGGCTGGGGGGCACAGGGAGCACTGGGGTGTGTGAGGGGAGGTGGGGGATGGATTATAACTGCTCCCCTGTGTGAGGTGGGGTTGGGGGGGCACAGGGAGCACTGGGGTGTGTGAGGGGAGGTGGGGGATGGATTATAACTGCTCCCCTGTGTGAGGTGGGGTTGGGGGGGCACAGGGAGCACTGGGGTGTGTGAGGGGAGGTGGGGGATGGATTATAACTGCTCCCCTGTGTGAGGTGGGGCTGGGGGGCACAGGGAGCACTGGGATGTCCGAGGGGAGGTGGGGGATGGGTTATAACCTCTCCCCTGTGTGAGGTGGGGTTGGGGGGGCACAGGGAGCACTGGGGTGTCTGAGGGGGGTTGCTTGTGAGGCTTCTTGCTGACCAGAGGGGTGGCTGACGTGATCTCGTGACTGGTTTGGTGCCTGCTAGGGAAGGACCCAGGCTTGGGCTGTAGGTAGCCCTGTCTCTAAGTAATTCTCTCCGATCTGGCTCTCTCGGCGGTGCCCCCGGAACCCGTCAGTGACCAGACTGCGACCATGAAACAAATGGGAAGGGGGTTCAGTGACCAGGCTGCCAGAGACTTCCACCCCGGCCAGACCGGGCCCTGGTGGGAATCCAGGGTCTTTGCTGGATGTGCTGTCCCCCTCAGCCTTCGCCACCAACCCAGCTGGCCAGATAGGCATGAGGTGCTCAGATACCATGGTGATGGGCCTGCTGTAAGAAGCCGAGCCGAGCGGCCCGACCCTGGCCTGGACCCCATTCTCAGGTCTCAGGGCTTGGGCCCAGGAGTTCCCCCGTTCTGGAACTCTCCACCACAGGAGAATTCCACAGGAAGCTTCTCTTTCTGTCGCTCCCGAGCTCTTGGCCAGCGTGAGGCTGCCGGGGATTCTGGGAAATGACTGGCATCGCATCAATCCCCCATAAATTATACATCTGAGAACCTAGTACACAGCGTCACGTCCATTTTGACAGGCTGCTGACCCCCGGATCCGGACTGCAGCAAAACACCAGGAGATAAATACAGAGCCGCCCCCGGCAATTAAATATTAAAACTCACACCTGGAGACCCGGGGAGGAAAGAGTAACTGCAACATAAAGGGGAGGGCAGGGAGCCAGAGACAAAACGAATGGCTTTTCACCAGCTGCGCGTACTAAGGATGATTTATCCTGGAGATTAAAGGAGAACTTCCATGCTCATTTATAATGAAAACATTTGATGGTAATGACAGTAATAACACGGTGATTGAAATCCGTTTCCCTGGCGGGGACTCTGCACACCCCTTCCCAGCCTTCTGAACCCGAACCCTGCTCCGGCCTGGGAAGGCGCCAGCTAAAGGGCAAACAGGAACCCTTTCCGCTGATCCTCCGACCCCCTTCCGAGCCGGGGCAGGACTTCCTGGCGCTGCCTGGCTCGCCCCCTCCTGGGGAACAAGTTTGCTCCTCACAGCTGATCCAGGTGCTTATGGAATCTGAATCACGTGACCCCCTGAATCACATGACCTCCACCCGGGGAGCGGGTCGTGTGGGGTGTGGCAAACCTCTGCAGGGAAAACATCACAGGCCCGTGACTGTACCTGTCCCTAATTGTAATTATGCAAATGAGGCCAGGAGACTGCGGAGGGAAGTATGCAGCTGGAGATGCCTCCCCCACGCACGGCATTGCACAGTGGGGTGCGTTCATCTCCTGCCGCTTCACCGCACTGCCCCCATGGCTGGACCTCCGCTCAGCCTCTGCCCACCAAAGCCCCGCCCACTGCTTGTGATGGCGCGTTGGGGGCCCCCCGTCTCCCGCACCCCGAAATGGCACAAACAGACTGCACCAGCCGGTGGAGTAGAGGAAGTTTATTGCCTCTCCAGGGTACAGCACAGCACAGATGTAATCTGGTCACAGAGCTGGGCTAGGATGCCTCAGGCCCCCTTGAGATGGGGGAGACTGGGCCCCTAAACTCCAGCCCCTTTCCCTAGGCTGTCTCCTCCATGCTTCCAGCCAGCAACTAAACTCACTCTCTTCCAGCCCTGCCCCCAGCCAGGGCAGCCTCCACCTTCCTTTGTTCCTCTCCATGGGGGGTGTCTGGTTCAACCAGTTTGGCATGACCTTTGCATAGTGAGGTTTTCCCTGCTGGGTCTTGCTCCAGACAGCAGGGGTCACCACAGCCCAGCAAGTACCCCCACTACGTCACACTGCTCACACAGAGGGAGAGGAGTGAGTAGTGGGCGGGGCCTTGGGAAAGAAGCCGAGAGGGGGCGGAGCCTTAGAATGGAAGATGGGCGGAGTCTCAGGGGCAAGAGGCCAAGTCCAGCAGGGCCTTGGGACTGAGTGTGGGGCCCCTTCTGTTTGTGGCCCCACTGGTGCCATTGGAAAGCCAGTCCCGATGCCGCTGGGGGCTAGGCACAGCGGCAGGCAGGACACCAGGCACCTGGCCCGATGGCAGACAGTGGCCAGGGGATGCCTGGCCAGGGGGTCTGGCGCATTGCGACGGCTCCTCCTGGAACCTGGAACTTGCGTAGAGAGACTCAGGCGCCTCGCGGGCTCTCTGGGACACAGAGCGATTTTGCTGGGCCAGCTCTGCTCTGGAGAGCAAGGAATGGGGGACTGTTCCTGGCTGAGACAAGCAGAGGCATAGGGGCCCCAGGTCTTGGGGGAGGCTTTTTGGCAGTGATGTTACTGTGCAAGGCACGACCAGATTCACAGCCATGCAAACCGGGCCTGAGTGGACTGCAGTCAGCACGCAGCCCTGTGGCACCTTCCCGTCTAGCAGATCTAGGAGGGCAGAAGCTTTTGTGGGCAAAACTCAACTTGTCAGCTGCATGGAGTGGAAATGACAGAGGCAGCCACCAATATACTAGCGGGCCCTTCTCAGCCCCAGCTGAGCTCTGGGGAGGAGCCATCGGGAAGGAAATCTCAGTCTTGTTCCAGGCTCAGACACTTGGCCCTAGACTGAATTCTGAGCTCCCCCGCCATCTCCGATGGGCAGTGCCGGGGATTGTGCTGCCTGGGGAGTGTAACCTACAGTCTGTGTGAGCTTCTACTGCCCGGACAGTCGCGTCAGGCTGTGGGGTCATGTGCCAGCGGGAGTCTGGCATGGGACACGGCACGCCAAGCCTGAGGGAGCCATGGGGGAAGAGAAAGGGAGACACTTTGAACCTGCCTCCACGTTCAGGAGCGGTCCAGAAGCCCGACTCCTCCCGCTAGCATGAGCTCCTAGCCTTGAGCAGTGATCCAGGCCGTCTGGGCTTGGAGTGGTAGGACTCAGCCAAAGTGGCTCGTTTGTGCCCTGTGGGAGTGCTGGATGTCGACAGAAGACGGGCAGGGGAAAGGAGAGACGGATCAGTATTCTGAACAGCCTGCACAGAGCTCTCTCACTGCAGATATCCATAGAAAGGTCAAACCCATTAGCATTTGATTTCTGAATTAAATGTGTTGCAATTAGACCTTTACAGATATCTGGAGATCTTGTTACGATAACAGAGCAGCTAGCTCTGTAATTGGTAATTACTAGGTGTAGAGACATGTGCGCCTCCTTTGAAAAATAGAATTGCTCCTTAGCTGCAGAGGTTGCTTCATTCGAAGGGTCTGCAATTATCTTTACTTTTACAAACAACATGCACAACCCCAAATAATCCCAGTATACCTAGGAATCACCGGGCAATGGTTTTTCCAGAGATGCCAGCTGGTTTTGCTTGGAAGTCGTGAAACTGGGACTCACCCGCACATTTCCAAGGAAATAATAAATTAAGAAACACTTTCACCCTCACTGATGGTTTTTCTTCATGACCCAATTTTGCACAAACTCCCGATTTATTGGGACATTTGTTGGGGGGATGTTTCCCGGGAATATCTGCAGTTGCATCCCTCATGGGGCACGGCTTGCAAAGCCCTATGGGGGATAAGGAGTGGAGCAAGATTAAACATGTTGCATGTGCCCTGGGCGCGGGCCCGCAGCCAGACAGGGCGCTGGTGAAGCTTGGTGCACGGTGGTGTGGCTGGGTGGTGGCTCAGGAGGAACGTGACAGCTGCCTACAAATGCCTGGAGGGTTAAACTTTGGGTCCGTGGATCTGTTCCCATCCCGCAGGCGCACGCCGCTACCTGGGACAGAAGCGCCAAGCCCATCCCAAGGGCCTGCTTCTTACAGGTGGCATCACTGCCATATGATGTCAGAGCAGAGGTCATGTCTCCGTGGCCAGACAACTGCATCTGCCACACCCTCCGCCAGAGACAAGCCACTGCCAGGTCTCCCTCCGTGAGCAATGCTGTTTGCTACGTGATTTCATCACGGCTGACCCGGGGAGCTCTCTTCTCCTTGCCTTGGGATGTGGAGACCCAGGTCTCTGGGCAATTGCCACGCTGGGCGGTGGCGTCCCGCTAGTCTGGCCGTAAACAACCAACGGGCACTGGGAGTGTCACTAGGGCACGGCACGACCGGAAAGGAGAGTTGGTGAGCTCCTGTGTCTCCTGCAGCGAAGGACCTCGTCTGCCTGCCCTGAGCGGTCACGTGGCAATGGTACCACGAAATAAACCACTGCAGGCCTAGGGCCCAGAGGCGGAGACGGGGCATTGTTACGATTTCATGGCCCCTCCAGCTGCCAGCTGTGCATCTGCCCACCCTGCCCTCCAGGCTGCCAGTCTCCTCAGAGCTGTCAGTGGAACTCCAAGCAGCACGTGTAACACGAGGGCTGTGTCCCCACGGGGCAGGTTTGGCCACAAAAGGGCTGTCGACGTGCAAAAGTTGCCAACAGTGAAAACCCATCAAACCCGTTTTTCTGCCTCCCACTGTCGACATTGCATGGTCACACAGCTAGCTCCCTGTGGGCAGAGTAAGCAATGCATTGTGGGTAAATATTCTGCAGTGCAGCACCATGGAATGGCAGAGCAGATCTCTGCACTTCTCGGGACCCCTCATAGCTGTGGGAGCTCTCTGTGCTGAGGGATGCCAGTGTGACGGCGCATTGGGGTTTTCCCATCTCCTGCACCCCCCAGAATGGCATGGACAGACTCCACCAGCCAGTAGAATAGAGGGAGTTTATTGCTTCTCCAGGATACAGCACAGCACAGATGGAATCTGGTTCCAGGGCAGGCCTAGGATGCCTCAGCCCCCCTTGAGATAGAGGAGACTGGGCCCCTAAATCCCAGCCCGTTGCCTAGGCTGCTTCCTCCATGATACCAGCCAGAAACCTAACTCCCTCACTTCCTGCCCTGCCCCCCAGCCAGGGCTCCACTCCTCTTCTTCCCATTGTTCCGCTCCCTGGGAGATAACTGGTCCGACAGGTTCGAAGCCCCCTTGCATAATGACTCATCCCCTGCCCGGCTGGGCAGTGCTGCAGACAGCAGACAGTGGAGGTCACTCACAACCCACTGCCCAGCCTAGCAACCTGCAAGGTACCCCCACTAAGTCACAGCCAGAGCGGCACATTTTGAAAACCCCCTTCGGCAGCCGTCAGAGCAAGTCATGTTGCCACTTTCAGAACAAACCCTCCCCGTGCCCCCGCCAAGGGATGCTCCATGTACAGCGGTAACATGACCAGAGAACAGCTTTGTGGAAACGTTGAAATCCAACCGGAAGATTGTAAAATGATCGAAACAAATTGTTTGCATTGACCCAACCCAAATTGCAGTTGTTTGTTTTGGAACGATTTGGATTGTTTGCTTTGATGTGGGTCAGGAACCTCTTTCAGAGCCTCAAAAATTGTCACCGGCTGGGAAAGTCACCCTCGGCCCCACTCTGCCGGAGACACACCCGAGAAGCCCTGGGGACCCGGCTCATAGAATCACAGACCGCTAGAGCTAGAAGGGACCCCAAGAATCAAATCCAGTCCCAGCCCTCATGGCAGGACCCAGCACCGCCTAAACCATCCCTGGCCGGTGTCTGTCCAACCTGCTCTTCAATATCTCCAGTGATGGAGATTCCACAACCCCCCTGGGCAACTTATTCCAGTGTTTCACCACCCTGACAGGCAGGAAGCTTTTCGTAATGTCCAACCTCAACCTCCCTTGCTGCAGTTTCGGCCCACTCCTTGAGGAGGACGTGATCTCCGGCTCCCTGTGCTCTGGGGGCTGGTAGTTTGCCCTCCTCAGGATCTTTAAGAAGCCAGCGTCTCGCTGTGCACTGCACTGGTGCAGACTCTCATGGCTGTGTGCTGGGTTTTGTGCAATGTGGAGGCTGTTCATTAACGGTGTAGCTGGGGGCTGTCTGTTCTGTAACCTGGGGCCCCCCTGCGCTGGGATGTGTGATCCCCACTGACTCACCCACGCATATTAACCCAGACACCCAGGCCCAGCCTAAGGAGATAACGGGGAATTCCCAGGGGAAGAGACAAAGGGAGAGAGGCGGAGACCAACACCGGGTTTCGGGGGAAGGGGCAGTTGCTGGTTGGAAAACATGAAGGAAGCAGCCTTAGCTGGGGGCTGAGGGTCGAGTGATGACAATGGACCCCCTGCCCCAAGGGGTCTGAGGCATCCTGGCCCTGACTCCTGAAACTGCTGGGCTGTGTCCTGGAGGAGCAAGAAACCCCCTGTTCTACGGGCTGGTGCGGTCTGGTCTGGCTGCTATGGGGGTGCAGGGTCAGGGGTACCCGCGTGCTGCCACAGCCTTGTGGTGAATGCAAAGCTGGAAAGACGTGTCACCCTCCCAGCCCCTTCCCCCCCAGGACAATAGAACCAGCGTTTAGCACAGTGAAGAATCTCCCCTCGGGGGGCCAGCCAGCGGTTCGGGCCGGCTTTGGGAGGCACAAGGGCGGGTCCCTGAGGCCGGGCACATGGGGAGGCTGGCCCTGGCGTGGGGCAAAGGCCGTGCTGGCGGGACCCCTCTCAGTGCTCGGGACCAGCTCCTCGTAGGGTTGGTAGCGTCTGTGGTGAGCGGGGCAGAGGTGCGGCGCCGTCGGCGCGCACTGAGGCTCCGGCCCCCCGCTCGCTCTGCAGGGCCCCGGGTGGGGCTGGGCCCCCTAGAGACAGAGCCCAGATCCCTGTTCTGAGCCCACCGTCCCGGCCGCAGGCGCCGTCTCCTGGCCCATGCCCGGAGCCACACGGGCGCCGGGAAACCAAGCCTGGAGCAGGCTCCCCTGGGGGCCAGCTGGTGTCTCGGGGATGGTCTGGAATCAGCCTCAGGGGCTGAGGTCTGAGGAGCCCCCAGTTTCCCCAGCCTGACTTTGACAGGTCGCTGAGTCCGTTTCCAGCCCAGCCCCTCGTGGGGCCCCTTGGCCGCTGCCCCCCATTTTGGAGAGGAGGCTCTTCGTGCCTACAGGCAGCTGTGGCCTCGCCCACGCTCCTGGTTCAGTCGGCTGCCTGGGCCTCGGCCCCGCTCGCCACATGCTCCTTGGCTGTGGCTGCAGAAGCCAGCGGGGCGCGGCTGAAGGGTAGCGGGGACACTGTGTAAGGCTGAGACCCCCCCATGACCTGCTCCCCGGCACAAAGCAGGGACGGAGGGCCCTTCGCAAGGCCCACGCCAGTCACACGTCCACCCGGGACCTCGGGGGCTGCTCTGTTCTGGGGGGCTTGGGATGGCTGCTTTGCCCAGACCCCCGCTCCAGCCCCATTCCTGACTCCCAACCCAGCCAGACCTGCCCACGTCCCTGTTGGTGCATCGCTGCCACCAGCCCAGGAGGCTCAGACAGACGCCGGCCGGGGAAGACGCGCCCATCTGGGATTTCACTCTGGCGTAGAAAGGCAGACCCAGCCAGGACGTTGTCTCTGCCGTGCACAGACTGCCCCACAGGCCGTGCAGCTGCCAGTCCGGCTGGGCCTTGCAGCTCTAGCCCTGGGCAGGCACCGGCCCCCCACACGCCGGCCAAGGGCCATGCCCGCTCTGCACTGGGGCGCATGGGACTGGGCACATCGGCACAATGGAGAGGGCCCAGAGGGGGCTGGAGTGGAGAGCCTAGGCCCTGTCCAGCGCAGGGCATGTGGGCCAGGGAAACAAGTGGCTGGGGGCAGAATAGATGCCGCCCGCATGACTCTGCCTTGCAGAAGTTTGGGGAGGGTTTCCCCGGGGCTGCTGGAGTGGCCGATGCACGTTCACAGCCCTTGCTTGCCTGCAGGCTGCTCTGAACGCCGCCTGGGCACACTGGCACTGAGGGCAGCCCGAGGGTTCAAACCTTAGCGCTGCCCGTGCCAAGCAGCCGTCACGCCTCGGGGACACAGATTTCTGCAGGAGGCCGGACCACATCTGGGATTAGCTAAAGGTCTCGTGTAATTGCCGTTCCTTGCTCTGTCCAGGAGCCGTCAGAGCCCACCTGCTCCACAGCATCTGTCTCTCCCGGGACTCAGGCGTGAACATGTCCTTGGGCCATTGGACAGCTGCAACGCCAGTCGCTCTGTCAATCACTAGACTGAATCAATTCCTCAACGTGTGTTAACAGTCACCCAGAAAGTGCAACCGCACTCCCTGTAATGTAGTGGGCAGGCCATACCCTCTGGGCATCCGCTGGTGGAAGACCCAACCTGTCCGACCGGTTGAGGGCAGGCAGGGAACAAAGGAAGGGAGGTTTCGGGGGAAGGGGCAGTTACTGGCTGGGAAACATGAAGGAAGCAGCCTTAGCTGAGGGCTGAGGGTCGAGTGATGACAATGGACCCCCGAATCCAAGGGGTCTGAGGCATCCTGGCCCTGACTCCTGAAACCGCATCCCGTCTGTGCTGGGCTGTATCCTGGAGGAGGAATAAACCCCCTGTTCTACTGGTTGGCCGAGTCTCATCTTGCTGCAGACGGGGTGTAGGATCGGGGGGGTACCTGATGTGCCGCCACATTACCACACCCGGCGTGTGCCCACGGAGTGCCTGGCCCAACGGCGCTACCACACCCGGCATGTGCCCACGGAGTGCCTGGCCCAACGGCGCTACCACACCCGGCGTGCGTCCATGGAGTGCCTGGCCCAACGGCACTACCACACCCGGCATGTGCCCACGGAGTGCCTGGCCCAACGGCACTATCACACCCGGCGTGCGCCCACGGAGTGCCTGGCCCAACGGCACTACCACACCCGGCGTGTGCCCACGGAGTGCCTGGCCCAACGGCACTACCACACCCGGCGTGTGCCCACGGAGTGCCTGGCCCAACGGCACTACCACACCCGGCGTGCGTCCATGGAGTGCCCAGCCCAACAGCGCTACCACACCCGGCATGTGCCCACGGAGTGCCTGGCCCAACGGCACTACCACACCCGGCATGTGCCCACGGAGTGCCTGGCCCAACGGCACTACCACACCCGGCATGTGCCCACGGAGTGCCTGGCCCAACGGCGCTACCACACCCGGCGTGCGTCCATGGAGTGCCCAGCCCAACAGCGCTACCACACCCGGCATGTGCCCACGGAGTGCCTGGCCCAACAGCGCTACCACACCCGGCGTGCGTCCATGGAGTGCTGCCACACCCGGCATGTGCCCACGGAGTGCCTGGCCCAACGGCGCTGCCACACCCGGCATGTGCCCACGGAGTGCCTGGCCCAACAGCACTACCACACCCGGCGTGCGTCCCCAGAGTGACTGGGCGAATGGCGCTACCACACCCGGCGTGTGTCCACAGAGTGCCCAGACCAAGAGTGTTACCACACCCGGCGTGCACCAGTGGAGTGCTCAGACCAAGGGTGTTACCACAGCTGGTGTGTGTCCCCGGAGTGTCCGGCCCAACGGTTACCACAGCCGGTGTGTACCCATGGAGTACCCAGCCCAACGGTGTTACCACAGCCGGTGTGTGTCCCTGGAGTGCCCAGACCAATGGCGCTACCACAACCGGTGTGTACCCACGGAGTGCCCGGCGCAACGGTGCTACCACAACTGGTGTGTACCCACGGAGTGCCCGGCGCAACGGTGCTACCACAACCGGTGTGTACCCACGGAGTGCCCTGCGCAACAGTGCTACCACAACCGGTGTGTACCCACGGAGTGCCCGGCGCAACGGTGCTACGACAGCCGGTGTGTACCCACGGAGTGCCCGGCCCAACGGTGCTATGACAGCCGGTGTGTACCCACGGAGTGCCCGGCCCAACGGTGCTACCACAGCCGGTGTGTACCCATGGAGTGCCCGGCGCAACGGTGCTACCACAGCCGGTGTGTACCTACGGAGTGCCCGGCGCAACGGTGCTACCATAGCCGGTGTGTACTCACGGAGTGCCCGGCGCAACGGTGCTACCACAGCCGGTGTGTACCCACGGAGTGCCCAGCCCAACGATGCTACGACAGCCGGTGTGTACCCACGGAGTGCCCAGCGCAACGGTGCTACGACAGCCGGTGTGTACCCACGGAGTGCCCGGCTGTGACGGACCGGGCCGTGTCTGGGCACAGCTTAGGGCGTCCGCTCAGGGCGAATTGCTCAAATCCGGGGCTCTTTACAGTCCCCCTGACTGGCGACCTCTCCAAACAGGCCACAAACCAGTCTCACAGAGCGCTTCAGCAGCCTGCCTGAAGCCTCCCGAGCAAAACCCCTCCGACACCCCAGCAATATCCGTGCCCCAGATAGCCCCGGGCCTATACACAGGTGGGGGGTCCTAGCACCCAATCCCACCTACCCCGAACAAGTTCTGTCCGGTTCCAAGAAACCAGCCACAGATCCCTGGTCAATTTACCCTCTGGACCTTACCACAAATCACGCTGGGCCAATCCTTTAGAATCTATATCTAAAGGTTTATTATTACAAGAAAGAAAAGCCTGAGAGTGAGGTTATTAAAGTACAGTACGTTACATGCACCGAATCTCCCAGTTCTCGATGCAGGCTCTAGCAGAGATGTTGCAGCTGCTGGTTAAACGTCCTTATTGCACATCCTACGATCAGGATGGGTTCCCGGGTCTTCCGGGCTCTTCAATCCCTGCAGTGCTGCCTCTGGGATGAAGTGCTGAGCTGAGAACCAAAATGGCCTCGACCACATGGCCTCTTTATACTCCTTCCTGGCCTCTTCTGGTCTCAGCTGGTCACCTGGTCCTCAGCCTCTCTCTCTGGCAGCTCTTGGGTCTCCGCCCTCCTGCTTTAGGTGTGTCTTTGGGCCATCAAGGGCCATTGTTCCACAGGGCTTTGCTACCCAGCCTGTCCATAGCCATGCTTAACCACATTCACAGAAATATTCAGCTTCCCCACAGATTACAGATTCCTACCTACACACATAGACATTATACATTCACATAAACAGCGTACATAAGATCAACAAACAATTCAATCCCCATTCAATCCCCCCTATACCAATTTCTGGGGCCAACACCCCCACCCAGGGGTGCAGCAGCGATCTGGCTGCTTCCCTCCAATTCAGCAACGTGACACCGGCCCAACGGTGCTACCACAGCCGGTGTGTACCCACGGAGTGCCCGGCCCAACGGTGCTACCACAGCCGGTGTGTACCCACGGAGTGCCCGGCGCAACGGTGCTACGACAGCCGGTGTGTACCCACGGAGTGCCCGGCGCAACGGTGCTATGACAGCCGGTGTGTACCCACGGAGTGCCCGGCCCAACGGTGCTACCACAGCCGGTGTGTACCCACGGAGTGCCCGGCGCAACGGTGCTACCACAGCCGGTGTGTGTCCCCGGAGTGCCCGGCGCAACGGTGCTACCACAGCCGGTGTGTACCCATGGAGTGCCCAGCCCAACGGCGCTACCACAACCGGTGTGTACCCATGGAGTGCCCAGCCCAACGGTGCTACCACAGCCGGTGTGTACCCACGGAGTGCCCGGCCCAACGGTGCTACCACAGCCGGTGTGTACCCACGGAGTGCCCAGCCCAACGGTGCTACCACAGCCGGTGTGTACCCACGGAGTGCCGGCCCAACGGTGCTACGACAGCCGGTGTGTACCCACGGAGTGCCCAGTCCAACGGTGCTACGACAGCCGGTGTGTACCCACGGAGTGCCCAGCCCAACGGTGCTACCACAGCCGGTGTGTACCCACGGAGTGCCCGGCCCAACGGTGCTACCACAGCCGGTGTGTACCCACGGAGTGCCCGGCCCAACGGTGTTACCACAGCCGGTGTGTACCCATGGAGTGCCCAGCGCAACGGTGCTACCACAGCCGGTGTGTACCCACGGAGTGCCCAGCCCAACGGTGCTACGACAGCCGGTGTGTACCCACGGAGTGCCCAGCGCAACGGTGCTACGACAGCCGGTGTGTACCCACGGAGTGCCCGGCCCAACGGTGCTACCACAGCCAGTGTGTACCCACGGAGTGCCCGGCCCAACGGTGCTACCACAGCCGGTGTGTACCCACGGAGTGCCCAGCCCAACGGTGCTACCACAGCCGGTGTGTACCCACAGAGTGCCCGGCCCAATGGTGCTACCACAGCTGGTGTGTACCCACGGAGTGCCCAGCCCAATGGCGCTACCACAGCCGGTGTGTACCCATGGAGTGCCCAGCCCAACGGTGCTACGACAGCCGGTGTGTACCCACGGAGTGCCCAGCCCAACGGTGCTACCACAGCCGGTGTGTACCCACGGAGTGCCCAGCCCAATGGCGCTACCACAGCCGGTGTGTACCCACGGAGTGCCCGGCGCAACGGTGCTACCACAGCCAGTTCCAATGGTTTGAAGGGGGTGTGAGACGCAGCCCTGTGTTCCGAGTGTCCATGGCTGGGACCAGGCGGCTGGGGAATGATCTGCTGGGGATTCCCGGTTCTGTCCATTACTCCTCAAGCTGCTGGCAGTGGCCACTGTGGACGGGCAGGCACTGGGCGGGATGGGCTGCTGGTTTGATGCCACGAGGCCATTCGGATGGTCTGGTCTGGCTACGCCTGCGTGGCGCAGGCCACGGGATTTCACTCGTTACCCCGATCAGTGTGTGGCAGAAGCATCTCGTCTCTCATTGAAACCAAAATAACGTTGCCTCCCTCGGGCCAGCTCGCCAGTCAGATACTACCCCAGCTCCCTGCAGAGCCCTCGGGCCCAGACAATTCTCCCTGCCCCGGGCCGGCCCTGGCCAAAGAGGGAAGAGACAGCCCAGGGCGGGGGACGGGGCCCTTGCGTGGCTGGACCGCAGACCCTGGGCTGCCGCGGGCGTGGCTGCGGGTGCTGGGTGGGGCCAGGTGAGTTCTTCCAGCTCGTGGCTGCACTAAACAAATCGTTCCGGCTGTGCTGCGCCCTCCTTGTCAGCCTGCTACCCGGGAGCCGCCCGCGTGAGCCCAGGGTAGGCTGTGATTAAAGAATGATTCATGCCTCACACAGAGGGTCTTTTCAGCAATCTGTCTCCTGAATTAGTTTCTCCTGCGAAGAGGTAACTAAATCACGGCTCCTGGCAGCGCGCCCGGCCGGACAGTGTCACGGAGAGGCCTCCTACCGCGGCAGGTGATTAACCGCTGTAATCACCGCTGCTGAGGGATGCCTGCTTTCAGCCTGACGGGGATTTATCACAGGCATGTCACGGCCTGGGACGCAGCGCAGGGAAGCAGTGGCGATGTGATTATTCTGCAAATATAATTAGGTACAGTTGTACTGAATCAGTAAGACTAAAATATATTTATTTCCTCCTATTCTCCTGACGCCAGCAGCCCATTAAAATGCATTATTATGATAATTCGTCAGGCAAATGACAACATTTATTAATGCATTAAAGTTAATTCCTAGTAAATCAGTAATTGGCTAAACAATGCCATGCAGCTTGCTGCGCTGGGGGCGGGGCAGGGAAGCATGGCTCTTTAGTGACTATCGCCCCCTCTCGGCTGCAGGTACTGCGGCGTGCGCGGGAGCGGGGCCGGGGCGGTTCCCACAGAGCGCGGGGCCGGCGGGCTGAGGCCGGAGTGAAGAGAAGGGCTCGGAGTCGGTAGAAGGGCGGTGGTGATACCTGGAGTGGCCGTGGCGCGCTGAGGGGAGGGTGCCCTGGGGTAAGACCCCAAACAGTGTAGAGTGGAGGGGGCACAGAGATGGGGGGATGGGCGCTAATTGGAGGGGTATGGGTGCACATTGGAGGGAGATGGGGGATGGGCATGCATTGGAGAAGGACGGGTGATGGGCATACAGTGGAGGGGGATGCGGGATGGGTGTGCATTGGAGGGGGACGGAGGAGGGGCGTGTATTCGGGACGGGGGATGGGCACGCATTGGAGAAGGACGGGGGATGGGCACGCATTGGAGAAGGACGGGGGATGGGCATGCATTGGAGGGGGATGGGGGATGGGCATGCATTGGAGGACGGGGGACGGGTGCACATTGAACAAGGACGGGGGAGGGGCGCGCATTGGAGGACGGGGGATGGGCAGCACACGTGACCAGAGGCGGGCGGGCAGCGTAAAACGTCCGAGCGAGCCATCAGGACCAATCCTCTTCGGCTCACGCTGGGCTTGGATTGCCCCAGGACAGCTGCCGCCTTCCGAGCCATCTGCCTCTGTCTCCCTGGTTTTATTTCCTCCCACGATGGCTGAGGCAGGATGTGATTTCCTGCTCCGGGGCTGCCTGCCCCACCCAGCCCTGCGCTGCCCAGCCCTGCCCTGTTCCACCCTGTCCTGCCCTGCCCTGTTCCACCCTGTCCTGCCCTGCCCCGCCCTGCCCTGTTCCACCCTGTCCTGCCCTGCCCTGTTCCACCCTGTCCTGCCCTGCCCAGCCCTGCCCTGTTCCACCCTGTCCTGCTCTGCCCCGCCCTGCCCTGTTCCACCCTGTCCTGCCCTGCCCCGCCCAGCCCTGTCCTGCCCTGCCCTGTTCCACCCTGTCCTGCCCTGCCCCGCCCAGCCCTGTCCTGTCCTGCCCTGCCCCGCCCTGCCCTGTTCCACCCTGTCTTGCCCTGCCCTGCCCTGCCCCGCCCAGCCCTGTTCCACCCTGTCCTGCCCTGCCCCGCCCTGCCCTGTCCTGCTCTGCCCCGCCCTGCCCTGTTCCACCCTGTCCTGCCCTGCCCCGCCCAGCCCTGTCCTGCTCTGCCCCGCCCTGCCCTGTTCCACCCTGTCCTGCCCTGCCCCGCCCTGCCCTGTTCCACCCTGTCCTGCCCTGCCCTGTCCTGCTCTGCCCCGCCCTGCCCTGTTCCACCCTGTCCTGCCCTGCCCCGCCCAGCCCTGTCCTGCTCTGCCCCGCCCTGCCCTGTTCCACCCTGTCCTGCCCTGCCCTGCCCCGCCCTGCCCTGCCCCGCCCAGCCCTGTCCTGCTCTGCCCCGCCCTGCCCTGTTCCACCCTGTCCTGCCCTGCCCCGCCCAGCCCTGTCCTGCTCTGCCCTGCCCTCCATGGGACAAGGACTGGCCGGCCCCCGTGTCACGGGTAAGGTTGCCGGCCCCATGGCTCCTCTCCCAAAGCCTGGGCAGCGCTGGCGCTAAAGGCCAAGCCGGCAGGATGCCTGGCCCTGGCCCTGGCCCAGGCCTGGAGGGGGGGAGGGATCGGCCCTTCTGCAAGGGGGGAGCCTGAGAGACCACGCATGCTCTGCCAGCGCAGCTCCCCACAAACACGCCGGGAGCGCCTGCCCGCCCCGCCCCCGCACGCTCAGCTGGTGAGACGCAGAGAGACCTGTCCACCCCCAGTGCTTGCTGATTTCCCTGCAGGCTCCACGGGGCAGCGCTGCCTGGGACGAGCCGTATGTGCAGAGCTATGCAGGGGAGAGATCGGTCTCCGGCATGGAGCAAGCCAGGTGCCGTGCAGCCCTGCCAGCAGGAAGCTCGCCGGGTGCCAAGTGGCTGCTGAATCAGGCACAAGCAGAATCTTCAGCTCGTGTCTCCAACAGGAAACCAGCTCCTCACCCGTCCACCCTGGCCCTGGGCCCGCGGCATGTGCCGCCCTCGCAGCTGGCAAGTAACAGCCCAGCACGTGTCCAGCAACAGCCTCCGCCTCGCCAGCCGTACGCTCGCTCGCAAATCAGCTCACGTGGGAAACGGATACGCGAGAAAACCACCCTCCGAGTGGCGGGGCAGCTCTGTGTCTAGCTCCCGGCCCCGGCTGCACATCCCCTTTCCAAGGGGCGCTTGGGAGCTTCATCCGGGGCTCCGCTCGGCACCGGCACCGTCACCAACACCGCGGGCTCCACAAAGACACCGGCTTTATGGCTGTTCCAGCAAGCCGCCCATCCCCCTTTTGTCCTCTGCCGTGAAAGCGGTAAGGGGCCCCTTTGCCTTGCATGGCCCTTGGCCGCCCCAGCTGCTGATGTGGAGCAGTCCAGTCCCAGCTGGCATCAGCTGCCACTCGGAGCAAGTGTCCCAGGCCCCAAGGGGAATTCTGTGTGGCTCCGGAGCGTCCCTCAGCAACAGGAGGCGGCCAATAAAAGATGCAACTTCCCTGCTGTAGTTAGGTGTGTCTCCAGCAAGGCAGCATGAAGCTCCCAGCTCCCCTGTGTAATTTAGAGACCATGACAATATAATGAAGGTGTTGTACCAGCCGAAGTGCGTTGCACTGGCCCAAGTGCCTTGTACCAGCCAGGACACGTAGCACCAGCCTGAGTGTGTTGCACCAGCCGAGGTGAGTTGCATCAGCCGGGGCACATTGCACCAGCCTCTGCCTGCACTGAGTCTCTTCCTCTCTCCGAAGCCCTGGAGACGAAGGGGTTTCTTGCTGCCGATGCCCCCGCGCCTGGCTGAGGAATGAGGGTGCGTGTGAGAGGCTGAGAGAGGGTCAGGCCTGAGGGCGCGGTAGGTGGGGAAGAGCACTGCAGGGCTGACTCCTGTCGGCGTGCTACGGCCATGCCGCGGTGCCTGCCCACCCCAGTGTGACGCCCCAGGGGAGTCGCAGGCTTTGCAAAGCGGTTGTGGTGCCCGGCTGGAGCCGTTGGAACAGAACACATTGGCCCTGCCAGTCTGGGGGCAAAACTGGCCCCAGCACGCCCGGGAGAAGTTGCCCAGTGACCCGAACTCGCCTGCGTCCCATGGCGCTCCCTGGAGACATGGCAGTGACACGAGGCCCTTGCCTCCCTGCAGCCATCGCACTGCACCACAGGCCCCCACAGCCGCTCGTGTGAGCTGCTCGCACGCCAGGCGGGGCCTGAGCACACTGAGTTGCCCGAGCGTGCGGGCTGATCCCTGCCGCTGCCCTTGTGCCGTTCCCCGGGGCCTGGCCTGGCTCTGCACTGGGGCCACCCCAGCACCCTGCTCAGCGCCTGGCAATCTCCGGCGGGAGCAAAGGGCTCTGCTCTCGGACACCGCGCCTCCCCGCACGGCAAGGCTGCTGCGGAGCCACTTCCCGTCCAGGCTGCTCCCTCCCGGCGGCTGAGGCCACCGCGGGCCAGAGTGTGGGACCGGCTCTTGGAGCTGGAGCGCAGCCTGGGCACAAAGCTGCAGCCTGTGGGAGCCGCGCCGGACGTGGGTCCGAACGGCACACGTCCAGCCCTCGGCAGCAGGGGCCACCACAGGCGGAGCGCCATGCGGCCAGGCGTTTGCCCCCGGAGCGGAGGCAGCTGGGATGGCGCCTGCCTGCCGGATGCCAGCTCGCCTGGGCCGAGCACGCGCAGCCGCCCTGCTTCCGCGGCCTGGCCATTTATAATTCATCGCACTTTTATTATGGCTGCGGGCAAGGCAAGGTTGGATTTGCAGAACAAGACAGCAGTGAGAAGTCCTGTGTGCAAAGCTGGCAGCTCCCCCGCTGCCTGGGCCCTCCCCAGCACCACTGCCGCTGCCCCGGAGGACGCGGTGGCCTGCGTGGCCGCCCCACCGCTGACTGGCAGTGGAGAGAGATCACAGGTGCCTGGGCGTCGTGTTTCCAGCCAGAGTTGCAGGCGACACTTGTGAACTGCCCCACCCCGCAGTGCAAGTACGAGTGTGGCCGTCTCGGCCCAGCGCCTCTCTGCTGCCAGGCAGGGGACAGACCTGGCCATTCTCTGCACACGCACAGAGGAGCTTGGCTTTATGCCCCCAGCGCTGCTGCTCCTTGGATTGTACCCAGGCCCGGCCTCGCGAACACCGGCATCTGCACTGACTTACGGCCACGGAGAATACGAACCCTGCCCCCCGTTCACCCCAGCGCTGGCTGGGCTGGGCTGCTCACCCACTGCCCTGCCTACTTCCCACCTGGGTTTTGTCTCTCTTGCCCGGGGGCCTGCCCCCCCGAACGTATGCAGAAGACACATGCTCCCTTTGCTGCTTTCTCCCTTGCCAGCCGGCCTGGGAATTGGCGGGAGGGTCCCTGGGTGTCAGGTGTGGGGCAAGCGCTCGGGGAGGGGAGTTTTGCCCTGAGGCCGGGGCCCACGGCAGCCTGTGCAGTTCTTGGTCACTGGACGTCGGGCCAGGTCTGTCACCTGGCTCCTGAGCAAGGTTTGGTTTCCCGCAGTCGAGGGCTCCCGGATCGGCTGGGTTGGGCTTTGCTGCTGTGTGGTGAACCCCGCGGGCGGGCCGTGTTCCCCTTGTGCTCCACGCACCGACCAGCACCTGGCCCACAGCTCCCTCCCCGGGGCATCCGGGACAAACACCCGCGCACAGGCCCTGGCATGCCCGGAAACCACCACACATGCCCCAGGAGTATCACCGAGGAGACCCCGGGGCAGACCGGACTCTGGGCTGTGAGGCTCTGGGGTCAGACCCAGCCGGGCTGGGCTCACTTCTAACTAAAGCCCCGGGAATGACAGAGCAATGGGGACGGGCCGCACGATGTCTGCAGGCTCTGCCCCCGGCCTCACGCTTCCCAAGAGCTTGGCCCCACACGATGGGAGTTTGCTCTTGGCTCGGACATGTTCCGACTCAGCCTAGGGTGCCAGGGGTCCGGTTTGATCCGGACAGTCCAGGATTGGAGCGTCTGTCCAGGAAACACGCTGAGACTATATCAGTGTCGGGTATTTGCTAGCTCCGCTGGGATGTAGGCTGTGATGCAATGTCAACGGTGTCCGATACTTTGTTGAAACCGTCCAGCAACCCTAACTCAGCCCGAAAGCTCTAGTCTCGCCGTGGGCTGCCCACCCTCTTGCTGCAGTGCAGGCCTGCCCCACAGGGAAATTGCAAGGGGTGGCGGGGCCCCCGTGCCAGGCCAGAACCAGGGGGTACCCGTCACTGGGGGCAGGGAGAGGAGAGGGGAGGGGCATGCCCTGGGTGACCACGCCGCAGGGATCTGCCCAATGAGTTGCCACCTGCTCCGTGGCCCAGGCAGGCAGGAGACATTTACCCCAAAGGAGGAGCCCGTGGGGTGACCCCCCCCGCTCTCTCCCCAGCATCCCCCCCTTTCTCAGCGTGTGGCTCCGCCGGGCCAAGGTAACATCAAGGTCCCTGCAGGACGAGTCTGGCCGTGAGCTGCAGGCAGATTTCTGTGGCCATTACTGAAAGGCTGAAAGTTTCCGAATTGCTGACGTAGACGCAAACAGCCCAGAAACATCGAACCCTGGGAAATTACCTCATTTTTCATGTGCACAACGAGAACTATTTATTGCCAGGGAGAAATGCAAACATGGATTTGCCCCGTTGCTGCCAGCTGGCCGAGTCCTTCCCCTGGCTGGAAGGTAATCTCAGCTGGGCTGTTTGGGATGTAAATGTGGATGTCATTTCTGTTTGTATGCAGAGGGCGTCAGCTATTTGTTAAGTCCAGCTCCTCCAATCCCAGCTTTCCATCTTGTTTATTATACAGAAAAATAACAGAGTGATGTATGAGTCATCTTCCCGCAGCACTGGGAAGAGAATTTCAATTACACTTCTCCTTCAAATATTCACACAAAGTAAACTCCAATTCTTAGAAGCGTTTGTGAGAGGCAGCCAGAGGAAAGCACAGCGAGATGGAGGGCTCGCTAAGAATTCCTGTCACAGGCACCGCGCCGCACAGCTACAATTAATGAGTCTCTGCCACGAAACTGCTTTGTCTACATTTTGTTTTTCATAAGATTGAAGCAGTTTGCAGCATGAGATTGAACATTAAAGTTGTGTGGTTATAATAATATCGTCCTCCCTGGGCCTGCGGTGTGTAATCAGCGTGCAAATAGAGCAACACTCTCTCCACAGACACAGGGCTCCCGTTCTGTCTTGTGAGCGTGCACACACACACACACACACACACACACACACACACACACACACACACACGTTCAGCTACACTTGTTTACGGTGACACAGTGCCCTCCTACAGGTAATTATGGTGCATTCGGATACCTGGCGCATTCTGGCTGCCATCTGTTACCTGCCTGGGATTTTTTCACAGCATCTTCTATCAAACGTTTTCATTTTCAAACTCTTTGGGTTTTGAAGCTGGCACTGATGAAACTCTCCAGCCTCCTCCCTCCCGGAGGACTGAGCGCTATGTCACTGCAGCAATTTGCTGGGACGTATCGCCCAGATCCATCACAGGGGCCTCCGGGCAGCATCTCTCCAGGAACGCGCCCCATTAATACACCCTCAGAGCAACAGCCCCTGGTGACAAGCCGTGCTCGTCCTCATGTCATTTCTACCAAGGCTGAGATTTCAATTATTTCCACACGCAGCCCAGACAAATGGCCATTTGGGGGTCACGCTCGGGCCAGGCAACATTAAGGGCAGTGCCCACGGATCCTGCACACCTGGCTTCCCTCTAGCTCTTCTACCCGGCAGCCTCGCTGAGCCTGTGACGTAGTGTGGGTACCTTGCTGGTTGCTGTGCTGGGCAGTGGGTTGTGAGTGACCTTCACTGGCTGCTGTCTGTAGCAGGGCCCAGCACGGCAGGGGATGAGTCATTATGCAAGGGGGCTAAGAACCTGTCTGACGAGTTCTGCCCCAGGAAGCGGAACAATGGGAAGAAGGGGAGTGGAGCCCTGGCTGGGGGCAGGGCTGGAAGTGAGGGAGTTAGGTTTCTGGCTGGGAGCATGGAGGAAGCAGCCTAGGCAACAGGCTGGGATTAAGGGGCCCAGGCTTCCCCATTCAAGGGGGGCTGAGGCATCCTAGGCCTGCCCTGTAACCAGATTCCATCTGTGCTGTGCTGTATCCTGGAGAAGCAATAAATTCCCCTGTTCTACTGGCTGGTGGAGTCTGTCTGTGCCATTACGGGGTGCAGGAGACGGGAAAACCCCAACGCGCCGTCACAGCCGTGCCCCCTGCTTGCGGTGCCCCTGTAGGGATATGGGGCAGATCAGCTGGGGTGGGGGGGGATCCCTTTCATTGAGGGATGCGTCTGGAGCTCTGCATCAGCAAGATCAAAGCAAACCTTCCCTGGGACATGCCCTGGGAGGCAGCAGGCGGCTCTCCTGTGGGGCTGGGGAGGAAATGGCCAGGGTATGAGCTGAGGTGCGGGGGGCATTGTTGAAAGCTGAGCCCCTTGCTGCACGGGGAATGGAGCCGTGCGGAGCTGCCCTGCCCGCCAGGCCTCTGCCCTCGGATGGGGGAGACGTTCACATAACACAGGGCTCCACTCGGGACCTCCCACACTTGTTCCACCTGCTCTCAGGCGCCATCTGTGGGGCGTGGCGGCTGCACCCATCAGACAGGGCTGGAACCCTGGGGTCAGCCTGAGAGAGGCCACAGCGCTGGATGGCAGAGGCAGCTACGACGGTCAGGAGAGCTCGCTCACAAATTGCTTTTTCTGGCAGCCAATGCGCCTTGCTCCCAGATAAATCCATGAACCAGAGAAACCTGGGAGAACAAGGACTCCGCACTGGGAGCGACCACGCCATCTGCCGTGTAGCTGTCGGGCTCCTAATGCGGCCTGCAGAAGTTTCTCTCCCCCGGGCATGGTGCACCACAGGGCACCAGAGAGTGCCAAGTCTGTGACAGTTCAGGGGTCTGACCTCCACCTGTATGAAACATACCCCAAAGACCCTGTGATGGGTTGTATCATGGAGATCCCCTTGAGACTGTCTCCCAACGTACTGATCATAACACCGAGCCCACCTATCCACCCTCTGGGGCGCCTCAACACCCTGCCCTGATCTCCCCTAGCCAAGGCGCAGAGTTGGGGTAACAGCTTCCCCAGCCAAGTAACACAGATACTGAGAACAGCTCCGCTCTGGGAGGGCTCAGTCACAGGGACTTGACAAAGCACCCAGGAGCACAGCCTGGTAGTGTTGGTACCTTGCTGGTGGCTATGCTGGGCGGTGGGCTGTGGGTGACCCCCACTGGCGGCTGTCTGCAGCACGGCCCAGCAGGACAGAGGATGAGTCACTAGGCAAGGGGCGCCCAACCTGTCCGACCAGCTACCTCCCAGGGAGAGAAACAAAGTGTGACAGACCGGGCCATGTCTGGGCACAGCTGAGGGCATCCGCTCAGGGCGAATTGCTCAAATTTAGGGCTCCTTACAGCCCCCAGACTGGTGACCTCTCCACACTGGCCACAAACCAGTCCCACAGAGCGCTTCAGCTGCCTGCCTGAAGCCTCACGAGCAAAACCTCTCCGACACCTCAGCAATATCCGTGCCCCAGGTGGCCCCGGGCCTCATACACAGGTGGGGGGTCCTAGCACCCAATCCCACCTACCCCGAACAAGTTCTGTCTGGTTCCGAGAAACCAGCCACAGATCCCTGGTCAATTTACCCTCCGGATCTTACCCACAAATCACGCTGAGCCAATCCTTTAGCATCTATCCTCTAAATGTTTATTACCACAAGAAAGAAAAGCATGAGAGTGAGGTTGTTAAAGGAATAGTACGTTACATGCATCAAATCTCCCAGTTCTCGATGCAGGCTCTAGCAGAGATGTTACAGCTGTTGGTTTAAAAGTCCTTGTTTCTAGGATCAGGATGGGTCCACAGGTCTTTCTGGCTCTTTGATCCCTGCAGTGCTGCCTCTGGGATGAAGTGCTGAGCTGAAGACCAAGATGGCGTGGATCACATGGCCTCTTTATCCCTCCTTCCTGGTCTCTTCTTGGCTGCAGCAGGTCACCTGGCCAGCGGCCATTCTCTGTGTTCCCTGCTGGCAGCCCTCAGGTGTCAGCCCTCATTCTTTAGGTGTGTCCTTGGCCCATTGAGTGCCATTGTCCCACAGGGCCTCGCTAATTAGCATGTCCATAGGCCGGGCTCTGCCCAATGCTCAACCACATGCAGGGACATATTCAGTATCCATACAAAGTACATGCTCATAATTTCACACACAGGCATTATACAATCGCATGAACAGCATACACAGGATCAGCAGACAGTGAGCTTCTATTCAACACCTCACATGGCCCCCTTTTATACCATTTTTTGGGCCAACACCCCCCCAAGGGTGCAGCAGTGATCTGGCTGCTCCCCTCAAAATCCAGTAACATGACACAAAGGAAGGTGGAATGCCGCCCCTGGCTGGGGGGCAGGGCTGGAAGAGAGTGGGTTAGTTTCTGTCTGGGAAGCAGGGGAAAAGGAGCTAGGGAGGGGGCTGGGATTGTAGGGCCCAGCCACCCCCATCTCAAGAGGGAGCACTGAGGCCTCCTAGCCCCAGTTCCTGTGACCAGATTACATCTGTGCTGTGCTGTATCCTGGAGAAGCAATAAACGCCCCTGTTCTACTGGCTGGGGGAGTCTGTTTGTGCCACTATGGGGGTGCAGGAGGCGGGGGACCCCAACGCACTGTCACAAGCCCCAAAGGGACCAAACCCCCAAATCAATCCGCCTTACTCTGCAGTTTCTCTGACAGCTTCTCCCCTCACTAGAGTTCTTTCCTTTGCATGACCTTTCACGTGTTCTTTTGTGGTGGGGAGCCATCTATGAAGCCTGCCAATGATCCTTATCATTTGCATCCCATCTCTCAGATAGAATTTCCCCAGGGCAGGAAGTCTTTGTTCCATTCTTCCCATCGCAATGAAAAATGCCAGAATCAAGATGAATTCCAGGACCTGGTGGCCTGGTTCCTGTCTTTGTAGGACTAATCACAGCTCACGGGAAAAACAAGACTATTCACAGATCATTGCCTTGAGCACCAGGCCATTAAGTTCCTTAAGTACCATTAATGACTTTCACTAGAAGACCTAGAGTAATAAGCAGATTTACACTTCACATTTTTAATTTAACATACAAGAAAGATGTATGAATATAAGTAGAATATACACATTCAGGGGACCACACGCTCTTGAATGATAGGTTATTTGCCCGATTTTGCATAAAGCATATTCGAGCTACACATAGTCCTATTTTAAAACATCTTTCCATGAAAATGTGGGAACATAGTGTCACACACACTTTTCAGGAAAATCCTGCATGAAATGGCAGCTCCTTATCTTCCTGCTCGTGATCTGGGTGTGTAGAGCGATCATCCTCTGGCACGTGCAGGGTAATTTCAAATGACACCATCTAACCGCATTGGCGACACCATCAGGGGCTCATGCAGCTGCACACCTGCTAATGTGATGCATGCCAACACGTGCAGGAACGCGCCTCTGCCATGTACATTGGCCAAACTGGGCTGTCTGTGGAAAAGAGCCAATGGACCCAAACCAGACATCAAGAATGGCAAGATACAGCCACCAGTGGGAGAGCACGTCAACCTCCCTGGACACTTGGTGACAGACTGGAAAGTAGCCAGACTTCAGGGGGAAACACCTTCAAAATAGGCTGCAGCGTGAGACTGCAGAGCTGGAGATCAGATGCAAACTCGACTCTGCCGGGCTGGTCTGACTGGAGGCTGGAAGTGGCTAACTCGCTACACTGAGGGATTTGCCCCTTTTGGTACTTTCACTTTCTCACCAACGGCTGGGAGTGGGCCACATCCACCGGGCGGAATTGACCTCGCAGCATTGGCCCCGCAGACAGGACGGTTACAGCCCCACCGCTGCCGGCCAAAGGGAAGTTTCCATTTCATGCGTCTGACCGAGTGGGCTCCCGCCACAACAGTAGATGCCCAAATAAATGCCTTGAAGGAGCTAGTGGACTCCTCCTCGTGTGCTGACGCAGATTCAAACGCGGGCTTAGAAATGCTGCACAGGACGGTACTTTGCACAGCACCCCGAGGGAGATCGCTGGGCGTGAAACGAGCTGCCAATTGCATTTCATTAAACCGCCAGAGAGAAGCAGCCCGATGGGCAGCCCAGCGCCCCAGCCCCGGCTCTCCCCGGCGCCCCGTGCCGGGCTGCGCCGTGCTGGCTAATGCCTCGTGGGGCTCATTTCGTCGTCTTGCGAGAAGGGTGTGTGATGTGCGGAAGACAGCGGGACAGTTCCCGGCGTGCGAGTCATCTCTTTGGGCCCGGGGTTCCCTTGGTTAATCAATCAGAAAGGACCTGCTCATGCCGGGGGAGAGGCGCCTTGAAATACTCCGCACCAAGAACATCAGAAAGAGGAATGCACATAATTGGGGTTAGAGTTAATCAATTTCTCTTAATGAAATTGTCAGTCACAGGTTCTCTAGTTAGGCTTAATAAGCAGCTTTCCTCATTACCCATCCCTCTTGTTCCGATGGTGCATGGGCCCTTCATTTAAAATCCATTAGGGGAGGGGAGAGGGGACAGATTTCATCTCATTCTGCACAAAAATTGCCTGGAACATCGAGAGAGACGAGAGAGACTCCAACGGGCTTTGAAACCAACCGGCTCTGAATTCTGTTCGACCGTTCATGGCTGTTGGGGGACCCCCTTGGGGCCCCGTGGCCGCGCTCCCTGCCTGCCCCACACAAACTCCCCTCCACAGGGAGCGCTCCTTTCCCCACGGCGCCCGCAGTGCGGAGCATGCCAGGCCTTGTGGAAAGCCGTGGGTTCCTTTAGCAGTGTTCTCGCCGATCCAGGGAAAGCTGCAAGAAGGCTGATGTCTGGGCGTCTGCTCAGCCATGTTTGCAGCTGGGTTTGCACGGCGCGCGGGGGGAGGAATAATTTATTGTGGCCTTATACAGTTATTAACAGAAAAAGCCAAAGTGTCCCATTGCATCCCACAGAGCCCGGCTCAGGCTGCTCCTGGGGGGCAGTGGCCAGGCCGGGGTTAGTGTCCCCTGCTCTCACAGGGGCCCAGAGACCAGCGGTGGGTGGGGGCGTCTCAGCGGGCTCAGGGCGCGGTGGCGGCAGGCCGGGCGTGGGGAGGCCGAAAAGAGCAGCGACTTGGGAGAGGAGAATGTGTCTGGGGGAGGGACCCAGCCCCCCCGAGCGCTTGGCCAGACAAGCAGATGGGCCACGCGGACACAGGGAGCTGGGCGGGGGACCCTGCTGTGCCCCTCCAGCCACCAAGCAGGCAGAGGACCTGTGGGGCCGACCCAGGCGCGTGGGGGGGGACCCAGGGGAACTCCCCCATTCCGCTCTCTGCACCCTGCCCGGAGCGGGGGGGGAGAGTGACGCTGTGTGTCCGGCCAGGGCTCTCATGCAGTGAGTTCCAGTAGCCATTGATAGACTTGCCATGAACAATTGACTGCAGCCCGGGGGCCGGATGCCAGCTCCCCCCCCCCCCCCCGGGCCGAGAGCAGCGCGAAGGTCGGGCCGGCCGGCTCCAGCCCAGGCGCCACGTGGCACGGCCGCTCCCCCGCCAGAGCGCCAGGCCGCAGCGAGGGGCGGGGGCTCCGTGCGCCCTGGGGAGAGGAGGCCCAGCCGCAGCGAGGGGCGGGGGCTCCGTGCGCCCTGGGGAGAGGAGGCCCAGCCGCAGCGAGGGGCGGGGGCTCCGTGCGCCTCTGGGGAGAGGAGGCCCAGCCGCAGCGAGGGGCGGGGGCTCCGTGCGCCCCTGGGGAGAGGAGGCCCAGCCGCGGCGAGGGGCGGGGGCTCCGTGCGCCCTGGGGAGAGGAGGCCCAGCCGCAGCGAGGGGCGGGGGCTCCGTGCGCCCCTGGGGAGAGGAGGCCCAGCCGCAGCGAGGGGCGGGGGCTCCGTGCGCCCTGGGGAGAGGAGGCCCAGCCGCAGCGAGGGGCGGGGGCTCCGTGCGCCCCTGGGGAGAGGAGGCCCAGCCGCAGCGAGGGGCGGGGGCTCCGTGCGCCCCTGGGGAGAGGAGGCCCAGCCGCAGCGAGGGGCGGGGGCTCCGTGCGCCCCTGGGGAGAGGAGGCCCAGCCGCAGCGAGGGGCGGGGGCTCCGTGCGCCCCTGGGGAGAGGAGGCCCAGCCGCAGCGAGGGGCGGGGGCTCCGTGCGCCCCCGGGGAGAGGAGGCCCAGCCACAGCGAGGGGCGGGGGCTCTGTGCGCCCTGGGGAGAGGAGGCCCAGCCGCAGCGAGGGGCGGGGGCTCCGTGCGCCCCTGGGGAGAGGAGGCCCAGCTGCAGTGGCGTTGGGCTGTGGCGGACGGGGTGCTGGGGCAGAACTGGTCCCACCTCAGCAAGAGGGGGCCTCCCCGTGCCCCACCGCCTGCCCCTCCTCGGCAGAGAGGCCGGGCACTGAAGTGTTGCTAGAAGTGGGGCCCTATTGCCCCACACAAGAGGCTCAATCCTAGGCGGGGCAGCCCTCTGCCTGCCCCATGGCGGCGTCTCTCTGGGCTCCGGCGTGAGGCCGCCCCGCCCTGAGAAAACCAGGTTTGGCCTCCGCTGCCCCTGCTTGCCCAAGAGCGTGTGGGCGTGTGGACGCTCTGCGGAAGAAGGGCCGTTCGCGCACAAGAACCTGCCAGTGTAGACATAGGCAGAGAGCCCGGCAGTGCTGTGTGTGAGCGCCTGCCCCTACAGCCAGGGCCCCAGAGCGCTGTGTGGCTGTGTCTACACTGGCGGGTTCTTGCGCAGGGACGGCCGTTCTTCCGCACAGCGTCCGCTCTGCCTGCCCGCTCTTGCGCAAGAAGATTTACAGTAAAGCGTGGGAAGAGAGGGCGTCTTGCGCAAGAGCTACGCTCTTTTTTAACCAGCTCTCTTGAGCTCTCTTGAGCAAGAGGCCAGTGTGGACGGGCAACAGGGGTTTCGTGCACAAGAAAGCCCTATGGCTAAAATGGCCATCAGAGCTTTTTTGAACAAGAGAGTGTCCACACTGCCACGGATGCTCTTGTGCAAAAGCACATGGCCGTGTGGACATGTTCTTGCGCAAGAACCCGCCAGTGTAGACATAGCCTGTGTGAGCATCTGCCTCCTATACGCACGGAGACCGGGCTGTGTGTGAGCTCCTGTCCCTACACACACACAGACTCCTAGGGTGTGTCTAGATTACATGCCTCTGCCAACAGAGACGTGTAAATTAGACATACTGACATAGTCAATGAAGCGGGGATTTAAATATCCCCCACTTCGTTACAATAAAAATGGCCGCTGTGTTGTGCCGGCTCAGCTGATTGTCGGCACAATGCGGCAGTCAAGACGCGGATCGGTCGATGGGGAACGCCGTTGTCGACCGATCCTGTAAACCTCGTTTCATGAGGCATAAGGAAGCGGTCGATAACAGTTTTCCCTGTCGACCAATCCGCGTCTTGACTGCCGCTGTGCCGACGATCAGCTGAGCTGGCACAATGCCTTCCAGCCCTGCCCCCCAGCCTGGGGCGGCATCCACCTTCCTTTGCTCCTCTCTCCGGGAGGTAACCGGTCGGACAGGTCACCTCCCTGTCCCATCAGCTGCTCGGCTGGGCCGTGGTACAGGCAGCAGCCAGTGGGGGTCACCCACAGCCCCAGCCTAGCAACCAGCAAGGTACCCCCACTACGGCACAGCATGCACAGCTGATCTAGTGTGTTTCTGTCAAAACTCACCCACACGGTTTGAGAGACTGCCACTCGCCGAGAGGCGGGCTAGGAGTGACTCCCCGAAATCGCTGTGCTAGCGGCTGCGGGGCGAGTGGTGCTGGGAGGCACAGGTGTACGGCAAGTCCGATTCCAGCAGCCCCACGCGTGCCGAGTTGCATTTTACTGCTCTGATGGCCCCCGCACAGCGACTGAGGTTTGTCCGGAGGGATTCTCCATCGGAGAGGGACGGCGCCAGGGTCTGACCGCGATGGCGTCTGCGCGCCCCGTGCCGAATGGCAGGCGTGGCCGGGGGGCTAAGGAAGCGCCTGGTGGCCTGGCGGAGCCTGCTGCTCCAAAGAGAAGGCGGCAGGGTCCCAGGGGGTCACGCAGCCCGATGCGCTGGGGTTTCCTTTCGAGGAGCAAGCAGGAAGCCCTTGTGCAGCCTGGGGGAAGTCAGGGTCCCCCCGGCCTGGGCACCCAGCAGATACCTGGCTCAGACCCCGCAGTGATGGCTGCTCTGCAGCACCCGGCCTGGGAGCTGGGCTGCCCCGCGTGGTCCCAGACAGCAGCAGTGTCCAGGGCACGTGGGCTGCAGGACGCGCTCAGAGGCCGGGGGGGTGTCCGAGGAAGCAAGAGACTTTAGAACCGGCCCCCCCAGCCAGACTGGTGCCTTCCCGCCGGAGTGCTGGCCCAATGGCCCCGTGTCCTCCAGCGCAGCCGGCCCGGCCTCGCAGCCCGGAACAGGGACGGGCGTTCGCTCGGCACCCCCAGCCCGGGAGCAGCCGGCAGGCCGAGTATTGGCAGCCGTAATGGAGTTTAAATGAATGATCCGCCCGGCCGGCCTGCCTGCTGCCGCGGCCCCAGCTGATGGATCGTTCATTAATACACATGAAGACCTTAGCAGAGGCTCTCTGCCAGCAGCCCCCCCCCCCAGCCACTCTGGTCCCCGGGCGCCATCCGTCTTATTTAGCAGCTCCGAGCTCCTGTCCTGTCGGAGCCAGCCAGTGCCCCCGCCCCCGATCTGCACCCCGCCTGCAGCCAGCCCAGACTCCGCCAGCCCGTAGAACGGGGGGTTCATTGCTCCTCCAGGACACAGCCCAGCGGCTTCAGGAGTCAGGGCCAGGATGCCTCAGACCCCTTGGGGCAGGGGGTCCATTGTCACCACTCAGCCCTCAGCCCCCAGCTAAGGCTGCTTCCTTCATGTTCCCAGCCAGCAACCACCCCTTCCCCCGAAACTTCGCCCCTCTCCCTTTGTCTCTCTCCTTGGGAATCCTCCGTTATCTCATCAGGGTGAGCCCAGGTGTCTGGGCCAATCCCCACGTGGGTGAGTCAGTGGGAATCACACAGCCCAGCGCGGGGGACCCGGGTCACGGAGCAGACAGCCCCCCACTATGCCACAGGCATGTCGGGGTCCCCTGATCCTGCAGCCCCGCCAGCCAGTAGAACAGGGGGGTTACTGCTCCTCCGGGATACTGCCCAGCACAGACGTGACGTGGATACAGGAGCCAGGGCCAGGATGCCTCAGCCCCCTTGGGACGGGGAGCCTGGGCCCCCAAACTCCCAACCCTCTGCTTAGTCTGTCCCCTTCATGGTTCCCCCAGCAGAAACTGACTCTTGCCCCGAACACTCACTTCCTCTGTTCCGTCCCTGCCCTCAACCGGTAGGACCGGCTGGGTCTTTGTCTACCTGACCTCAGGGCCCCCCGCTGGGCAGTGCTACAGACGCAGGCCAGCAGGGGTCACCCACAGCCCCCAGCCCCCAGTGACTGCCTGCCCACTACGTCACAGCCCCGATGCCCTACACTCCGGCGGTGCCCAGTCCTGGCACCTGCACCCTGGGCCCCAGCGGGCTGGGCGGCCAGTGCTGGCCTCTCCTGGAGCTGCAGCGCCCCAGCCCACGCCCTGGGCCCAATGCCAGCAAACAGCACGGCCGGTGCCATGTGGCCGACCTCCCCCCTACCAGCCCTGCAGCCCAGCGCCCGCACAGGCACCCCAGAGCCTGGGGCTAGGTGCCAGGTCCCCCGGGTGGGTGCTCCCGCTCCTGCCAAGGGCCCCAGGACGAGACGGGAACCCGGGCTGCCATGCCCCGTGGCTCGCAGGGCCTGGGGCCAGCCCTGTCGGCTGAGCCAGGCGCTGCTGCTGGGAGGCCAGGGTCTGTCCCCAGCGGGCTGACGTCCTCTGCTGCTTTCGGCCCGGCAGCTTGGAGCAAGCCCCGGAGCAGGGCTGGAGTGGGAAGAAAGGTGCCAGAGCCCCCTTGGCACCGCATGGTGCAGGGAGTGTCAGCATCCACCCTGCCCCACGTGCGCCTCCCCCCCCACTGCTGCGCATCTTCTGCCCTTGGCCGTGGACTTGCCCCTCGGGAGCGTCCTGCTTGCTGGGCAGGGCAGGGCAGGGCAGGGCAGGGCAGGGGAGGGCAGGGGAGGGAGAGCAGGGCGCTGGTGTCAGGGTGCCCCCTCCCCCACCCTGTGTCCCACCTCCACAGAGCAGAGAGGGGGCACAGCAGGACTTGGGAGGGAGTTTGCTGGCTGCTCTGGGGAGTGGTGCAGGGCCAGGGCAGAGGTCAGCCTCCTTAGCCCCACTGCACCCCACCCAGGAGAACACCAGCAGGGCCCAGCTGGAGCCCACGTCCCAAACTCCTGCCCCTGCCCCGAGCACCCCGTATCCAAACGCCGTCCCAGAGCCTGCTCCTAGAACCCCCTCCGGCACCCCGCCGGCCTGCCCCACGCTCAGCCCAGAGCCCCTCTCGCACTCCAGATCCCTAAACCCTAGACCAGAGCCTGCTCCTAGAACCCCCTCCGGCACCCCGCCGGCCTGCCCCACGCTCAGCCCAGAGCCCCTCTCGCACTCCAGATCCCTAAACCCTAGACCAGAGCCTGCTCCTAGAACCCCCTCCGGCACCCCGCCGGCCTGCCCCACGCTCAGCCCAGAGCCCCTCTCGCACTCCAGATCCCTAAACCCTAGACCAGAGCCTGCCCCCAGCCCTCTGCCCAGCCTGGTGAAGGGGGGGAGGGTGGAGCGAGCAGGGGCGGGGCCTCAGAGAAGGGGGGCGGGGGCGGGGCCAGGGGGGTTATACTTGATGTAGATCTTGGGTTGCGTGTGAATTCAAAAAGTGATCTCGTGCCCCGGTGCCTGGTCCTGCCGGGAGGGCCGGGCCCAGCACTCGACGCCTCTCGGGGTCGCCGGCAGTTCTAGGATTCTAGGATTAGCTGGGGCAGGGACACAGGAGACTCCCTGGGCTGGAAGGCAGGTGCCCGGCTCTGCCAGCTGCCTCCGTGCTGGGGGCTGCCTGGGTCTGGACTGTCTGGAAGCCCCGGCAGCATCTGGGGGCTCAGCGTCCCCCCTGCGCCAGGAAAGCCCAGGCACCTCCGGCGGCCCAGCTGCTCTGCGATGGACCACGGGTGCCATCTAGCGGCCGCTCCCCAGCACAGCCAGGCCCCGAAGCAGAGGCGGGAAGGGAGGCTGCCTGGGGATGGGGGTGCAGGGGCAGAGCAGGGCTCCACCCCAGGTGGGGCACCAGGCTGGGGGCGGGAAGCTGAGGGGGCTGGGCAGCGGGCCTGGCTTGGGCAGAGACGCCAACAGGCCTTTGGGGGCTCCAGGCAAGGGGCCCGGCTCTAGGGACAGGCCCGGTGGGGACAGGGGGCAGAGCCGCTGGCCTGGACGTTCCCAGCGTGGCTGCTCCGGGCTGGGCAGGAGCTCAGTGCCCAGCAAACTGGCCGTGTCTGGGGCTGTGTCTGGGGCCGTGTCGGGGGCCGTGTCGGGGGCCGTGTCTGGGGCTGTGTCTGGGGCTGTGTCTGGGGCCGTGTCGGGGGCCGTGTCTGGGGCTGTGTCTGGGGCCGTGTCGGGGGCTGTGTCTGGGGCCGTGTCTGGGGCTGTGTCTGGGGCCGTGTCGGGGGCCGTGTCTGGGGCTGTGTCTGGGGCCGTGTCGGGGGCTGTGTCTGGGGCCGTGTCTGGGGCTGTGTCTGGGGCCGTGTCGGGGGCCGTGTCGGGGGCCGTGTCGGGGGCCGTGTCGGCCTCTGGCCTTGCACAGGATCCTACCGTGACAGCGCAGGAGGGGCCTGGTCTCGAGGGGGTTGGGAAAGAATCCAGGGGTGTCAGCATGGTGTGTTCTGGAACCGTTCCGCACGCGGATGGAAGAGATTAGAGGGAACAGGGGCTGGGCGGGGGGGCTGGGCGGGAGTTGGGATGGGGAGCTCAGGGCTGGCATGGGGCTGGGCAGGAGTCAGGGGGCAGGGGGCTCAGGGCTGGGCGGGGGGGCTGGGCGGGAGTCAGGGTGCGGAGGGGCTCAGGGCTGGGCGGGGGGGCTGGGCAGGAGTCAGGGGGCGGGGGGCTCAGGGCTGGGCGGGGGGGCTGGGCGGGAGTCAGGGGGCGGGGGGCTCAGGGCTGGGCGGGGGGGCTGGGCGGGAGTCAGGGTGCGGGGGGACTCAGGGCTGGGCGGGGGGCCTGGGCGGGAGTCAGGGTGCGGGGGGACTCAGGGCTGGGCGGGGGGCCTGGGCGGGAGTCAGGCTGCGGGGGGACTCAGGGCTGGGCGGGGGGACTGGGTGGGAGTCAGGGTGCGGGGGGGCTCAGGGCTGGGCGGGGGTCAGGGTGCGGGGGGGCTCAGGGCTGGGCGGGGGGGCTGGGCGGGAGTCAGGGTGCGGGGGGACTCAGGGCTGGGCGGGGGGCCTGGGCGGGAGTCAGGCTGCGGGGGGGCTCATGGCTGGGCGGGGGGGCTGGGCGGGAGTCAGGGTGCGGGGGGGGGCTCAGGGCTGGGGGACTGGGCGGGAGTCAGGGTGCGGGGGGGCTCAGGGCTGGGCGGGGGGGCTGGGCGGGAGTTAGGGTGCGGGGGGGCTCAGGGCTGGGCGGGGGGGCTGGGCAGGAGTCAGGGTGCGGGTGGGCTCAGGGCTGGGTGGGGGTCAGGGTGCGGGGGGGCTCAGGGCTGGGCGGGGGTCAGGGTGCGGGGGGGCTCAGGGCTGGGCGGGAGTCAGGGTGCGGGGGGGCTCATGGCTGGGCGGGGGGGCTGGGCGGGACTCAGGGTGCGGGGGGGCTCAGGGCTGGGCGGGAGTTAGGGTGCGGGGGGGCTCGGGACTGGGCGGGGGGGCTGGGCGGGAGTTAGGGTGAAGGTTGATTCACCTGCCTCTCTTGCACGTCTGCCAGGTGGGGTTTTAGTTTCCTGCCATTTTGCAAAGGCCGTTTTGTGATAAAATGGGGGGGGGGGTCGGCCGTCCGCGTGGCAGCAACGCCGAGCGCAGCGCCGCTCCCCACGGATCACAGGGTGTGACGTGGGGGGGGGCCTTGCTGGGGCTGTGGCCACCTCTGCTGTCTGGAGCAAGACCCAGCAGGGAAGGGGGGAGTCATTATGCAAAGGGGGCTCCAAACCTGTCTGACCAGCCACCCCCCTTGGGGAGAAACAAAGGGAGGTGGATGCTGCCCTGGCTGGGGGGCAGGGCTGGAGGAGAGGTGGTTGGTTCCTGTCTGGAAAGCAGGGGAGACGGAGCTGGGGAGGGGGGCTGGGACTCCCCCATCTCAAGGGGGGCACTGAGGCCTCTTAGCCCCAGTTCCTGTAACCAGATTCCATCTGTGCTGGGCTGTATCCTGGAGGAGCAATAAACTCCCCTGTTCTACTGGCTGGTGCAGTCTGGTCGTGCCATTACGGGGGTGCAGGAGACGGGGGACCCCAACGCGCCGTCACACTGGGGTTAATTGCATGTTTGCAGTAAATCCACAGGCGAGAATTAGCATCCTCACAACAATAGCTGCAGCTCCGGCGTCTCTCGCCACGCCCCTCCCAGCCCCCAACTGCGGCTCCGGCGTCTCTCGCCACGCCCCTCCCAGCCCCCAACTGCGGCTCCGGCGTCTCTCGCCACGCCCCTCCCAGCCCCCAACTGCGGCTCCGGCGTCTCTCGCCACGCCCCTCCCAGACCCCAACTGCGGCTCCGGCGTCTCTCACCACGCCCCTCCCAGCCCCCAACTGCGGCTCCGGCGTCTCTCGCCACGCCCCTCCCAGACCCCAACTGCGGCTCCGGCGTCTCTCGCCACGCCCCTCCCAGACCCCAACTGCGGCTCCGGCGTCTCTCGCCACGCCCCTCCCAGCCCCCAACTGCGGCTCCGGCGTCTCTCGCCACGCCCCTCCCAGACCCCAACTGCGGCTCCGGCGTCTCTCGCCACGCCCCTCCCAGCCCCCAACTGCGGCTCCGGCGTCTCTCGCCACGCCCCCTCCCACCTGCTCTAGTTGGGGTATTCATGCTGTCTCTATCCCCTGTCTGTGTTCCCTCCGGCGCCCGCAGGCCCTGCCGTGCGTGGCCCTCCAGCGGGGCTAGGGGCCCTGGGAGTGCTGTGGCCTGCTCCGAGGGACCGGGCAGGGCGCTGCTGGCTAAGGGATTCACAGGTTTCTCCTTCTATCCCATCAGAAACCAGGAGCGATTTGTCAGCCATTGGCCCCGCCCTGCTGCGGGCTCGGCCAAGACTGGCTCTGGGGATGCTGCCAAGAGCCCTCAAGGGCCGGGGAAGCTCCCGGACGAGTCTGATGATGGAGCTGGGGCAGCATGAGGACAGGCAGGATGCCGTGGACAGTGCGCAGGAGGGGTGCCAGCCGGGTACAGGCCATGGCTGTGCTCTAGGGCACAGGGACAGGGCGCAGGGGGGATGGAGGGGTGCCAGCTGGGTACAGGCCATGGCTGTGCTCTAGGGCACAGGGACAGGGCGCAGGGGGATGGAGGGGTGCCAGCTGGGTACAGGCCATGGCTGTGCTCTAGGGCACAGGGACAGGGCGCAGGGGGGATGGAGGGGTGCCAGCCGGGTACAGGCCATGGCTGTGCTCTAGGGCACAGGGACAGGGCGCAGGGGGATGGAGGGGTGCCAGCCGGGTACAGGCCATGGCTGTGCTCTAGGGCACAGGGACAGGGCGCAGGGGGATGGAGGGGTGCCAGCCGGGTACAGGCCATGGCTGTGCTCTAGGGCACAGGGACAGGGCGCAGGGGGATGGAGGGGTGCCAGCTGGGTACAGGCCATGGCTGTGCTCTAGGGCACAGGGACAGGATGCAGGGGGGATGGAGGGGTGCCAGCCGGGTACAGGCCATGGCTGTGCTCTAGGGCACAGGGACAGGGCGCAGGGGGATGGAGGGGTGCCAGCCGGGTACAGGCCATGGCTGTGCTCTAGGGCACAGGGACAGGGCGCAGGGGGGATGGAGGGGTGCCAGCTGGGTACAGGCCATGGCTGTGCTCTAGGGCACAGGGACAGGGCGCAGGGGGATGGAGGGGTGCCAGCTGGGTACAGGCCATGGCTGTGCTCTAGGGCACAGGGACAGGGCGCAGGGGGATGGAGGGGTGCCAGCCGGGTACAGGCCATGGCTGTGCTCTAGGGCACAGGGACAGGGCGCAGGGGGATGGAGGGGTGCCAGCCGGGTACAGGCCATGGCTGTGCTCTAGGGCACAGGGACAGGGCGCAGGGGGATGGAGGGGTGCCAGCCGGGTACAGGCCATGGCTGTGCTCTAGGGCACAGGGACAGGATGCAGGGGGGATGGAGGGGTGCCAGCTGGGTACAGGCCATGGCTGTGCTCTAGGGCACAGGGACAGGGCGCAGGGGGATGGAGGGGTGCCAGCTGGGTACAGGCCATGGCTGTGCTCTAGGGCACAGGGACAGGGCGCAGGGGGATGGAGGGGTGCCAGCTGAGTACAGGCCATGGCTGTGCTCTAGGGCACAGGGACAGGATGTAGGGGGGATGGAGGGGTGCCAGCTGGGTACAGGCCATGGCTGTGCTCTAGGGCACAGGGACAGGATGTAGGGGGGATGGAGGGGTGCCAGCTGGGTACAGGCCATGGCTGTGCTCTAGGGCACAGGGACAGGGCGCAGGGGGATGGAGGGGTGCCAGCTGGGTACAGGCCATGGCTGTGCTCTAGGGCACAGGGACAGGGCGCAGGGGGATGGAGGGGTGCCAGCCGGGTACAGGCCATGGCTGTGCTCTAGGGCACAGGGACAGGGTGCAGGGGGATGGAGGGGTGCCAGCCGGGTACAGGCCATGGCTGTGCTCTAGGGCACAGGGACAGGGCGCAGGGGGATGGAGGGGTGCCAGCCGGGTACAGGCCATGGCTGTGCTCTAGGGCACAGGGACAGGGCGCAGGGGGATGGAGGGGTGCCAGCCGGGTACAGGCCATGGCTGTGCTCTAGGGCACAGGGACAGTGGCTGCAGCACCAGCTCCTGGGAAAGTGGGGAGGGGCCCAGCCCAGAGCAAGGCGGGATCATAGATCACTGGAACGGGAAGGGACCTTGAGAGGCATCGAGTCCAGTCCCAGCCCTCACGCAGGACCCAGCACCCGGCCTAGACCATCCCTGGCAGGCGTGTCCCACCTGCTCTTCAGTGTCTCCAGGGACGGAGAATCCACAACCCCCCAGGCACCTTTCCCCAGTGGGCAACCACCTGACAGGCAGGAAGTTTTTCCTAATGTCCAACCTCAACCTCCCTGGCTGCAGCTTAAGCCCCTTGCTGCTTGTCCTGTCCTCAGAGGCCAAGCAGAACGATTCTTCTCCCTCCTCCTTGTGACACCCTATTAGATACCTGAAAACCGCTGCCACGTCCCCTCCCAGCCTTCTCCTTTGCAAACTCAACAAGCCCAGTTCCTTCAGCCTCCCCTCACAGCTCGTGCTCTCTGGGCCTTTCATCGTTCTTGTTGCTCTTCTCTGGACCCTCCCCAATTTCTCCGCCTCGTTCCAGAAATGTGCTGCCCAGAACTGGACCCAAGACTCCAGCTGAGCCCAACCAGCGCAGAGCAGAGCAGAGCAGAGCGGGAGAACGACCCCTCGTGTCTGGCTCCCCACTCTCCTGTTCATGCCGCCCAGGCTCAGGTCTGCTTGTTTTGCAACGGTGCCGCACTGTTGGCTCAGGTTCAGCTTGTGGGCCACTCTGAGCCCTGCATCCTTTTCTGCTGGACTCCCCCCTAGACAGCCGCTTCCCGTTCTGCACCGGATTCAGAGAACGGCGTTGAACGGGCTCTGCCCCGCTTGGGCCAGGTCCCTTGGGGTCCCCAGGGCCCAGAGCTGGGCAGCAAGGTGCTCTCCTGGCCAGGCTGGTGGGTGTATCCTGGCGGGCTCCCCACATGAGGTTCCATTGGAGATCGGGGTGGTCCCCGGGGGCTGTGCAGAGCAGGTGTCTTGAGCGATGGGCGGCCCTGCCCCTCCACACCTGCTGGCGGGCCCCTCGGCCTGTCAGAGCTCGGCCGTCCCCCTGTAAGCTCCCGGGGGCAGGGGCCGTCCTGTCTCCCGGGCAAACCCCCCACTGGCCCTCGTGGCGAGAGCAGCCGCGCTAAAGGCAGCAGCAGCAAAGCGCAGGGCAGGCCCGAGCCCCACACGGCACCGGCGTTAGCCCCGGGGAGTCTGGGCCTCCTCCTCCACCCCGCAGCCGCCAGCGCTGGGTCCTGGCAGACTCCCTGCCCCGGGCTGGCTGCCCCTCTGCTCCGGGGACTGGCGTTGGCTCACTCCCCCCCCCAGGCGCTACCGCCAGTGAGGGGTTTGCCTCTCATCGTAGAGGGGGGAGCGAAGTTCCCAGGGGCCCTGGCCTCTCGCCTTCCCCGCCACAGGGCATGTCTCCAGCCCGCCCCGCAGTGCCCCAGGGAAGAGCCTGCCTCCGGGTGAGGCCGGGAGCAGAGCAGGGGGCCGTGGCTCGGGCGCCCGGTCGCTGGAGCACAGCAAGGCCGGTGCCGGCGGTGGGACTAGCGGTGCAGGGTGGTACCGCCTGCTCTGCAGCCCAGGCCCAGCAGAGCGCGCTGTCTGCTCACCAGACCCACTCTGGCCCCGCATCCGGCTTTGCTCTGCCCTGGAGGACACAGGCTGCCCTGCAGCCGGGAGCCAGGGACGTGCCCAAGGAGCAGCCTCGGCCCGGTGCCAGCATCCGCCGGCTGCAGGGAAAGGACGAACCCCCGCGGGGAGGGCAGAGGCCTCGCTCCTCAGACTGGGCCATTCGCAGCATGGCATGGCCGGACGCCCCTGGCCCTGGCTCCCCGGCGGCGTGGCCCACTGGGCTGAGCACAGGCCAGGGACCCAGCTCTGCGTCTGGCCTGCAGGCTGAGCAGGGGTCACCTCCCTAGGCTGCACCTCAGTCTCCCCACCTTTGAAATGGGGCTGGGGCATGGACCCCCCTTTGCACAGAGCCTGGGCAGCTGCTGGGCAAAGTGCCGCCCACCAGCTGTGCCCCGTCCCCCCGGGCATCGCCTGCTGTCCCGGGCCTGCCAGCTGGGGGGGAAGGAGAGGGGCACGGCCTTCGTTTCGCCTGGCCTCCTGCCCAGATCAACGCCTCTTCCAGCCACAGCCCAGTTCTTAGCAAACCGTGCAGGGGGGTGGCGCATGCCCCACGACCCCCAGGAGGCGCCCTCTGGCTCGATACAAACTGTGACGTAGTGGGGGTACTTGCTGGGCTGTGGTGACCCCTGCTGTCTGGAGCAAGACCCAGCAGGGAAAACCTCGCTATGCAAAGGTGATGCCAAACTGGTTGAACCAGACACCCCCCATGGAGAGGAACAAAGGAAGGTGGATGCTGCCCTGGCTGGGGGGCAGGGCTGGAAGAGAGTTAGTTAGTTGCTGTCTGGGAGCATGGAGGAGACAGCCTAGGGAAAGGGACTGGAGTTTAGGGGCCCAGTCTCCCCCATCTCAAGGGGGCCTGAGGCATCCTAGCCCAGCTCTGTGACCAGATTCCATCTGTGCTGTGCTGTATCCTGGAGAGGCAATAAACTTCCTCTATTCCACCGGCTGGTGCAGTCTGTTTGTGCCATTTCGGGGTGCAGGAGACGGGGGACCCCCAACGCGCCGTCACACTGGTGTCAGGAGCAGGATGCACTGCACCCCGTGGATGGAGCTTCCAGCGGTGAGCGACAAGGTGCTGTAGAAGCAAGAGCCCTGGAGCCAGGCGTGCTGGAGACAGAGCGAAGCGGTTCCTGGGAATCGTGGGGCGCTGCAGCACTAGACTGGTGAGTCTGCACCGAGGGTACCAGCGGGCAGATGGCCTACGCCCAACTCTTGAAGGCAGAGCTGGTTGGGCTGTGCAGTGAGAGAGGCCCCTTTCCCTAGGCTGTCTCCTCCATGCTCCCAGACAGAAACTGACCAGCTTCAGCCCTGCTCTGATCCCGCTGTCCGGAGCAGGAGAGAGACAGTGACAGAGCTAGCAGCTCGTTCCCATGCACCCCACCCAGTGCCCTGCGCCCAAGTTGCTCTCCCGCTGGAGCAGGGTGGCTGCAGTGTGCGCGGCCTCCTCGTGCACAGCAGGCACGCTTGCCACTCTCCAGGCAGAGGCCATGTGTGTCTGCGAGGGAGTGGCCGTGGCACAGCCATTCTGAAATGTACCAATCCGGATCTGCATCTCGCCTGCGCCGGGGCACTACACAACACTGGCCACGCCCCGCGGGTCCCCGTGGAGCCGGGAGGCCGTAGGCTGAGCCGCGCCTCCATTTGCCACGGCCAGTTTGAAGGGGCTCTCGGTGGTTGCCGAGGTCCAGGAGCGCGTGCCATGGATTTTGTGCAGACAACGTGTCCCAGACACCCGGCTAATCCCTCCCCCGCAGAGCGATGGAACCCGCTCGCCCAGGCTTAGGGACGGGGGCGCCTGTTGTCAGCAATTCTCTCCAGAGCTGACAAGATAAAAGCTTTGAAAATGACGTTTTCCCTCAGTTACTGCTGAATGAAACCAAGATGGCCCGGTCGGTCACACGGGGCGGAGGGGAGGGGAGGGGAAGAAGAGATGGACTCCTAGCCCAGTGCAGCTGGCAGGGACCTCGCGAGGTCATCGACTCCGGTCCCCTCTGGGCAGGGCCCAGCACCGTGTGACCAGGGCCTGGGGCCCGTTTGCTTGCGGCTGCGGGTGGTTTAGGGTTACGGGGGCTCGACGTGCGGCCGCAGGTGGGATCCCTTGACCGTGGCCCCAACGGCGAGGCAACACGCTGGGTTTTAGAAGTTCAATGCCTGGCCCGTCATTGCTCATTCAAAGTGCTGGCGTGTGGGTGGAAATCGGGTACATTCTGCGTTTTATTAATATCCGCAGAACCGCCTTAACTGGGGCCTGCCTGTTGTGTCGTCTGGCCTTAATCTCGGTATTCATGCCGGTCAGTGTGAAAGGAGCGATTTGCATATCTTTGCATATCTATTTGCATGTCTATGCAACCACACTGAAGCTGTGGCCCTTGGCATGTGCTGTGAGTATCACCGTGGCCCCCGGGGCTTCCAAAGTTGGGTAGCCCTGACCTAGCCCATCCCTGGCAGGCGTGTGTCCAACCGGCTCTTCAGTCTCTCCAGGGTGGGGATTCCACCCCCCAGGCAACGTATCCCGGTGTCACCGCCCGACAGGCAGGATGTGTTTCCCTGAGCGGCTGTGCGGCAGGGAGGCAGCCGCAGTCCGGGTGTTGCGAAGACCAGCTCCGTGCGGGGGTGACCAGCGCTGGAGTTCGGGCCACGCGTGGGCCAAGCCCCGGAGAGCGAAGGGAACTGGCAAAGCCACCAAGGGCGAGTCACCAGGCCCCGAAAGCTCCTCGAGGGCCTGCGACCACTCCGGCACGGCCACCAGTAGTGCCTGGCGCCACTGGGGGTGGAGTCGGGAGCTGCCTGCGCCCGGCGGGGGCTGAGTTAGTGACTGACACTGGGGCTGTGACTGGGTTGCGCTGTCAGGGGCCCTTTGCTCTGGAGAGGCAGTGCGGGGCCCAGTTTGCCTGGGGGAGGTGGGGAGGGTGGACTGTCCCAGGGAGGTGTCTGGGGAGCAGGCTGCCCCAGGGAGGTGGGGAGGGTGGACTGTCCCAGGGAGGTGTCTGGGGAGCAGGCTGCCCCAGGGAGGTGGGGGGGATGGGCTGCCCCAAGGAGGTGGTGGGGGAAGCAGGCTGCCCCAGGGAGGTGGGGGGGGCTGCCCCAGGAAGGTGGCGGGGGAGGGGGGACTGCCCCAGGGAGGTGAGGGGGGTGGGGGGCTGCCCCAGAGAGGTGAGGGGGGTGGGGGGCTGCCCCAGAGAGGTGGTTGGGGGGGAGCAGGCTGCCCCAAGGAGGTGGGGGGGGCTGTCCCAGGGAAGTGGCTGGGGAGGGGGAATGCCCCAAGGAGGTGGCGGGGGAGGGGGGGCTGCCCCAAGGAGGTGGCCACGGGCAGGTTTCCAGGGGCAGGTGGCTCAGGGGGTATTTGCTGTGGGGTTCTGAGGCCCCTGCTCACTCTGGTCTCCCCCTGGAGCCAGGTGGCGAGACGTCTCCAGCGCGAGCCGGGCCTGTGGGGACGCTGAGGGTGCTCGGGTGGAGGAGCCTGGCCCAGCGCCCAGGGGGCAGTGCGGGGAGCCGCACCAGGGCGAGGGGTGTGATGGGACCCAGTGCGCGACGGGGCGGCACCGTGCAGAGCCATGGGCCCTAGAGGCTTCCTGGTGCTGCTGAGGAGGACATGGGGGGGCCTGCGGGGGTCCCCATGTGAGAACGCAGGAGCGGGGGAGGTGCCTGCAGGTCTCTGGGTCTGGTCGGGCAGGAAGAACTGACGCGGTCTCAAGATGTCTAGACGACACCTCCCTGTCGACACAGAGACGTAGATTACTCCATCAACACTGCTAATGAAACAGGGATTTGAATATCCCCCGCTTCTGTCACGTTACTGAATATTAGGGAAGCAGCCAGATCACTGCTACACCCATGGGGCGGGGGGCCCCAAAAGTGGCACAAAGGGGGCCATGTGAGGTGTCAAATTGAAGCCTCCTTTCTTCTGATTCGCTATGTGCTATTCATGTGATTGCGCAATGTCTGCGTGTGACGTTATGAGCATGTACTCTGTGAGTACCGAATATTTCTCTGCATGGGGTTGAGCAATGGGCCAGGAATGTTTGCCAATGGACATGCTAACGAGCAAAGCTCTGGAACAACGGCCCTCTCTAGGCCAAGGACACACCTCAAGAGTGGTGACTCACACCTAAGGGCTACCAGCAGGGGACAGGGATAGGCCACAGACCAGGTGACCTGCTGCAGCCAAGAAGAGACCAGGAAGGAGGGATAAAGATGCCATGTGGCTGACTCCATGTGGTCTCCAGATCTGCTCCTGACCCCAGATGCAGCCTCGCCGGGAAGAACCGTGGACCCATCCTAACCTAGGATGTGCAACAAGGACTTCTAAGCCAGCAGCTATAACATCTCTGCTAGGAAGATGGGAGAACTGGGAGATTTGATGCATGTAACATATGATACTTTAACAACCTCACTCTCAGGCTTTTCTTTATTGTAATAATAAACCTTTAGATGTTAGATGCTAAAGGATTGGCCCAGCGTGATTTGTGGGTAAGGTCCAGAGGGTAAATTGACCAGGGATCTGTGGCTGGTTTCTTGGAACTGGACAGGACTTGTTCGGGGTAGGTGGGATTGGGTGCTAGGACCCCTCCCCCCGGTGTATGAGGCCCGGGGCCATCTGGGGCACGGATATTGCTGGGGTGTCGGAGGGGTTTTGCTCGGGAGGCTTCAGGCAGGTTGCTGAAGCGCTCTGTGGGACTGGTTTGTGGCCTGTTTGGGAAGGTCTCCAGTCTGGGGGCTGTAAGGAGCCCCGGATTTGAGCAATTCGCCCTGAGCGGACGCCCTCAGCTGTGCCCAGACACGGCCCGGTCCGTCACAGCTTCATTAGAATAAACATGGCTGCCACTTTTTGAAATGGAGCTTTTTCGAAAAACCCCGGCAGTCTAGACTTGGCTCTGTGGAAAATAAAGCCTTTTTCGACAGATCCTGTGAACCTCGTTTTTGGAGGAATCCAGGAGCTGGTGGTGACCTTGGTGGTCAGATACTAGGTGTTGGGGTATCTCACCTCATGGCCCACAGGGCCCACGTCCTGGTGACCCCCACCCTGCAGGGCTCTCTCCACTCAGCCACATCCCCGTCCTGCACGGCTTGTGGCTACGATTTTAGAGAGGATGACGGTTCCTTTTCAGACACCTCCCCCTTCCTGCAGGGACACTGTACAATGTTGCAGCAAGCGCCAAGCGAACCGGCGCGTTTAGAGCCCCCGGGCCGCACAAAACGGCAGCTGCGCCAGCCGGGCACCGCCGGCTCCCCCAAGGAAGCCCAGGGGAACTGCAAGGGGCTGTCCTGCTCTTCCGGCTCCTGGGCGCAGGCCCGGCCTGCCCTCGGCGTGAATGATTTCTTTCATCACTCCCGGTTCCACGTTATTTGTCATCTGCGAAGCGACTGCGTTGAAAGACGGCTCGAAGCGTTTGTGCAGGGAGGGCAGGGTGCTCGGGGCCGGCGCGATGCTCTCTGTGCCACCGCCCGGCCGCCCCCACCGCCCAGGGCTCCGGGCTCTGACAGCCCGACGAGGCGCGCACACAGAGGCTTGCATGATGTATGGGGGTGTGGACGTGCATGCGCGTGAGTGGGGGCGGGGAGCAGGTCATATGAATTTTAGCGTGATGAGGCACCTAAGAACCCCACTGGGACATGCGGGGGGAGGGGGCCGTTAAAGCGGCCTTGGGCCCACAGCTCTGTGCTGCACACAAATGTGGACTTAGAGCCGATCGATGGTGTGTGTTTTCTCACCCCGAGAAATGGAGTATGGATCCGGGCAGGCATTTTAGTGGGACTTTTTATCCTCCTATCTATTGCAGGGCAATGAACGCCGGTCGTCAGAGCCTCTCCAAGAGCCAAGCCGTGCTCTGCCGCGGGGCTGATATACGGCCCACTCAGGACTCGTCGCACGGCCCCGGCTGGCAGGAAAACAAGGGTGGAGAATCAATTCTTCAGCAAGTGTTGTTTGATTTTGACATAAAAGCCTGCTCGTCTATATTCAAAACCACGGCTTCAGCATTTCCCCGCCAGCAGGCTCGGCGCTGGGGAGCTTCGGGGACAGTGGGCAGCAAGGGAAGCCAAGGCAGGTGGAAGGGCTGGGCCAGGAGAGGGGCTGCAGTCCCAGTGGGGAGGGAGGGAGGGAGCAGAGTGGCCGTGGTGCCGTTTGCACGAAGCCGGACCCGGCGCGTCACGTTGGTTTTGGCAGCCAGTTTTCTTTGCTTTGAACCGTGGCGTAGAAAGTAGCCGAGCCACGTATCTCAGCGTGCCCCACCTAGCAGCGACCCGTCCCCGCTGCCGTGGGCGCTGGGAAGGCGGGGATCCGGTGTCCAAGGCTCCGCCTTTGATCTCGTGCAATGCCTGGTGCCTGCACCTGGAACGATCCAGGAACTAAACGTAACGCAAGGGCGGCTGCGAACCAAGTAACCCCGCAGCTGAGGGGCCTGGACCCAGCAGTGGTTCAGCGCGGAGGGTTGTGACGGCGCATCGGGGTCCCCCGCCTCCTGCACCCCCGTAGTGGCACAAACAGACTCCCCCAGCCAGTAGAACAGAGGGAGTTTATTGCTTCTCCAGGATACAGCTCAGCACAGATGGAATCTGGTTACAGGAACTGGGGCTAGGAGGCCTCAGCCCCCCCTTGAGATGGGGGGTGGCTGGGCCCTACAATCCCAGCCCCCTCCCTAGCTCCTTCTGCCCGGCTTCCCAGACAGAAACTAACTAACTCTCTTTGGGTCTGTCTACACTACCCCCCTAGTTCGAACTAGGGTGGTTAATGTAGGCAACCGGAGTTGCAAATGAAGCCCGGGATTTGAATTTCCCAGGCTTCATTTGCATGTTGCCGGGCGCCGCCATTTTTAAATGTCCGCTAGTTCGGACTCCGTGCCCGCGGCTACACGCGGCACGAACTAGGTAGTTCGGACTAGGCTTCCTATTCCGAACTACCGGTACACCTCGTTCCATGCAGCGTAATGGTAGTTCGGAATAGGAAGCCTAGTCCGAACTACCTAGTTCATGCCGCGTGTAGCCGCGGGCACGGAGTCCGAACTAGCGGACATTTAAAAATGGCGGCGCCCGGCAACATGCAAATGAAGCCTGGGAAATTCAAATCCCGGGCTTCATTTGCAACTCCGGTTGACTACATTACCACCCTAGTTCCAACTAGGGGGCTAGTGTAGACAGACCCTTCCAGCCCTGCCCCCAGCCAGGGGCGGCATCCACCTTCCTTTGTTTCTCTCCCTGGGGAGTGGCTGGCCGGACAGGTTGAGACACCCTGGCCTAGTGACTCATCCCCTGTCCTGCTGGGCCGTGGTACAATCAGCAGCCAGTGGGGGTCACCCACAGCCCAGCATAGCAACCAGCAAGGTACCAACACTACGTCACAAGGGTCTCGGCAGATCGCTCCTTCTAAGGGCTCGGCCCTGGAAGGTTTTCTGTCTGACAATGAGCTGGTGCCTGGTGAAAATAAGAAAAACGGCCGAGGTCTGGCTGCGCATAAGCCCTGGTGGGCAGACGACTGCCCAGTAGCCACGGCACCAGGCAACCGGCCACGGAGCCCTTTGGGAACTGAGGTCAGTGAGGGCCTCGGCTTGTCCAGGGAGACCCAGGCGCTGCCCCTGGCGTTGCGCTCAGGGTTGGACAGACGTTCCCCAGCTGAATTTCGGGCTCAAAGCGCCGGAGTGCCCAGAACGTGCAGACGAAGCGGCGCCTTCCTGATGTCCTTTGCTACACCGACCTGTGCGAGACAAGGTCTGTGTTACGTCCTGCCCTCCAGGCCACGGCTGGGCCTGAGTTCGCACGGACGCACGTCGCGCCCGATGAGCGTTGCTCACAGCCCATTCGAAAGGCAAGACTTCTGCAGAACCCCTGCTAAGGCGCGCGCCTGCAGAGCCACGCCCAAAACATCCTTCCCCGCCCACCTCCTCTGCAGAGCCGCGCGGCAGGTGGCTGCTCCGGCAGGGGGGCCGGCTGAGATGGCGTGGCGGGGGGCCTGACCTGCCATGGCCATGTCGTGGGCGTGGGGGAGGCGTGCTCCGGTGCCCAGGGCTGCAACATGGCAGGGGAGGCCACGTCCAGTTCTGGTGGCTGGAGCCAGGAACGGGGCCTGCCACGTGGCGGGGGCGGGGGGGGGTCTGTGGCCGGGAGCGTGTGTGCATGAATGACGTGGGTGCCTCGGTGGCGCATCCAAACAGCGCCCATGCGCTCAATACGGGTGCACAAGCGGAACCTGGTGGGAACTCCTCGGGAACCCGGGGCTCCTGACACTCACATGGGAGCTGTGGGCTTTGACTTCTACATCACCGATTAATTCCGATTGTCATGTAGCTCTTCCCCCAAAGCGCGTCCCGGGGGCTAGCCACGGGACGTGGAAAGCCCCGGCCTGGCCCGCCACGACCCTGCAATCCTCAAGTGGTTTGGGAACAAGAGCTTGAGAGCCACTGGCGCCCGCCGGCACAGTCGCCAGGCCAGGGCGGGGAGGCCGAAGGACGTCTGGCTGAGCACGTGGGGCAGGCGGCGATCCCGCCGTGTGCAGCAGCCAGTTCTGTGCCTGTTCCGGCCGTCCCATTGCCTGCCCCCGGGGGGCCTGCTCCGTTCCCGCTTGGGTTCGGAGAACTCGGCAGCACAGCCTGGGGAGCAGAGCGCTGCGGCCACGGGAGCCGCTGGGGCCTCGGACACGGGGCAGCGGTCTGTCCTGGGGGTCAGGATGGAGCTTTTTGGGTGCTCAGGGCTGCCCCAGTCAGGCCCCTCCCCCACGCCATGCGGTTTTATCTAAACCCCAACCCCCACTGGGAGCCTCACCGGGGATTTCCAGACTCGGCACAGGAAACCTGCGTTTGCCTCAGGCTGGATTTGCCCCCACGGGCCAGGCCTCAGTGCCCCCGGGATGCGGAGGGGCATTGCCAGGACGGGGGGAGGGGGGTAGCCATATGCACATCTCAGCTCACTCGCTTCTGGAACCCTCCGGACCTCCGGGGACCAGAGGTGGAAATAACTTGGAAGGAAAAGCGCCCGCGGAGGCGGCGTGTCGCGCTGGCACCCGGGGCGTGCGGGGGTCAGGCTGGACACGAGGCTCCTGGAGCGCTGGGCAGGGTGCCAGGTGTCCGGGTTTGAACCGGACAGTCCAGTAATGGAGCTTTCTGTTCGGGAAACACAGTGAGAAATAGAACTGAGGAAATACCAGTGTCGGGTGTTTTCTCTCTCAGGCGCGATGTCGATTGTGATGTCGTGTCAAGCGTGTCCGGGATTTCTGTTGAAACCGTCTGGGACCAGCGCGGGGGAGGAGCAGAAGGAGCCTTGGTGTTGGAATCGGCAAGTTAAAGAGTCCGCCGCGGAAAGGAAGCGTCACCGCCGAGACCCGGCAGGCCCGGGCTTGCGCCGCGGCGGCACAGAGGCGAGAGGGAGACAGGCGCGTGTTGTGGCAGCCAGAGCGTGGCTGCGAGGAGCCCATGCCGGATTCGCAGGCCAGGAGAGGGATGTGAGGGTGGGACGTTGCCAATACACACGCCTGGAGGGGTTCCCAGGAAAGAGGCAGGAGGGAGGAGCGACGAGGCTGTGAGCCAAACCCAGGCCTGGAGGAGGAAGAGGCTGCAGAGGCACTGAGGCAAATGAGCAAGGGGCCAGGGGAGCCGGCAGCGGATGCTGAGAAATCATTGGCACAGGAGGCACCCAACAGGCCCAGTCTGGCGGCTGGGTCGGTGGGCGACTGGCGGAGAAGCTGGCCTGGGAGCGGGACCTCGGGAAGGCTGTGGAGCCAGCGCCAGGACCGGACACTGGTGAGGAAGAGGCGAGTCAGCCTCAGAAGCGATCAATGCCTGGCACTCCAGAGCATCGTGAGGAGCCGCGCTCGCCGGGCCCTGCAGAACGTCACTGGCAGCCCACGGCCAAGGGCACATCCAGTGAGGAACGTGGCAGGTCGGGGCGGCGCCACCCAGGAGGGCAGGCCCTGCTGCCAGCCGCCGGCGAAAGCTGCTGCTGCTCCCGTGTGCCCCGCGCCACATGCACCCCCGGCCGTGTGCTCCGTTCTGTGCCAGGCAGCGTGGCCCAGGCCAGAGGCGAGGGAAGGTGCCGCTCTCTGGGAAGCGGGAGGGCAGGTTGGAGAGGCAGCGGGTGCAGGCAGCGGGCTCCAGCTGCTGAGGCCGCTTGGCACAGGCGCCACGTGGTTCCCAGAGCCACGTGGCCTTTGGGAGGCCCACGGAGCTCCTCTGTCTCTGGCCGTGGACTTTGGAAAGGGGCTCTGAGCAGGCGGCGTGCTGGGCTCACAGCGAGGCCTCCTCCTGGGGCGGGACCGCATGCCCAGCCCGGGAAAGCTTCGGAAGGCCCATGACCGCTCCCAGGCCGGCCCTGCCCCTCTGCAGGTCAGGGCGCCGCGGGGTCTTTTTCCCATCTAGCAAAGCCTGAGCGCCGCCAGGAAGAGCCGGCTGGTGCGGATGGGAGGCAAGGCCATTGCCTTCCGCCTTGGGAACGGAGGCCGCACGGCACGGCCTCTTGCACCTCCGGAAGGACCCACCCAAGCGTGGCCAGGCCTGGCGTGGCCTGCCCACCCCACGGCAGAGGAGAAAGCACCACTGCTCGGGGCCCCAGGACTCCTGCGGTTCCTGCGTGGCAGCCGGGAGCGGCAGCATGGACTTCACCGGGGAGCCGCAGCGCTAAAGCCTGAGCCTCTGCTGTCTGAAATGCAGACCGGCTCCCCACACTACTGCACGCCAGCTCACGGCCCCCCCAGGACGGCTGCTTGTGGGGACGTGGGGCCCCCGCTGACCAGCGGCTGCAGACACGGGGCCCTGCGCTTGCAGAAGCGGCCGGAGGACAAGAGGCAAGATCTCTTCTCCACCGCTGTCTCTGCCGTGCTGCCCTGACACCAGCCCTCCTGGCTTTGTCGGGCGGAAAGGCCCCTTAGCTGGGCTTGGGGCTGGTCCTCAGGCAGCTCACCCAGCATGGAGCCCCCCACCCCCATGCCTGGCCCTTTCAGGACGGGGACGGATACTTGGCGAGGTGCTGGCGACGGTCTCCGCTGAGCGCCTGTGGCGGCGAGGGGCTCCTCCGCGCTCGTGCATGGGCGGAAAGGGGAGGATGCGAGGGCCGTGTGTGCCTCCCAGGAGGCTGGGCTTGTCCCGTGGCTTGGGGAAGACCCTTGTGGCTAAGGCGGCAGGCGGCCCATCCATGCTGGGGGTCAAATGCCGGCAAGACGTTGGACACAGACTCGGCTTTTAGCTCTTGGGCGAGAAACGGGAACATTCTGGCATTTTCTGGAAAGGAGAAATCCCGGCTTACCGTGGGGAAGACCAATTGGATGCCACGTGTTAATTCACGTCATTGGCCAAGGGCAGGACATACAGACCAGGCAGGGGGCTCTCTCGTGCCTGGCCCGGCTCGAAGGGCATTGTGTGCGTGCGTGCGCGTACATGCGTGTGCGTGTGTGTGCGCATGTGTGTGCGTGCGCGTGCATGTGTGCGCGCGTGTGTGCATGCGCGTGCGTGCGTGTGTACCTGTGTGTCAGTGAGTGTGTACGTGCGTGCATGTACCTGTGTGTGCGTGCGCGTGTGTACGTGTGTGTGTGCGCGTGTGCGGTTGAGGCGGGAGTGCTGTAATTGGAGGGAGACGCAGCGTGCGGAGCAGCAGGGCCTGCAGAGGGCCCCCCGGCGCTGCTGGATTCATTGTAATTCTCCTGGACGCGACGGCTTTTTAATAATTCTGTGTGATCAGCTCGGCTCTGAAGGTTCCTCTCCACGAACAGGAGTGAAGCCGGCTCATCAGGCCTGTGCGGCCCCATCATTATTCCCTGGGCAAAGGTCGCTGATAAAAGGTGAGCCGGCCGGAGCCAGCTGGCACCACTGAGTGTGTGTTTTCCTGTAATCCCGCTCCCAGGAGAGGGGAGCAGGGCAGCTGGCATGTGTTCGTCTCCTGGGGCCAAATTCTGCGCCCTGCTCTGCCCTCACGCAGGCAAACTGCTCTCTGGAGACAGCGGATCCTGGCTCGTCTCGCTGCCGTCACTGCTCTGCGGGCTCAGCAGGCGGCTGTCCGGGCCTAGAAACGCAGCCGGTCCCGCTCCGGAGATCTGCCGGCCCGGGAGAGGAGATGGTCCGTGGGGTGAGTCCCTTGGCAGGGCTCGTGAGCCGGGAGCCGAGCTGGTCCCTTGACTCTTCCGCTGAAAAGGGTTTTGTGGTTTTGGTCTCGTCAAAAATATTATTCTTGCCAAAATAAATTGGTTTCCAGAACGCGCAGGCGAGCGTGGCGGGAACGCTAACGTTTCCGATTTCGGACAGCCCGGGGGGCGGGGTTTGAGGGTCACCTGACATTTTCCAGGGGCGGCGGGTGCTCATGGCCTGACCTGCGCCATTGAGAATTCAGACTCAGGGCCACGGGGGCGGGAGCAGGGCAGCATGGACCATGCCCCGGATGGGTGGGCTGGGGAGACGAAGGGCCCAAGGAGCTGGGTGGTGGGTGGAGCCGAGGGCCAGAGCCAGGCGTTCCCGTCCTGTGCGTGCGACACGGTGCGGGGCACTCGGTCTGGCATCCCCCCGCCTTTCCACCTCGGCGACGGCCCACGCGGCCGACAACATCCCTGGGAGGGCTGCAGCCCGCGGGAATTCTCCCGTTTTACGGTGGCGGGTTCCAGAGTGGTGGGGGTAGGAAGTGGGATTGTAGGCAGCCCATGTCGCGTGGGAGCAAGAGGCGGAAACCGCATGTGGGCCCACGAAGTGGCTGGAAGGAACCGCCTTGCGCCTGCACGTGGGCCCACGAGCCAGTCAACGGGCAAGTCCCCAGTCGCCCGAGGATTTTCAGTGTTTGCCAAACCCCTTTGCTGGGGGCTATTTCCTGTCTTGTTCCTCGTCTTCTCTTTGTGCCTCTGTGCTAATCCGAACTAGCTAGTCCGTGCCGCGTGTAGCCGCGCGGCACGGAGTCCGAACTGCCGGCATTTAAAAATGGCGCCGGCCGGCTTCATGCAAATGAAGCCCAGGAAATTCAAATTACCCCTCCTAGTTCGAACTAGGGGGGTAGTGTAGACATACCCTTCATTTCCTGGGGGCCGGGGGGGGCTCTGAGGTGAGCTCGCAGTGCTGGGCACGTGGCCACGACCTTGACCAGACAGGCCCGAGTCTGTCGGCTTTCGACTGTCTAGATCCCTGGCTCCGGGCCCACAAGGTGCCTTGCTCCCTGCAGCCACAGTAGCCATGCAAAGCGAGCGGCAGAGCAGCAGCGCCCCTCAATGCCTGGGTGCTACAGCGTCCTGGTCGGAGGCCTTATGCGCTGGCCTGGCCCTCTGCTCAGGGGCGACTCACATGGCCTCTTCCCAGGCAGCCCTTGGCCAGGGAGAAGGTGCTAAGGGTGCAGCGAACGCCCGGGTGGGCCAGTAGCAGCTTCCCCGTGCACGTAGGAACAGACCCTCCCCTGGGACATCGCCAGCAGCCGGAGCAGAACGATTCACCAGAGAGAGCGCGGCTCAGTCTGAGCCACGAGATTTCCCAGGGTCTGCGCAGGCCGTTCACAAACGGGAAGAGAGAAGATTCGACAGATCCGCTCCGCCCTGTGAATCGTGCACCTAGGTTGGTCTTTGCCCCCCCAAAAGCACAGCCCTGCCAGCAAGGGAGGGAGCTCTGGCAATCTCCCCCTTGCAGAGGCGCGGCGAGGGCGGCAGTCTGCAGCAAGCGGAGTCCCGTCGGCGGGGGCACTCAGGAGCCTGGGAAAACCCACCTGCTTGGGTGACGGTTTCAAAGCTGCTCGTCCTTAAATGGACAATGGGCTGGAGATAAACAAACCGAACCAAAGCCCCTTCCAGCTTTGCAAGTGAAAGATGCTGCTTCCTGATCACTAAGATCCTTCGCAAATTGACTTCTAAAAATAAGACACTTAATTAAAGGCGTCTGTTCTTCTGATGCTACTCACAAGAGTTAAGTCCGGGAATGATAAAGGGACACTTTGTGATAATGTATTCGGGGAGACTTATCTTCCTCATAAAGGAATTCTGAAAGAACCAAGAATGTAATTGCATTATATTTATGTCAATTCTCTTCTTTAACTCAGCTGCAAATGAAGTATTCGGTATTGAACTGCAACCCATTTTAATTTACAAACCCGGCTCTGCTTTCCTCAGTAGTATTGCAACTAATGAAAAATGACTCAAAGGAACAGATTTTTCCATATGAATGCTCAGATAGACCCCAAACAGGCAGGCGCATGAATGAAGCAGCTTCCAGTGGCTCAGGCATTTTCTAGGCTAAGAAAAGAGACTAATTTTAGCTTGTTTTGAAACTTACCGAGAAGTGCGGCTGCAGTGGGCTGGCTCTCACTGCTCAGTTCCTGCATCCCCGTTCGTGCAGGGTTTTCCTTTCAGCCCTGCTTGGCGTGTGGCTGCCCTGAGAGGTTGTGCGGTGGCTGGAGGCCGCCAGCGGAGGGCAGGGAAAGAGCCCAGTGTCAGCCTTGTGCCCCTACACTAGTGCCTCCCTGGTGTCAACCTTGTGTTCTGACACTAGTACTTTCCTGGTGTCAACCATGTGCCCTTACACTAGCGCTTCCCTGTTGTCAGCCTTGTGCCCCTACACTAGTGCCTCCCCAGTGTCAGCCTTGTGCCCTTGCACTAGTGCCTCCCCAGTGTCAGCCTTGTGCCCTTGCACTAGTGCCTCCCCAGTGTCAGCCTTGTGCCCTTGCACTAGTGCCTCCCCAGTGTCAACCTTGTGCTCTTACACTAGTGCCTCCCCAGTGTCAGCCTTGTGCCCTTGCACTAGTGCCTCCCCAGTGTCAACCTTGTGCCCTTGCACTAGCGCCTCCCCAGTGTCAGCCTTGTGCCCTTGCACTAGTACTGGCTCCTCCTCCTTCCTCGCACATCACTGTGCCGTGAAGCCTCCCTAGCACACATTCCCCCACTCCTGCCCCAGTACAAGGCGGCTCCTGCCAGCGTGGATGGCCCGGCACACCTGGGACCTAGGCCGAGCGGCTGCAGGAGCAGGGTGGCAGGAGGCCCCCGTGGAGCAGCACCCTGCAGCTGGGAGCCAGAGTGGAAGGAAGGGAGGGTCCCGTGCGGGCTGCCCTGGGCGCGGTGACCTGCACGGGGCTAGGAGAAGCAGTGGCGCACAGCGGTGGTATGAGCCCGCCCGGGCCTGGCGTCTCAGAGCTGTGATGCCCGCAGCCGGCAGCTCTGGGAGCCACGCCCGGCCGTTGCTGACAGAGCGGCCGCTGCCCCGCGCACCACCTGGGACAGAGCCTGCCAGGGCCCCGGCCTGCGTCTCCCCGGCTAACGTGGCAGAGCTTGTGCCTCACCCCGCAGGGCTGTCAGGAAAGCCAGGCCGTGCCGGGGCCCCGCCGGGCGCCGTGCCGAAGCTGCGCGCTAATCCACCTTGATGTTCCCAGCCCCAGAGGCACCCGCGTCCCGCCAGCCCCGGCCATTTATTATCGTTTATTTACAGGAGGCAGATTGTCTTTTGACCTTTCTATCCCTGCTGGAGCAGCTCTGGAGCGGCTGTTCTAATAGCTTGCCGCACGCCGGAGGAATGCAAACGGCTCTGGCTGGCCGGCGGCAGGGAGGGTGGAGATGGGCCCCCGGGGGCGTGAAACACGCTGCTCTCTGCGTGGCGCACGTGGGCACGGTGCCAGGCGGGGCAGCGGGAGGGGCTGTCCCACCTCGGCCCCCCCCGGCAGAGTGGAGGATGCGCCCCCCTCCCCCGGCTTCTCCTCCACACTGGCCTCCCTAGGACGTCCTGGAATCTCCTCCGGGCCCACGCGTCCCCGGGCCAGGCGCTGCCAGCCAGGCACTGCTTTCCACACTGCCGGGGTGGCGGTGGCCTCCCCTGCTCAGCCCTGTGCAGTAGCCACGTCAGCACTGAAGCGACCCCTCCCCCGTGGGCGGCCCCGTAGCCCGGCTCACCTCCCTTCGGAGGTCCCCGGCGTCCCCGCGGCTGTGGGGTGAGGCTGCCGCCCTGGGAGCCCCCGTTCTGCCCTGGGCCGCACACGCTGCGTGTTCTCGCGCTCTCTGGGGAGCCCTACCGCACGCTGCTGCCTGGCAGGAGGGGCCCTCCTGTGCACCCCCAACCCTGGCCCTGGGGTCACAGGTGCACTCAGCCGGGCAGAGCCACCGCACATCAGCTGGCACCAGGTGCCACCGGCAGCTCTACTAGAACCCTGGCTCAGAGCGCCCCATGCCCAGAGCAGCCTGGCTGCATGTCACTACACCGGTCCCAGTCCAGCCAAGCGCCAGCACTACGGCGGGTGTCCCTGGCCTGTGTGCCAGGGGCTGGGAATGGGTGACGGGGGAGGGATCGCTGGATGATTCCCTGCTCTGGGCACCTGGCCCTGGCGGCTGTGGGCAGACCAGACCCTGGTCTGGCCCAGCCTGGCCACTGGGGTGCTCTGTTCACAGGGTCTGGCAGCATGGGCTGATGTTATTGCCACGTTGTGTGTCCAGCTGCCGTTCTGTCACCCCGGCTGGGACACGTGGAGCACGTCCATGGACCAGCTGCTCTTTGAATAGAATAGCCTGGAACGCACGAGACACTAACCAGTCCCGGGAAACACTCGGCGGCCCCTGCCTGCTTTGTTACCTCGCCACGGCAGACACAGGGGGCTGGATGCGTCTGAAGAACAATGCGAAGGCGACCAGTCACAGACCGGCAGGTACAGAGAGCCCAGACTTCCATTGGCAGCGACAATATCAATGCTGCATGATTTACAATCTCCGGAGCGCTTTCTCTCCTGGCAGCCGAGCATCTGCTTCAGGCCGGCTCTGAGCCGGGGTGTTTTAAATCTGTCCTTGAGGATTTAATAGAGTTATCGAGGGGGCACAAACATTGATTGATTCATATTGACTTGTTGGGCAGACAGAGTCTTGCACGATTGTACCGAAGTGGAATGTTTATTATAGGGAATTTGATGATTCACCTGTATCCACGCTGAGCTCATTGTTAAGGGCAAAATGTAACAGCAAGCAACAAAGCCGCCTCCCAAGGCTAGCGGAGCTCTGCTTTGAAAAGCCTCCCTGGCGTTCCATCTGGATCTAAGTGATCTGCAGTCGGTATCTTACAGCCGAGCGACTCGCCCAGCAAAGCAATCCTGGTTCCCAGCTGCCCCCGCCAAGGACTGCGGGAGCTTCCCTGGCGGCAGTTGGGGCTTGATCACTAGAGGGTGGCTTTGTAATTTCTCTAACACACGCAACTTTGCATGGCTCCTAGACACCCTTCCATCCTGCTTATGGAGCCATTCCTACAGCAACGCCAAGGAAATGTGGCTTTGTTCCTTCCTAGAGGCGCTATGAACCCCAGAGACAAGCAAACAGGATGCTAAGAATCATTCAAGAAGGGATAGAGAATAAGACAGAGAATATCTTACTGCCTCTGTATAAAACCCTGGTACGCCCACATCTGGAATACTGTGTACAGATGTGGTCTCCTCAGAAAAGATCTACTGGCATTAGAAAAGGTTCAGAGAAGGGCAACTAAAATAATGAGGGGTTTGGAACGGGTCTCATATGAGGAGCGATTAAAGAGACTGGGACTTTTCAGCTTGAAAACGAGAAGACTAAGTTGGAGATCTGAGAGAGGTCTATAAAATCATGAGTGGTGAGGAGAAACCGAACAGGGAAAAGTTATTTACTTGTTCCCATAACATAAGAACTAGGGGTCACCAAATGAAATTAACAGGTAGCAGATTTAAAACAAACAAAAGGGAGTTTTTCTTCACACAGCGCATGGGTGGCCTGTGGAACTCCTCGCCAGAGGATGTGGTGAAGACCAGGACTTTAACAGGCTTCAAGAAAGAACGAGCTAGATTCCTGGCGGTTAGGTCCATCAGCGTGTATTAGCCAGGGTGGGCAGGGATGGTGTCCCTCGCCTCTGTCAGAGGCTTGGAATGGGCGAAGGGAGAGGGAGCGCTTGAAGATTCCCTGTTGTGTGCCCTCCCTCTGGGGTCCCTGTGGGCAGACAGGACCCTGGGCTGGCCCCGTGTGGCTGCTCCAATGTCACTGAACCCAGAGTCGGATTCTCCAGCAGTGAAGTGTGAGCATTAAGCTCTGCGAACGCAGTGACCAGGGTCCTGCTGCCACAGGTGGGTTCTCCCGCACTTAGAACCAAAGAGCCACAGAACACGAGGACTGGAAGGGCCCTCGGGAGGCGTCGAGTCCAGCCCCCTGCCCCCACGGCAGGACCAAGCACCATCCAGACCATCCCTGGCAGGTGTGTCCGACCTGCTCTTCAATATCCCCAGCGACGGGGATTCCGCATCCCCCCGGGCAATTTACTCCAGTGTTTAACCCCCTGACAGGCGGGACGTTTTCCCTAACGTCCAACCTCCACCTCCCCGGCTGCAGTTTGAGCCCCTTGCTGTACCCTGCAGTGCACACAGAGCGTGGGTGGCTGTGAACCACGGTGCCACCTCCCCCTGCTGACCCGCGGGCGGAGAACGGGTCTGAGCACCCGCGGGTGCCACTCACGCGGGCTCTCGGACGCTAGCTGGCTGCGGTTCGTCGGGGCCAGCCCTCTGCCGTGGGCTACTGCAGGTCTGCGCTCCCCTGGGAGCTGAGCCCTGTGTCAGTGCCGTGGCTTTCTCCAGCCGCCAGAGCGGGACCCGAGGCGAGCGGGGCTGCTACTGCAGTGGACTCGCGCCCCGTGTTGGGCTGGGGGTCACCCACGTGCTCAGGGTCTAACTGCTCCCCAGATCTGTGTGATTTCCAGCTGGGCTTCTGCTTGGAGAGAGACTCAGAAAAACTTCCAGCTGAGCTTGCAGCACAAACTCCAGCGCAGAGCAGCGGGTGCAGGGCAGCTGGCCCGTGGGGGGCGGGGCTCGTCCTCCATCTTCCCAAGCCCCCCACCGACCCCCAACCATGGCACCCTCCCCTCCGAGTACGGCCCTGCCGCAGTGCCCCCACATTCTGGGGTCCTCCCCCTTTAGAGAATCCCAACCCCCCGTGCCCACCTTGCCTCAGTGACTCTATTGCCTGTCCTCATCTAGCCCCTGCCACAGGGGCAAACTGCAGTCTGAAATGGCCACTCATCCATGGCAGGGGGTGTGAACCTGCCGCCTTTTCCTGTGTCACGTTACTGAATTTGAGGGGAGCAGCCAGATCCCTGCTGCACCCATAGGTGGGGGTGTTGGCCCCAGAAAATGGTATAGAAGGGGCCATGTGGGGTGTTGAATAGAAGCTCACTGGCTGCTGATCCTACGTACGCTGGTCATGTGATTGTAGAATGTCTGTGTGTGTAGGTAGGAATCTGTAATCTGTGTGGAGACTGAATATTTCCCTGCATGTGGTTGAGCATTGGGCAGAGCCCGGCCTATGGACATGCTAATTAGCAAGGCCCTGTGGGACAATGGCACTCAATGGGCCAAGGACACACCTAAAGCATGAGGCTGACACCTGAGAAATGCCAGCAGGGATAGGCCGCTGGCCAGGTGACCTGCTGCAGCCAAGAAGAGACCAGGAAGGAGGGATAAAGAGGCCATGTGGTCGACTCCATCTTTTGTTCTCAGCTCAGCACTTCATCCCAGACACAGCAGTGCAGGGATCGAAGAGCCAAGAAGACCTGTGAACCCATCCTGATCCTAGGATGTGCAACAAGGACTTTTAACCAGCAGCTGTAACATCTCTGCTAGAGCCTGCATCGAGAACTGGGAGATTCGATGCATGTAACGTACTGTACTTTAACAACCTCACTCTCATGCTTTTCTTTCTTGTGGTAATAAACATTTAGAGGATAGATGCTAAAGGATTGGCCCAGCGTGATTTGTGGGTAAGGTCCAGAGGGTAAATTGACCAGGGATCTGTGGCTGGTTTCTTGGAACCGGACAGAACTTGTTCGGGGTAGGTGGGATTGGGTGCTAGGATCCCCCCACCTGTGTATGAGGCCCGGGGCCATCTGGGGCACGGATATTGCTGGGGTGTCGGAGGGGTTTTGCTCGTGAGGTTTCAGGCAGGCAGCTGAAGCGCTCTGTGGGACTGGTTTGTGGCCTGTGTGGAGAGGTCACCAGTCTGGGGGCTGTAAGGAGCCCCGGATTTGAGCAATTCACCCTGAGCGGATGCCCTCAGCTGTACCCAGACACAGCCCGGTCCGTCACACCCTGCTCTGGCTTCCTCCCTGCAGCTCTAATATCCTCAGACCTTGCTTCAGGCCCTGCAGCCTGGGAGCTTGCCTGGCCAGAGCTTCCCCTGCTCTGCTCTGCTCTGCTCTGCTCTGCTCTAAGTCATAAACCCTCCAGCTTCCCTCCACAGCTGAAGCAAGAGTGAATCTGTCCCCACCCCTCCAGGAGCCCTCATTTATACAGCCCCAGCTGGGCCCTGATTGGCTCTGTCTGCCTCAGCTCCTGGCTCCCAGCTCCAGGCCTCTCCCAGGGCTGGGTTTAACCCTTAAAGGGCCAGTGCGGGGCAGACGCCGTGCCACACCGCTGTTAAGACGGGGTTCCCCTCTCGGTGGCTGAGCTGAGCCGGTTGGGGAGACGCCCTTGTCTCAGCACCCGACGCGCAGCTCCCTAGGACCTGAGGGGGCTGAGGCTCCGGCTCTGGGGCATGCACCTCACGGGCGGCCCTGGAAGGGGAAGCTTGGCCGGCTGCCTGCGGGCTGGCAGGGAAGTGGACACTGGTCCCCCTCCGGAGGAGCAGCGCAGAGCTGTGGGGAGGGGCAGGCGGGGGAACGGGGCTGGCAGCGCACGGGGACGTTCAGGAACGTGGCCCTGCAGGCGCCGTGGCTGGCGGAAAGCAGAGACAAGCCGCAGGACGCAGGCTCGACCCACCCGCGTGCTGCTGGGGTGGGCTGCAAGGCCGTCCGGGCGCTTCCCTCTCAAAGCCACTCTGAGCCCCTGGCTGCATGAAAGAGCCCGGGGCAGCCTGGCCCTGGGCGGGGGCACCGGAGTCCTTGCCGAGGTGCCACAGGGTGTCTGGGCTGAGCTGGCAGCCGCAGGGTTCATCCTTCCTGGGCGGGCAGGGCACAGGCGGGCGTCCCTCAGACCGCCCAGCGAGCTGGAGGAGCGGCGGGCGCGGAGCCACCTTCGGCGTATTCAATTATTCATCCCTGGCTGTATTGGATCTGCAGGAACCTCATCCCCTGCCTTCAGGCACGGAGCCTCCTCGCTGCCGCCGGCACCCACCCGGGACCTGCCTGCTCTTCTCGCCAGCGTCGGCCCAGCCCCTCACTGCCACCCCAGAGCCTGCCCCGGGGCCGCTCCCTGAGGCTGCAACGCTGGCGATGGGCGCTCGGGACGGCCGGCTCATCCCGTTCTTTGCCTCCTCCAGCAGGTGCTGGCGCAAACCCAACGCACCTCGGAGGCAGCACCAGCAGACGAGCCAACACCACAAGGCACGTGCCCGACGGGCAGCGCACGGCGCATGGCTGGCCTCGTTCCGCCTGTCCTCCGGCACCACCCGCCATCCCACGCCTGGGCTCTGAGTCTGTGCGGCTCCGGGGGGCCGTGTCCCAGTGGTGCTGCACAGCGACCCCCCAGCGGGACAGAGGCTACCGGGCGCTCACTGGCCCGCAGCAGCCAGCACCGACAGAACCCGCATTCCGATCCGTTGGGCTGTGAGAGCCACGTGGCCGAGGCCGCGTGCACCAAGAGCCAGACGGGGGCACAGGCCACGTTCTCCTCAGGGATGGACAGCGCTCCGGAGACGTCTCACACAAGCAGAGCGACACCTGGACACAAGCGGCCCCGCCCTGAGTGCTCGCTAGAGCCGTTTACCCGGGGAGCTCCCCAGTCAGGGGATACCAAACTGTGCCAGGATCCCCGGGGTGCAGCCTGGGATTGTGGGACCACTGGGCCCCTCGCTCGCCAGCCTAGGCGGGCTCTCACCGGGCTTTCCCAGTGACAGCAGCAACCCCCTCCCGGGGCTGCTACCCCTCAGGGGTGCCGCGTGCGGGGGCCTATGTGGGCAGCTAGATTGCAGGGATGCGGCCTGAGCCGCTCATAAATCACCCAGGGAAAGGACCAACCAGATCCCCCATTCCCAGCCCTGTACCCCAGCAACTCAAGAGCGGCTGTGCCAGCTTATCAACTTCCACAGTGGGAGTGGACGTCCCCAGCCTTCGCAAAGGGGCGTGGCCGGGGCAGAAGGGGCGTGGCCGGGGGCAGAAGGGGCATGGCCGGGGGCAGAAGGGGCGTGGCCGGGGGCAGAAGGGGTTGGAAGCAGCCAGCCCTCAGCACTGCCCGGAGCATCGTGCCCCCCAGCCCTTGGCTCTGCCTGCAGCGCGTAGCGTGGTGCTCCAGCAGCGACGTAAAGGCCCATGGCTCCGATTGCTGCTGCTGCTTTGGTGGTGGTGGCTGGAGCCCTGGGCCCCTTTGAATTTCCGGGCTCCTGGGGAACTGCCCCGTCACCCTCTGTCAGGGCCTGATCCTGAGTGACTCCGAGTGGCAGGCAAACAGCCTGTCGGTTCCCAAAGACGACAAACCCCAGACATCCCCGGGAAGGGCCTGGGCAGCGCGGGGCTGAAGCCGCTGTCTCCCCCCCCCCCCAGACGGGGCTGCTCCTAGCACACAGGTTTCGCCCTGGGCCAGACTCCTCAGCTGGGGTGTCCGGCCGTGGGCCTGTCGGCGTGGGTGCGGTGCAGACGCGGGGCCCGGGGCTGTCTGATGCCCTTAGCCCACGTCTTGGAGACCACACGTCCCGGCACGGGCGGGGCCCTGCGGCGTCCCTGGGCCGGGCAAGGGAACAGTCTGGCTGGGGCTGGCTGGTGATGGTTGTTCTACCCGCCTGGGCGCTGGTCGTCTCCATGGCGACTGCCGTTGGGGAGCCCGGACCTGGGGGCTCCTCCAAGCAATCGCCTCACACCCAGCAGGGCCGTGCTGTGGCGGTCTCCAGTGGAAATCGAGGCAGGGCCCCTCACTGCCCCGGGAGCCCAGGGCTGGGCAGCTAAGGGCAGAAACAGCAGCCTCTTGGGGGCCCACCGGTCACAGGCAGCTGCTGTCTCAGCTGGAGGAGCTGTCAGCCGGGCGGCCTGCCCCGGGCCCGACGGGAGCAGAGCCTCCTTCCTGCCAGCTTCTGCCTGCCCGCGGGGCTGGACTCCCGTCGCTGCCGACCCTGCCCCTTCCCTCCACAGCTCTCTCTGGGCCAGCCGGCCGCCATGCCGGGGGGGTGCTGCTGCCAGGCTGGGCTGCGTGTGGCCTGCAGGGGAAGGGCCTGGGGTCGGGGCTGCCCTGCCTTTCTCTGGCTAGTTCCATGGGGGGACCCCGGCCCTAAAGCCCAGCACCCCACACAAACACCCTGGTCCCGGGGAGCGCTCAGCTCAATTGTCTGTGGAGGTTAGGCTCCTACGTGCCTCTTGTGAGGATGAGGTGTGGGCTCCTAAACCCGCTGGGCACTGCACCACCGACACGCCTTTAGACCGCTGGGCCACAGAGGAGCCTGTGGGGGAACCAGGAACTGAGCCCATCTCCTGAGTCCCAGCCACAGATCTGCCCTGCTCCCAGGGCGCTCCGCTGCGCCTGTGCCCATGTGGGGCGGGGGGGATGGCTCGTGTGGTCACTGAGACACATGGCTGATGGCACAAACCCGCCTGGCAGCTCGGGTGTCGGCTGCATTTAGCAGCCGGCAGTGGGGCGCCCCCCGAGCTGGGCGACCGTCACTCCATGCAGTGCATCGGTGCTCTCGCTCTGCAGGCCTCACCCCGGACCACCAGCAACCTGCCCCCGACCCCCAGGCTGAGGCTGGGGCCAGGGCCTGATGTAAGGGGACTGTCAGCCCCTTGCTAAAACTCAGTGGGAGTTTTTGTCTGGCCAGCTCCCAGTACAAAAAGGGGAAGGGTACGTGAGAAATCAGGGCCCTGAGACTGACAGGCCCCAGGGACAATGGGAAGAGGGCAACACGCCAGCTCAGCCTGATTGACAGGTTGGACAGGCCAATGGGGGAATTAGGAGGCCAGGTCCCATCCTCCCGTCCTCTGTGTAAGCTGGGATTTTCTGGGTCTCTCTGAGAAAAGGAGAGAGAGCTGAGAAGAGCAGCAAGGGGTGCAAGTTGTGTGGAGAGACAGACCTGCAGTGTCAGAGCCAGGCACACACAGCCCAAGGGGTCCAAGCTGTGCCGAGGGGCAGTCCTGCAGCGACAGAGCCAGGCACACCCAGTCCAAGGGGTCCAAGCTGTGCCGAGGGGCAGTCCTGCAGCGACAGGGCCAGGCACACACAGTCCAAGGGGTCCAAGCTGTGCCGAGGGGCAGTCCTGCAGCGACAGAGCCAGGCACACCCAGTCCAAGGGGTCCAAGCTGTGCCGAGGGGCAGTCCTGCAGCGACAGAGCCAGGCACACACAGCCCAAGGGGTCCAAGCTGTGCCGAGGGGCAGTCCTGCAGTGTCAGAGCCAGGCACACACAGCCCAAGGAGTGCAAGCTGTGCTAAGGGGCAGTCCTGCAGCGACAGGGCCAGGCACACCCAGTCCAAGGGGTCCAAGCTGTGCCGAGGGGCAGTTCTGCAGCGACAGAGCCAGGCACACACAGCCCAAGGGGTCCAAGCTGCGCCGAGGGGCAGTCCTGCAGTGTCAGAGCCAGGCACACCCAGTCCAAGGGGTCCAAGCTGTGCCGAGGGGCAGTCCTGCAGTGTCAGAGAGCCAGGCACACACAGCCCAAGGAGCGCAGACCCTGTGTTGAGCAGCAGACCTGTAGTGACCCAAGAGCCAAAGGGGTCAGAGAAGCAACACAAGGAGCTGGAGGCTGGCAAAGTAGCACGGTCTGCAGCTGGGTGTGGTGAGCAACTGGGACCAGCAAAGGGGGAAGAGGCCCTGGGCAGGGAGACGCCACCAGCCAAGAGGCCCTGCAGGCCAGACTTGGAGAGGGATTGTAACTCCAACTGGGAGAGGGGTCCTGCCACCTAGAGCCTGAGGCCGTGTGGTCACTGCCAGAGCAAGCGTATCCAGCCTGCAGCCCCCCTGCAGCACAGCCAGGACCTGAGAGAGCCCTGGGACCTACAAGGAACAGACTGTGAACTGTCCTACACTCTGCAGACTGCTGGGTGTGATGTCCCCGTGCTAGAGAGCGGGGCGGTGTGTTCCCATTTAACCTTTCTCATTTCCCCTTATTCTCTTCTCTTTAATCAGTTGCTGTTTAATAAATTGTATTTGCTTTGAACGGTATGAAATGATCAGCGGGTCAAGAAAGCATGTAGTGTGCAGAGAGCATCCGGAGTGGGGACACCCTAGCTCCTGCCCCAAGTGACTACAAGGTTGGGGATGAAGCCCCAGAAAACCTGGGCCCAGCCTTGTTTGGGATGTTGAGGACTCTGCTACTCAGGAGGGTGGCAGGGAAGCCCTCAGGGTCAGGGAGGCCGTGCGGTAAAGGAAGTGGGAGCGAGGACTCAGATCCTTTCGCTGGCCCATCTCACCGGCGTAGTCCAAAAGCCAGGAAAGTTGCCCACAATAGCGGGGCCATTCCCCCACTTACACTGAGGTTCCCAACACCCATGCAGGCAGGTGCCAGAGAGCACCTGGCTTGGGGGCTAAATGAATGACCAGGAAGGGGGGAAGCCGTCTGACTGCAGCCCCTTGCCACCTGCAGTCCCACCCCTGCTGCACACACAGGCACAGCAGGTGTGCTACCGTGGGCCGGATTTGCCCCATAGATGGGGCTACACCCAGTTAGATTTCTTCTGCTCTACTCTGTGGTGATTAGGCCTCCGCTGTGTCCAGTTCTGGGCACCACATTTCAGGAAAGATGTGGAGAAATTGGAGAGGGTCCAGAGAAAAGCAACAAAAATTATATACGGTCTAGAAAACATGAGCTATGAGGGAAGGCTGAAATAATTGAGTTCATTTAGTTTGGAAAAGAGAAGACTGAGAGGGACATGATAACACTTTCAAGTATATAAAAGGGTGTCACATGGAGGAGGAAGAAAAAAATATTCTCCTTAACTCCTGAGGACAGGCCAAGAAGCAAGGGGCTTAAACTGCAGCAAGGGAGGTTGAGGTTGGACATTAGGAAAAATGTCCCGCCTGTCAGGGTGGTCAAACACTGGAATCAATTGCCCAGGGAGGTTGTGGAATCCCCATCAGGAGACTGTTAGGAGCAGGTGTGACGGTGCGTTGGAGTTTTCCCATCTCCTGCACCCCCGTAGTGGCACGAACAGACTCCACCAGCCAGTAGAACAGAGGGAGTTTATTGCTTCTCCAGGATACAGCACAGCACAGATGGAATCTGGTTACAGGAACTGGGGCTAGGAGGCCTCAGTGCCCCCCTTGAGATGGGGGGTGGCTGGGCCCTACAATCCCAGCCCCCTCCCTAGCTCCTTCTCCCCTGCTTCCCAGACAGCAACCTCCAGACCGACCCTTCCAGCCCTGCCCCCAGCCAGGGGCAGCATTCCACCTCCCTTTGTGCCTCTCCCTGGGGGTAACTGGTAGAACAGGTGTGATGGCGCGTTGGGGTTTTCCCGTCTCCTGCACCCCCGTAGTGGCACGACCAGACTCCCCCAGCCAGTAGAACAGGGGAGTTTATTGCTTCTCCAGGATACAGCTCAGCACAGATGGAATCTGGTTCCAGGGCAGGCCTAGGATGCCTCAGCCCCCCTTGATATGGGGGAGCCTGGGGCCCTAAATTCCAGCCCCTTTCCCTAGGCTGTCTCCTCCATGATCCCAGACCGAAACTAACTCACTCTCTTCCAGCCCTGCCCCCCAGCCAGGGCAGCATCCACCTTCCTTTGTTCCTCTCCTGGGGGTAGCTGGTCGGACAGGTTGAGAGACCCTTTGCATAATGACTCATCCGCTGTTTGCTGGGCCGTGCTACCAACGGCAGCCAGTGGGGGTACCACAGAGCCAGCATAGAAACCAGCCCGATACCCCCACTACGTCACAACAGGTCACCTCCCTGTCCCATCAGCTACTCGGCTGGGCCGTGGTACAGGCAGCAGCCAGTGGGCGTCACCCACAGCCCCAGCCAGCAACCAGCAAGGTACCCCCACTCCGGCACAGCAGGATAGACAGACTCCTGTCAGGGATGGCCTAGGTAACACTTGGTCCTGCCGTGGGGCCTTCCTGTCCTGTGATTCTAGCAAGGGATGGATCGCTTGAGAGTGCCCTGTTCCGTTCATTCACTGCGAGCCACCTGGCATTGGCCACGCTCTGCAGCCGGGACACTGGCCTGGAGGGACCACTGGTCTGACCCCGTCTGGCCGCTCTCGTGTTCTGATGGGACCTAGCTCCCTGCTGATCTTTGCCACAACGCAAACTGGCCATTTGTTCCTGCTCTAGCCAGCTTCTGATCCAGGAGAAACGTGTGTCTGTCAGCCTACTGGCTCTCTAGCGTCGGTAGGAGCCTCTTGTGTGAGAGCTCAGAGAGCTGCCGGGCTCCAAAGAAATCGTCAGCTGGGTCTCCGCTATCCGCGACTCCACCGACACCGACAAAGGCTTCTAAGGGAGGAGCGACGCACCTTTGCCCTCTGCAGAAACGGGCTGGTTGGACCCGGCCACGGGATGGGCTTGCAGGAGTCTGGCTGTTCTGTTTTAATCAGCGTTTTTGCCAGTTCACCAGCTACGGCTGCAGGGCTCATTGCTCTGGAGGGACCCGATCGCTCCGGCGCCGGGCTAAGATGCACGCACAGCGTTAGCTGCCTGCGTCCTCTGGAACGGAGGGCGTTCCCAGCGAGAGGCTGTGCCGAGCTGCTCCAGCTCTATGCGCATCAGACCCCTTGGCTGGACCAGTGGGGCTCAGGAGCCAATCGCTTTGTAAATTCCATTTGCCCCAGATCTCTGTCCGCCCCCTCGGTCCAGGAGCGCGCCAGCGGCGATGGAGGACTTTCCCCAGCGTTCTCCGCAGGGACGACAGGTGCAAAGAAACCAACTAGCTTCTCAGCACTGCCTGGGCTTCCCAACTGCCCCTGGGAATCCGGGCGACACTGCAGACTCGCGGATCCTTGAGCAGCGTATTGCCAGCCACTCACACTTGAAGGAAGCAAACTTCTGCCTGGCTGGGAAATCGCCCTTCTCCCATGAGATGAGGATGTTGGAGCAGTGCTAGGGCCCATGCACTGCTGAGGGAATGAAGTGAGGACCTTTAATCTCCTCCCTCTTTTTATGCTTTAAACGGCAAGGAAATTCAGTCCCCGTGCCTGAGACGGTGCCATGGCAGGGTTACGCACTCAGCACCCTACGGCAGACAATGCTCAAGCCACGTGTCCCTCCGCAATGCTGAAGTGCTCAGTGTGGCCGTGCTGTGGAGTTCACCACCCTGCTTTCTTGAGTGACGTGTCCCGAGGGAGTTTGCTAACGGGACACTTTAAAGCGTCAGGACTGAGCTACGACCAGTGTGGGAAACTGAACTTTTGCATTTTCTGACTTTAGTGATTTGACCTCCGTGAATTTCCTGCTGCGTTGAGGGTTGGGGGCTGTACTCAGTGCATGTCCACTGCTTGGCTTTCATGTGCGTACTTTGCTTATTTTTAATAACATAGACAGAACCCTTTACATCAATGCCTAGTGCCCCAAAATATCTTATTAACAACTGGCATCTAATATAAAGCATGTGCATTAAATATCCCAGGGAACAATGTCAGACAGAGAACAGGGACTCCATAGCAAACAGAAAGCAAGTAATATCAATTATGTCATGGGTGTACAAAAGAAATCTCAATTAAAGGCCAAATTCTGCTCTTGGGTCTGCTTGGCAGATCTCGGCATGGCATGCTTCAGTGGAGAAGCGTGACAGAGGAGAGAATGTCTTTGGTACAGGCTCTGGGAAGAGACGCTTACGCCAAATCCAGGAATCTCCAGATGAAGGATCGTTTCTTTCTTTTCCTCTTAAGTTTATTCATTCAACAAATACATCGCCTGGCAATGTACTTCTGAGGAATCCAACGCCCTTCCTCCATAGGTGCTTTTAGTACTATTAATGCTTCTGGAATCCCTAGGTTTGGGGCAGAGCGGTGTTCCTCGAGTCCTTGGTGAGTTTATCATCGGAGCTGTCACCCTTCCGACTGGAGGGCTATTCTGCATTCCCCGCAGCAAGCCGTCTTCTTACGCTGGTTCTGAAGCAGCACAGGCAAAGCAAAGCTCGGCTCCCGCCGTCTGGCATGATAACTTGCCTAAGGGTGGGTTGCGGAGGCACCAGGGACGGTGCAGAGAAGAATGGATCGTTCCCCTGCTCCTGCCTCTGTCAGAACGAGAGAACTTCAGGAAGTATTTGAAATTAAATTTCTTTCGGGCCTGTGAAGAAAGCGCTCTGCTGGAAGGACAAATGTGCCGCACGCCGAGGCAGCGCGTGGCGGCTTGTTCTGGAGGAATCATGCATTAACTAGTAGGTGTATACACACTTTCTCTTCAGCGTTCACTTCAAAGAGTCACGCTCAAGAGATTTGCTCTGCGGCTGTGTGGCCTGTTGATTTGTGTAGCAGAATCTCTTACATCCTTCTAAATATTTGAGCTGCTCCCTCGCTTGCAGCCGGTTGCCAAAGCGAGACGCGGTTAACCTGCTTTGCAGCTTTACTTCTGCCTTCCTTTCTGGCCAGGGGCCGTCCCACCCGTGTGGCTGGCTGCTCCCTCTGGGGTCCATGCAATTCCTTGGCCTGTCAGGGTGCTGTTTTGGGTTGGCCTCTGCCATGGTAAGGCTGGTTCTCCACACCTGGCTGATGCCCCGGTTCCTGGGGTACTGGAGTGGCACCTGCCAGCCAGAGCACAGGGGAGAGCATAACCCTCCACTTACGCCAGCCCGACCCCTCCGCCCACACCTGGCAGCTCGCTAGAGCGTCTCACGCCCATTTCCACCCCCAGCAGACACTGGTTCTGCGTCTTTCTGTTCAGCAAACCCTGGCTGCCCCTTTCCCTCCCCAACGTCCCATCGTGTCTCTGCTTCCAGGTGGCCCTGCTGGGCTCAGGGGCCTGGCCCCAGGGATGCTTGCTGCTTGCACGGCAGAGCCGCGAGGAACGGCGCCGGGGGCTTGTTTTCCCAGAGCTCCAGATCTCAGGTTGCGGGAGGCGGTTTCCCAGCTGGTGACAGCTGCCCTCTGCCCTTTCGCACCCTGGCCTCTGCCCGGCGCTGCTGACTTTGCATGTAAACGAGGAGGAGTCGTTCCCTTGTCCAGAGCGGGAAACGCCATAAAGTGAAGGGTTTTTTTAAAAGGAAGGAGAAAAGCTGAAAACAACGTGACGTTTCCTTGGTGCGACTGGGCCTCGGCCGCGTTCCTCAGGGGTCAGTGTTACGTGTGAGGGCCTGAGGGCCACGCTGGGCTGCTAGCGGCTTGCCCTGCCCCAGAGAGCCAGAGAGCTGCGAGTCCTCCCCCTGAGAGCAAGGCAAAGGCAAGTCAGAGAGATGGAGTGTTTGCATGCAGTGTGAGCGGGTGTGTGCGTGTGCGAGGGGGCGCGCGCGCTGCAGAGGCTCTGTGAAGCTCTGCCGAGCACATCCGCGTTGGAAATGCTCTTTGTAGTCGTGGAGGGGAGGCTGGAAAAGCGCCTGCTCCTTCCCCGGCGGTTAATTGCCGCAGGACGGCGTCGGCGGGCAGGCAGAACGCTCGCTCGGGCAGGCAGAACACTCGCTCGGGCAGGCCAGCTCGCCTCTCAAATGACACGAGGGGCCCCGGCTGACATCCAGCAGGCGCAAACCATCGTGCGCCGAACGCCACAACCCGCCGCAAGCGGCTGCTCCCCCCATGTCCACGTGCAGCCCACCAGTGCCTGGGCGGGAGACATGCGCGTGCTGCTGCCTGCTCACTAGTCATTGGCCATGTGCTCTAGGAACTGCCGTCACATACGGCCCTCCCGCTTCTCCGAGGCCAGGCCGCCGGCAACGTGCATGATGCAGCAGCCCGTCAGCCTGCAGCCTGCCATTGGGGACAGAGATTTCAACCCCGGGTTCCTCAGAATCTCCCCTAGCGCTCGGGCAGGCCAAGCGGCTCTTTGGGGGCCGGAACGGGAGCGGTGCAAAGTACTCGACGGCCCCTGGCCTGGGGCGTTGCACTGTGCGCGGCAGCTGCAGCTGTATTTCGCCAGTCGCCTGGAATTCCGGGCACTTTCTACCTCGCCCCTGGGATCTGCATGTGGCAGCAGCTTCGGGCACCGGAAATCTCGCTGCCATTGCCCTGCCTGCTGCCGGTGCTTCACAGACAGGAGGCGTGGCTGCCACCCCGAGGCGGGCCTGAGTGGGGATCTGCCTCAAAGAAGCTGCCTGCTCCACGTGCATTCAGGGCCCTTTCCCGTCGTCCCACAGCCTCAGGGCCGCTCTGTCCTTTCCCATCACCCCCCTGCAGTCTGGGGCTCCTGGAGCCACCCGCAGGAATGGCAGCCCAGTCCCCTTGGCAGGCAGGAGGACTCCAGCAGGCGGGATGCACTCTGGCCTGGTGCAAAGAGCAGCACCGAGCGTGGCATGGTAGCTCCGGCTGCACGAAGGGACAAAGACGAACTTCTCCTAAGACTGGGAACTCTGATCCCCTGATGCAACAGTCACCAAATCCACCTGCCCCTGCCAGTGTCAGAGACCTCTCCCAGCCAACAGCAGAGCAGAAGTCGGGCAGCCAGGCCAGGGCGGCTTGAGAAGGGGCAGCAGTTGCCATGGAGAAGCACCAGAAAAACATGTTATAAAACGAGATGAGCCTGGTGACACGAAGCCTTTGAATTCATATGGAAATGTGGTTTGGAATATGAATATGCATAACTCAAGTACGCTTTATGCAAAACGGGGCAAGCAACTTATTGTTCAAGAGCTTGGGATCCCCTGGATGTCTATATCCTATTTGTGTGCCTGTATCTTTCTGCTGTGGGAAGTTAGAAATGTGACGTGTAAACCTGCTCATTAATCTAGATCTTCTAGTGAAAGCCATTAATGGTACTTAAGGAACTTAATAGCCCGGTACTCAAGGCAACAATCTGTGAATAGTCTTGTTTTTCCCATAAGTCTGGATTGTGATGGGCCCTACAAAGACAGGAGACCAGGCCACCTGGTGCTGGAATCCATCTTGGATTTGGTATTTTTCCATTGGGGTGGGGAGGATGGAACAAAGACTTCCCACCCTGGGGAAATTCTATCTAAGGAATGGGAGGCAAATGATGAGGGTCGACAGCTGGCTTCACAGTCTGCTCCCCACCACAAGAGAAGTGATGATTTGTAACAATTTCTCTCGGTGTATTACCCGACCAACTCTGTGTCTATTCTTGGGGAGATCAGAGCTTCTGGCCCAGCAAGACAGAGGGTGGGTAGGCAGGCTCAGTGGCATGATCAGTACATCGAGTGACAGTCTACAGGGAATCTCTGTGACCCAGCCCATCATACCAGGTGTGACATGGCCACATGCAGCAGGCCTGCTGGGTTGTGACAGATTCCCATCATTCTGCAGCTGTGAGACACAGTGGCCAGACACAATCTCTGTGTTCACAGCTACACCTACTGGGAGGGAGGCAGGGTGGTCACTTGCCTGTCAATGTGCCTTCCTGCAGGTCACAAGTGCCCCCAGCAACTGCCGTGGCTCCCGCTGGCAGCCCCAGGTACAGCCTGACGTGGCTCCCGATGATAGCGCAGGGTACAGCCTGCCGTGGCTCCCGATGATAGCGCAGGGTACAGCCTGCCGTGGCTCCCGATGGTAGCCCAGGGTACAGTCTGCCGTGGCTCCCGATGGTAGCCCAGGGTACAGCCTGCCGTGGCTCCCAATGATAGCGCAGGGTACAGCCTGCCGTGGCTCCCGATTGTAGCGCAGGGTACAGCCTGCCGTGGCTCCCGATGATAGCGCAGGGTACAGCCTGCCGTGGCTCCCGATGGTAGCGCAGGGTACAGCCTGCCGTGGCTCCCGATGGTAGCCCAGGGTACAGCCTGCCGTGGCTCCCGATGGTAGCCCAGGGTACAGCCTGCCGTGGCTCTCGATGATAGCGCAGGGTACAGCCTGCCGTGCCCAATGCACAGACATGAAGCAGGTGCCTGGCAAGTCCTGGGTTCCTGGCGTGTCGAGAGAGAGCAGCCAAAATGCTGTGGGAGCTCAGAGGCCAGAGCTTCGTGTAGCGGTTCCCTCTGCAAGGAGTGGAGGTGTCGGGGGTGGCAGAGCTGCCAGGCTGGCTGCTGGGGGTGGTGAGCAAAGCTGAACAGTGATGGGCCCTGTCTGCTTCAATGCCCCAGGCCCATTCTGTGAGGATTGGCTGTTTCTAGAGCTGGGGAGCAGCTTCCAGGGCAAACCCCTCGGCCCAGAGGCTTGTGCCCTCTGCAGGGTCAGGGAAAGGCAGCTCATCCCGGCAGGCCGGGGCGGGTGGTTACTGGGGTTTCTGCACATGGGGAGGTGTCGCTGCAGAGGATGTTCAGAAAGCCGCGGGGAGAAAGGGGGTTCGGGAGGAGTGTCCAAAGTGCTCCCATGGGAGCCGGCTGCCCGGGCCGCCTGCAGAAGTTCCGTGATGCACGAGGGCGCGCCGCACAGTGCATACTTGCAGAGGGGTTTTGAGAGCTGCCCCGGGACAAATGTTCACTGTGGCTCACCGGGGACTCGGCACTCCCTGTATCACTAATGGCACAGCCACCGGTTCCTCATGCCCAGCCTCGAGCGGGCACCGACTGTGCCCAGCCTCGACTGGGAGCTGGCCGTGCCGCTGACTCTCTTATCACCCCGCTTCCCGACTCGCTACCGCTGTGCCCGACGGGTCTCTGGCTGTGAGACACGCAGGGCACCTCACCAGCGCAGACCTCTGGAGCCTCTTGGAGCCGATGCCTCAGGAGGCGCCGTTGCTGGAGGGTTTCCAGAGGCGGCTGGAGCCGTCTGTCCGGGACGGATTAGACACAACAGCCCCGCGTCCCGGCCGGGCTGAGGCGAGGTGATCCCGGCCGTCCCGTCTAACCTTGGATTCTCATTAGGCTGCGAGCTGTAGCAGGGTGCAAGCGGGAGCGCCGTGTTTGTTTGTTTTGAGACAGAGCGCCCGTCACAGTAAATGCCAGCCGCCCCAGTGCTTGGAATAACAAATGTGCAAATAGCAATTAACAGTCACTTCTTCTGCTCTCATGCAAAGGGCGTAATTAGCCAGTTCCATCTGTTAATTCTACCTGCCACGGTCCAGAGCCGCTCGCCCCAGCCAGAGCGCGTGGCGGGAAGGGGAGCTGATTAAGGGAGCTGTCAGAGGCTTCACTCAGGTACCTCTCAGGTGCCAGGTGTGTGCCATATGGGAGCTCCCCGCTAAGCAGGCCATTGGCCCGGTGGCCTCCTTGCCGCTGCCTGGCGTCTGCCTCACCCTCTGCCAATGGCGCCGTTCCGGCCGGGGAATCTCCAGCAACAGGAGCTCAGCAGACACCATTGGGGCTACGGAGCCTGTGGGGGTAAGTGTCCTCAAAAGAAACCTCCTGGTGCCTGCAGGGCCATCTTGGGTGGACTCTGCTCTCTCCGGCGCCCGCGTGGCGAGGCTGACTCGGCTGTTGGGGAACCCCGGGGCCGGAGAGCAGGAAGCCAGGGGCAGGGGAGGGGGCTTTGCAGAAGCAAAGGGGTGCAGCGGGGCTGTGGGCAGCAGCCTGAGCCATTCTTCCCAGGGCGAGAGGGAGGCAGCTCCGTGTCGGTACTCCTTCACCATTTCTACAAGGCAACTTGGTTCCCTGGCTCTAGCGGCCTCGGCCTCCTGGGTTTTCCCCTGGGAGCCCTGTGACGGACCGGGCCGTGTCTGGGCACAGCTGAGGGCATCCGCTCAGGGCGAATTGCTCAAATCCGGGGCTCCTTACAGCCCCCAGACTGGTGAACTCTCCAAACAGGCCACAAACCAGTCCCACAGAGCGCTTCAGCTGCCTGCCTGAAGCCTCCTGAGCAAAACCCCTCCGACACCCCAGCAATATCCGTGCCCCAGATGGCCCCGGGCCTCATACACAGGTGGGGGGGGAGAGTCCTAGCACCCAATCCCACCTACCCGGAACAAGTTCTGTCCGGTTCCAAGAAACCAGCCACAGATCCCTGGTCAATTTACCCTCTGGACCTTGCCCACAAATCACACTGAGCCAATCCTTTAGCATCTAACATCTAAAGGTTTATTACCATAAGAAAGAAAAGCATGAGAGTGAGGTTATTAAAGTACAGTACGTTACATGCACCGAATCTCCCAGTCCTCGATGCAGGCTCTAGCAGAGATGTTACAGCTGCTGGTTTAAAAGTTCTTGTTGCGCATCCTAGCATCAGGATGGGTTCACAGGTCTTCCTGGCTCTTCAATCCCTGCAGTGCTGCCTCTGGGATGAAGTGCTGAGCTGAGAACAAGATGGAGTCCACCACATGGCCTATTTATCCCTCCTTCCTGGTCTCTTCTTGGCTATAGCAGGTCACCTGGTCCCCGGCTAATTCCTGTGTTGCCTGCTGGTAGCCCTTAGGTATGAGTCACCCTCATGCTTTAGGTGTGTCCTTGGCCCATTGAGAGCCATTGTCCCACAGGGCCTCGCTAATTAGCATGTCCATAGGGAAATATTCAGTATCCATCCAAGTCCATGTTTATAATTGCACACACAGACATTATACACACACATGACTAGCGTACATAGGATCAGCAGACAGCAAGCTTCTATTCAACACACCACATGGCCCCTTTTATACCATTTTCTGGAGCCGACACCCCCCCATCGGTGCATCAGTGATCTGGCTGCTCCCCTCAAAATCCAGTAACGTGACAAGCCCCGAGCCCGCCTCTGAAATAACGGAACGTGCCAGCCAGCAGCGGGGCCTCACGCCCAGCAGCAAAGGCCCGTGGGCGCTGGCCCGAAGAGGAGAGCCTGGCCGCGGAGCATGCAGCCTAACTCCAGGGAGCCCCTCCAGGGACCAGCTGCCCGGACAGCTGGGGGCGAGAGGCCGGCTCTGCACGGAGCCCAGGCAGCGGCTGGAGATGAAGCTGGGCCTGCAGGCGGCGCGGTGCCCCTTACAGTTAGCTGCATGGCTGAGCAGGCAGGCTGCTGTCTGCAAAGCCCCTACGGCGCCTGTCGGGGGCACCCTTCCCGTGGCCTGTTCGGCTGGGCACTGGCCCACCTGCTCTTCCTGGCTTGGCAGTTAGAACCCTCGAGCTGCAAGGGGCCTCGCGGGGTCATCGAGTTCAATCCCCGGCCCTCACGCAGGACCCAGCACCATCTGGACCATCTCTGGCAGGCGTCTGTCCCACCTGCCCTTCAATTCTCCAGCCATGGAGATTCCACAACCCCGTGGGAAACTTATCCCAGTGTTTCACCCCCGACAGGTGGGACGTGCTTCTAATGTCCAACCTAGACCTCCCTGGCTGCAGTTTCAGCCCATTGCTGCTTGTCCTGTCCTCAGAAACCAAGGGGACAATTTTTCTCCCTCCTCTTTGTGACACCCTTTAGATACCTGAAAACTGCTCTCACGTCCCCTCCCAGCCTTCTCCTTTGCAAACTCAACAAGCCCAATTCCTTCAGTCTTTCCTCCTAGCTCATGCTCTCTGGGCCTTTCATCATTCTTGTTGCTCTTCTCTGGACCCTCTCCGATTTCTCCACATCTTTCTTGAAATGTGGTTCCCAGACCCAGATACAAATACTCCAGCTGAGGCCTAACCAGCGCCGAGCAGAGCGGAAGAACGGCTCCTCGTGTCTTGCTCACAACTCTCCTGTTCACGCAGCCCAGAATCAGGTTTTGGTTTTTTGCCACAGTTTCGCACTGTTGGCTCATGTTTAGCTTGTGATCCACTAAGGTTAGGTCCATCAATGGCTATTAGCCAGGGGATAAAATGGTGTCCTTGGCCTCTGTTTGTCAGAGGCTGGAGAGGGATGGCAGGAGACAAATCGCTTGATCATTGTCTTTGGTCCAGCTGCTCTGGGGCACCTGGTGCTGGCCACTGGGGGCAGACAGGCTACTGGGCTAGATGGCCTTTAGTCTGACCCCGTCTGGCCGTTCTTATGTTCCCTCTGACCCCTAGATCTCTTTCTGCAGGGCTCCTTCCTAGACAGTCGCTGCCCATCCTGTGTGTGAGATGGATTGTTCCTCCCTAAGTGGAGGCCTTTGTATTTGTCCTTATTAAGCTTCATCCTGTGTACGTTGCATGGTTCTCATTGCTGGACCAAGGACCAACTACCCGGGGAGATCTGGGCTTTGCGAGGGCGCTTGTCGGCTTGGGAAGCCCCCTTGCCCTCTGTCTACTGCCCCAAGACACCTGGGGTGCTGTCTCCAGTCACCCCAGGGCAGGGATCTTGCCTGGGGGTGAGGACAGAGGTCCCTGCAGTGGCTGTGCCGTGAGGTCTGGGAGTGCAGGGCTCCCTTTCCGATGCTGCTCCCCTGCCTGCAGTGTGCTCGGAAAGCGAGTCACTTCCCACGGCTGGGCTTCAGCGTTGGTACAAACACAGGAGATGCGGCTCAGATTGATGGAGTCTTTTGCGTATTCCCGAGGAGCGCCGGGCTCGTCCTCTTCCCTGCAAAGGAAGAACGTGTCATTGAAGCCGTTTAGTATTCCAGCCGGGCAGGAACAAATATCACTTAGAGGCCGATTTGATAACGTGTTACATGTTTCGCTTTGGTGTATTTACATAACCCCGTGCAAAGCCCGGAAGGGAAGTTTGCATCTTGTGGCCGTGGAGCGAATGAATGTGAGAAACACGCCAAGGACTCAGTTCCCGGGGGGCGCACGCCTGGGGGACGGGGCGGGGAGGCGAGGAGCCAGGCTGGGACGCTGCCCCACATCAGGCAGGTCTGTTATGCGACGTGGTCAGCATGTGGCAGCGGACTGGTACCTTGCTGGGGAGATGGGGGGGTCTGAGCCAGCGTCCTCATGGGCAGGGGTCACATCATAAGAACATCAGAGCGGCCAGGGCGGGTCAGACCAAGGTCCATCCAGCCCAGGGTCCTGTCTGCCCACAGCGGCCAATGGCAGACGCCCCAGAGGGAGGGAACAGAACAGGGAACATCCAGTGATCCCTCCCCTGTCCTCCATTCCCAGCCTCTGACACACAGAGGCCAGAGACCTCAGCCCTGCCCAGCCTGGCTAATGGCCATCGATGGACCCATCCTCCAGTAACGTAGCTAGCTCTTTTTTGAACCCTGTTAGGGTACGTCTACACTACATGCCTCTGTCGGCAGAGCCATGTAGACTTGTTTTTTTGGCAAAGGCAAATGAAGCCGCGATTTAAATGATCGCGGCTTCATTTACATTTTCATGGCTGCCGCGCTGAGCCGACAAACAGCTGATCAGCTGTTTGTCAGCTTGCCGCTAGTCTGGACGCTCCCCTGCCGACATCAAAGCCCTTTGTCGGCAGCCCCGGTAAACCTCATCCCACGAGGAATAACGGGGCTGCCGACAAAGGGCTTTGATGTCAGCAGGGGAACGTCCAGACTAGCGCACGAGTCAACAAACAGCTGATCAGCTGTTTGTCGGCTCAGCGCGGCAGCCATGTAAATGTAAATGAAGCCGCGATCATTTAAATCGCGACTTCATTTGCCTTTGCCTATGTGTCTAATCTACATGGCTCTGCCGACAGAGGCATGTAGTCTAGACACAGCCTTAAAGTCCTGGCCTTCCCAACACCCTCTGGCAAGGAGTTCCACAGGTTGACACATCAGGACTGGCACTGACTGGTGGTCTCAGCAGAGAGGTGAAGAGGGCCATGGATTCCCCAGTGCTCCATCTCGCTTGTGCTGGGCCCAGTGTTGGCTGTTCCCCACCCAGTTTGCTACACCCAGGCCTGACACATTGGGGCTGGGGCAGGATACTCCGAGCAGGCAGGGCCTGTGGACACAGGCTCTGCACCCAGGGGCAGGACTCCAGGCATTTGGCCCAGGGGGTCCCTGTATTCTCTCCGTGCCACCTTCTTCATTTGCTGTGTGAATCAGAATGAGCCAGGAGCCATGCAGGGCAGGGGGCCGAGCTGGGGAGGGTGGTGAGCTGTACGCTGGCCAGCAGGCCTTGAGCCTGGCCACTTCCAGCCACTCAGAATAACCATCCATGCAGACTCTGCTGGGAACCAGCAGGCCTGGGTGTGACGGCGCGTTGGGGTTCTCCCACCTCCTGCACCCCCGTAGTGGCACAGACAGACTCCCCCAGCCAGTAGAACAGAGGGAGTTTATTGCTTCTCCAGGATACAGCACAGCACAGATGGAATCCGGTTACAGGGCAGGCCTAGGATGCCTCAGCCCCCCTTGAGATGGGAGAGCCTGGGCCCCTAAATCCCAGCCCGTTGCCTAGGCTGCTTCCTCCATGAAACCAGCCAGAAACCTAACTCCCTCACTTCCAGCCCTGCCCCCAGACAGGGCTCCACTCCCCTTCTTCCCATTGTTCCGCTCCCTGGGAGATAACTGGTCAGACAGGTTCTTAGCCCCCTTGCATAATGACTCATCCCCTGCCCTGCTGGGCCATGCTGCAGCCAGTGGAGGTCACCCACAGACCACTGCCCAGCATAGCAACCAGCAAGGTACCCCCCACTACAGCACACTGGATCAGCCCCAGGCTCTGCCACTGCACTCACTGTTGTGCCCTAGGCATGTCACCTGAGGTGGCAGCAGCGACTCACTGTCAGATCTCTCCCTACAGAGGGGCAAAGGGCTGCCATTGTCAGCCCCTGGGAAGCTCTGGGACTCACTCCTTCAGCAACACTTGGGGTGCTGCCTCCCCCATTCCCTGTGGGCCCTGCGTTTGTCCCCCTCTCTGGGGCCCTTGGGTCTTGGGCCAGAGCCATGTGCTCAGCCAGCCTGTCCCCCCGGCCCTGCTGCACTGGGGTCCTGGGGCTCTTGCACCAGAGACAGAAAGTGCAGCGGCCAGCTGATCTGATACCATCGCCGGCGTGCCACAGTGATTCCGCCCCCCGCCCCTCCCTTGCTCGGGGCAGGTTCTGAGATGCGAAAAGCAGCAGCCAGGCCACACAGGGGAAAGCTTCGGGATCGCAGCTTTGCAGGTGACATAGGCCTGAGGGACAATTTTCAGGAGGCCTGCCGGGATGACTTGGGTAACTGTAACCCACAGCGGACCCCAGGTCCAACCACGGAGAGGCTGGTCAGGGACTCTTGTCGTAGAGAACTAATGGGGGGGTGTAAAACAACCGGGGCAGATGGGAAATAAATCCTGCCACACTAACTTGGTGTCTCTTGTGATGCGATTGCAAGTGCGGCTGATAAAAGTAACGGGGTTAATGTGAGTGACGTGCTTAGATTTCTGCAAGGCGTTAGACCTGATACCACAAACCTTTCTGATTACAAACATGGGTGCTGCGGAATTAAGACGGCACATGGCGTGTGGGTGACAACCGGGTGAGCCGCGCGGTCTCACAATGTAGCTGTCCACAGGGAATCTCCAGCCAGTGGCCAGTGCTGTCCCCCTGGGGCTGGTTCTTGGCTCTACGTGGCTCGGCGTCTCAATCAGCGACCTGGAAGAAAACGTAACATCCTCGCTGGTAAAGTTTGCAGATGACACAAAACTTGGGGGGGATGGTAAATAATGAGGTGGGCAGGTCCCTGGCGCCGCGCAATCCAGCGCAACCAACGTGCACGTGAATCCAGCTGAGTGTAACGTGTCCCGCACGGAGCGGCGCAGCTCGGCCTTCCTGGAGGGCTCTCGACCCCGCGGGGCAGGGACTCTGAACGCACCTGGGTCCCTGGTGGAGGGTCAGCGGAACAGGAGCTCCCAGAGCTAAGGGGAGCCGGGGGGCAGGAGCTGAGGTGGTTTTCTCGGTCTGTGGCACCGATCCGAGTGCGGCTGGAATCCCGTGTCCTGTTCTGGGGCCCACACTGCATGCAGGGTGCTGGCCGGGGCCGGGGAGACTTGATCCCCGGCTGTGAGAAGCTACGTGGGGAGCAAACAGGAAGGGGCAAGGCGAGCCCTGGCGGGGGAATTCAGGCTGGAAACAAGAGGCGCATGTTTAATGGTGATCGAGGCTCGGGACTTCTACAGGTCAGCGACGGAGACCCGCCAGGGCCCCGGGAATGCGATGGGATTTCGCAGCACGCTCTGCGCCAGGCGCTGTCAGGGGCCGGTCCCTGGCCTGATGTGACGGACCGGGCTGGGTCTGATCACTGCTGAGGGCGTCCGCTCAGGGCGAATTGCTCCTCACAGCCCCTGACTGGAGACCTTCCAAACCGGTCACAGACCCGTCCCACCGAGCGCTCCAGCGGCCAATCCGCCAGCAGGAACCTCACGAGCAAAACCCCTCAGAGACCCCAGATCTCCCTGCGCCACAATCAGCCCCGGGCCTGCACACCGGTGAGGGGTTCTAGAACCCGATCTCCCCTACCCCCAACGGGTTCTCCCGGCCCCAAAGAACCAGCCACTGATCCCTGGTCAATTTACACTCTGGATCTTCCCCACAAGAGCGCGCTGGGCCCGTCCTTTAGCATCTACAGCCGAAAGGGTTAGTACTAAAGGAAAGGACGGGCTGAGTGAGGCCGTTAAGGAGAACACGTCCCATGCGCCAGTCTCCCCGTTCTTGGGGCAGGCTCTCAGCGGAGATGTTACAAGCCGCCAGCTTAGACTCTCCGGTGCACGTCCCATGGCAGGACGGGTCGGCCTCCTTCCCGCTCGCTGTGCCCCGCAAGGCTGCACCTGGGATCAGTAGCAGAATTGAAGACAAGATGGAGACGCCTCCTGGCATTTTCTATCCATCCCCGGTCTCCCCAGCCGGAGCGGGTCACATGGCCCAGTGACCTGTCTCTGTTCCACATGCCGGCAGCCCCTGTGCCCTGGCGGGTTGCAGGTTTCCAGACGCCTCCCTCAGGTGTGTGTGGGCCTCTCTGAGAGCCAGTGTCCTCGGCCCTGCTAATTAGCAGTCGTTGGCTGGACATTCCTTCCTCGGGAGAGGCAGCCCAGACCCACTGGTCAGGCTGAGCCCGTTCTGGCCGTGGACTGGATGGAGACAGGAGGCAGCGGACGACGGCTAAGAAAGCCCTGGAGAGAGATGCGGGGGAAGGGCTGGGCGGCTTCGCGAGGCACAGGGCTCCAAGGCCTCTCGGACACCCCAAATAGCAGCCGTGGCCTGGGGAGGCGATGGAGTCCAGCACGCTCCTTCCCCAGCCCCGTCTGCTCCAGCACCCTGCAGAGCTGCTCCGGGCACTGGGCTGGAGCCAGCCTGGCGGCCCAGCTGCTGTCACCCATGGCCCTGGCCCTCCAGAGACACGCAGCCCGGGCCCAGGCCGCCGGAGAAGGGAGCTTGCTCCCGCTCCCCGGCACCCCCTCCCCGCTGCCACGGCACTTGCCCTGCTGAGCGCGCACGGGGCTGAAGGTGGGGCTGCCCCTGCCAGCGGGAGCCAGCGACCTGGGCCTGGCCAGGAGGCGTCGAGGGGAGGTGCCCGCCCAAGAGCGGTTTCTCTATCCGGAGGGCACACGGGCAGGGAGCTGCTCAAGGAGCCACCTTCTCCCGCCACTGCCACTGGCTGCCATGGGTCACGCCCCACAGGGCCCCTACACATCGCCTGGGCGGAGCAGAACCCTAGCTCCCCTCCGAAGCCGAAAGGCTCCTGCTGGCCCTGTTCCCGCGCCGCGCCACAGCTAGCGGCAGCAGCGTCTCCCCTCGCGCTCTGCCAGGAGGCCCACCGGGCACTGGACGTGTGTCCAAGCAAATGGGCAGCGTGGGGGCCGCCGCTCACACTCGCCGGTCGGCCCTTCGGTTCCCCAGCGCCCGGCAAACAGCCCGGGCTCATTTCTATTCGTTCCACGCGGCCGCAGCCGGCGCTCCTGACGAGCCGGGAGAAGGCCCCAGCCTCAGGCCCCAGCAGGGGGGAACCGCTCTGCCCTCGCACCCGGCCCAGCACCGTCCCTCGCTCCAGCCGCCCCTGCCCACACGCGCCCCGGCAGCGGCTTTGGGGTGAGGAATCGGGCGACACCCCAGAGCGAGGCTGGGCGATGGGGCCCTGACTCACTAGACACGTCGCCAAGATGCTAATTTCAAACAGACTTTCAGGATGCGCCTTCCTACATCTACAGTTGGCAGCGGAATCTTAACTATTTGAGTTTCTTGCTGGCTGATAAAATATGAATAAAGGATCCGTCACCGTGTAGCAGCAGGAAGGAAAATAATTGCCTGGGTTGGCTCCTATTTGAATATTGTTTAAAATCCATGTAGCGTGGAGGAGGCTGCTGCTGTTGCGTTCTCCACTCGGCTACGCAAGATTTCCCAAGCCAGAAGGGGGGGCTGGGCAGGGTTTTAACTGCCCCCGCCAAGGGCTGGGAAAGACTGAATCCTGCAGCCAAGAAGCTGCCCCTGAGCTAGGAGCCCGGTTCTGTGTGTCCAGTTCCTCGCGCTGAGGGCTGGCATGAGATTTCGGGGGGCTCCACAGAGGCGTGGGGAGACGCTGGGGCCGGTCTCTAGCTGCTCTCGCCACTCGGAGCAGTCAAAGAACAGAGAGATGAGCCGACCAGCCGGCTGGCTTGCAATTGCTGGGCAGGGTCCCGAGTCTGAGGCCTGAGAGGGGCTGCTTTGCCCTGGGTGGAACGGGGCTTTTCTTTTTCAAACGCCGCCGCTGCAGCCGAGGCTCACAAGGACGGTAAAGTGACACTGACTAATTGAATTCTGAACAAGCTGGAGCAATGCAAATATCTGACAAATTGATTTAATTGCATTCACGTACAATAAAGCTGAGATCTAAAAGGTCAGCGAGAAAACGGAAAGGGTCCCTGGAGTGCTAACAGGGAGAAGCTGGCTTTAATACACATTCATCACATTTTATCATCTAATTAGTTCCCACAATGCCAGACTGACAGACAGAGGCCTAAACAAAAGTATCGATTGATTATTACCCCGTATCTATCATCTTCCCTTCAGCCCCTGTCGGCTGCTTCTGGCAACCGCTGCGGAGTGTATCAGCAGAACAGGGCTGAGCTTTCATCAGTTGCTTTTCTGGAGCAGGGAAGCCGCTCTCACGGGCACCAGATGAGAGAGGTGCTTGCTCTGCTCCCCCAAAGCCAGAACTGCGAGCCCAGCCCGCCCGGCTCCTGGCCTGCCCAGGGACCAACCGGGGAATGAGCCCCGGCCTGGGGAGACCTGCGCACCGAGCCCCTTGGAAGGAGCGGGAGGCAGGGTCGGTGTCTGTGATCCGGCCCCCCTTGGTCTTGGAAGGGCCGGAGCCCGCGTGCGGCTCCCCCAGGCCGCGCTGAGCGAGAGGCCCTGCAGACAGTACTGCCTGCGGCTCCGGGGGGCGAGCTCTGGCCGGAGCATCCCGCTCGCTGCTGGGAAAGGACTTCTCTGCAGCCGTCAGGCCCCGTTCCCCTCGCTCGGTGTCTGCCCGGCAGTAACCCCCTCGCAGACCCAGCTGTTCCCTGCCCCCCGTGCGTGCGTGACCCAGCGGGGGTGCCGGGCAGACCCGACCGTGGCCTGCCCTGGCTGTGCCAAAGGGCCGCGTGCACCGTGCGCTGAATTCCCGCCACGGCGTGGAAGCTGCCGGGCGCCTGGCGTGTCGCGGTGCTTTTCCCTGCAATCTGGGCTTGCTCCGCTGCAGCCGGAGCTCCGGGAGACGTGGCCCTTCGTGGCCAGGAGGGAGCCGGCAGGGAGCCCGGCCACTGGGCTCTGGCGCTCCTGGAGGGGCCGGGCGGGGAGGCAGCCCGGGGTGGAGCTGGCTAAGTCCCCTGCCCGCCCGGGGCTGGGCGTTTCTCACTCACCCATGGGGAAACATTGAAACGTGGGATCGCGCCGGCTGCCAACTGGCGAGAGGCTGCGACCGCCCCCATGCTCCAGGCCGGCCTTGATACAGCCAAGCTCCTGGGAACTGGCCATCGGGGCTGCACCCTGCTCTGAGCCGAGAGGGCAGCGCGGTGCTATGGGCGGGGCGCGGGCGCAGGGGGTTGTGTTCGCTTGTCATGTTGTGTGTGATTCCTGCTGGGGGGGCCTGCACTGGGGCCCGGCTGGGGATGGCCGTTCTGGGTGTGACTCACTGGGGGAGGTGCCCAGCCCAGCGCGTGCACAGTGGCCCAGACTCCCGTAACCTGAGCCTGGCGGGAGATGCGACCAAGTGACCCCCTTTGCTGGGAAGCTGGACAAAGGGCGGGGGGCTGCCTGCAGGGCTGGGGGGCGGTGTAGGGCTCAGCTGGCTGAGATTGCAGGGAGGGGTCCAGGGCGCTGGCTCTGGCCCCCCTCTCCGCAGGATGAATTGCGCTGGCTGAGCCTGGTTCCTGTAACAAGTCTGTGCCACACTGTGTCCTGTCTGGGATACCCCTCCTGCTCTCCCGCCCGGAGACTCCCCACTCCCCCGTGGCACACCGGCACAGGCAGCTCCCCATGGCAGTGACCAGGTGTGACCGCGCATTGGGGGTCCCCCATCTCCTGCACCCCGAAATGGCACAAACAGACTCCACCAGCCGGTAGAATGGAGGTTGTTTATTGCTCCTCCAGGATACAGCACAGCACAGATGTAATCTGGTTACAGGAACTGGGGGCTAAGAGGCCTCAGTGCCCCCCTTGAGATAGGGGAGTCCCAGCCCCCCCCCCCAGCTCCGTCTCCCCTGCTTTCCAGCCAGGAACTAGCTCCCTCTCCTCCAGCCCTGCCCCCCAGCCAGGGCAGCATCCACCTTCCTTTGTTCCTCTCCATGGGGGTCAGCTGGCCAAACCAGTTGAGATACCCTCTTTGCACAGTGACTCATCGCTTGGCTGCTCGGTGGTGCTACAGACAGCAGCCAGAGCGTTAGCAGGTTCCCCCCACTACGTCACACCAGGGACTGTGTTTGATCCAGACTGTGTCTCGTGGAACCAGGGAATTCTGTTTCTGAGAACTAGCCACACCCCGCCCGCCCCCCTGCCAGCGACAGGGCCTCCGGGGAGCTCCGTGGACTCAGCGTTGAGGATCCATTGCGCTCGGCCGTGACTTGGAGACGCGGCACTGGTGCTGCAGGACAGTGGTTCTCAGGCAGGGGACGCAGAGGGTTTGGGGGCCCGTCACTCATTTAGCGCTCTGCTAGGCTGCGTGCAAAGCCAGTGCCTGTCGGTAGCGCTCTGGGCGCTGGCCCGGGAGTGCCATGGAGCCATTTCCACCTGGGTCTTACAGGGCTTTGGTGAGAGGAGAACGGCGCTGAGACGCCTCCACGCGCAGCTCGGCTTTGGTCCACCCGGAACTTGGGGTGCGCAAGACACATCGACTCCTGAAAGGGGGAGGGGAGTCTGCTGTGGGAGCCCCCAGATGGCCAGATGGAGAAACAGACTTTTCTCTTCCAGCTCTGGAGGCAGGGATGTCGCTCTGGAGCTCTCTCCTTGCTGAGAGCTGTGACGCCAAGAGACCCCTCCTTTCTCCCTGGCTCCTGCCTGGTGGGCGGAACAGCTGGGCGCCGGGGGATGGGAGGGGAGGACCTTCCTGGAGAGGCTGCTGCCTGAGCAAAGCTGCAACCGCTACTTCAGCAACGGTCTCCTTCCTGTCCCTCTCACACCCTTGCACGACTCCCTCCTGCAGGGCAGCCCGGCGGCCCCACGCTGGGCTGGTGGGGCTCAGACAGGGTACTGCCCTCGCGACGCCACTCTCCAGTGGCAGAGGACCCGCTCGCGGCAGGCTGGCAGCGCACCTGTCCCCTAACCCGGCCAGAGCCACGAGCCCGGGTCTCCACGTGGCGCTGGTATCGATTTGCACCATGGCCAGTGTTGGGAAGTGCAGTTCCATGAAGCATGCGGCAGCGGCCACCGGCAGCCTATTCCCGGGGCGGCGCCCCCGCTGGGGGGCCTGATCTCCCGGCGAGGGGGGTGAACTGACAGAGGGCAGGGAGAGCAAGGGGAGGCCTGAGGCCGCGGGGCGTGGTAGGAACATGCAGCAGGGGCCCGCGTGCTACCGGGAGACACTAATTAATGACATCTGGCTGAATCCAATTTCACCGAGCTCGCCACGTTCCGCCTTGGATTTTAATCAGCCCGAAGTAGCAAAAGTGCAGAAGAAGCCCCCTTCCAAGGGGTGAGCTGCATCGTTTGTAACAGTAATTTAACGAGCAAAGGCAAAACAACATTTGGAAACAACTGCCAGAAGGTTACATAATATTCTCCTGGCACCGTGGTTCATTTGCATTTATTTGCATTATTTTTGTGTCAGAACATATGGAACGGGACCTCGGCGGGGAAGCGGGTGGGTTTGTTATGCCTTCTCTTTCGGCTCCCTCTGACTCCAGACGATCTCATTAGCCGGGTTTTTAATTGCTGGGATTTGAACCTGGGGATCTGCTCTGGGAGATGTAGAGGGCTCCCGGGCAGGCAGGTATGGCCCCCTGTGGCCAGAGCTCTGCCAGGACGGGAGCACCCAGCGCAGGGTGCTCTGTTACCGATCCCGTACGCTAATGGGACCTGCGCTGAGGGCTTCCTGCCTGGGCTGCAACAGCATCTGGGCCCAGCCCATGGGGCCGGATTGGTCTCTCTGGGGTGCGGCTAATGGCGCCACAGCGCTGCCCTACAAGGGGCGAGGAAGCTGCTGTTCTGGGGCCGTGGGCCTGGCCGAGGCAGGCTGGGTCCACAGGGGTAGCGTGGCTGTCTGAATTTGGGCGCAGCACTCTATAAATAACTCCTGCCTCCCTCTTCAGCACCCTGTCCTCCCCCTCCCTCTTCAGCACCCTGTCCTCCCTCCCCTGCCTCACTTGCCCCGTAAGGGACCCAGGGTCCGCCACACACGCCAAAAGCACCCCCAGAGTCTGGCACCTGCTTTGCCTCCCAGGTCACTCTGCGGGCGCCAGTGGAGTTGTTCCTGCTTTGCACTGGGGCAGACTCAGGCTCCGTCTGGGCAGACACAGGAAGCTGGTCCTTGCAATTAGACGGGGGAAGCGTCTGTGCAGGCCTGGAGCAGGCTGCACTCTGGCTCAGGGACCATAGCCGGAGGCCAGGTTGTGGGGAGCAGCCAGCGACCAGCAACTGGCTGTCATGCGACTGTCCCCTTCTGCCACCGGGGCCCGGGGCTAGTGCATTTTGTGGGGTCCCGAGGCTCTAGGATGGGGCCAAAAGGAGGGGTTCAGAGTGCAGGAGGGGCTGCGGGTTGAGGCAGGGGGTCAGGTGAGGGAGGAGGAGGGGACTCTGACTAGCAATACGGGCTCTGGGGTGGGGCTGGGGCTGAGGCGTTTGGGTGCAGGAGGGGGCTCAGGGCTGAGGAAGAAAGCTGGGGTGTAGGGCACTTATTTGGGGCCGCTCCCCTTTGGTTGTGTAGGTCCCAGAGAGGGGAGAGGGCAAGTGGCACTGGCTGTGCACGCTGCCCTGAGCTCGCCTGCAGGCACCACCCTGCAGCTCCCATTGGTTGCAATTCCCAGCCAATGGGAGCTGCAGGGAGCCAGCAGAGTGGGGGAGGAAGGGCAGTGTACGAAGACTCCCCAGCCCTGCCTCAAGGGCCGTTAGGACTAAGGGGGCCCTGCCAACAGATCTGCCCTTTTGGTGGCCTGGGGATCTGTCTGTGGAGCCCCCTTAGCCCAGGCCCTGGGCTGCAGCCCCCACAGCCCCTTTCTTACTGTGGCCCAGAGCACCACCCAACAGGTGGAGCGGCCTCTGAATCTGGGGAACTTGTCATAGAATCACAGAGCTGGAAGAGATGTCAGGAGTCATCAAGTCCAGCCCCCTGCCCAAGGCAGGACCAACCCAACTGAATCAACCCGACCAGGGCTTGGTCGAGCCGGGACTTAACACCTCTAGGGATGGAGACTCCACTGCTTCCCTAGGGAACCATCCCCGTGCTTCCCACCCGCCTGGGGAAATATCCAACCTAATATCCAACCTAGACCTCTCCCACCACAATCTAAGACCATTGCTCCTTGTTCTGCCATCCCTCACTACTGAGAACAGCCTCTCTCCATCCTCTTTGGAACCTCCCTTCAGGAAGTGGAAGGCTGCTCTCAAATCCCCCCCTCACTCTTCTCTTCTACAGACTAAACAGACCCAAGTCCCTCGGCCTCTCCTCAGAGGTCATGTGCTCCAGACCCCTCAGCATTTTTGTTGCCCTCCGCTGGACCCTCTCCAATGCATCCACGTCCTTTCTGTAGTGGGGGGCCCAGAACTGGACACAATACTCCAGATGTGGCCTCCCCAGAGCCGAATAAAGGGGAATAATGACATCTCTGGATCTGCTGGCAATGCTCCTTCTAATGCCCCCTAATATGCCATTAGCCTTCTTGGCTACAAGGACACACTGTTGTCTCATATCCAGCTTCTCATCCACTGGAATCCCCAGGCCCTTTTCTGCAGAACTGCTGCTTAGCCAGTTGGTCCCCAGCCTGTACCAATGCTTGGGATTCTTCCGTCCCAAGGGCAGGACTCTGCCCTTGTCTTTGTTGAACCTCATCAGATTTCTTTTGGCCCAATCCTCTAATCTGTCCAGGTCACTCTGGACCCTATCCCTGCCCTCCAGCGTATCCACCTCTCCCCCAGCTTAGTGTCATCTGCGAACTTGCTGAGGCTGCAATCCATCCTCTCATCCAGGTCATTCATAAATGACCAGTCCAAGAACAGATCCTTGGGGCACTCCGTTAGAAACCAACTGCCAACCCGACATCGAGCCATTGATCGCTACCCGTTGGGCCTGACAGTCTAGACAGCTTTCTACCCATCTTACAGTCCATTTATCCAATCCATACTTCCTTAACTTGCTGGCAAGGGTATTGTGGGAGACCAGTATCAGAGGGGTAGCCGTGTTAGTCTGAATCTGTAAAAGTGACAAGAAGTCCTGCGGCACCTTATAGACTCACAGATGTATCGGAGCATAAGCTTTCATGGGCAAAGACCCACTTCGTTAGATGCATGTGGGAGCCCGTATCAAAAGCCTTGCTAAAGTCGAGGTATATCACATCCACTGACTTCCCCATATCCACAGAGCCAGTTACCTCAGCATAGAAGCTAATCAGATTGGTCAGGCAGGACTTGCCCTTGGTGAATCCATGCTGACTATTCCTGATCACCTTCCCCTCTTCCAAGTGCTTCAAAATGGATTCCTTGAGGATCCCCTCCATGATTTTTCTGGGGACTGAGGTGAGGCTGACTGGTCTGTAGTTCCCTGGATCGTCCTTCTTCCCTTTATTAAAGATGGGCACGACATTTGCCTTTTTCCAGTCACCCCCTGATGGCAGCTGTAAGGGGCGCATGGTGTCACTTTTAGCTGCCGTCAGGCACCGCGCGCCCGGCTTCCGCAGTGCTGGCCCTCCCATCCCCGCGGCGCCGGCCAGCAGAGCCCTTCCCCCCATGGCCGCGGGGCCCTGAACAGCCAGGCGCGGCCCGCCCCAGGCTCCATGCCAGCAGCGGTGGCTGGGCCGTGAACGGGCAGCGCATGCGCTATGTGCCCCGGGGGCGGGGGCGGGCCAAGGCCCAGGGCACCAAAATGGCTCGGGCCAGCCCTGCCCCTACTAGTTCCTCCCTGTTTGTGAGCAGCAGGTCAGGCTGTGCACGGCCCCTGGTCGATTCCTTCAGCACTTGTACCAAGAAGTTATCCCCAACATTCTCCAAAAATGTCCCGGATTGTCTGTGTCCTGTTGTATTGGTCTCCCAACAGATGTCATGGTGATTAAAGTCCCCCATGAGAACCAGGGCCTGCGATCTGGAGCTTCTCTTAGTTGTCTGAAGAAGCCTCGTCTACCTCATCCACCTGATTCGCGGTCTATAGCAGACACCAACCACAACATCACCCCTGTTGCTTCCACCTCTAAACTTAACCCATAGACTCTCAACAGGCTTTTCTCCCTCTAAATACTGGAGCTCCGAGCAATCCTACTGCTCTCTAAGGGTATGTCTACACTACCCTCCTAGTTCGAACTAGCGGGGTAATGTATGCATACCGCACTTGCAAATGAAGCCCGGGATTTGAATTTCCCGGGCTTCATTTGCATAAGCGGGGAGCTGCCATTTTTAAAACCCCGCTGGTTCGAACCCCGTGCAGCGTGGAATGAGGTGTACCGGTAGTTCGGAATAGGAATCCTAGTCCGAACTACCTAGTTTGAGCCCCGTGTAGCCGCGCTGCACGGGGTTCGAACCAGCGGGGTTTTAAAAATGGCGGCTCCCCGCTTATGCAAATGAAGCCCGGGAAATTCAAATCCCGGGCTTCATTTGCAAGTGCGGTATGCATACATTACCCTGCTAGTTCGAACTAGGGTGGTAGTGTAGACATACCCCCTCATATAGTGCAACTCCTCCTCCTTTTCTCCCCTGCCTGTCCTTCCTGAACAGTCTATACCCTTCCATGCCAGCGCTCCAGTCATGCGAGTCATCCCACCATGGCTCCGTTATTCCAATCAAATCATAGTTCTTTGACTGGGCCAGGGCTTCTAATTCTTCCTGTTTGTTTCCCAGGCTTCTCGCATTGGTGTACAACCACCTTAGATAGCCAGTTGATTGCCCTACCTTCTGCATCCGAATCAAGGATCCTCCTTTGTTGCTCGTTCCTCCTTGTGATTCTTCCTGGTGTCCGACTTCCTCACTCCCCTTAGGGCTTTGGTCACCGTCCCCCAACGAACCTAGTTTAAAGCCTCCTCACCAGGTTTGCAAGCCTGCCTGCGAAGATGCTCTTTCCTCTCTTGGGTAGGTGGATCCCATCTCTTCCTAACAATCCTTGTGCCCGGAACAGAGTCCCATGGTTGAAGAAACCGAAGCCCTCTCCTCTGCGACACCACCTGCGCAACCACGCATTTACGCCCTCAATTCGACGAGCCCTGCCCAGTCCTTTCCCTTCAACAGGGAGGGTGGATGAGAACACCACTTGTGCTCCGAATTCCTTGATCCTTCTTCCCAGTGCTCCATAATCTGCTGTGACCCGCTCCAGGTCACCCTTGGCCGTATCGTTAGTTCCCACGTGGAGAAGCGGGAAGGGGCAGCCATCTGAAGGTTTAATCACTTTTGCAAGGCTCCCAGTCACATCCTCAGTGTGAGCTCCCGGTAAGCAGCACAGGACAGGCGCGCTCTTCTCCCAAGCACGGGGGGGCAGGGCTCAGCTGGGATCGACCATCTGGAATTTGTCCCCAGCGCCGGGCCAGTGAAGTGCTGTGCACCTCTGGACTGCCCTCCCCCTTCCTGGCTTCCACCCCTTCTGCTCTGGGCCATCTCCCCTTTTGGACAGGATCCTAGCACGGGACTGGCCCAGCTCGGCCTGCGACCCAGGGAGGGGTTCTGGCGTTTCTGGGCCTGCGGTGCCTGTAATTCCCTGCTGAGCAGGCCAGCACAGCGCTTGTTCTGAACAGCGCGAGGCACAGAAGGATAATCTGGGTGTCCCAAGTGATAGTCACAACAGCTGGATGTTCCTGTGCGCTGGGCGTGCAGAATAGTGCGAGCCGGCTGAGAGCTTTGTCAGCGATGTTGCTTGTGTCCCTTTCTCAGAGGGGCAGTGGTCCAGGAGGGACAGCCAGCGCGCGCCTGTCCTGATTGCTGGGCGCCTGTGTCCGGTAGTGGTCCAGGCGGGACAGCCAGCGCGCACCTGTCCTGATTGCTGGGCGCCTGTGTCTGGCAGCGGTCCAGGAGGGACAGCCAGCGTGCGCCTGTCCTGACTGCTGGGCGCCTGTGTCTGGTAGCTGTCCAGGAGGGACAGCCAGTGCGTGCCTGTCCTGACTGCTGGGCGCCTGTGTCTGGCAGCGGTCCAGGAGGGACAGCCAGTGCACGCCTGTCCTGACTGCTGGGTGCCTGTGTCTGGCAGCGGTCCAGGAGGGACAGCCAGCGCGCACCTGTCCTGATTGCTGGGCACCTGTGTCCGGTAGCGGTCCAGGAGGGACAGCCAGCGCACCTGTCCTGACCGCTGGGTGCCTGTGTCTGGCAGCGGTCCAGGAGGGACAGCCAGTGCGCGCCTGTCCTGACCGCTGGGTGCCTGTGTCTGGTAGCAGTCCAGGAGGGACAGCCAGCGCGCGCCTGTCCTGACCGCTGGGCGCCTGTGTCTGGTAGCGGTCCAGGAGGGACAGCCAGTGCGCGCCTGTCCTGACCGCTGGGCGCCTGTGTCTGGCAGTGGTCCAGGAGGGACAGCCAGCGCGCGCCTGTCCTGACCGCTGGGCGCCTGTGTCTGGCAGCGGTCCAGGAGGGACAGCCAGCGCGCGCCTGTCCTGACCGCTGGGCGCCTGTGTCTGGCAGTGGTCCAGGAGGGACAGCCAGCGCGCGCCTGTCCTGACCGCTGGGCGCCTGTGTCTGGCAGTGGTCCAGGAGGGACAGCCAGTGCGCGCCTGTCCTGACTGCTGGGCGCCTGTGTCTGGCAGTGGTCCAGGAGGGACAGCCAGCGCGCACCTGTCCTGACCGCTGGGTGCCTGTGTCTGGTAGCGGTCCAGGAGGGAGAGCCAGCGCACCTGTCCTGACTGCTGGGCGCCTGTGTCTGGTAGCGGTCCAGGAGGGACAGCCAGTGCGTGCCTGTCCTGACCGCTGGGCGCCTGTGTCTGGCAGTGGTCCAGGAGGGACAGCCAGCGCGCGCCTGTCCTGACTGCTGGGCGCCTGTGTCTGGCAGTGGTCCAGGAGGGACAGCCAGCGCACCTGTCCTGATTGCTGGGCACCTGTGTCCGGTAGCGGTCCAGGAGGGAGAGCCAGCGCACCTGTCCTGATTGCTGGGCGCCTGTGTCTGGTAGTGGTCCAGGCGGGACAGCCAGCGCGCACCTGTCCTGACCGCTGGGCGCCTGTGTCTGGCAGTGGTCCAGGAGGGACAGCCAGCGCGTGCCTGTCCTGACTGCTGGGTGCCTGTGTCTGCTGCAGGGGCCGGGTTTCCTTGGGAGGGGGCAACTGACAGTCCATGGCCTACAGCAGTCGTGGCCAAAGCGCATTCGGTTTGCCGTGAAAGACCCACCCGGCCGGGCAACACGGGGCATCTCAGCCCTCACGACGGCTCCGTGGGTTCCTGGGCTTTGCAGCCAGCGCAGCCCACCAGGGTCTGTGTGGGGGCAGCCAGCGTGCCCCCTCCCTTCCCTCCAGGAGCTGGGCTGGGACCTGCTTCCCGGTTGCCTGGCAAAGCTCTCCTGCCTCCCCTGTCTGTCCCTGGTAAGCCATGGCCACAGCTCTTCCCTTAGACCGTGGACACAGATTCTTGCCCCCTGCCCAGAACAACCCCCGGTGGAGACAGCCCGACCCACGTCCCTGGCTCTCTGCTTCTGCCTGATCCAGAGCAGGGGCGTGGCCCTGGGGCTAGCATGGCCCTGCAGATCCATGCGCCGGCCAGGGGCTGGGCTCTCCCGCTCCCGTGCCTGCAGAAAGATGCGAAAGGTCTCACGGTTTTTCCGCGGCAGAACAAAAGCGCATTTCAAACTCGGCGCCTTTGCCGACGGGAAGGGCTGTCTCCAGGCTGAGCCTGTCTCCGGTCTGCTGGGCCAGCTGCCTTGTTTGGAGCAAGCACACCTGAGTGGCCTGAGGTTGCCTCCAGGAGGGGACCCGCTCCCCGCCAGCGCTCGCTGCTAGGAGGTGGCTGCCCCTGTGGGCAAGGGGCTGCGTGGGGAAGGCACGATTCCTGCTCGGCCTGCTCTGAGATCCCCTTGCAGGTTTGTCGTTAGCTGGCGGGCGACCTTGCGGGTCTGCGTCCAGGCTCTGAGCGCCGCCCGGCTGGGGGCGGACGTGCTGCGAAATAGCGGGGGCTGTGGAGAGCCCCTTTCCAGGGCTGAGTGTTACAGATTGGAGGGGCGGCCGCAGTCAGGCCCAATCTCCCGTTTCCAGCGGGAGCCCCAAAGAGCCGAGGCGATGCCATGTGGTGACGTGGGGGGGGGGGGGGGGGGGGCTGTGTACTCCAGGGGGCCTGGGCCCACTGTGCTGGGCAGTCGCTGGGCGTGGGCTGTGACTGACCCCGACTGGCCTGCATCTGCAGCACTGACCAGCGGGGGGGGGGGTGCCCCAGGGCCCTCGTCACTAGACCACGTCCGGACGGTTCTCACCTGGCCAGGGAAGGGGTTGAACAGAGGGAGGGTGTGGGTGGGGGAAGAGCAGGGAGAGCGTGTGTGTGTGTGTGTGTGTGTGTGTGTGTGTGTGTGTGTGTGACGTGACTGGATTTTGAGGGGAGCAGCCAGATCCCTGCTGCACCCATAGGGGGTGCTGGCCCCAAAAATGGTATAAAAGGGGCCATGTGGGGTGTTGAATAGAAGCTCACTGTCTGCTAATCCTGTGTACGCTGTTCATGTGACTGTATAATGTCTGCGTGTGGAGTTAGGAGTCTGTAATCTGTGTGGATACTGAATATTTCTCTGTATGTGGTTGAGCAGTGGGCAGAGCCCGGCCTATGGACATATTAATTAGCGAGGCCCTGTGGGACAATGGCACTCAATGGGCCAAGGACACACCTAAAGCATGAGGGCGGACACCTGAAGGCTGCCAGCAGGGAACACAGGGATAGGCCGCTGGCCAGGTGACCTGCTGCAGCCAAGAAGAGACCAGGAAGGAGGTATAAAGAGGCCATGTGGTCGACTCCATCTTGGTCTTCAGCTCAGCACTTCATCCCACGAGGTGTACAGCTAGTTCGGAATAGAAAGCCTAATCCGAACTAGCTACTCCGTGCTGCGTGTAGCCACGTGACACGGGGTCCGAACTAGCCGGCATTTAAAAATGGCGCCGGCCGGCTTTATGCAAATGAAGCCTGGGAAATTCAAATCCTGGGCTTCATTTGCAACTCCGAATGACTACATTACCCCCCTAGTTCGAACTAGGGGGGTAGTGTAGACATACCCTTAGAGCCTGCATCGAGAACTGGGAGATTCAGTACATGTAATGTACTATTCTTTAACAACCTTACTCTCATGCTTTTCTTTCTTGTAGCAATAAACCTTTAGATATAGATTCTAAAGGATTGGCCCAGCGTGATTTGTGGGCAAGGTCCAGAGGGTAAATTGACCAGGGATCTGTGGCTGGTTTCTTGGAACTGGACAGGACTTGTTCGGGGTAGGTGGGATTGGGTGCTAGGACCCCTCCCCCCGGTGTATGAGGCCTGGGGCCATCTGGGGCACGGATATTGCTGGGGTGTCGGAGGGGGTTTGCTCGGGAGGCTTCAGGCAGGCAGCTGAAGCGCTCTGTGGGCAGGCCAGCATGTGCTCAGAGCAGCGCTAGCTTCATCCCGGAGGACGTGGCGCATCGCGCACTCCGCGTCTCCCTGCTTGAGAGGCGCACGAGCCGCCCGACGGTCCGCCTGCCACGCCCGGGCCAGCTGAGGAGCCCAGGGAGGGGCGGCCCTCTCACAAAGGCATTTACCGTCGCTCCTGGGAACCCAAAGAATTCTGTTTAGCTGCAGGGTTAATATTAATCTCCTGGTTCCTGTCGTGCAGGTCCCCAGGGTCTGCAGCTCGGCCCCGTCTCGGAAAGGCACAATGGATGTTGATTTCTTTCCGTGCCACCTCATGAGAACTCAGGGCCTCCGAGATGAAGCCTGGTGCCGGCTCAGATAACTGTCCCCTCATTTGCTAGTTTTCATTTCAATTGAGCCTGGTGCTCCTTTGATGAAGGAACACATTACAGGGAGCATGGCTGACGTCGGGTAATAAATCCCAAGATGAATTCCATGCGTTGGCTGCATTAATGTGGAAGGTGGAGATAGAGCCCGGGATGAGCTGAAGCAGAAAGTATACTGTAAATTGAAGTTTGGCATGGAATAGAAATGGGCAGCGTTGCTTAGCTGCCAGTAACGTAAGTCAGGTTCCAACCCCACTGGGCCAGAGGCTGCAGGCTCACGGGGTCGAGGGACTTGTTAACCTAAGAACATTCGTCTTTCCAGTCTTGGTCCTACAGGATATGATCCAGCCAGGGCCTGATTCTGTCGGGTGCTGAGCTCCTGCAGCCTCTAATGACTTGAATTTAATTTAATCACAGAACACGGGGACTGGAAGGGCCTTTGAGAGTCATTGAATCCAGTCCCCGGCCCCATGGCAGGACCCAGCACCGTTCAGCCCATCCCTGACCCGTGTCTGTCCAACCTGCTCTGAAATCTCTCCAGGGATGGAGATTCCACAACCCCCCAGGCAACTTATCCCAGTGTTTCACCCCCCTGACAGGCAGGAACTTTTTCCTAATGTCCAACCTAAACCTCCCTTGCTGCAGTTTAAGCCCCTTGCTTCTTGTCCTGTCCTCAGAGGCCAAGGAGAACAAGTTTTCTCCCTCCTCCTATGACACCCTTTTAGGTACTTGAAAACTACTCTCATGTCGCCCCTCAGTCTTCTCTTTTCTAAACTAAACAAGCCCAGTTCCTTCACCCTTCCTTCATAGCTCATGTTCTCTAGACGTTTCATCATTTTCGTTGCTCTTCTCTGGACTTTTTTTTTCCTGAAATGTGCCCAGAACTGGACACAATACTCCAGGGCTACGTCTACACTGGCATGATTTTCCACAAATGCTTTTAAAGGAAAACTTTTCCGTTAAAAGCAATTTTGGAAAAGCATGTCTAGATTGGCAGGATGCTTTTCCGCAAAAACACTTTTTGCGGAAAAGCGTCCGTGGCCAATCTAGACGCGGTTTTCCGCAACAAAGCCCCGATCACCATTTTTGCAATCAGGGCTTTTTTTTGGAAAACACGACTGTGCTGTCTACACTGGCCCTTTCACGCAAAAGTCTTTCGGAAAAAGACTTTTGCCCGAATGGGAGCAGCACAGTATTTCCGGAAAAGCACTGATGATTTTACAGTAGATCGTCAGTGCTTTTCCGGAAATTCAAGCGGCCAGTGTAGACAGCTGGCAAGTTTTTCTGCAAAATCAGATGATTTTGCGGAAAAACCTGCCAGTCTAGACACACAGCCCACCTGAGGCCTAATCAGCGCAGAGCAGAGCGGAAGAATGACTCTTCGGCTATGTCTACACTCACGGCTTCTTGCACAAGTACGGCTGTTCTTGCGCAAGAATCCGCAGAGCGTCCACACTGCCCACCTGCTCTTGCGCAAGGACATTTACAGTCCGGCGTGGGAAGAGGGGGCTCCTTGCGCAAGAGCGACGCTCTTTTTGACAGGTGTAAGCCCTCTTGCGCAGGAGCTCTTGTGCAAGCGGGCAGTGTGGACGCTCAGCAGGGATTTCTTGCGTGAGAAAGCCCTATGGCTAAAATGGCCGTTGGAGCTTTCCTGCACAAGAGAGCATCCACACTGCCATGGGCGCTCTTGCGCAAAAGCACAGCTCACATGGCAGTGTGGACGTGTTCTTGCACAAGAAGCCCTGAGTGTAGACATAACCCTGGTGTCTGGCTCCCCACACTCCTGTTCATGCAGCCCAGAATCAGGTTTGCTTTTTTTGCAACAGCGTCACGCTGCTGACACAGTTTGCTTGTGGTCCACTATAACCCCTAGATCCCTTTCTGCAAGACTCCTTCCTAGATGGTCACTTCCCATTCTGTATGTGTGAAAGGGATTGTTCCTTCCTAAGTGGATCACTTTGCATTTGTCCTTATTAAACTTCATCCTGTTTTCCTCAGACCATTTCTCCAATTTATTCAGATTATTTTGAATTCTGACCCTGTCCTCCAGAGCAGTCACAACCCCTCCCAGCTTGGGATCATCTGCAAACTTAATAAGCATCCTCTCTATGCCAATATCTACATTGTTGATGAAGATATTGAATGGAACCGGTCCCTAAATAGACCCCTGCGGAACCCCACTTGTTCTGTCCTTCCAGCAGGATTGTGAACTGTTAATAATGACTGAGTACGGCTCTCCAGCCAGTTATGCACCCACCTTATAGTAGCCCCATCTAGGTTGTATTTCCCTAGTTTATTGATAAGATCACCTGAGACCGTATCAAACGCCTTACTAAAGTCTAGGTATCCCACGTCCACCACTTCTCCCTTAGCCACAAGACTGGTTATCCTATCACAGAAAGCTATCAGATTGGTTTGACAGGATTTGTTCTTTACAAATCCATGCTGGCTGTTCCCTATCACCTTGTTATCTTCCAGGTGTTTGCAGATGAATTCCTTAATTACTTGCTCCATTATCTACCCTGGCACAGAAGTTAAACTGACTGCTCTGTAGTTCCCTGGGTTGTTCTTATTTCCCTATTGCCTGTCCTCATCTAGCCCCTGCCACAGGGGCAAACTGCAGTCTGAAATGGCCACTCATCCATGGCAGGGGGGTGTGAACCTGCTGCCTTTTCCTGCCCTGCTTCCTCCCTGCAGCTCTAATATCCTCAGACCTTGCTTCAGGCCCTGCAGCCTGGGAGCTTGCCTGGCCAGAGCTTCCCCAGCTCTGCCTGCCTTTCCCCAGCCCTGGTCTGAGTCAGGAAGCCTCCAGCTTCCTTATCAGCCAGGTCCCTCCTGCTCCACAGCTGGAACAAGAGTGAGTCTGTCCCCATCCCTCCAGGAGCCCTCATTTATACAGCCCCAGCTGGGCCCTGATTGGCTCTGTCTGCCTCAGCTGTTGGCTCCACCCCCCACCCCCAGCCCTCTCTCAGGGCTGGGTTTTAATCCTTAAAGGGCCAGTGCGGGGCAGCAGCATGTTCCTTTCCCTCCAGCTGTGCGGCGCATGTAGCTAGCGCTGTTACTGAGCAGTGCCTGGAGATGTCAGTGGTGATCTGGGTCCCGTTGTGCCAATACACAGTGGCTGTGTCTAGACATAATGTCAACAGAACGCGGCAGTTTTGTCGACGGCTGTAAACCTCATTCTACGAGGAATAACACCTTTTGTCGACAGAGTTCTGTCGCCAGGAGGTGCTCTTGTATCGACACTGTCCTTTGCATCTACACTGTCATGTCGACAAAGCGGCTTGCTTTGTCGACAGAACTGGCTGTAGTCTAGACGCTCTTTGTTGACAGAAGCTTTGTCGACAGTATCTGTCGACAAAACTTCTGTTGACAAAAGCCTGTCGTCTAGACGTACCCTATCTGTCGACAAAGCCTCTGTCGACAAAAGCCTGTAGTCTAGGGCTGTGTCTAGACTGGCAAGTTTTTCCACAAAATCAGCTGCTTTTGCAGAAAAACTTGCCAGCTGTCTACACTGGCCTCTTGAATTTCTGCAAGAACGCTGCTGATCTCATGTAAGAAATCAGTGCTTCTTGCGGAAATACTACGCTGCTCCCGTTCGGGCAAAAGCCCTTTTCCGGAAATGTTTTTGCGCAAGAGGGCCAGTGTAGACAGCTGAAAACTGTTTTGCGCAAAAAAGCCCCGATGGCGAAAATGGCGATCGGGGCTTTCTTGCGCAAAACCGCATCTAGATTGGCACGGACGCTTTTCTGCAAAACGTGCTTTTGCGGAAAAGCGTCTGTGCCAATCTAGACGCTCTTTTCCGCAAATGCTTTTAACGGAAAAACTTTTCCGTTAAAAGCATTTGCGGAAAATCATGCCAGTCTAGACGTAGCCAGTGAGAGCTCCCAGCCCTGGGGAGCTTACAGACGAGATGGGCCAAGAGGCAGAGGGGAGACCGAGGCGCAGGGAGGGGAAGTGGCTCACCCAAGGTCACACAAGTCAGTGGCAGAACCAGGAGGCGAACTCGGGTCTCCCGGGGCCTGGGCCAGTGCCCAGCCACTCACTGAAGCCCCCCACCCTGGGGCCGCGCCTGTGGACAAGCACTGTCTTGGGCATCCCCCATGGGATGAGGCGCTTTGGGGGACTGGGCCTGTGGATCTGGCCTGCTCTTGCCTTTCTCCCCCCAGGACGAGGTGAAGTGGAGCCCTCGGATCACACCCCCTGGCCAGGATAAACCCCTCCCGGGGCCCCAATGCCTCAGCACTGTCCTCACCCGCTGTTCCGTCCAGGAGGCCTTTCCCTGAGGATTTGCAGCCCCTCCTTCCGTCCAATCCCTCCCTCAAGCCACCTGGGACAAAACCCTTCAGCCACCATCCCCCCCAGAGCAGACAGGAGCAGTCGCAGCCCCAGGCAGGCAGCCTGGGAACCAAAGCCCTGGGGGCCGCTCCCTGGTGTGCCGAGGCTGCCGCGCCCTTTGGCTTGTCTCCCCGCCCGGGGGAACACCGGAAAACGCGCTGGGAACACCCAGCCAAGCAGCCCCGCAGCCGAGGCTCCAAGCCCTCGGAGACCAGGCGAGGGCCCTGGCCCAGTGTGCAGAGGAGCCAGCAGCTGAGTTTGGGAGGCGGCCATGTGGGTGTGAGTTCAGCAAGGAGTTTGGGGGGGGAAGGGAAACAGCGATCGGCCGGGCCCAGGCCTGTTCTGCCCGCTGACTGCAGTGTGAGCGCAGCCTCCGAGAGCGCCCGGCCTGCAAGCATGGGCCGTGGACGTCTCCACTAAGCTCCCATCGCAGACTCCCTGGACGTGGGGTGGGGACGGAGGCGAAGGAGCCAGGCTCCGGTTTGGATCCCAGCTGAAATCGGAGGCACCTCACTGGAAGAAGAATCTCTGGCGGACACCTGGATGCCCGCACGGGGGACGCCAGCTGCAGAGCGGCCCTGACTCCAGGACGCTGCGAATGCCGAGACTCGAGCCGTGTTCTACAGCCAGGCGGCATGAAGGCCGGTGTAACGCGGCCAGCACTGCGCTTCCAGAGCAGGAAAACAAGAAGAAAAGCCCCAAATCCTCCCCCAAACGATCAGCAGCAGGCAGAGCTCCGCGGAGGCTAGCTGGCCCAGTGCTAGCTGCAGAAAAGGACACAACTGCGGCCGGGGGCGTCTGCTTATGAGTTATTCTGCTGAGCTCACAAAGATGTTCTGGCCGGAAAGGACCCTGCTGATCGTCTTTGGAGAGCGGCCCGTCCTCGCGGCACACGCTGCCAGTGAGGGGGAATCGCCTTCTTCCACGGTGAGTCGCCCCCCCCAAAACGAGTCTTTCGTTTCTAGTCTGAGTTCGTGTAACTTCGGCTTCCAGCTGGGGCTTTCTTTGTGCCTCTCCCGCTGCACGGAACGAGCCCTGAACTCCCAGAAGCCCCCTCCCCGGGCCGGACTTTGTAGACTGCGATCCAGTCACCTCTGACCTTTCTCTTGGATACCCTAAGAGATGGAGCCTCCGTAGCCTCGCGCTCGTCGGCAGCTTTTCCAGACTTTGAACCAGTCACGTGGCTCTTTTCTGCACTCTCCGCAGGCTCCCCGCCCTGGGCGCGGGCTCCAGTGACAGTCTCATGGACGCCGCAGCAAGGGAAGGTGGTGTCCCTCGGGCAGCTTAGGGTCACTCGGTTCTCCTCCATCGTGAGCGTCCCTTTCTGTGCCACTTCTTCCCAGGATGCAATGCTCCATCTTGTACCTATGCCCTACGTTCCTTGTTGCTGTAGCTGTGGCCTTGCCATTGGCTGGATTAAACACACATTCAAATGAGCCCACCTCCCCAGCCAATCCCCATCATGCTGTAGAACTGAGCTGGCCCCATCATTAGTCACCAGTCGCCACGCCACCTGCAAGCTGCTCCAGTTCATTGATAAGACACCGGACAGAGCAGCCCCTGGTGGATGCCACGTCCCCATTTCCAGCTACTTTCCTGATCCCCCAGGTGGCCACTGTGGGGCCCGGTTAATACGGGCAGCACTGACTTTGGCCAATGTTAACGGTTTTGTCAGCACGTGGGGCTCAGTGAAATGTCCCCCAGAAGTCTATCCACACAGACACCCACGTGGCCTCATCAAAAGCAAGTGACGTCTGTCTCACAAGATCTGTTTCCCATAAAACCCACATCGGTGGCTGGTAAGCATGCTGCAGTTCTTACGCGATTTCCCAACCCAAGTGCCACGTCAGCCCTGCCACGATATGCCAGGCCACTCTGTTTGCTCTGTGTGACTAGTGTGACAACATTAGCGCCTTTCCAGTCCTCTGGAGCGCCCCGTTATTCCAGATTTGTAGAGTCCCAGTATCGGTTGATGGGTCACTGAGCGCCTCGGCCAATTCTTGTAACGCTCTTGGGTGCAAGTTATGGGCTTCGGCGGGTTTCAAACTGTTTAACATTAGCAGCTGCTGTTTAGCATCCTCCCTGGTTCCTGAGGCCACAGGCGCTCTTTGCTCTCCTGTCTGTGGCAGGCTGTGTGCCCGCCAGGGCCTGAATCTGCTGCCTCTGCTGTTCCCACTGCACAACTAGAGGAAGGAGGCGCAAGCTGCAGACTGTGCCCCTCCGGTAGCCCCCGAGAGCAGCGTTTATAACGGCGGCTTCCTTTGCAAGCGGTGCTGAGCGGGATTGGCCCCAGTTCTCTCTGGCTGGTGGCGGGGCAGGAGCCACAGTGGGCCCGCGGGCATTCTGGGTGGCACTGCCCCGCTCTGATGAGCGCTCCGCCTGCTGATGGTAACGTCTCTCCGGGGGCTAAGCCCTTTCGCCAGCCGCGGGTGGCCAGCAGAGCGAGCCGCGAGAGGAGCCCCTCCCGGCACTGACACGTCTGAGGGTGCCTCGGCGTTGTGCCACGCTCCGCGGCAGCCAGACAGCTCCCCGAGATCTGAGCAACGCGCACAGACCCCCCCATCAGCGCTAACCGGGCCCCGCTGGCGGGAAAGCAGAGCAGCGCCCGGTGACTTGCACCTGCAACGGGCAGGAGATGGCACGTGCAGTGTTGCTGGCGTCCTACAGCCGGGCGGGCGCTTGGGCATGTCGTGGGGGCTACAGTCACGTGACCAGCTCTGCCCCTGGCAAATCCAGTGGAGCCGCTAGGGGCCCTGTGGCCAGGCTGGCAGGCCTGGGGCTCTCCGGGGCCTGGCGTGCGCCCAGGGTGCCCTGCCTCCCATGCAGCAAAAGTCTCCCCAAGTTCGGCGTCGGGCTCCACTTTGTGCCGCGGGGGGGATGGCGCCCCCGTCTGGCCAGGCCCTGGCCCAATGGGGCAGCCACATGGCGAGCTGCCTTCCTGGGATCCCGGGGGTGTCTGGAGCAGAGGGCGCAAGGCTGTGGGTCCTTACCCAGGCCTTAGGGATGCATCTCAGGACCTGGCGTCACAGCAGTGCCCAGGGGCCTCCGCCGAGACCGTGTCCCTCCAGGCTGGGGAGAACGTGGAACACAGCACGCTGACTTCCTGCATTGCCACAACCCCCCCGGCTGCCCCCGCCCAAGCGCCGTGGGGCTGGCTGGTGCCCACACGGAATGACGTCTCGGGGGGCGCTCAGTGTCTGGCTGCAGCCAAGGTGCGTGGGTGCCTGGGACCCTGCTGAGCTGCAGGCCTGGGGCAGGGGAGGGCAGAGAGACCCTGGCACAGCAGCTCGGAGAGACCAGACCGCCCCTTTGGGCCACACCACACTCAGGTTGCTGCCAGCCCCAAGGCTGGGCCTTGGCCCCTCAGCTCTCACGCCCTGGACAAGGCTGGTGGCCAGTCCCGCAGGGAACTAACGAAGGTTTGTGAGCTGGGAACAGAAACGAGAGAGCCAGGACAGCGCCGTGCACGGCGGAGTTACAGCCTGCCCGCCTCTGCTCTCAGCGCCTGGGGATCCGGGCACCTGGCCTGCCAGTGGCCCAGCCGGCTCTGAGTCTCTGGCCCGGCCAGCAGCAGCCCTGGGCAGTGCCCTGGGAGGCGTTTCCTGCGTTTGGGGCAGAGGGGCACACGGCGGAACTCCCGGGAAGGCGGGCGGAGCGCTCCTGGAGGGTCGGTTCCCGCGCCCATCGCACAGTAACGCTCTGCGGGAGGCCGGCCGGGGGCTTTCTTCTGCGCAAACAGCGTAAGTGCAGCATTGGCCAGGCGAGACAGAGACCTCAAGAGATCTGTAAATTACTGGCTACCCCATTAATCACCCGCAAATGCAAGACTAGCAAAGCCTCTGGCTGCTGAGCTGGAAAATGCTGAAATTCACTTAGAGGGACAGCGGGGAAGCCGGAGCCTGCAGCAGGGACTGGGGAGGTGGCCAAGGGCTGCGTAGCCAAGAGCAGCCGTGCTGACATGGCGCCTTTGCTGGATTTACTGGCCGCCTCGGGCGTCCGTCTATTTCCTCGCCCAGCCCTGGGCCGGGGCACCCCGCGGGGGGCTCTCCGTGCCGTGGTGCTGCACCTCCCCGGCCCCGGGCGGCGTTTCCTCCCTAGCCGGCGTGGGCAGCCGGGCCGGCAGCTGGCTCAGTCACCCCGGGAGTCTCAGGCCCTTGGAGTTCAGCAGCACCCGCCTGGCCTGGCCTCAGTGCCCGCAGGCAGCGGCTCCCCGTGCACCGGGCACTGCCCTAAAGCCAAGAGCCTGGGGAGGTCAGGGTGGCCAGCTCTAGTCCCCCCCCCCCCATCGCCGTGGCACGAGCGCTGGTGCCGTGCAGGCGCGGAGACCGCAGCAGGAGACCTCAGGGCCAGGAGGGGTGCACCCGCCACCCCTCGCTCTCCACCCCAGAGGGTCTTGGCATTTCCCAGGTGCTCCGGAGCCTGCTCTGACCGGAGCTGGCCGCCCAGGCGCGTGCCCAGGGCACAAGTGGCCTTTGCCAAGTCTTTAGGAGGAGCGGGCTGCAATCACAGGAAATCCCACTGGAGAATGGGCCGCAGTGGCCTTCCCCTCCTGGGCCCCCTCCGGGTCACGGCACGACGCAGCCGCGATGTGGGCACTACCCCTGGGGTGGAGCTCTGCCCTGGCCTCAGCTGTGCCCAGACCTGGCCTGGTCCGTCACACCCCCTTGGAAGGGTTCCCTCCGGCCGGGCATGTGGGATGGGGGTGTGACGGCGCGTTGGGGGTTCCCCGTCTCCTGCACCCCGAAATGGCACAAACAGACTGCACCAGCCAGTGGAATTGAGGGTGGTTTATTGCTCCTCCAGCACAGCGCAGCACAGATGTAATTTGGTTACAGGAACTGGGCTAGGATGCCTCAGGCCCCCTTGAGATGGGGGAGACTGGGCCCCTAAACTCCAGCCCCTTCTCCTAGGCTCTCCTCCATGCCCTCCGACAGCCAGCAACCAACTCCCTAACTTCCAGCCCTGCCCCCCAGCCAGGGCAGCATCCACCTTCCTTTGTTCCTCTCCATGGGGGGTGTCTGGCCACTGGTTTGCATAGTGACTCATCCTGTTTTGCTGGGTCGTGGTACCCACGGCAGCCAGTGGGGGTTCCCCCAGAGCCAGCAGCATAGAAACCAGCCAGGTACCCCCACTACGTCACAGGGGGCCACGGGAGAGCAGGGCCCAGTGCCCCTTGGAAGGGTTCCCTCCGGCCGGGCGCGTGGGATGGGGGCCACGGGAGAGCAGGGCCCGGTGCCCCTTGGAAGGGTTCCCTCCGGCCGGGCGCGTGGGATGGGGGCCACGGGAGAGCAGGGCCCGGCGCCCTTGGACGGGTTCCCTCCGGCCGGGCGCGTGGGATGGGGGCCACAGGAGAGCAGGGCCGGCGCCCCTTGGAAGGGTTCCCTCTGGCCGGGCGCGTGGGATGGGGGCCACGGGAGAGCAGGGCCCGGCACCCCTTGGAAGGGTTCCCTCCGGCCGGTCATGGCCACTCTCCGCCACAGGCCCCTCTCACTGCCCGTTGGGTCAGTTCCACTCCCCTGGACTGCTCGCCCCTTGGGCCGGGCCGTGGCTAGAGGCGTTTGGCCAGTCCCAGCAGGATGCGGCCTGCCCCGGCCTAGCCGGACGTGCTACGGAAGGCGGAGCCAGCTGTGCTCACGGTGAACTTGGGCGTCGGTGCCAACACGGCAGAGAAGAATCCGACGGGTGGACGTTCTGGGGCCGACGCTGCGTCTGGGGCCACCCTCCCAGCCCTGGCCAGCCGGCCTGTGCCACTGGGCTCGGCTAGCGGGCCCCAAACAGCCGCTGCCCAGGGCTTTGGTGCTCGGCTCAGACTCAAGCCCACTTCCCACCCCAGGGCCCTCCGCGCTGCCCGGGGCTGAGCCAGAGGATACTGCTGTTGGGCTTGGGACCCTCACAGATCGCTCTCCCTGGCTGCTGCCTCCCGTAAGCGACGTGCTGCTCATTTTCATGGCTCCCCCGTGCTTCATGCCCTCCGTGTGTTACGCACTGACAGCTTTAGTCCAAGAGCTGCGGAGCAGTATGCCTCTGAGTAATAGCATCTCATTGGAGTGGAAAGATCTTCCTGTTTCGCTGCTTTATCCTGCATTTCAGCTCTTTCCAGATTCACTCACTCGAAGTAGGACTGGAAGCAAAATGCTTCCTGCGAATAGGCTGCTTCTTCTGGAGCGGTATGTCGGGGGGAGATGCAATAACGCGGCTCTCTTTCCTCCGGGAGGCAGCGTCAGCGCTCCTGGTTTTCATGGAGAGAGCCGTGGACGATTCCTGTTCCTCGACAGAGGGGCTCATGGGCTGGCAAGGACCGGGTGACCTTTTCATCGGAGGCATCAGAAACCCGCTGCCGATTAATCTGCAGTTTGCTCCACTAGCTTGTTAGCGTCTCTCTCCATTTTCAATTCACTGCATGGTGGGCTCGAATCACACATGCCAGATATCAACCCCCAGGTCCTTTGCTTTGCAGGACGCGTCTCCCCCCAGTCTCTGAGACGCGCGGTCACGGAGCCCAGCCAGGGCTCGCTGCCCTGCTCGCCGGTGCAGGGAGCTGGAAGGCTCCGACCGGGGAAGAAGAGGAAGGGGTGGTTCATGCGGGTGCCGGCTGCCGGGACAAGCCGCAGGACTGGAGACTGGAGGGCTGGGGGGGAAGCTGCTGCTGCAAACGGAGCCGTTTGCCGCCAGGTGGCTAGAGCCCGGACGTTAGTCCCGGCAGCTCTAGGAGTGGGAGCGGCACCAGCAGCGCCGAACGCCAGGGCGGAACCAGACCCACTGGCTGCCTCCTCCGCAGCTGCGAGCGAGCGAGAGGCCAAGGCCTGGGTCCCCGACAGGCTGGAACGCCCAGCTGCTGCGGCAGGTTCCTGGCCTGTCTTGCTCCTCGTCAGGCCCCCGGGATTTCAGGCTCCAGACCTTACCCCCGAACAACGAACTTCGAGGGGTCAGAGCTGCAGGATGGGCTGCGGGTAAGTCCCAGCCGTGGCTCCGGTCCTCGCTCTGCCGACCCCTGTGCAATGGGCCCAAGCCACCGACTCTCCACCGTGTTCCGGACAGTGGCCAGTGACCAGGCGGGGCTGGGTCCGGTAGGGTCGGGAGCCTGGCCCCTGTGTCCCGCCACGGCAGCCTCATTTGCAGCAGGTGAGCCAGGCCAGCAGGGCAAGTCCCTTTCCTAGGGACGGGGGAAGAGCACCCGTGGCACCAGGCTTCAGAAAGCAGCGAGCCCGGCCGCGTGCCTAGTACAATAGCTAGCCCAGCCGCAGAGGGGAGACGCCCCCCACGCCCCCATGTGGGGCACGTTGGCCTGTGCTCCCGGAGGCCATTTCCTCTGCTTCATTGGCTTCTCCCTGGCCCGTCTGCCGGGAAAGGCCCTGCGCTTCCGGTGCCGTGCGGGGAGAAGGGGTCTCGGGGCTGCCGGGATCTGGCTAGACTCCTTGGCAGGGAAGCAGACGCGCTCAGCCTGGGCACCGTGCACCCCAGCGCCCTCCGGCAGAGCTGCCCTGCTGCGGGGGCCTCACGCGTTCACCAGCGGCTCCGAGAGTCACCTCAGCGAACAGCACGGCCCGGGCCGCCCACGCTGCCTTGGGAAGCCAGGGGAGCTGGGGGTGCAAGACGGGCTTGGCCCAGCGCGTTCAGAGACTGCGGGATGGAGCGAGACGGAGAGAGGCCGGGACAGGCACCTGATACGGCTCGTGTCTGCCCAGCCCTCTGCCAACAGCTCCTGCACAACGGCGCCTGGGCCTCGCCTGGGCTGGCTGGGGGCCACCATCACCACCAGGCGAGAAGCAAGTGGGCGAGAACGGCGGGTGAGCTGCAGGGCCACAGGCCAAACCCAGGCATCCTGGCTCCTCTGGGCCTAGGTCTGCATCTCCAGCGGCGCGGTGCGTGCGCCCGTTCCGGAGAGACTGAGCTCAAAGCCGAGGGGCAGAGCTTCAACTTGTCTGTCCAGCGTCTAACGATTTCCAAGCGTTCCCTGCCACGGACTGGGCACGTCCTTTCGCAATACCCCATCCCCACCGCTGCCGGAAGTGCAGTCTGCTCGTTGGGATTGGGCCCAGGGACAGCATTCTCAGCGGGCCTGGGCCCAGCTCCAGCGTTCCCAGAGGGATCAGGCCCAGCTCTGGCGTTCCCAGAGGGATCGGGCCCAGCTCCAGCGTTCCCAGAGGGATCGGGCCCAGCTCCGGCGTTCCCAGAGGGATCGGGCCCAGTTCTGGTGTTCCCAGAGGGATTGGGCCCAGCTCCAGAGTTCCCAGCGGATCAGGCCCAGCTCCAGCGTTCTCAGCAGGATCGGGCCTAGCTCCGGTGTTCCCAGAGGGATCGGGCCCAGCTCCAGCGTTCCCAGCAGATTGGGCCCAGCTCCGGCATTTCCAGCGGATCAGGCCCAGCTCCGGTGTTCCCAGCGGATCGGGCCCAGCTCCGGCGTTCCCAGCGGGATCGGGCCCAGCTCCGGTGTTCCCAGAGGGATCGGGCCCAGCTCCGGCATTCCCAGAGGGATCGGGCCCAGTTCTGGTGTTCCCAGAGGGATCGGGCCCAGCTCCGGCGTTCCCAGAGGGATCAGGCCCAGTTCTGGTGTTCCCAGAGGGATTGGGCCCAGCTCCAGAGTTCCCAGCGGATCGGGCCCAGCTCCGGCGTTCCCAGCGGATCGGGCCCAGCTCCAGCGTTCCCAGCGGATCAGGCCCAGCTCCGGCGTTCCCAGCAGATCGGGCCCAGCTCCAGCGTTCCCAGCGGATCAGGCCCAGCTCCGGCGTTCCCAGCAGATCAGGCCCAGCTCCGGCGTTCCCAGCGGATCGGGCCCAGCTCCGGCGTTCCCAGCGGATCGGGCCCAGCTCCCGCGGCGGCGCACCTGGCGTTGGTGCAGGTCAGACCCCCTCTGGCTGCAGCCCGTCCTGAGGAACCAGCCCCCGGTAAGTGACTTTGCCGGCGCGCCCGGCGGCAGGGGGCTCTTGCCCCACAAGGCTGTCGAATGCTCTTGCCTGCGGCCTGGCCGTGTTGCCAGCCCCCGGGCAGGGCTGCTCCAGCTCGCTGATGTTCTTCCAGGTGGATTTACTCTTGGGGGCAGGTGTCCAGCAGCCAGGATGGGCGGAGCCAGGGCAAGTGGGCCAAGGGAGACATCTCCCCGCCATGGGCCAGCCCCGGTCACCTGTCCTCCCACAGGCATGGGACGCTGCCGGTCGCAGGGCCTGCGATTTCTGCGCCCGGGGCCCTTGCCCAGAGGGAGCCGCCAGAGGGTCACTTAGCCCCTGCTCACCCTGCGGGCAGGCTGGGGAACCGCTGTCTCTCGGCGAGATGTCATGCCAGCTCGGTGCGTCACCCCACCCCTGCCGCTGGTGGGTGACGCAGCTGCAGGAACAATGGGTGGTCAGGAACTGGGGGCAGGAACGTTGTCACCCCCCAGCACCCACCCTGCCCTGCAAGTGGGGAGGCAGCAGGGTACACTGTCCAGAGCGTGGGGCTGGGAGCTCCTCCACAGCCACCTGTACGCCCTTGGTCAAGTCACTCAGGGTATGTCTACACTACCCCGCTAGTTCGAACTAGCGGGGTAATGTATGCATACCGCACTTGCTAATGAAGCCCGGGATTTGAATTTCCCGGGCTTCATTAGCATAAGCGGGGAGCCGCCATTTTTAAATCCCCGCTGCTTCGAACCCCGTGTAGCGCGGCTACACGGGGCTCGAACTAGGTAGTTCGGACTAGGCTTCCTATTCCGAACTACCGGTACTCCTCGTTAAATGAGGTGTACCGGTAGTTCGGAATAGGCACCCTAGTCCGAACTACCTAGTTCGAGCCCCGTGTAGCCGCGCTACACGGGGTTCGAAGCAGCGGGGATTTAAAAATGGCGGCTCCCCGCTTATGCTAATGAAGCCCGGGAAATTCAAATCCCGGGCTTCATTAGCAAGTGCGGCATGCATACATTACCCTCCTAGTTCGAACTAGGAGGGTAGTGTAGACATACCCTCAGTCTCTCTGCTCCTCCCTTCCCATGTGTGCAATACCCCTGGCCTGCCTCCCAGGGGAGAGCGAGTGACTGCAGGACACACTGTGAGGCACGGGGACCACATAAGCACCTAGGAGAGTTTCTTGGCTCTGCAGCTCGCTCACTGGGTGCTTTTGGGCAAGCCTTGGCTTTGCTCCGTGCCTCAGTTCCCCCTGGAGGGCAGATGCCAGTTCGCCCCCTTGCGAGCTGAGCCTTGCGCCTGTGGTATGAACATACACACCGGAGACACCTCGCTTTGCTTCCGTGCGGTGTAATCTTTGTCAGCCCACCCCGCCATCAGCCGGAGGCGTCTCTTCCTTGCGAGCCTGGCACTCGGCTTGCAGGTCTATCTCCTGACAGCGCGCAGATAACGCCACTCACCCGCAGCCTGCGTGTCGGTCACGGCAGCCCGGGAGCGCTGCCCGGCCACCCCGACGTGCTGCCGTGGGACAGGGCGCCAGGGGGCCGCAGGACGCTGGGCCTGCCTGCTGACGTAGAGCCGGGGACTCGGGGCCCTTTGTGCCACTGGGCAGCCCGTGCACTGCAGACGTCGCTGTGGCCTCGAGCCAGCGACCGGGCTCTGCCCGGCAGTGCCCTGAGGGCCGAGAAGGGGGCCGCTCTGTAGGGGGGGCAGGGCAGCGCGACGGCCCAGAGACGGGGGGCCAGTCGGATAACGAGAACAGGGGCGAGGGGGAAGCCGGGTCCGGCACAGGAATCCCCCGCCCCCAGGCCCGAGCCAGCCACGGGCAGCGGGAGGTTCCCAGGGTCCTTCCCTGAGCCAGGCTCCTCCAGGGACGCACCTCGCGGGGCCGCCAGAGGCCACCTGCAGAGCGGCTGCACGTCCCTAGCGCTCTCATTGGCTCTCCCGGCAGACAGCCCGCCCACAAACAGCAGCAACGGGGAGGGGGGCAGACGCCTTGCTCCCAGGGACACGCAGGTGATGGGGCCGATCCTGGCCCAGTCGGCAGCAGAGCGGGCGAACTCCACGGGCCGGGCCCTAGGCTGTGCCGGCCGTGGGGCCGTGGGGCGAGAGGGGTGGCAGGAAAGGCCTCACCCGCTCTCGGTGCAGCCCCGTGGGAGGCGGAAGGTCGTTTCCCTCGGCGTGTACCTCGGCGCTGGCGAAGGTTCCCTTCCTCCTCCTCCTGCCGGAGCCTCGGCCGGTGCAGCAGAGCGCGAGGAGCCGGGGTGCCTGAGCCCTACAGAGGGGTGAGCGCAGAGCAGCTGCCCCTCCGCCCCCAGCGCGCCTCGAGCGGCAGAATGGCCTCCCGCAGCCTGCACAGAGCAGCTAGGAGCTTTCGCTGGCCCTCACGTGGCTCCTGCCTTTGCAGGTCACTCCCCAGTTCCTGGCATGCCCAGCGCGGGGCCAGTCTGCCGTGTTTCGGACTCATGCCAAACAGGGAAACGGGAGCAGAGAGCCAGGCTGGGGCAGGAGGGTCTGGCTGTCTGGCAGGGCTCTGAGCAGCGACACGGCGTGGCAGGCAGGCGGAGATCTCGTCCATGCCTTTGGCCGGAGCCCCGCTTCCTGGGCCAGCAGCAATGAGGTGATACATCAGTTCAGAGCTTACCCAGGCCTAAGGGGCCGTGGTGACCGCTGAGCCTGGAGTCCTGTATGGCACGGCCTGGCGATTCCTGCCCCCCTGCTGTGGGGCTGAGGCCGGAAGCCCTCCACAGCAGATGGAAAGACGTCAGGCAGAGGAGCTAACCCCAACCCTGGCAAAGCTGGTCCAGGGATCCCTCCAGCCCCTCCCCTTCCAACGGGCACCTAATGTCCAGACTGGCGTTAGACGCTGGCCCCACTGATCTCTGCTGTCCCCTCTGCTGCCGGAGCTCTTCTCCCCAGGAGGCACTGGCAGGCCAGGCTCAAGCAGCGTCTCGCTCTCCTGGGTAAGCGACTGGCGGGGACTGTCACGTTACTGGATCTTGAGGGGAGCAGCCAGATCGCTGATGCACCCATAGGTGGGGGTGTTGGCCCCAGAAAATGGTATAGAAGGGGCCATGTGGGGTGTTGAATAGAAGCTCACTGGCTGCTAATCCTACGTACGCTAGTCATGTGTGTGTATAATGTCTGTGTGTGCAATTATAAACATGGACTTGGATGGACACTGAAGATTTCCCTGCATGTGGTAGAGCATTGGGCAGGGCCGGGCCTGTGGACATGCTAATTAGCGAGGCCCTGTGGGACAATGGCTCTCAATGGGCCAAGGACACACCTAAATAATGAGGCTGACACCTGAGGGCTGCCAGCAGGGAACACAGAGAATGGCCACTGGCCAGGTGACCTGCTGCAGCCAAGAAGAGACCAGGAAGGAGGGATAAAGAGGCCATGTGGTCGACTCCATCTTGGTTCTCAGCTCAGCACTTCATCCCAGAGGCAGCATCGCAGGGATTGAAGAGCCCGGAAGACCTGTGAACCCATCCTGATCCTAGGATGTGCAATAAGAACTTTTAAACCAGCAGCTGTAACATCTCTGCTAGAGCCTGCATCGAGAACTGGGAGATTCGGTGCATGTAACGTACTATCCTTTAACAACCTCACTCTCAGGCTTTTCTTTCTTGTGATAATAAACCCTTAGTTGTTAGATGCTAAAGGATTGGCCCAGCGTGATTTGTGGGTAAGGTCCGGAGGGTAAATTGACCAGGGATCTGTGGCTGGTTTCTTGGAACCGGACAGAACTTGTTTGGGGTAGGTGGGATTGGGTGCTAGGACCCCCCCCCCCCCGGTGTATGAGGCCCGGGGCCATCTGGGGCACGGATATTGCTGGGATGTCAGAGGGGTTTTGCTCGGGAGGCTTCAGGCAGGCAGCTGAAGCGCTCTGTGGGACTGGTTTGTGGCCTGTTTGGAGAGGTCTCCAGTCTGGGGGCTGTAAGGAGCCCCGGATTTGAGCAATTCGCCCTCAGCTGTGCCCAGACCGGCCCGGTCCGTCACAGGGACAGCTACCGGGACATTGGGGGGGGCTGTCTGCTCTGTAACCGGTGTCCCCACCTGGCTGCGCTGGGCTGTGAAATTCCCACTGACTCACCCATGTTATTGGCCCAGACAGCCAGGCCCAGCCTGGGCAGAGAACAAGGCTCTTCCCAAAGACAAAGGAAGGGATGCGGAGACGGCCACCCAGCTGGGGGGCAGGGCTGGGAGCTGGGGGTCTGAGTGTGGGGAAGCATGGGGGCAGCAGACTAACCAGTGGGGGGGGGGGGTCAGGGGCCTGTAACCCCTCCCCCAAGGGAACTAGGCTGTCGGCCTAGCCTGTGCCTACATCAGACGCACGCTGGGCTGTATCTCGCAGAAGCAATAGGCCCATGTGCACTCTCCTGGCCGGCGGAGGGTCCCCTCTGGCTGCGGACGGGGCTGCAGGGTGGGGGGCTCCCCGAGTGTGCCATCACAGTGGTGTCGGGGCGGGACGCACTGCACCCTGTGGATGGAGCTTCCGGCAGCGAGTAACAAGGTGCAGGAGGAGGAAGGGGCTTGCAAGAGCCAGGCGTGCTGGAGGCAGAGCGAAGCGGTTCCTGGGAGTCGTGGGGCGCTGCAGCATCCGGCTGGTGAGTCTGCACCCCGGGGATCGGTGGGGCGATGCCTACGCCTGACTCCTCAAGGCAGAGCTGGTGGGTTGTGCAGAGAGAGGGGTCTGCCCGTGGGGAAAGCAGCCAAGGCCCAGCTGATTGCCCAGCTGGAAGAGAATGACCTGTCCAGGGGCCAGGATCCTGTCCCAGCGGGGAGCAGCCAGACACCCCCTGGGAGCGTCTCAGACTCCCAGGCAGGAGGGAGGGCTGGAGTCCGCCAGACAGACGCGGTGCCCGCCAGGCCACGCTCCGCCAGCCGTGATTCATCTCGGGCAGGGTCCCCCCTGACACAGCTGTGACGGCTGGAGATCGAGCTGAGGCTGAAGGAATTGGAGGAGCATAGGGAGGAGCGCCAGAAATGACAGAAGGAACAACAGGACCAAGAGAGACAGCAGCAGCATGAGCAGGCCTTGGTGGAGCGGGGATGACAAGGGGCCCGGCTGCGTGAGTGGGGAGGGCCCCAGGGGGTCAGGATGGCCAGACACTTGGAGACGCTCGTGTTGGTCCAATGTAAGGACGTGGGGGACATGGACGGGTTCCTGTGAACTGCACCAGAGCCCCCCGGTGGACCGGCTCCAGCAGCTCCCCCCTTGCTGGGTCAGGAGGCCGCAGGGGGGCTCGCCCAGCTGGAGGATCTGCAGCCGGGTGACTACAAACGAGTCCAACAGGCCCTGCTGCACAAGTGCGGGCTGACCCCTGAGACGTACAGGAAGAGGTTCCGGGGGTGCAGAAGGAGCCAGGGGAGACCTGTGTGGATCTGGCCTCCTGCCTGGCGCAATCCTGCCGCAAGCGGGTGCTCAGGGTCGGGGCCCAGACCACAGAGGACCTGGCTGAGCTGATGATCCTGGAACAGTTCTATGGAGCTGTGCCGTAGTGTTGGTACCTTGCTGGTTGCTAGGCTGGGGCTGTGGGTGACCCCCACTGGCTGCTGCCTGTACCACGGCCCAGCAGGGCAGGGGATGAGTCACTAGGCCAGGGTCTCCCAACCTGTCCGACCAGCTACCCCCCAGGGAGAGGAACAAAGGAAGGTGGATGCCGCCCCTGGCTGGGGGGCAGGGCTGGAAGTTGGGCAGTTTCTGTCTGGTATCATGAAGGAAGCAGCCTAGGCAATGGGCTGGGATTTAGGGGCCCAGGCTCCCCCATCTCAAGGGGGCTGAGGCATCCTAGGCCTGCCCTGGAACCAGATTCCATCTGTGCTGGGCTGTATCCTGGAGAAGCAATAAACTCCCCTGTTCGACTGGCTGGGGGAGTCTGTCCGTGCCATTCCGGGGATGCAGGAGACGGGAAACCCCAACGCGCTGTCACAGGAACGTGCCTGTCCAGCCTGAGGCTGTGGCTCAAGGACCGGAGGCCAGAGGACCCCCAGGAGGCCGGGAGGCTGGCGGACGAGTTCCCGGAGAGCCGGTCCGGGTGTGAACGGGAGTCCTGGAGAGAGAGGGAACCGCGCAGAGACCGGATCTCGGCTGAGCGACGGAGGGAGTCATCCACGGGGCGAGCCCAAGAGACAGGGCCCAGTCATCCGCCCCCAGAGACACAGGCAGGGCCCGGGCGGAGCCGGCCCAAAGGGGCCCGCAGGACCTGACCTGCCATCGCTGCGGGCAAAGAGGCCACAAGCGGGCTCAGTGCCCCAGGCGCCAGGACAGGCCCCACAACTCCCGGGGTTAACTGGGTGGGGCTGGGGGAGGGGCAGGCTGCCCCAGAGGCAGGGGCCGGCAGGCAAACCGCAGGCCAAAGTGGGGGAAGGCTGCTCAGGCCGACCCCTCCCGGAGACCTGATGCTCCGGAGGCGGGTCTCTCCGTGTACCGGGTGGGCAGGGCCCTGCGGAGCGAGAGCCTCGTGCCCCTGCAGGTGGGTGGCAGGGCGGAGCGAGAGCCTCGTGCCCCGGCAGGTGGGTGGCAGGGAGGTGACGGGCCACTGGGACACGGGGCGGAGGTGACGCTGGCCCGGCCCGAGGTCGTAGCCCCAGACCACATGGTGCCCGACACTCCGCTGACCCTGAGGGGCACAGACAGGACCCGTTTAAGGTGCCCGTAGCCCGGGTGCATCTGAAATGGGGGCCAAGGAGGCCCCAGGGAAGTGGGGGTCACTGGCACTTGCCCACCGAGGTGCTGATGGGGGGGACCTAGAGGAGTGGCCAGACGGACCCCACAGGACGCTGGTCACCACCCGTAGCCAGAGCCAGCGAGGGGCTGGTGACCTTGACCCAGGGGAGAGCTCTCTGCACGGGCCTCAGGGCCCCGTCCCAGCAGACACGGGGCCCAGCAGGGCTAGAGCCCTGGACCCAGGCAAGGGGGGGCCAGGTCCCTGCCCCAGCGGCTGAATTCCAGGCGGAGATGCAGGTGGATCCCTCCTTACAGACGCTGAGGGACCGGACCGGCCTCGGCGCAGCTCAGCCCTGGGGGAGGCGGCCAGGAGAGGTCCCTGTGGGGGAGGGGATTCCTGTTCCGGGAGTGGCTCCCCCCAGGGAAGGTGGGGGCGTGGGGGTCCAGCAGCAGCTGGTGGTCCCCCAAAGATATCGCCCCGGGCTGCTGTATCTGGCCCATGACATCCCATTCGCGGGGCTCCAGGGGCTCCGGCGCACCCGGCTCAGGCTGCTTCGGGCCTTTTCCTGGCCGGGGATGTTTGCGCCGGGCAGTGGTCCTGCCAGGCCTGCGACCCCTGCCCCAGGGCGCGGAAAGCCCGAGACGGGGGAAGCTGCCTTGAGGCGCCAGCCCATCGTAGAGGAGCGGTTCCGGAGGGCACAACAGAGATAGTGGGGCCTGTCGGCCGGGCGACCCGGACGGGGAACAAGAACACCTGGTAGCCGTGGATACGGCCACCCACTGCCCCGGGGCCGTGGCCCTGCCCTCTAGCGAGGCAGACATGGTGGCAGACGCGTTGCTGGCCCTTTTCAGGAGGGGGGGTTCCCCAGGAGTCCTCACGGACCAGGGACCCCACTTCATGTCGGCCCCGCTCCGGTGCCTGTGGGAGACGCACGGGGCCCGGCTCACCTGGGCCCCAGCGTAGGGCGCCCGGCCCCGCGGGCTGGTGGGGAGGTTCCCGGGGACCCTGGCGCAGATGCTGGAGGCCTTTATGCACCAGCACCCGCAGGACTGGGACGAGTCCCTGCCCCCCCGCTGTCTGCACAGGGAGACGCCCCGAGGGTCTGCCAGGCTCTCCCGGACCGAGCCGGGGTGCAGAGGGGGAAGGACCCCTGGGCTTGCTGAGAGAGTTATGGGGGGGATGCCTCCCCGGATGGAGCGTCGGGGGTGAAGACGTCCTGGCTTTCCGGGAAAGGCTCGCTGAGCTCATGGCCCTGGGCAGAGCCCCAGGGGAGCAGAGGGGCTGGTCCGTGGGCCGTGTCGGCCCCTCAAAGCCGTGCAGCAGCCGACCAGCGGGGAGCCGGCTCCTGCAGGGCAGCGCCAGTGTCACTGCTGCGGCTTTACCCGGCGGGGGCCCGACCTTCCCCAGGCCACGGCGGAGTGACCCCGCTCAGTTTGCCGTAGTGGGGGGGGGGCTGTCTGCTCTGTGACCCGGGTCCCCTGGCTGGGCTGTGCGATTCCCACTGCCTCCCCCACGTGTGGATTGGCCCAGCCTGGGCAGGGAACAAGGCTCTTCCCAGGGGGAGACAAAGGAAGGGAGGGGGAGACGGCCCCTGGCTGGGGGCAGGGCTGGGAGCTGGGCAGGGAGAGCATGGGGCAGCAGACTAACCAGTGGGGGGGGGGGTCAGGGGCCTGTAACCCCTCCCCCAAGGGAACTAGGCTGTCGGCCTAGCCTGTGCCTACATCAGACGCACGCTGGGCTGTATCTCCCATGTGCACTCTGCTGGCCGGCGGAGAGGCCCCTCTGGCTGCGGACGGGGGTGCAGGGTGGGGGCTCCCCGACGCGCCATCACTGGACGCACCCAGTCCCCTTGCACCGGGGCCCAGCTGCAGAGCGGCACCCGCCTGCGGCCTGCAGAGAAAAGCATCGCCACGGAGCTGGAGGAACGCTGCTGGCGCCACCGAAATGGGCCCGTCTGGATTCCCCCGCGGCCAACCCAGCTCCCAGGAAAAGCCACCGAAACGGCGCCCATGAGCTCGGGGAGACCGGGCGCCTCGCCCAACCGAGCAAGGGCCCCATGACAGGGCCTGCCGCCAGACAGGCACCCCAGGGCCAGAGGTGCCTCCGCGGTTCCCTGCCCCCGGCCTCCTTCCACAAACATGCCCGGCTCGTTCAGTCCCCGCCTGCACGGGGCTGATTCACGGCTCTCAAACGACCTCCTGCCAGGCTCCCGACGGCACCGCTCTGCTCCGTGGGGCCCTGCCCCTTCTCCCGACCCCTGCAGGAGTCCTCCTCCTCCAGCCCCTTCCCCTGCCCTCACCGCAGGAGTCCCAGGCCTGCATCTCCCTGCTGCCTTCCGGCTGGGATCTCCTGCTCCCAGAGAGATCCCAGCCTCATCCAGGATCCTGGCAGGCTCATCCCTGAACTCCGGCTGGGTGTAGCCCCAGGCCGTGCCCACAGGACGCCAGGGAGGCCCAGGGCCAGCAGGAACCACAAACCCAGTTACATTGCATAGGGGGGGAATTAGAAGTGACTTAAATCTTCATATCCCAGGGCAGCCACTGAATAGCAGGGGCTTGAAAGAAGCCGCCTCTGGGAGGGACGTGCCATAACTCTCGCTGTGGGGTCCTTGCACCTGCCTCCAAAGCAGCCGGCCGTGGCCCCTGGCAGGAGAGGGCGGATCCTGGGTCTGATCTGCCCAGGTGACTCCTGTGCGGAGCCAACAGCACCTGCTGGACTCTGACAGCCTGGGGGCGAGTTCCGGGCTAATGAAGGTGCCTGGAACACGATGGAAACGTAGGAGCCGTCAGCAGCAGAAACTGTCATGGAAAGTGTCCCACTCGGTCAGCTCCCACCGGCGCAGCCAGACACCGGCTCCCACTCCCCTCCGCTCAGGGATGTGCTTGGCCCCCCCCCCCCAGAAATGCTGCTTCTGTCACAAGGGATGAAACCCTCCACAGCGAGCCTGGGCACCCGCCCGTCGCCGGCCCTGACAGGCTGGCTGTGCCGTCTCTGCTTGGTGCTGTGCAGCCCCGCCCGGAGGGGAGCCCCCGGGATCTCAGGCTGCAGCGTTTCGGGAAATGCCCTGGCTTGCACGGGGGCTCCGCTTCAGGATACATAACTGACGTTTTTCTGGCCCCTCTTGTTTTATCCTGGGAGCTTCCCTCGGTTCCAGGGCAAATCTTCCCCTGGCCCGTGAAAACGGCGCTGCCAGGCAAACCGCATCTGGCCAGCAGGGCATCAGCGCAAAGGCAGAGGCGCGGTGTCTGCTGGCTCCGGGGCTCAGGCAGGAGGCCGGCAGAATCGGCCCGTCTTTCTATTATTGACTCCACTAGATTCCCAGTGGCTCCTCCAGGCTGAAATCAAAGACAAGCCAGCGCAGAAGCAGGTGTGCAAAGCTGCAAGACTGGCCAAGCTCTGTTCTGAGGCAACTCCTCCAGCATGGCATTGGGGGCAGCATGGGGGTCGCTGGGCACCGCGGCGCGCCTGAGGCAGGCCTGGGGCCGTCATGCTCCAGGGAAGGGGAGCGGGCAGGGAGCAGCAGGCTGTACGCTCCCCGCGCCCCAGCAATCTGGAGCCAGCAGTGGCTCTATTGATTTGCTTACGCTCACACTGCAGCAGCTGCTTGGGATTTAGGTTAAGGATGGCTGGAGAGGCTACAGCCAGTCTGCTCCCCACTTCTGGCCCTCACAGGCCTCCCTCCAGCTGCACTGGGCTGAACTCAGCCCTGCCCCACCCACGCAGCTTTCAGGGCCCTTGCCTTTGAATCCAGATGCCACCCTCGGGTCCCACTGGCCCAGTGGAGCACACGTGGCCCCTCGCCTCCGGTCACCCGCACAGCCTCCGTGGCTTGCCGGCTCTGGGCTCTCGTGGGCGTGCCCCCAGCCCGGCCCTGCTCAGCCGAGAGCTGGCTCCGGCGTGGAGCCCGAGGCTGAGTGACGGAGACTCGGCCTGACTCCAGGCAGGCCGGTTACCCCGTTCCCAGGACGGGAACGCGGGGAAAGGAATCCACTCGTTGCAGGGAATGATTGACAGGCCACCGGGCCCCAAGCCGTCCAAACGCCGCTGGAAGGACTCATCTCTCTGGGAGCCGAAGCGGCGCAGAGGAGCACATGTCCAGCTGAGAGCAGCATTGAGCTTTGTTCACACTGGGGAGAGTCCAGGCTCTTCCTCCTGTTCCATTCATTTGTCACGGTGCCTGGCAGCGCCCAGCCACAGGGGCTTCCCCTCTCCAGACGGGGCTCTGCCCTGGGCTCAGCCCAGCAGCGACACGCACAGCGTCTCCAGAGCACCTGCCCTGCTGGGTGCGTGTGCGATCAGCCCCCCCCGCCCCCGCACAGACACACTGCCCTGCCTCTGAGCAGCAGAGGGCCGGGAGCCGAGCCCCCCGAGGGGCTGACGCCCATTTGTCAGGCGGAGGAGCCTGCGTGGCTGGCCGCAGAGCATGTGCCGAGGAGGGGCTCCTGCCTTCGGGTGTGCTCTCCCCCGGGGGAAGCTGAGGTTCCGGGATTCGTAGGGGCACGGTGGCTGCCCCCAACCCAGAGGGCTGGTCCCTGAATGGGCAGCCCCACACAGGCCTCCCTGGTCTCACACGGGAGCTGGGGGAGCTTGCAGGGGGACGTCAGAGGTGTCCCCTAGGCCCAGGCCTCTGAAACTCGCCCCCCCCCCCCCATTCACTGTCTGGTCCCTGCTGAGTCCCGGCAGTGATGCCGAGAGGCGCTCGAGTTCCATTGTCCCTCGCTCTCTGGTCGGGCCACACAGCAAGGAGACCCCACGGCGCCACGGGCCAGCCGCCAGCCTGGGCCCAGGGGGATCGATGCTCCGGGACTGCAGGCTGGGTGGGAGGGCCCCTTCTGTGCACCTGCCCTGCCTCCACCCAATCCTCTGCCCACCCCGAGGTGCTCACCGACTCCAGGGCAAGGGGGAGCGTCACACGCCCATATCCACCCCTCCCCCCACACCCCGAGCTGCCTGGCTAAGCCCTGCAGCCCCGCCCTGGCCCCAGACAAGAGCGGTTACTGGGGGGGGAGGGGGAGAGGGGGGAAGGGGCGAGCCAGGCCTGCCTCTGGGAGAACGGAGCCTTGAGCCCCATGGAGCGAGCCAGGCCTGCCTCTGGGAGTACGGTGCCTTGAGCCCCATGGAGCGAGCCAGCCCTGCCTCTGGGAGTACGGTGCCTTGAGCCCCATGGGGCGAGCCAGGCCTGCCTCTGGGAGTACGGTGCCTTGAGCCCCATGGAGCGAGCCAGCCCGGCCTCTGGGAGTACGGTGCCTTGAGCCCCATGGAGCGAGCCAGCCCTGCCTCTGGGAGTACGGTGCCTTGAGCCCCATGGAGCGAGCCAGGCCTGCCTCTGGGAGTACGGTGCCTTCAGCCCCATGGGGCGAGCCAGGCCTGCCTCTGGGAGTACGGTGCCTTCAGCCCCATGGGGCGAGCCAGGCCTGCCTCTGGGAGTACGGTGCCTTGAGCCCCATGGGGCGAGCCAGGCCTGCCTCTGGGAGTACGGTGCCTTGAGCCCCATGGGGCGAGCCAGGCCTGCCTCTGGGAGTACGGTGCCTTGAGCCCCATGGAGCGAGCCAGGCCTGCCTCTGGGAGTACGGTGCCTTGAGCCCCATGGAGCGAGCCAGGCCTGCCTCTGGGAGTACGGTGCCTTGAGCCCCATGGAGCGAGCCAGGCCTGCCTCTGGGAGTACGGTGCCTTGAGCCCCATGGGGCGAGCCAGCCCTGCCTCTGGGAGTACGGTGCCTTGAGCCCCATGGAGCGATCCAGCCCTGCCTCTGGGAGTACGGTGCCTTGAGCCCCATGGAGTGAGCCAGGCCTGCCTCTGGGAGTACGGTGCCTTCAGCCCCATGGAGCGAGCCAGCCCGGCCTCTGGGAGTACGGTGCCTTGAGCCCCATGGAGCGAGCCAGGCCTGCCTCTGGGAGTACGGTGCCTTGAGCCCCATGGGGCGAGCCAGGCCTGCCTCTGGGAGTACGGTGCCTTGAGCCCCATGGGGCGAGCCAGCCCTGCCTCTGGGAGTACGGTGCCTTGAGCCCCATGGAGCGAGCCAGGCCTGCCTCTGGGAGTACGGTGCCTTGAGCCCCATGGGGCGAGCCAGGCCTGCCTCTGGGAGTACGGTGCCTTGAGCCCCATGGGGCGAGCCAGCCCTCCCTCTGGGAGTACGGTGCCTTGAGCCCCATGGAGCGAGCCAGGCCTGCCTCTGGGAGTACGGTGCCTTGAGCCCCATGGAGCGAGCCAGGCCTGCCTCTGGGAGTACGGTGCCTTGAGCCCCATGGAGCGAGCCAGGCCTGCCTCTGGGAGTACGGTGCCTTGAGCCCCGTGGAGCGAGCCAGGCCTGCCTCTGGGAGTACGGTGCCTTGAGCCCCGTGGAGCGAGCCAGCCCTGCCTCTGGGAGTACGGAGCCTTGAGCCCCGTGGAGCGAGCCAGGCCTGCCTCTGGGAGTACGGTGCCTTGAGCCCCATGGAGCGAGCCAGCCCTGCCTCTGGGAGTACGGTGCCTTGAGCCCCGTGGAGCGAGCCAGCCCTGCCTCTGGGAGTACGGTGCCTTGAGCCCCATGGGGCGAGCCAGCCCTGCCTCTGGGAGTACGGTGCCTTGAGCCCCGTGGAGCGAGCCAGCCCTGCCTCTGGGAGTACGGTGCCTTGAGCCCCATGGGGCGAGCCAGGCCTGCCTTTGGGAGTACGGTGCCTTGAGCCCCATGGAGCGAGCCAGGCCTGCCTCTGGGAGTACGGTGCCTTGAGCCCCATGGAGCGAGCCAGGCCTGCCTCTGGGAGTACGGTGCCTTGAGCCCCATGGAGCGAGCCAGGCCTGCCTCTGGGAGTACGGTGCCTTGAGCCCCATGGAGCGATCCAGGCCTGCCTCTGGGAGAACGGTGCCTTGAGCCCCATGGAGCGAGCCAGGCCTGCCTCTGGGAGTACGGTGCCTTGAGCCCCATGGAGCGAGCCAGGCCTGCCTCTGGGAGTACGGTGCCTTGAGCCCCATGGAGCGAGCCAGGCCTGCCTCTGGGAGTACGGTGCCTTGAGCCCCATGGGGCGAGCCAGCCCTGCCTCTGGGAGTACGGTGCCTTGAGCCCCATGGGGCGAGCCAGGCCTGCCTCTGGGAGTACGGTGCCTTGAGCCCCATGGAGCGAGCCAGCCCTGCCTCTGGGAGTACGGTGCCTTGAGCCCCGTGGAGCGAGCCAGCCCTGCCTCTGGGAGTACGGTGCCTTGAGCCCCGTGGAGCGAGCCAGCCCTGCCTCTGGGAGTACGGTGCCTTGAGCCCCATGGAGCGAGCCAGCCCTGCCTCTGGGAGTACGGTGCCTTGAGCCCCATGGAGCGAGCCAGCCCTGCCTCTGGGAGTACGGTGCCTTGAGCCCCATGGGGCGAGCCAGGCCTGCCTCTGGGAGTACGGTGCCTTGAGCCCCATGGGGCGAGCCAGGCCTGCCTCTGGGAGTACGGTGCCTTGAGCCCCGTGGAGCGAGCCAGGCCTGCCTCTGGGAGTACGGTGCCTCCTCCGTCATGCTGAGTGGAGCTCTTGGGTGGGAGGGGCTCTACGGGGGGGGGGGGGGCAGACTCTCCTGTAGGGGTCACATACTGTAGGCCCGTCTTTGGGCTTTTCCTAGCAGAGGGAATCCCCACTCTCTGGGCAGGGCCCTATCTGCTCTCATGAAAGGGGGGCTCCTTATGGCTCGGGGTCACAGTGGCCCCTGCTTGGAGTGCCAAGGGCTGGGGGGGGGGGAGGTGCAGGCTGACTCGGGGCAGGGGGAGCAGGGGGCAGGCACAAGTAAGCTAAGGAGCAGAGGAGTGGGTGTGGCTGCAGGGGCTGGGGGCAGCAGGGGCAGGGGCTGGGGGAGCAGGAGGCGAAGCGCTGCGGTGCAGGGGCAGTAAGGCCAAGCGCTGCAGGGGCTGGGGGCGGGGGCGGGGGCTGGGGGCAGGGGCTGGGGCAGGGGGAGCAGGAGGCGAAGCGCGGCGGTGCAGGGCCAGTAAGGCCAAGCGCTGCGGGGGCAGGGTCTGGGGCAGCAGGGGCGAAGCGCGGCGGTGCAGGGCCAGTAAGGCCAAGCGCTGCAGGGGCTGGGGGCGGGGGCAGGGGGAGCAGGAGGCGAAGCGCTGCGGTGCAGGGGCAGTAAGGCCAAGCGCTGCAGGGGCTGGGGACGGGGGCAGGGGCAGGGGCAGAAGCGCTGCGGTGCAGGGGCAGTAAGGCCAAGCGCTGCAGGGGCGCAGGGCTGAGCCGCTGGCGGGCGAGGAACGGGAGCGGCAGCAGGGATGGGGGAGCCACTGGGGCGGGGCAAGGGCGGCCGAGGTTGGCGGGGGGAGCCGTTCGGGGGAGGGGTCTTTCCTGCGCGTCCCCTCCCTCGGCCCAGCGGGCGGCTCTCCCGGGTCGGGTGCGCTCTGCCGCCGCTCCAGCCGGCCGGGGGCGGGCTCTCCCCACGCCGGGAGCGCGCTCTCCGCCTCCCACTCGGCACAAAGTTTAGCAGCGGGAACTCGGGCGGCAACAGTGCGCGGCGGCGGCGGAGCCAGAGCGCAGCATCGCCGGCCGCGCCGCGCCACGGAGCCGGTCCCATGCGCCCGGCCGGCCACAGGCGGCGGCACCGCGGGGGCGGCGGGGTTCCGCGCTGACTGTGCCATGCGGGGCTCCCCCCCGGCGGCTGCGGGGCGGGAGGGCAGCGGCGCCCCATGCAAGCGGGGCTGCCGGGCGGCGGCTGACACCATGTGCGCCCGGTGCCCGGGGCTAGGAGCGGGGAGCAGCCATGGCCCCCCCCGCCCAGCCCGGGGCGCAGGGCGGGCGCGGCTCTAAGGGCCCCCCCGCTCGGAAGCTGCTTTGCATGTGCAGCCTCTCGCTCTGCCTCACCTACCTGTGCTACAGCCTGATGGGGGGCGCCGGCCCGCGCGCCCTGCGCTCCCCCGCCGGCCTGCGCGGCTCCCCGGCGCCCGGCGCCCTGCGCTCCCCCGCCGGCCTGCGCGGCTCCCCGGCGCCCGGCGCCCTGCGCTCCCCCGCCGGCCTGCGCGGCTCCCCGGCGCCCGGCGCCCTGCGCAGCTCCCCGGCGCCCCGCGCCCCGGCCACCGCCGCGCCCCCCACTCGGACCAGCAACGCCAGCCGCGCGGGGGTGGCGGCCGCCTGGCTGCGCACCGCGCTGGCCCCCGGCGAGGCGATCGCGGCGCAGAGCGGCGCCTTCGAGAGGGAGCCGCAGGAGTCCAGCACCACGGACGAGGAGCTGAGCCGGGCGGGCAGCACCACTCCGGACTACGGCGAGAAGCGGCTGCCGCAAGCCCTCATCGTGGGCGTCAAGAAGGGGGGCACCCGGGCGCTGCTGGAGGCCATCCGGGCGCACCCCGACGTGCGCGCCGTGGGGGTCGAGCCCCACTTCTTCGACCGGCACTACGACAAGGGGCTGGAGTGGTACCGGTGAGCGCGGCGCGGGGAAGGGCCGGGCGCCAGCGGGAGGGAGCGCGCCCGGCTGGAAGGGCTGGGCCCGGGCGCTCTTGTCGGGCTGGGGGGAGACCCCCGGGCGGGTTGGTCCCAGCGCCCCCAGGGGCAGAGACAGCGCCAGCCTCAGCCCGGGACCCTGCCTGGCTGCACGCGCGGCCCGCTAGGGCAGCGGCCCCCGGCACCCGCAGGAATGCCCTGCCCGCGCCCCGGGCCGTGCCTGGGAGCCTGAGCGCAGCTCCGGGAGGCAGCCCCGGCCCGGCCCCTCGGGGCGCTGCTCCTCGTGTGCGGGCAGGAGAGGGGCTGTATTGCTCGGGGCTCTGTCCCGTAGGGCTCGGGATGTTCGGGGTGTTTCCAATCTAACTCTCGCCCCACGCGAGCCCATTGCTTGTGGATTGCCAGCGGGGCCAGGTGCCCATCTCCCACCTGGCAGCCTGCCCGAGCCAGGTCTGTCTCCAGTGTCTGCATCCCAGCCAGCGCCCCCCCTTTGGCCTTGCTTAGCCCTAGGAAAGCCGTGTGTTTGGGAGGGGGGCGCCGCAGCCAGGCTTACGGGATGCCGGTGCCAGGGACTAGATGCGCTGGGGCCTCGAGTAAGCAAAATGTGCAAAAGCAGATTGAAATGCTGGTAAAATAAAGGTCGAATGAATACACTGGCTATTCTAGCGCTTAACACACAGGGCTCTGGCGGAGATGCCAGAAATAGAGGAACATGCCCATTTTCTGCAGTTCCCAGTACACAGAAGATGTGAACAGATTGTTCCCGTTAGCTGCACTAGGATACACAGATCTAGCCTGTTCGGTGGTTAATAATTACAGAAATAAACCAGCCTGCAAGCCCAGGTGAGAGCTCCAGCTTTAAAGCGACAATAAATAAACAAGGATTCCTTCTGCACAAGGCAGGCACCTGAATTTCCCTCCCAAATGGAGATTTATTTCTTGTATGCAACACATTCCATCTGCTAGAAGTTTTTGAATTGACTAGACTGAGCTGTGTATGGATCGCTCTCGGCTGCCATTGATAGAACACGTTGGAAACTTTCAATGGAGACTCCTTCCCAAGGGTTGGAGTGGTCGGGTTTGGGTGGGTGGGTCAGCATATGAATCTGATCTCCCCTGATTTAAAATATTCATGGCAAAACATGAAAGGACAGAGCATGGATGCACCTTGACAATTGGGGGGGGGGGGGTTACTTCCTGGCAGCACCCGCCAGAATAGGAAATAATCCCGAGGCCCTGGCTCTTTGCACTCCTCGGTAGGCCCGTCAAAAGGGTGCTGGACACGTTCAGGGCCAGGGGCGAGCGGGTACCTACTCTCTGAACTAGCCGCTTTTTACACAGATGAAGTGGGAGGTTTTTGTGCCAACGCTACCTTAGAGGTGATCGTCGGCGGGCAGGTTTGCTTGGAAATGCTGGAAGGGACGTGTGCAAACCCCTGATCTGCTGTGGCATCCGCTTGGCTCTGCGATGCTGCCCAGCGATTCTCAGAGGGGCGCCAGTGAAGTGGAGAGGAGCAATCAGAGAGAGGGTACTTGTACCAGAGCATGTTTGTGTGCTGGCCAAAGGCTGTGTGTGATACATCTGGACAGGGAGGAGGAGGCGGCCTGGCTCTGGTGACTGTACTTTGGGCACGCTGTATTTCAGGCAGCCAGCGTCGCGTTCGGCTGAATTTTCACACCGGAGAGCCTGCTGCAAAGATAAGTTTAGAAACTTGGTGGAAGAAAGGAAGGAGCAGGGTGCCGGCAAGAGGTCTGGCTTTGTTCAAAGCAGGCAGAAGAAGATCAAGCATTGAATGCGGCAGCAGCTGTGTTTTCATCTGTGCAGGGAAGCTGTGAGCAGAGGGCCAGGGAGTGCGGGGAGCAGGCAGCGGCAGAGCGCTGGCTGGAGGTGGGTGCCATTGTAGCGGCTGTGTGGCTGTGCTCCGCACACGGCTGCTGGTGCTGGACTGGAGAGCTGTGGGCAGTGAAATCTACTGGTTACTCCAGGGCAGCTGCAGCGCAGGCCCTGAGCAGATCTCTCTGCCAAGGGGCCTGAGGCCCCAGCTGGAACCTGGGGAGACACAGGCAGTCAGCTTCCCTCGGGCCTCCCGAGCCGTAAATCCCGTTTGTGACACCGCAAGGGGCTTTGCCTGGCCCCTGGCTGACGCTTCGCTTCTGTCCTGCAGCGTGGAGGCTGGGAGGCTTTGCAGGTGCGTCCTCGCTAGAGGAAATGCAGCCGATGTTCATGTTCACACACGTGCCTGGTTTCTAACCGTACCAAATGACTCGTATTCCTGCCTTCCAGCCGGCTGCTGCACGGGAGACTCCCACGCCGCGGAACGCCGCGCCGCTGGCCTTGTTCAACTGCTGGCACCATCCCACTGTGATTTTCTAGTGCCGGGGGTGGGAAACGGGACCACTTGACCGGCCTCCCCGGCAACATTCATTATTGAAAGTGGGTTGGTGATTCCTGTCCTGTCCTGGGAAACAGGAACTTCCTGTTCTGCATGTTGAACCTCTCTAGTCCGGCTCCCCAGAGACCCGACCGGGGCCAACCCATGGGAGGCCAATAGCACCCAGCAGCACCGGTACTCCCCTTGCTTGCTGGGACGTGGGAAGACGTTTCGGGGCACATTAGAGCTAAAGAACAGCCCAGAACATGGGGGGCCAAGCCTGGCGTCTGTAAACAAACTCTATGGGACCACGGGAAATTCGGCCACACCCATGCTAAGCAGGCAGCCAGCTAACTCGGATCACGTTGGACCACGGATGTATCCAGATCAGAGGGCGCAGGACTAGAGAGGTTCAGCCTGTACTCCAAACTCTGCTAATGTGGTGTGGAACCCCTCCCTTTTTAACTTCTCCGTGCCTCTACTTCCTAATCTGTAAAATGGGGTCATAACTTCACTGTTGCTTTTGGATCCCGAGCTTGGTGCAGTTGGTCATGCCTTTGTCTCCTTGAGAGCAGACTGCTGTCGTACACGCTACAGAGGCTGTGTCTGACGATGACCCAGAAGCTGAAGTTAGTGCAAAATGCAGTGTCTTTAGGGAATCAGGTACCCAGCTCTCCCTAGTCTCTGCTGCATTTCTGTTGTGTTGAGGAAAAGCTGCGGGCGGGTGAGCTGTGCTGAGTGTGATCGTTTCAAAGCCAGGGTTACAGTTTAAGTAGAAATTACACCTCTGAAATCTTCCTGTCTGTGCTGATGTCTTATGTTTAAGGTGGAGTTAAGGCTGCATGGGATTGTCCGGGATTAAGGTGTCAGAATCTCTCCTGGAATCCTCATTTGCAATTCTAACCCTTCAGCCTTGGTTGTTTGAAGGAAGCGCTCAGCGGCGAATGGTCCCCTCCGTTGCATTTACAGCCTTCTGTGTGAGTTCGCTGGTGCTGAATTCCTGGGTCTCCTCCTCCTAGACTGGGTTTCGAACGCTCTTCAAAGCGCTAGGAAGGGGTTTGTGGGAAGCGCTATTGCCTTGTAGCCTCTCGTCACAAGCCGGCGATCTCTCTTTCTGGCACACGTGTCTTTGGCATGTTCTGCGTTTCACCTCGTTCTTTTACCGGAGACATGGGCGCTTACCGGCAGGTCTTGTCCTGCACGAGAAAGCGAATTGACTGAGTCCCTGTCCTGTGCCCACATGATTTGCTCCACAGTGAATCTCTGGGAGGCCTGGAGCTCTCCATGTCTGTCAAAATGGAAATTAACCGATGCCACGTGGTCCCTCTTCCCCTTCTACATCACGGCATCTCCCTCTAAGCTCCAGCAGGCATTGCCGGGGCTGTCGTCATTGCTCCGCGCTTTCATAGTCCAAGACTCTCCCACGGTCAGCGCCGGGGAAAGTCCTCGGTGCAGCGTTAACGCGGGTGGCTGGCCCTCGGGTCTGAGCGTGGAGATGGATCTCGCCCGGGTGGGAGCCCCCACGCTGCAGCCCAGACTGGGCTGAGGGCGTCACACAGTGGCTATGCTCATCCATGGTAGTACTGGAGCTCCTGGGGCTGCGATGCTCCGGGAGTCTTTCCTGGAGAATAGTGGGGGAACTCGTCTGTGCTTCGGGGCCCCGGGGCACTGTGGCAAGGCATCGGAGGGCTGCCAGCCTGTGAGTGGCACAGCCTGAGCCCTCGCTGCAAAGTGGCCAGGTTGCTCGCCCAACGGAGAGCCATGCTCATGCCGTACCCCGGACCCACAAGAGGCCAGCGAGCGGGGGGGAGGGGACACACCATCAGGCTGAGGGGTGGGTGAGAGCCCGGAGAAGGCCAGTTCCACCGAACAGCCTGGCTTAATCTGTGGCGAGGATGGACCCGCAGTGATTCCCGAACCTGGGACTCACCTGCCATCCTGCAGGTTTGGATGCCAGAACTTGCGTCATTGAAAAGTTTGTCACCTTTGGCAAAACCCTGCTGGCTCCAGGGCAGGCAGGACGCGGCTTCTGTGGCGAGGCCTCGGAAACCTGAAGCTTCATTGACACTGAGAAGCGGGAGGGTTAATAATCCCGACTATGCGCACAAATTGTCGGGATGGATCCAGGTGTTACCAGTCGAGAGGGTCATTGGGGAGAGTTCTCTGAAAACATCCACTCTGCGCGCAGCGGCCGTCACAAAAGCAAACAGGATGCTGGGAGTCATTCCAAAAGGGATAGTGAATAAGACAGAGAATATCTTATTGTCACTGTATAAATCCATGATACGCCCACGTCTTGAATCCTGCGGACACATGTGGCTGCCTCCTCTCAGAAAAGATCTCTTGGCATTGGAAAAGGTTCAGAAAAGGGGAACAGAAATGCTGAGGGGTTTGGAACGGGTCCCATATGAGGAGAGATTAAAGAGACGGGGACTTTTCAGCGTAGAAAAGAGGATACTAAGGGGGGATATGATAGAGGTCTACAAAATCATGAGGCGTGTGGAGAAAGTGAATAAGGAAAAGTTACTTACTTGTTCCCATAATATAAGAACTAGGTAAACTGAAAAAACAACAAATAGTCTGGTAGCACTTTATAGACTAACGAAACAAAGTAGTGCCAGGCTATTTGTTGTTTGTTCAGTTTACCTGTACAGACTAACTCGGCTCCCCCCTGAAGCATAAGAACTAGGGGTCATCCAATGAAATGAATAGGCAGCAGGTTTAAAACAAACAAAAGGACATTTTTCTTCACGCAGCGCACAGTCAACCTGTGGAACTCCTTGCCAGAGGAGGTTGTGAACACCAGGACTGTACCATAGTTCAAGAAAAAACTAGATAAATTCATGGAGGAGAGGTCCATCAATATTTATTAGTCAAAATGGGCAGGGCTGGTGTCCCTAGCCTCTTTTTGTCTGGGAATGGGTGACAGGGGAGGGATCACTGGATGGTTCCCTGTTCAGTTCACTCCCTCTGGGCACCAGGCACTGGCCACTGTTGGCCGACAGGACACCGGGCTGGATGGGCCTTTGGTCTGACCCAGCCTGGCTGCTCTTATGTTCTTATGATTTACTCAACGAAATTCCGGCTGGCTGATCCAGGGAGCACACTGGCCCTGTGCGGTTCCTTAGGAGGTTGCATAGACACAGCAGGAAATGAAACGGTTGTGTTGGTTTTCACATGCCGCAGCTGCAGCGCGTACCTGCCTCTTCGGACGTGCCCCGTGGAAGTAGGTTTGGGTAGCGAGGCTGGGCACTAACGAGGCAAGGAAATCTGTCTGGGAACGATAAGCACATTGGCAAGAGGTTGCGCTTATGTGATCAGCAGTGAAATAGTTAATCAGCGTAGATGTCCTTGTAACTCCCTGGCTGGGTGCATGGATAGTGGGGGGTGTGGGTGTGTGCATGTGTGTGTGCATGGATAGTGGGGTGTATGAGTGTGTGTATGTGTGTGTGCATGGATAGTGGGGTGTGTGAGTGTGTGCATGTGTGTGTGCACGGATAGTGGGGGGTGTGAGTGTGTGCATGTGTGTGTGCATGGATAGTGGGGGGTGTGAGTGTGTGCATGTGTGTGCATGTGTGTGTGCATGGATAGTGGGGGGTGTGAGTGTGTGCATGTGTGTGTGCATGGATAGTGGGGGGTGTGAGTGTGTGCATGTGTGTGTGCACGGATAGTGGGGGGTGTGAGTGTGTGCATGTGTGTGTGGATGGATAGTGGGGGGTGTGAGTGTGTGCATGTGTGTGTGCATGTATAGTGGGGGGTGTGAGTGTGTGCATGTGTGTGTGCATGGATAGTCCTTAAGGCTGGAAACATTTTTAGAGGGAAGTTTAGTGTCTGTAGCCTCCATTTGATAACAAATGCACCACTGGCGACAGAATACGACAAGCCTCAGAATGTAAATGCAGCTTTGTGGCGAGCCATGTTAAAGCCGATATTTTCACATTAATAACCCGGGCATGCATCCTGTTGTAGATTTTCAGATAATCTATAAATCCGTGCATTTTCAGATCTCAAACTTCAGGAATTAATTTGTTAGAAGATCAAAAAAAAAAAAAAAAAAAAAAGGTGAGTCTCATACAAGTGGAAACGGAGACATTTTGAACTGATGCACAAGCAGCTTTACTGGCAAAGTCTCAGAACATTCCTTTGGGCCCGTGAAGAGGAAATGCCGGAGTGTGCGGAGATGAGCAACCTGGACTCTTCAGGCAGACTGGAGACCTTGCTCCTTGTAGGGAAGTGCTCAGTGCCACTGTCTTCTGAATAACCTGCCGCCTCAGCTCAGCCACTCTTAGGCTGCCGTTCTTCGGGTTAACTTTTGCACGGACCAATGGGCTACGTGCAGGGTAAAGCGAAAGGCGCATTCCGTCTCGGTCTTGCCTAGCTAGGCTGTCAGACCCTTGGGGCAGAGCCTGGCTCCTTCCCAGCTCGTAAAGTTCCCAGCTCGCAAAAGCCCCTGGAGGCTACAGCCACACTAGTCACTAACAGCACCAATGAATTGGGGCTCTGCCCTGAAAAATACAAAAGCTGCTTCAGGAAATATCAGCTCCCGAGCCAGCTGGTCCAAGAAGCTCATAGCTGGGCCTGAGAGTCTCTAAGCAACGTCCCCATGGCCCTGGCACTCGGGCGTGTGTGGGTGGCGACTGGCAGGCTCTGGTGCCATTTGGGGCGGTTCTGTTGCTGCCAGTCGGCGTGAGCGGGAGGCCGGGGCCCTGTGCCTCTCTGCGTGTGTGGCCTGTGACCGCGGAGGTGCATCCCCAGCGACCCAACAGCACGAATGACCCCCCACGTGTACACACCCTGCTTGGACGTTCCTGCTCTCGGGGCGTGCCGAGGGTCAGACTGTGCCCGGGGAAAGGGGTATGGAATTCTCCGCTCTTGCCCTGCTGAGAGATGGGAGTGGGCGGAGAACGGGTCCTTCTCAGGAGCGTTAGCTTCTCCAGCTGGAGACAGGATCTGCTGCCAAGAGCTACCAGGCGACTCTGCCTGGACACGGACAGGCCTGGCCCAGAGGCACTCGGCCATTCTGGCCCTTCCACCCGGAGAGCTGCGTTTCTAGGTGGCCCCTGGTTTCTCTCAGCCTTTCTATGCCAGGTAGAGCCAGGCTTTGCCGCAGTGTCTTATCGCCCAGAGAAGATCCTGGCCTGCAGCACCCCCAGGCCGGCTGCCCACGCCCAGCTCAGCCCTGCGTGGCCAACGGGGGTTTGCCTGTTGCCGGGGCGGGCACTGTGGGAACACCCTCCTGAGGTGACCCTCGCGCCCCCACCTCCTCAGCCCTCCGGCCCCCACTGTCGGTCCAGGCTCTGCCCCCAGGCCCTGTGCTCTAGGGCGGGAAGGGGCAGGGGTGTGGGGCTCTAGGCCCGGCCCTCAGAGAGGGTGATGTAGCCTGGTGCTTCCCCTGTGTGTAGACTCTGTTCACACCCTTGTGGCAACGTCAGAATGCTCTGCTCCCGCTGGCTGCTGTGCGCGGGCTTGCAGGGCCGTGGTCATGCCTGGGCCCTCTGCAGGCACAGGCCGAACAGGAGCAGCTCCCACTCGGCCCTGCTGAGCATTTGCCCTTTGTGGGCCAGCTGAGCCCCTGCCCATTCTCATCCCCCAGGTCAGCAAACTCCCCCCAGAAGCACGAGCAGCGGCGGGTCTGGCTGCCCACTGCGCTGAGGCCTGCAAGCCCCCGCAGCCGGCTCTGCCACGCTGACGTCCGTTCCCTTGGGCTTGTGACTGTTCTCAGAACGGCCATGCCGGCCTGACAAGCTGGGAGATAGAGTGGCCTTCAGGGGTTGGTCTTTGTGCGTCTTCGACCGCCCTTTGGAGCCTGCGTCGGCGCGGAGCCACTTCCATCTACCAGTGCGAACGTGGGAACAAGCTTCGGAGCATCCAGCTGGGTAACCTGCAGCGGAAATTCCACAGCACTTCGCTTCTCGCACGCCTCACGGAGTGACCTGAGTTTGCAGGGCGAGCTTCGCGTGGCTGCCGTGTCACCCCAGCCAGGCAGCACCACGGGAGGTCACGCAACGGAAGCCCAGAAACGGGCCCGAGCCCTCTTGGCACACGCACCGCGAAGGATCGGCCGGTTCCACTTCGGGTTAAATGGCGAGTTTGACCCTGATCGTGCACGTTCAGCTTGGTAAACCCGGCGCTTGGCAGAAGGGGGAACGACGCGTTTACAAAGAAAGTTAAAAGCGATGGCTTTGGATTCAAAGTGAACATTCCTCCGCAGATTGGTGACACCTTCTATTGAGAGCAGTTTGAATCCTCGGCTTTTCATGGAGCTCTTTTTCCTCCTGTTGTCATGGGGATTTCTTTTCCCTGAGTTATTATATCATGCACTTCAGCAGAAATTTTATTGCTTTTGGGGCCGGCAAGGCCCATGTGGGACATTTCTCGCTGCTCGCGGTGTAACACGCTGAGGTAATTTCTTTCCAGCATTTTTTGCTTGAAGTGGTTTCAATGAATTGAGAAGGGTAAGAGTGTGAATGAATGGCTGAGAATTTAGCACCGAGTTCAAGTAAGGAACACACACTATCAAACTTTGCAAAGCATTAAGTGTGGAGATTATAATTTCAGTGTGGCATATAAATAGCTAGCAATCCATTTCATTCTGAGTATTCTTCAGCATTCGAATCGGCTTAAATTGCCTTTCAGACCTTTTACAAAGTTTGATTGTAAATCCCAGGCTATCTGAACGGCTTCCGCCAAGGGGGAGTGATGCTTGTTGGCACTGGGGCCTGCCCTTTGGCTTCGGTGGGCACTACGGGCACTCGGCCTTCCCTGGCCCAGGCCTCACGCCCGCAAGGCCTTCGCACGCAGGGGAGCTGGTCCCCGGAAGCGAGCGAGGCCCCTCTTCCCAGTGGGGCTCGTTCACGTGAATAAGCATTTGCAGGGTTAAGCTTTTCAACCCCGATTCTGCACAGGGTTCTGCCGCCCTTTACCTGCCCGGCTGCATTCAATGGGCTCATTCCCGCGTGGGAAGCCCAGCTGCCGACTTTGCAGGCTCTTTGGGGCAGAGATCTGGTCGATTGATTTCTCTGAAGGGATTTGCTTGGCACTGTGTCAGTATAAATCATTGGCTGGCATATTGAGAAAATCCCAGCCGGCCAACATTATAGGCTGTCCCTGAGCTTTTGATGTGGCCAGAAAGACGTTGTATCCCTTAGACTGCACGGTTGGGTTTTTTCAGAAAAATGGCTGTTTTTCCGAAAAAACTTCGCTTATGTCCACACTGCTATTGCGTTCTTTGGAAAGAAGAACACAGGGTTTTCTGACATTGGTAAAACTCATTCTCTGAAGAAAAACGCCTTTTCCGAAAGAGCTCTTTCAGAGAAAGGCACGTGTGGACGGGGAAAAGGGAGCTCTTTGGGAAGAAGAGGAAAGAGGACAAAGCACAGGTCCCCCGGTGGCCACTCCGCCCATAGCAATCACAGCTGACATGCGAGAGAGCGTCCGCACTGAATGGACGCTGTCTGTCGAAAAAGCACGTGGCTGTTGCAATGTGCTTTGGCAGTGTGGCCGCTCTTTCGGAAGACGTGTTTTTGGAAGATCTCGTCCGGAAAAGCTTCTTCCGAAAAGCCTGCCGGCTAGAGGTGCCCTTAGAGAACTAAGCTCTGGGGTTTTCTAAGGCCGTGTCAGCCCTCTGGTGCTGCAGCCACCCCAGTCAGGGGAGTCCCTGGCGTGGGGGGGAGCACGGGTGGTTGGATTTCCTTGTTGGGATTCCTCCAGTGCGGCTCTGGCTGTGGCACAAATCCTGCAGGTCCATTTCCCCCTTCCCCAGCTGCCGGAAGCGTCGGGGTCAGTAAACGCTCCAGCTGCTTCCCATGGGCAGCGTGAGGGCGGCACGGTCAGGCAAAACTGGCTGATAGTTGCACGGAGACTCCCAGCCCGCCTGCCACTCCGGGGGATGTGCTATTCTCATGCAGGTCTCTGCTCTGCAGTTGCCTTTGCAACACCAACAGACGACTCGAAGAGCAGAGTGAAGGCTTGGAAAGAAACCCAGACTTCCCAAAAAATCTATTTTTGCAAAGCTTCAATTTTCTCCCCCGAAGTCTCCACCCCAGTTTAGTAAATGTTGCAAGATTTGCTGTTTTTCCCTGTCAGATTGTACATCTAAGCATCATAAACTTGCTCTTTATTGCTTTATTATTACAATCGCTAGTCACATTCTATGTAAATGATGGTATTTACCTTGACAAACTCTCCTGCGAAGTGCAGAAACTTTAAAGAATTTATCTTGCAGCATGAACAGGTCCAAAATGCCTGGGGTGGCTGTTATATCCAGAGGGGTTTGTAAAGCAAAGTTCTCCTCTAGAAATGTCCTGCTAGGTGTGCCGCGGCCTACGCTGGAGTTGGCCAGCTCCGAATTGAATCATGCCACGGGAAAGAAGAAACAGCAAAGAGATTTAGGAGCATTCAGCTGAAGCAGCACAGGGCTTGGGACAAGAGCACTAACTGCCGGGGCTGCTGTTCATTTCGAAAATTGTTGGAACATCTCAAGCCAAAATTTGCTTTTAGTTGCATCCTTGGAGCAGAATTTGGCCCTTTCTCTTATTGATGAATAAAGACTTTGAGCTCATAGAATCAGAATGGGAAGGGCCCTCGAGAGGTCATTGAGTCCCTCACGGCAGGATCCAGCATCGTGCCCATCCCTGACAGGTGTCTGCCCAACCTGCTCTTCAATATCTCCAGGGATGGAGATGCCACGACCTCCCTAGGCAATTTATTGCAGTGTTTGACCCCCCTGCCAGGCGGGAAAGGACAAGGAGCAAGGGGCTATAACTGCAGCAAGGGAGGTTTAGGTTGGACATTAGGAAAAACGTCCTAAGAGGTTAAGGAGAATTTTTTTTCTCTTTCTTCCTTGTAACAACCTTTTAGGGACTTGGAAATAGTTATCGTGTCCCTTCTCAGTCTTCTCTTTTCCAGACTAAGCCCAGTTCTTTCAGTCGTCCCTCACTGCTCACGTTTTCTAGAACTTCACTCTCTTGTTCTTCTCTGGACGCTCTCCGACTTCTCCACGTCTTTCCTGACGCGGGGCCCGGAGCCGGAGGCAGTACTCAGGCTGAGGCCTGCTCAGTGCAGAGCAGTGCTATGCCCAGAGACGGAACTGACGACTCCACACACCCTCCCACACAGAGATGGACGAGCAACACACCTGGCTTTACATCAGTGTCTCCCACAGTTTAAGCCACATCCCTTCAGCCATGCGATGCTGCTTCACGAGCAGTCGTGTTATTCCTCAAGCAGCAGGTTCTAGGAAAGGGATTTTCAGACGCGTGTACAAAAGCATTTGCTGAAACCAAATTGTGGGCTCACACAGTGCGGTGCGCAGGCTGCACTCGCTCACAACGGCCAGGTGCAGTGAGGTCCCATGGCAGCTATCCACAGGGAGCCCCTCAAGGAGCAGAGTGAGCCGCGCCGGGAATGACAGAGGAGCTGGTGCGCTCAGAACAATTCGCGGGACAAGCTCCTAGTGGGAAACTGCGTTCAGCTCTAACCCTACCCCAAACCGCTTTTCAGTATTGCCACCCGAAATGCTGACTCATGAAACTCCAATTACAAACGGTGAATCCTACAGTCATTTCTGGGGGGGGATCGCTCATTGGCCCGCAGTTTGTCCCCATTTGGCTCTTCCCCCTGAAGAGCCTGGCGTTGATCCTGCTCCCTTTTGCACGCAGTCAGCACGCTACCCTTCCGGCTAATTTCCTAGCTGTGTATTGCAACTACCTCCCATCCCTGCTACCCTCGTCTCCAGCCCTGCGCCGCCGCGGCGGGCGAGGCACAAGCCACTGGGACAGAGGCGCGGCAGCACGCGGCCGGTGAAGAACGGGCCGGCGTTTCACGTACGGGCGGCAGAGCACAGAAGTGAAGACGGCCTGGGCGTGCCCAGCCGCTGGCCGTGAGGGCGGTGTGCCGCGCGGAGGGTGGCCGTGCTGTGTGAGCGCCGTGGGGTGGGCTGGTCTGAATAAGGGGAGGCAGCAGTGCAGGACTGAAGGGAGGATGGTGCCCAGTGGCTACCGACCGCTGCTAGCGACATGGCAAAGGGCCAGGGGAGAGCCGCGCTCCTGTCGCCCTCCCCTCTATTGCGTGGTACCCGACACGGAACGAACGCCCCTGGCCACGCCTGCGCCTTCCTCCCCTGCACCCAGAAGCACCACTTGGCTTCAGGCGCGGAGCCGGGGGTGCCGGCTTGGGTGCTGCAGGGAGCGGCTCTGGCAACTCTGCCGGCGCGTCGGCTGTTCGAGGTGGGGCGCAGGAGGCCATTGGGGAGCCCCCCGGAGCTTTCAGAGCATGGGATGGGGGGGCGCACCCCGGCTAAGTGAGGGGGAAGAGGCTCTGGCAGGCCAGTGTAGCTCTGTGGGTCAGTATCAAACGACAAGCTCCGTCTTGTGCCTACACTGCCCCTTTTGCCTGGGCTCCGGGGAGGCGGGGGAGCCATTTTGGTGCCCAGCCAGAGGCCAGCAATGCGTCAAACACAAGGCAACGCGCTTGCTGCCACCCCGACCCCCCTTCACCAGGTGAGCTGGTAGCCAGGCAACAGATCACCTGGCACAGGGCTTGAAGTGTCCAAGCAGAGTCACCTGACGGGGGGGGGGGGGCTGGTTTTCTTGGTCGCTGTGACAACACATTGGGGTCCCCCGCCTCCTGCACCCCCGTAGTGGCACGGACAGACTCCCCCAGCCAGTCGAACAGGGGAGTTTATTGCTTCTCCAGGATACAGCACAGATGGAATCTGGTTCCAGGGCAGGCCTGGGATGCCTCAGCCCCCTTGAGATGGGGAGACTGGGCCCCTAAATTCCAGCCCCTTTCCCTAGGCTGCTTCCTCCATGATGCCAGACAGAAACTAAAAACTCTCTCCCAGCCCTGCCCCCCAGCCAGGTGCTGGTCTCTGCCCCTCCCTTTGTCTCTCCCTGTGGGGCTGAGCCGGGGTGTCTGGGTTAATCCACATTTGGGAGAGTCCGTGAGAATCTCCCCTCCCAGCGCAGGGGGCCCAGGTCCCAGAGCAGACAGACCCCCCCCCCCCCCCCCCAACGGCACAGACGCCATTTCTGAGAAAGCCGAGCAGGGCTGGACGCAGCTCTGGCTGGGCCGGAGGAATCCTCTGGACCCCCTGGAAAGACATGGATCCAATGGCTCAAGGGCAGGGGCAGGGGCGGCGCGGAGACAGGTCCTGCATGCAGGTGTGTAGTGTGCGGTGTGTGTGTAGTGTGCAGTGTGCGGTGTGTGTTTGTGTGTGTAGTGTGCGGTGTGTGTGTAGTGTGTAGTGTGCAGTGTATGTGTGTGTGTGTAGTGTGCGGTGTGTGTGTAGTGTGTAGTGTGCGGTGTATGTGTGTGTGTGTAGTGTGCGGTGTGTGTGTGTAGTGTGTGGTGTGCGGTGTGTGCGGTGTGTGTGTGTGTAGTGTGCGGTGTGTGCGGTGTGTGCGGTGTGTGTGTGTAGTGTGCGGTGTGTGTGTGTAGTGTGTGGTGTGCGGTGTGTGCGGTGTGTGTGTGTGTAGTGTGCGGTGTGTGCGGTGTGTGCGGTGTGTGTGTGTAGTGTGCGGTGTGTGTGTGTGTGTGTAGTGTGCAGTGTGTGTGTATAGTGTGTAGTGTGCGGTGTGTGTTTGTGTGTGTAGTGTGCGGTGTGTGTGTGTAGTGTGCGGTGTGTGTGTGTGTGTGTGTGTGTAGTGTGCAGTGTGTGTGTATAGTGTGTAGTGTGCGGTGTGTGTTTGTGTGTGTGGTGTGTGTGTGGTGTGTGTGTAGTGTGTGTTTGTGGTGTGTGTGTGTAGTGTGCGGTGTGTGTGCAGTGTGTGTGTGTGTGCAGTGTGTGTGTGTGTGTGTAGTGTGTGTTTGTGTGTGTGTGTGTAGTGTGCAGTGTGTGTGTATAGTGTGTGTGTGTGGTGTGTGGTGTGTGTGTGTAGTGTGCGGTGTGTGTAGTGCGCGGTGTGTGTGTGTAGTGTGCGGTGTGTGTAGGTAGTGTGTGTGGTGTGTGTGTGGTGTGTATGCGGTGTGTGTGTGTAGTGTGCGGTGTGTGTGTGGTGTGTGTGTGTGTGTGTGTGTGGTGTGCGTGGTGTGTGTGTGTGTGTGTGCAGTGTGTGTTTGTGGTGTGTTACTTGTTCACACTGTCACACAGTCCCTGCAGGGGCGAGCGGCAGGCCCAGGGCTTCCCTGGAGCTATGGGAGCATGCGGCAGCTCCCAGGGAGGCCAAAGGGAGCTGGCACCAGTTGCAGGGAGCAGGCACCTAGACTGCAGGGTCCCCGCTGCCAAGGGCCACCAGACCCAGGTTCTGCACCTGCAGTTTGCATCCCAGCCAAGAGGCGGACGGGCGGTGCCTGGCCTCTGCCCAGCTAAGTGCGCATGGGACCGACAGGGAGGGTCCAGTACAGCAGCTGCTGCTTGTGCTTCTCCTCCCATCCTCTCTGCACACTCACGTCAGCCGTCACATCATGTGGCAAGCTGGCCAGGGCGGGGGGGTTGACCTGTCCCTGTAGATGCACTACACATGCCTGCATCAAGAACAAGGAAGGTTCCTTACGAAACTCCAAATCCTCTAGAAACCTGGGGAGAAAAATCAAAGCACCATGGAAAAATGCCTGAAGCAAGAGCTGCATTGCTAAAGGAACGTAGCTAGCTGAGAATTGCTAAGAGCCAGCAAATCCTAATACAATTTTCTATGCAAAAAGGGTTTATCTCGCGCTAAATATTATTCTGCATCATTACTCACTGAAGGGAAGCTATTGCTGTCCTAGGTTAACTGATTGAACTTTGCAACCAAAGCTGCAAGCTTATCATACTGATGATAGTTTGACTTTTATTGGTCCTAAATTACAGCGATATTGTCAGATCTGAGTAACTGTTCACTCCATTAGAAAATATTAACGATGTATAACTGCTTTGGAATGAAAAAGATTAAAAGAGGCATTTCTGCAATTTAGTCCACCATGAAATTGGAATCTATTTGGTCTGAAAGTGTATAATACAAATATTGTCACAATTAGCGATAAGAGTGGGAATAGGCTGGATTTAATGCTCAGAGCTAGCCTGGGTTTTCAGAGGCTGAGGAAAAGTATTGCTAGGTTGTCACAACCCTTATGGTAAGCGTCACTTGCCAGAGTTAAAGTCACATCAAGGGATTTCACTAGAAACTGTTTTTTTCTACATGCCCAGAACTTTCTGAAAACATTTCGTGTTGGGCCACAATGGCCCATGCTGAGCATCTGCGAAGGGGTGGGGGGTTAGAGACTTTGAAAAAAATTCGGTTGCACTTTGTGCATTTTGCACTAGCGAGAAGATGTTTTGCCAGTGACAGAGCCTTGCCACGGTGCATGTTTGTCACGTCAGGGTGGATGAACACCACGTGGCATAGCTCCGAAGCACGCTCAGAACTTTGTCAATGGAACAGAGCGTGGACGGGTTCTAGGCCCTTCCCCGACTTTATTTAATCAGATCAGTGCTTTAAAAGGCGGCTCTGCACACATGTGTGTTCGCGCGAGCCAGCGTTGAGCGCTTCAGAACCCATCGTGGTGCAAAATATGAAATTCCCATTGTGCTCAGAGGCCAATGAGTTTGCCTGCTTAAAGATGGGCAGGCCTGGTGCTGGCCTTGTGGAGAGGAATGATCTTCACCCTTAGAGCACTGAGGGTATGTCTACACTAGCCCCCTAGTTCGAACAAGGGAGGCTAATGAGGGCGACCCAAAATTGCAAATGAAGCACAGGATTTGAATATTCCGCGCTTCATTAGCATGTTCCCAGGCGGTCGCTGTTTTGGAAATTGACTAGCCCGGAGTAACTGCCCACGTCTACACATGGCAGTGAAACGGGAGTTGGAAGTAAAGCCCTAACTTGAATTAGCTGTTATTCCTCCTGCAATGAGGTTTACCAGCTAATTCGAATTAAGGGCTTTACTTTGAACTCCCGTTTCACTACCGCGTGTAGACGTGGGCAGTTACTCCGGGCTAGTCAATTTCCAAAATGGCGACCTTCCGGGAACATGCTAATGAAGCACGGGATATTTAAATACTGCGCTTCATTTGCAATTTCGGTCGCCCTCATTAACCTCCCTAGGGTAGACATACCCAGAGTTCGCCATAAACTCGGTGCAGGTTCAGGACCAAATTTGATAGGATAATGAGCCTTGTGGATAAGGGAGAAGTGGTGGATGTCATATACCTAGACTTTAGTAAGGCATTTGATACGGTCTCGCATGATATTCTTATTGATAAACTAGGCAAATATAACTTAGATAGGGCCACGATAAGGTGGGTGCATAATTGGCTGGATAACCGTAGTCAGAGAGTTGTTGTTAATGGTTCTAAATCCTGCTGGAAAGGGATAACAAGTGGAGTTCCGCAAGGGTCTGTTTTGGGACCCGTACTATTCAATATCTTCATCAATGATGTAGATATTGGGATAGAGAGTACGCTTATTAAGTTTGCAGATGATACCAAACTGGGTGGGGTTGCAACTTCTTTGGAGGATAGGGACATAATTCAAAATGACCTTAGCAAGTTAGAGAAATGGTCAGAGGTAAACAGGATGAGGTTTAATAAAGAGAAATGCAAAGTGCTCCACTTAGGAAGGAACAGTCAGTTCCATACATACAAGATGGGAAGCGACTGTCTAGGAAGGAGCATGGCAGAAAGGGATCTAGGGGTCATAGTGGACCACAAGTTGAATATGAGTCAACAGTGTGATGCTGTTGCAAAAAAAGCAAATATGATTCTAGGTTGTATCAACAGGTGTGTTGTAAAAAACTCGTGAAGTCATTCTGCCGCTCTACTCTGCACTAGTTAGGCCTCAGCTGGAGTACTGTGTCCAGTTCTGGGCGCCACATTTCAAGAAAGATGTGGAGAAATTGGAAAGGGTACAGAGAAGAGCGACAAGAATGATTAAAGGTCTAGAGAACATGACCTATGAAGCCAGGCTTCATGAACTGGGCTTGTTTAGTTTGGAAAAAAGAAGATTAAGGGGGGACATGATAGCGGTTTTCAAATATCTAAAAGGGTGTCACAAGGAGGAAGGAGAAAATTTGTTCCTCTTGGTTTCTGAGGACAGGACAAGGAGTAATGGGCTTAAAGTGCAGCAGGGGAGGTTTAGGCTGGACATTAGGAAAAAGTTCCTAACTGTCAGGGTGGTCAAATATTGGAATAAATTGCCAAGGGAGGTGGTGGAATCTCCCTCTCTGGAGATATTTAAGAACAGGTTAGATAGACATCTGTCAGGGATGGTGTAGACGGAGCTTGGTCCTGCCTTGAGGGCGGGGAGCTGGACTCGATGACCTCTCGAGGTCCCTTCCAGTCCTATTATTCTATGATTCTATGATTGCTGCCATAAGAAACTCTTTGGTAGGAAACCTGCAGCCACGTGCTGTATAAACAGCTCTCCCAGGCAGGTGTCTGGATGCTGCATCCATCCCGTCTGGGTTGGGGAGCAAGCAGGGAGCCTTCCCCTGCAAACTTCTAACCGCTGCCAAGAGAAGCTTCTCCGTGTGGAACTTTACTACTCTGACGACTCCCTTTCTTCTTTTCTTTTTAATCCCTGCAAGAGCAACCCTGGGGCTTCCAAACGGAGGCTGCACATGGTGCCAGCCCAATAGCTCCTCAGACATATTCATGTTGGTTTCCTTGTTCCTTTGCTTTCTGCAGGGGCAAAGACCTCGGAGTACAACCCTGACGGGGCTGTGGGGCTAGGGGGTGTGTCCCAGTGTAGCGGTTCAGGACTCACCGCCATGGCGCCATCTGCTGGTCTATCTGGGAATTAGCTCTTCCGGCGTGGGGGCCCCACTGGTTAGCCACTGTCTCACCCTCAGTTGCCCCGCCTCATGGTACTGCCCTATCACAGTGCCCCCCGCCGCATGGTACTGCCCTATCACAGCACCCCCCGCCGCATGGTACTGCCCTATCACAGCACCTCCCCGCCGCATGGTACTGCCCTATCACAGTGCCCCCCGCCGCATGGTACTGCCCTATCACAGCACCCCCCCGCCGCATGGTACTGCCCTATCACAGTGCCCCCCGCCGCATAGTACTGCCCTATCACAGTGCTCCCACATGCTGCGGTCCCCACCTTGCCTCAGTGACCCACTGCCCCTACCCAGGGGCAAACTGCCAAGGGAAAGGGCCACTCATCTGTGGCGAGGGTGGGAACCTGCTGCCTTCTCCTGGCCTGGCTGCTCTCCCGAAGCCCCAGTACCTCAAGCCCCTTTATCAGGCCTGCAGCCTGGGAGCTGGATCAGGCCAGACATCCTCAGCCCTGCTCTGTAGCAACCTTGGCAGCCAGGTCCCTCCTGCTCCGCAACTGGAGCAAGAGTGTGTGAGCGCCTCCTCTCCAGCAGCCTTCCTCATAGGGCTTAGCCAGGCCCTGATTGGCTGTCTCTAGCCCTTTGCTGATTGTCCGTGGTCCTAGCCTCCCTGGAGCGGGGTGGCCGCCCTGCTACGCCCAGGTCGTCGTACAGGCGTGCGGGGGTTGTGCTGCACGTATCTCTGGGGGAGAGCATTGGAAGACACTCGCTCGCTGCTGCACATTGATGACTCTGTTTTTAAATGTCGGGCAGAGCCTGCAGACCCTTCTGCGCTACCCGGAGGGTGGGACCGTCGGCCTGGCATTGCTGGACTCGCCAGCGCTCTAGTGCGTGACCAGAATGTTACCCTCGCGAGGACTCGGGTTTTAACCAGGATTTGGTTGCCATTGGAATGGAGGTTCATGCAATGGGCCGCGTGGGCAAAGCTGCGAGTGGCTGGCGATCCCTCGGGGGCAGCTTCCCCAGCCCAGCCCGCGTTGCCCTCAGCGTCAGGCCGCGCAGAAGGGGCAAAGGTGGCAGCCCCTCCAACCCTGATCCCTGGTGTAAAACAGAGCAGCCTCCAGGCGGCTCCGCGGAGCCTCCTGCTGCCCGGGGCACCATGGGGTGTTCAGGCAGGTGGGCACCCCCGGGGTTCCCTTGGCATGTGCTCCTGGGGCACGAACGGCACAGGCGCTGCTCTCCTGGCATTAGCACTGCCTGTGGATTCCTCTCTGCGTGGGGACCGCCACGGCGGGTACTCGGCTCCAGGGCTTCGTGCTGCCAGCAAAGTGCAGAGCTGCTTAGTGGAGCGGAGACTCTGGGCTGCCCTGGGGCCGTTAAAATCGAACGTCTGTGCCAAGGGAGAGGCTGGGTCCCCCGCCTGCCCGGCTCAGGCCAGCCAACTGCCCAGCTAGATGGGTTGCTGTTTCCTGGCCCAGAAACGTTCGGGTCCCGGCTTGTCCTTCCTGTGTGTGGACGAGCCAGCCAGCCCCTCTGCCTCGTGACAGTGAGTCTCCTTGCTCCGCGTTCACATCTGGAAGAGGGAGCGGGGGCCCTGCCGGGCTGCCCTGGTTTGCGGAGGGGAGATGCTGTCCAAGAGGAGCCAAGCGCAAGAGGGTGCAAGGTGCATGGAGGCAGCACTGAGAATTAATGAAAAGCCCAGACTCAGATGGTGGCTTGTGTCAAAACACAGGAGCCTTGCATGGGGCCAATGGCATGTCCCAGCGGCTAGAAGATTGCTTTTGGCCCCTAAATCACTTAGCCCTGGTCTACACTAGGGAGTTGTTTCACAATAACCCCCCGTATTTCGAAATAATAAGCAGCGTCCACACTACCATGCCCGTCATTTCGAAGGGAGGGGCTGGTTACACTGAAATCTGCACTCCTGCTTTCCTCGGGAACAAGGCTGATTTCGAGGTGGCGGCCGTGTGGATGCTCCACTGCTGCTATTTCGAAAGAACGACTCCCCTGAGCAATTTGAAGGAATTGCTCCCCAGTGCTTCCCGGGCTCTCCGGCGAGGCAGCGCGCCCACAGTAACGGAGCCGCCTCGGGCTACTTTGGAGGCTCCCCCGTAGAGGGGACACGCCCTTTCCATTTTGTTATTCCGGGACGTGTTATTTCATACCTAGTTAGTTCCCAGTGTGGACATGGCCTCAGATGCGCCTGAAAACGTTTACCATATACCCTTAAAGCGGGGCTACCTGGAGTCAGTTCTGAGAAGGCTCCTGGACACCCAGCACCTCCTGTTACCCGGCGGGGCAGGAACGCAGGGCCTCGGAGCTGGCCGGTCTTTAAGATGAAGCGTGAGTTCCTTGGTACTGAAACGTCAATTTAAATCCAACACAGCGGCTCATTGAAATGATATTTGAAAACGTCCACTGTTTGAAATATTCACTGGGGAACCAGGACTGTATCGAGGAGCCGTGTAATTTGACTTCCAGGGCATGGGAGCGCAAATGTAAAGAAAGAAATTAAGCTTTGTAAGAGCCAGAATAATACTGATTACGTGGGCAGGGTATATAAATAATTATACAGGACACCAGAATGTTGTTAGCAGTCTGCACTTTTAGGGGTTTGAAATGTCGTCAGGTAGCTGAATAATGTTAACAGACCCATAAATCATTCTTATTTCACACTGTGTTAAACAGAAATCATATTAGTTACAACACTGAAGAGAATCTAAGTAAAGAAAAGGGAAAGGCAAGGTAGCAAGAGGAAACAAGATTTAAATCTAATTGCTTTTTCATGTGTATTTCACTGCTGTTTGGCTGGAACACAATGGTATTGTGTAGGAACTAACGATTAGACTGTGCAGCGACAGGGAGGGAATTTGCAGAATGTTCCTCATCTCCCGTCCAGGTTGTTAACAGCACAGGGTTGTACTGATGGTGGAGGAAAGAGGATGCCATTGTTTATTAATTGTTTTTTTAATGGCTTGTCCTCTTCTTTCTGTGACTAATAAATGTTTAAGCAGCAGCCCTGGTTCCTGTTCCTTTTTCATTAATGAGGTTACATCCAAACTCGGCTGAGAATTTCCAGCCCAGGATGCTCAGAAGAGCTGCTTTGACCTCGGTGGAATTAACTTGGAGAAAGAACTCTGGGCAGTTCCTGCACCCAGGCCTTGTGCATCACACCTGGGAAAGGCCTGACCTGTGCTCTCATGGAAAGTGAAGTCACTAATTAAACCACTCTCTTCAAAACTAAGGGTGGAATCAAGGCCAGAACTGTCCTGCAGGCCGTGGTGAAGCTCTTTGCTGCAGGCTCCGGCCGATGTGACATATTGAAAGTTCCTGTTAATAACAACATAAAGCAAAGACGCTTAAAAGGAAAATATGTCTATTTAAAATGAAACCCCAGTTTAAACGGATGACAAATGAGAGAGTGCGGCAGGATAAGCGGGATGGAAAGTTAAGTAATTAATCACATGAGCTGTAATGTGGAAGGGAAATAAACGTGATAAAAGGATTTGTCTGAGTAGATTACGGACAAATAAAAAAAGCATTGGGCATCACTGGCTTGGGAATTGTGCTCTTTAGAAATCTTCAATCATTCTTACAATCAATTCTGCATTTCCTTAATAGCTGTGTGAAGCATGGCTCCCCGTGCATTGTCTCAGCTTAACCGCTAACTGCAAACCATACATTAAATGAAGTATTGAATATTTGTCTCCCAACAATACGCTTGGAAGTTGTTTATTTCCTTGCTAGGTCTTCTGCGAGGCTTTTAGGTACTGTACCTAGCCTGTAAAATACCTCCTCAGAATATCTGCACTCCATCCTCCCCCAAAGCCAGGCCTGCAAAGCAGCTGTGCCCACGACCCACCATTACAAGGAGTTTTCCGTACAGATGGATTGTTTGTTTCTGGAGACAATTACGCTGACTTGGTTCTACAATGTATGTTTCCCTGCAACAAGCAATCTGCTTTATGGGATTTCTTAGTAAAATACCAAGTTGAGAGATGCTGGGCTCACTAATATGATTCAATTGTGCTGTGTTATCTGACCTTTAAGGAACTTGCAATCTATAATAGCAGGGTGCTGCAGCCAATCCACGGGCAGAAGGGCTCGGCTTCTGGGAAATTCAGTCTATAAACAAATGCGGCAGAGGTAGAGAAAGAGGCACGAGACATCTTAACCCTGCCCTGCTGCCTTTGGGAGGTCTGAGTGGAGCAGCGCTCCAAGGCCGATTGCGTGCCCCCTTGCTAATGGCATGGAAAGGCCCCCCCGGCGTACCTGTGCGCCGCACACAGCCGTCTCCTGGGAGCACAGCTGGTGCATCCAACGCCCGGGAAGACCTACCCGGGACCGTTAAGCTCCTGCCCCCGACTTTGGGAAGCTGCGTGCAAGAGGAGCGGCGCAGGCCCTGGTCCCAGCTTTGCCCTGCCACGGGGCATTGCCTCTCACAGTGGAAATCGCCTGTGGGCACTCTGCCGAGAGCCCTTCCAGCCATGGAGCTGGGAGCAGCCCGGGATTGGCTGTCCGCAGCTGCTGGCGTGCACTGGGCTGGGCATGTGAGCCCCATGGGTGATGTAAAGCCCCGCCCACCTCCCTTGCACGTCTCGTCACTAGCTTTGGGCTCTGGGATCGGCAGCACTAGTTGTGAGCGAAGCGTGAGAGCACCACTCTACCAACCTGCCCCGCAGCCTGCGACGCCCGGCGCACGGACCGGGGAGGGAGCTCAGGGCTGGCTCCAGGCTAGGAGCAGAGGGCCCTGCTGGCCGGGGCAGCAGCCATGTCCAGGTCCTGCAGCCAGGCCACTGGCTCGGTCACTGACCGGAGAGGCAGGTGCCGCTGGGTGTGGCAACGAGGCCACGTAGGAGGAAGCCGACTGGCCAGACCAGGGTCCCGGCTCCGACAGTGACCAGCCCTGCGTGCCGTGGGCCGGTGCCAGGCAGCAATGGGACACCGTGGGCCAGAGGAGCCTGGCCATCGCCTGGGGGGGCTCTCCAGCGCCTCCACAGACAGGCCGGACACCAGGCGACGGCTCAAAGCCAGAGCAGAGAGGGCTGCTCCCCACTCAGCCACGCCAGCCCCCCCATTTGACACAGCTCTGCTCCTCGCGATCCATCCCCTGCCCCATCCTGTCCCGGCTCCATCAGCTGAGCTGTGGGCTCCTCCGTCTCTTCCTCGGCTGCCGTTCTCACCCCGCACCAGCCCCCCTGTGCCCAACTAGGGGCCCTCCTGGGTCCCTTGGCGTCTCCCCAGGCTCACCGGCTGCAGGCCCGGGGGACACGTGGTGGGAGAGGCGCCTCTGTCATGCAGGGGGGGCCCTCAGAAGCGCCTTAGTCTTCACCCCCGCCCTGAAGGCCATGGTCTCTTAGCCACCCTCTGGGTGATCTTACCCCCCCCAGTCCAGGGCCCACAGTACAACCCGGGGAGCAGAGGGGAATCACATTCAACAAGACCCCCCAGATTCCTAGCCCGGCCCAGCCACAGAGGCTGGGGGGCACCTCATACCCCGCTCGAAAGCCATCTCCATGCTGAGAGCGCGTCTCCTTGCTGGGTCTCAGCCCCCGGCTGTCCCAGGGCGCGAGACCCTGCCCGAGCCCCGTCTCCCGGGCCCGGCCGATCCCTACGCTGTCTGGGGAAGGAGGGAGCCTCCGAGAGCAAAGGGTAGCATGGGACGGGGAGCGGCTCCTGCGAGGATGCTCCTAGCTGCTGCCTCGCCCGCAACCCGGCTCTGCAGGTCCCGGTCCTGCGCAGAACGCCACAGCTCTCCTCCTGCCCCCCCAGCACTCGCCTTGCCCCTTCGCCTGTCTCTGGTGGCGGAGAGCAGCCTGTGACGGGACCCTGCACCCCCGTCCGCAGCCAGAGGGGACTCTCGGCCGACCAGTAGAGTGGAAGGGTTATTGCTTGCCAGAGACACGGCCTAGTGTAGCGTCAGTGTTAACACCAGAGCCAGGGCTGGCAGCCTTATTCCTGGGGGGGGGGGGCTCACGGGCCCTGACCCCCCCTTCCTTGGTCTCAAACGCCCTCACTCCTCCCAGCCCTGCCAAGACTAGCTTGCCAGCTGTTGAAGTGCAAACTCCCAGGTCAGGAAGGCTCCTGTCTATTGACTGATTCTTATCTGCTTCCTTTTAACTACCCAGTCTTCAGATACTTACTGATTCCCTCTGCTCTCCGTCTCCCACCCCACTTCTTTTTCCCCTCTCCCATTTATTTTGGGCCTGCACACCCTGAACTCATAACTCCGTCATCGGCAGCAGCGGGCCGTGCCCACGAAAGCCCCTGATCCTGTCGACACGTTTCGTTAGCCTATGAAGTGCTACCCGACCATCGGTTGTAACAGACTAACTCGCCCCCCCCCCCACCTGCCCCCTCCCAGCAACAGGCCCCTCAGCCCCCAGGCAGCTCCGCCGCCTGCATTGTCCTGCTCCCAGACCCAGGTGTGTCTCTTGTCACCTGGTCCCCAGGAGGGGAGACACTGACACAGTTCCCAGTGAGTCATGCCTGGCCTCCCCCCTCATGCAGGGAGAGCTGTGGGGAGAGCTGAGCAAGCGGGTCTGGCCCACGAAAGCTCATCACCTAATAAACCATCTTGTTAGTCTGTAAAGTGCTGCATCGCCCTGACTCGTTTCAACAACACAGCAGTGAATGGCACAGCACCCCCTGCGTGTCGCAGCCGCCCCCGCCGGCCCTGTCGCTCCCTGCTCCCTGCCCTAGCCTGGTCCCCTCTGCTCCCCGGCGCCGTGTGTCCAAACGCTCTCCAGGAAGGTGCTTCCAGAGCTCTGAGAACTGTTCCTGGCCTCTGGGAAGCGCCCCGAGGCCGGCGATGCTCCTCTGAGTGGCCTTGCAAGGGCGGGGCGCATGCGGACCCAGAAATCTGTCCCTGGCGTGTGGGCAGGGAGCCCGGCAGAGGAGCCGCAGGCAGCACAGGATAAGGGGCACTTTTTGAAGAAGCTTTAGTAAAGCCAGTGCCAATCTCTTGGCCGGGAGGATTCCTTTCCCACCCTGCCATGTGGACTCCAGGTGCTGATCTTTGTGAAATCACTTCTCCAGTGACGAGCCAGAGATCAGAGCGTCTCTCTGTTTAATGTTGAGTGTGCATGAATGTGCAGGGATATTATCTGAGGCTCTAATAACCTCCTTAAAGGTCACCTTTTGATCCCATCAAATATCTGCTTTACCCGGAGATAAGGTTTAAAAATGAAAGGCGAAAAAGAAATCGCTTAGGCGAGACGGAAAACTCGGAAGCTGGCAGCGCAGAGATGGCTGAGCACGTACTCGGGGGGTTAGAGCAACTGCTGAACGGTTCGAAAAATCGAAATCACCGTGTCGGGGCCGACTTGCCCCCATGGCGCCCCCAGCAGGTGGCTCTGGGAATTAGCTGGTTTGGCTCGCGGGACGCCTCCCTGTGACGTAGTGGGGGTACCTGGCTGGTTTCTATGCTGCTGGCTCTGGGGTAACCCCCACTGGCTGCCGTGGGTACCACGACCCAGCAAAACAGGATGAGTCACTATGCAAACCAGTATGGCCAGACACCCCCCATGGAGAGGAACAAAGGAAGGTGGATGCTGCCCTGGCTGGGGGGCAGGGCGGGAAGAGAGTGAGTTAGTTGCTGTCTGGGAGCATGGAGGAGACAGCCTAGGGAAAGGGGCTGGAGTTTAGGGGCCCAGTCTCCCCCATCTCAAGGGGGCCTGAGGCATCCTAGCCCAGCTCTGTGACCAGATTCCATCTGTGCTGTGCTGTATCCTGGAGAGGCAATAAACTTCCTCTATTCCACCGGCTGGTGCAGTCTGTTTGTGCCATTTTGGGGTGCAGGAGACGGGGGACCCCCAACGCGCCGTCACACTCCCTCTGGCTGGTGTCTCCCCGTGTTCTTTGACCACAGCGTCCTCAGGCGGACACGGCCCCTGGCAGGGCCCACACCAGTGTCAGACCCCCTTCTGCTTGCACTCCAGGGTCCTCCCTTCCCCAGGGCATCCTGTTCTCCCCCCAGGGAACACTCAGTTCCCCTGGACCCCCCTTGCCTCAGGGACCCTCGGCCAGTCTCCATCTAGCCCCTGCCTGGGGCACACTGCCGTCTGTAACAGCCACTCCTCACTGGCAAAGGGGGGGGGCCCGCTGCCCCTGCCCACCACGGCTGCCTCTCTGCAGCCCCAGTAGCCTCGGGCCTTGCTTCAGGCCCTGCAGCCTGGGGGCTTGGCTGGCCAGAGCCTCCCCAGCCCTGCCTGCCTCCAGGAAGCCTCCTGCCTCCCTGGCAGCCAGGTCCCTCCTGCTCTCTGTGCAGAGCAGCCGTCGGGGAGCCCCCAGCTGGGCAGAGCCGCCTCCCTGGGGCCTGGCTCTCGGGTTTGCCCTTAAAGGGCCAGCGCCCTGTCTCACCATGCGATGGGTGAACGGCAGCGAGGCTTCGGGCAGCCACCGTGGCAGGCGTGAGACCCCTGGGGGGAGGGCCTGAAATCTCCCCGGGGTGGATTCACCCGGAGCTGCGGGTAGAAGGTAGAATGGGGCCTGGAGTGACTTGGCCCTGGCTAGCTAGTGATGCCTCTTGTGCTAGTGAAAACCCAGGGCGGAGTACAGGGCCAGGTGTGCACCAGCGACGCGGGACCGCAGGGCTCTCGGGCGCTGGGTTCGCTGGGCGCCAGGGCAGCCTGGCTGCAGGAATCCTGTGCAGGCTTTGGCTTGGGAGCAGTAGCACAAGGAATCGCTCGGGAGTCGAGGCTGAAAACCCCAGCGGGGGCCCGGGGCGGGGGCCTTGGGTTACAGCGATGGCTCCAACCGAGGTTCTCGTCCCGCTTTGCGGGGGTGGGGGGTGGGGCCCTCCCCAGCACATGGCACATTGCAGCCGCGAGCCTGGTGAGCCGCGTCTGGCTGGGCGACGGGTCCAACGTGCCTCCTGCCATGCAGCCACGAGCCACGGAGGCTGGGCTGGCCTCTCGCTTGTCCAGCTCCTGGAGGAGGGCGGAGGCAGCCTCTGAAGAGAGCGGGACTTGTGGGGCCCTAGGGAGGGGCGTGATGGAGAGGGGCTCCCTTCTGGAAGGGTTGCTGGCCCCGGGGAGGGTGGCGCTCCGTGATGACCAAGCAGGCGGGGGGCTGGGCTGTGTGTGTGTCTGTGCGCATTCGGACAGCGGGGTCTCCGGCTGACAGTGCCTGGGGGCCGGCACGGCCCGGTGCACCCCCACGGGTAGGGACTGCGTCTCCATAGACGTGCCTCTGGCGTCCACAGCTCCCCGCGACATGTCAGCCTGGAACGTCGGTGTCTGGGACGGGGGGACGGGCCCCAGCAGGCCTCCTGGCCGAGTGCGAAAGGCTTTCGAGGGCCTGTCAAGCCAAGGGCTGCTGGCTCTCGTGGGCAGGCGGAGAGTCACCCCGTGGGCCGGGCGCTTGCCGGCTCTGCTGGGCAGCAAGCGGAGCTGACGACGGATTCGCCAGCATTCGCCCCTTGCGCCTCCGTGTGGCCGGCGGGGTTTGGAACGTGCCCCCGGCGTGGCAGTGGGGAGCCAGTGCAGAGCCCTCGTGCAAAACCGCCCGTCCCGGGGGCCCTGGGGCGTGCAGCCATTGTTTGGCTTTTCCAGCCAGCTGCCGTGCGAGGCGCTTCACAATGGGTCTGTCTCCGTGGCGCTGTTGTGCTCAGCAGGTGGCCACACGCCGGCCTCGCTCAGAAATCTGCAGGAAGGGTTTGAAAAGGGAACCTTGACTTTCTGATTGATTTTTAAATAAGCATCTATTTAGCTGGCAGTGCTTGGAGTGCCGGGTGGAGTGTATTCTTCTGCAAACAGAATATTCTAATTGATCTTGCTAATAAATAATGAAAGGCAGGCCTGCTCCATCTAATTCAAGGTTATCCTGTGTTTGTACCAGCAGCACCGGCGGGGGGGAGGGGGCTGGATGCTTAAAAGATTGCTTCTTTATCACAGAAAGAGAGGGAGAGAGGAGTGGGCGTGAAAGGAAAAGGCTGGTTTTGTCTCGAGTTCCCTTCTGTTATGTTCTAAAATGTAATTAGTGAGCTTCTCCGGGTGGGATTCGTAAACACGAACAACCAGCGTGCAAGCCTTTTCTTCCCTGGGAACGGCGCAGGCCGTGCTCTGGATTCCCGGGGCTTCGCGCCCGGGGTGTTGCTGTGGTAAGCCTGACCCTTCTTGTTCTTAGTGCACTCCTCTGTGCGCGAACAATAGCGCTCCGTCTCCGGCAGTGGTTGGGGGAAGGTGCAGCTGATTACCCGAATGGGAGATTGTCTGCAGGATCGATCTGAATGTTGAGCCTGCTATCGATCGGCGCGGGGACGGGTCTCTTTCCTGTGGCGCAAGGAGCATCCGTCCTGGGCTGGCTCCCAGGGGCCGAACGCCCAGTGAATACGAACCTGGCCAGGCCGGGCGGCTGCCCTCCGTGCGTCTGAAGCGTCCACAGGAGGGAAGCGCTCCACAAGGGAGGTGAAAGGCTAACTGGGGACCCTGTCTGCACTGGGCCCGGCACATCCAGCCCAGCTGTGGCCCCCAGCCAGTTACCTGGGGTTTTAACCCCTGCCTCCCCTGGGGCCTTTCCATACCAGCCATTCCTGCTGTCCGCCCTGCCGGGAGCAGCGAGCATTGCGGGCAGGACGGCGCCATGCGGGAGAGGCAGCGTCGCTGTCTCCAGGGACCGCAGCGAGGGGGTGGGCAAGCCCAAGTGGCCCTGCAGAAGTGGAGGCCGAGTCCCCGGGGCAGCTTTCGGCCTCGTTTTGCAGCCGGGCGCACGGGGCCCCACCCCGGGTGTGGAATGGGCTCCCCGATCTGAAACGTCCTGCTAGCGAGACTGGGCTGTGAGCGGCCAGAGCGTCGGAGACGACGGGGCGTCCCTAGAGCGTGGGGGCGTTGGCCCGTAGCCGCGCTGGGATTGGCTGCAGAGGGATCAGCCCGCACCACGCCGTGCAGACCTGGCTTTACCCGTGCCGCGTCAGTAACACCGGGAGGGAAAACACGACCCGGCAGACGCCGGTGGACTCGGGCAGCCCTGCCCACGGGCAACTGGAACAAAGCGTCTCCCGGGTTGCCCGGAGAAGTCCGACGGGCCGCAGGCTGCCTGCTGCTGTTATAAACGTGCTGGCCTGCCCATCGGCTCGCCAGACCCAGGGCAGGCCCGCAGCGCGAGGGCCATGCGCAACCTCCTGATGCAAAGGGTCCTCTGCCTGCCCAGCGGAATCACCAGTTGGTGACAGTCCAGGGACCGGGCGTTTAACGTGCAATCAGAGGGGACAACGATTTCTCTGGCTCACACGAGGCCAGAGTCTGAGTGGCGAAGTGCTGCCATGTGACTGCGGGGGAGGTGCTCTGGGCCGGTCGTTTCTTGCCCAGCCACCTGCAGCGATAAAGCCCGTCACACAAATTAGTGACGGGGGCAAAAAAGTCTCAGCTAGCGCCCCAGACGGCGACCGGCGCGGTCGCCGTGATCAGTGTTGTGCGGAGGATGGGGCGTTCCCGGGCCTCGACGGGCAAAGGGGGCTCATTCTGAACTGGAGCAAAAATGGAGAATTCTGAAATTCTCTGCGAAAGGAGAGTCTGAAATCAATTCACTGGAGGTCGATGAAAATGTTTAGTTTTCATGTAGGGCTGTCAGTTAGATTTGTAATATTTCAGTGGATAACGGGGACGTTTGTATTTAAGCTTTTTTAGTTTTTATCATTTTATATTTTCTGAGTTTCGCAAAATTCTGGGGTTCGAACATTTTCCAATATTGTATTGATTTGCATTTTGAGAGTTGTAAATCCAGGGGAGATCGGACAAGGGCTGGCGAATGGTGCTAGACACTGGCATTCAGAAAGTGAGAGCTTCGTAACTCTTAAAATGCAAATTGTCAGCATCATCTTTTAAAATATGCAAAGTAACTCTCCTGAAATCAAACCCTGCTACGTTCTCGAGCAGTGTTTCCCTCCTTGGCTGTCTGTACATTTCAATTACGTTGGATGGAAAAGTTTTCTTGGTTTGTGTGTGTGAGGTGAAATTGACATTTGCCAACATACACTAATAAGCATCTAATCACGCCGAGCCTTATTATCGTACATTAGACAAAATAAAAACATTCGAAATGAAAAGTCATTTCAGAACGAGAATGGGGACGTTTGTTCCACCCGTGGCCTAGTGGGATGTTTCAACGTTGTCAGGGCCCTATTTTCCCCCTTTTTCCTTTCAAAATAGCAGTGGCAGGAGCTAGATTTCATGGAGCACTGTGGTTTCCATGGCAGCGCAGGGTTTGGCGGAGGAGGGTCCCTGGAAGTTTCTCCGCCGGCTCCAAGAGGCGGATGGCGGTGACTGCCTGCTCCTGCCACGGGGCCCTCTGGCGCGTTCCGAGGGGGTTCCGTCCAAGCGGCTCCCTGAAGCAGGATCCCAAGGGACAGGAGGGGGCAGCTCCTCCTCCTCTCGGGCCCCTCGGCTGGCGAGGCGGAAGTGCCGTGTTGCCAACGCTCGCCGCACGGACACATCCTTCCGGCGCCCAGCCCTGTCGCCTGGGGAAATCTGCCCAGCCAGAGTGTTTCTGGTCTGCCCCCTCCATCCATGTGGGGGCGGGGGGGACACAGGGAACCTGCAGCTGTGGGCGAGGCGGGGGCAGGGTGGGGTGCGATTCATGGGGGGCGGGGCGGAAGCCACCAGGGCGGATGGGAGGGACCAGGAGCCGAGGCAGTGAGCAACAGACACCGCAACCCGTCCGTCCTGGGACCCTGCAGGGCATGGCGGGAGTCCAGACGCCGTGCCAGCTCCGGCGGAGTGGGGCGCTGAGCTTTGAGGCCGCGGCGCGGAGCAGCAGAGCCCGCCTGCGGGCCAGGGCAGCAGCAGGGTGCAGGGGGCTGAGAAGCAGGGCAGAAGCGACTGTCTAGTCCGTCCCCTAGGCAGGCCGAGCCCGCTCCAGCGCGGCGCCCATCCCCCTGGGCCTGGGGCGTCCCCTCGCCCTGCACGGAGAGCCGGAGCGGGGCCCAGAGCTGCCTGTCCCCTCGCTGCCCCGGAGAACAGAGCGGAGCTGTTCCGGCTGAGTCCAAGGAGGGCTCCGGAGAGACGCTGCACCGGCCCCGTTCCCCCGGAGCGGGAGCTCCTGCCTGCTCAGCCAGCACCGGCAGACCAGTGTCCACACGCTGCTGACCCGTGTCCGGCTCCCTGCTCCATGTCCCCGCTGGGTCCCAGGGCGAGGGGATGGGAGGTGGGGGGCGGGGGCTCATTCCCTGCCCTTCGGCCGGGACGTGGGATGCATGAGCTGAGTGTTTGGGGCCAAAGCCCAGGCCTCAGACTCCGCGGGGGCGTCCCTCAGTCTGGCGGCCCTGGGGCAAGAGCCTGGCTTGGCCCGGGCTCTCTGCTGGGACGCAGGGCCAAGCCGGGCCAAGGGCGGATCTTTGTGCCGGTGGAAAGGCCTCAGAGGCTGCGACCTGGGCCGGCCTCCTGGCTACTGTCCCTCAGCAAAGGGCTTTATTTGATTTTCTGCCTGAACTGTGCTTTGGGGAGTGGCGGGCGCTTGGGCGCATGTCGCCGGGGGGCCGGTGTGCTGTGGGGGGGGCTGTCTGCTCTGTGACCCGGGGCCCCCTGCGCTGTGCTGTGGGGGGGGCTGTCTGCTCTGTGACCCAGGGCCCCCTGCGCTGTGCCATGGGGGGGGCTGTCTGCTCTGTGACCCAGGGCCCCCTGCGCTGTGCCATGGGGGGGGCTGTCTGCTCTGTGACCCAGGGCCCCCTGCGCTGTGCTGTGGGGGGGGCTGTCTGCTCTGTGACCCAGGGCCCCCTGCGCTGTGCCATGGGGGGGGCTGTCTGCTCTGTGATCCAGGGCCCCCTGCGCTGTGCTGTGGGGGGGGGGGCTGTCTGCTCTGTGACCCAGGGCCCCCTGCACTGTGCTGTGGGGGGGGGGGCTGTCTGCTCTGTGACCCGGGGCCCCCTGCGCTGTGCTGTGGGGGGGGCTGTCTGCTCTGTGACCCGGGGCCCCCTGCGCTGTGCCGTGGGGGGGGCTGTCTGCTCTGTGACCCAGGGCCCCCTGCGCTGTGCTGTGGGGGGGGCTGTCTGCTCTGTGACCCAGGGCCCCCTGCGCTGTGCCGTGGGGGGGGCTGTCTGCTCTGTGACCCAGGGCCCCCTGCGCTGTGCCGTGGGGGGGGCTGTCTGCTCTGTGACCCGGGGCCCCCTGCGCTGTGCCGTGGGGGGGGCTGTCTGCTCTGTGACCCGGGGCCCCCTGCGCTGTGCCGTGGGGGGGGCTGTCTGCTCTGTGACCCGGGGCCCCCTGCGCTGTGCCGTGTGGGGGGGCTGTCTGCTCTGTGACCCAGGGCCCCCTGCGCTGTGCCGTGGGGGGGGGCTGTCTGCTCTGTGACCCAGGGCCCCCTGCGCTGTGCCGTGGGGGGGGCTGTCTGCTCTGTGACCCAGGGCCCCCTGCGCTGTGCTGTGGGGGGGGCTGTCTGCTCTGTGACCCGGGGCCCCCTGCGCTGTGCCGTGGGGGGGGCTGTCTGCTCTGTGACCCAGGGCCCCCTGCGCTGTGCTGTGGGGGGGGGGGCTGTCTGCTCTGTGACCCAGGGCCCCCTGCGCTGTGCCGTGGGGGGGGCTGTCTGCTCTGTGACCCGGGGCCCCTTGCGCTGTGCCGTGGGGGGGGGGGGCTGTCTGCTCTGTGACCCGGGGCCCCCTGCGCTGTGCTGTGGGGGGGGCTGTCTGCTCTGTGACCCAGGGCCCCCTGCACTGTGCTGTGGGGGGGGGGGCTGTCTGCTCTGTGACCCAGGGCCCCCTGCACTGTGCTGTGGGGGGGGGGGCTGTCTGCTCTGTGACCCGGGGCCCCCTGCGCTGTGCTGTGGGGGGGGCTGTCTGCTCTGTGACCCGGGGCCCCTTGCGCTGTGCCGTGGGGGGGGGGGGCTGTCTGCTCTGTGACCCGGGGCCCCTTGCGCTGTGCCGTGGGGGGGGGGGCTGTCTGCTCTGTGACCCGGGGCCCCCTGCGCTGTGCCATGGGGGGGGCTGTCTGCTCTGTGACCCGGGGCCCCTTGCGCTGTGCCGTGGGGGGGGCTGTCTGCTCTGTGACCCGGGGCCCCTTGCGCTGTGCCGTGGGGGGGGGCTGTCTGCTCTGTGACCCGGGGCCCCCTGCGCTGTGCCATGGGGGGGGCTGTCTGCTCTGTGACCCAGGGCCCCCTGCGCTGTGCTGTGGGGGGGGCTGTCTGCTCTGTGACCCGGGGCCCCCTGCACTGTGCCGTGTGGGGGGGCTGTCTGCTCTGTGACCCGGGGCCCCCTGCGCTGTGCTGTGGGGGGGGCTGTCTGCTCTGTGACCCGGGGCCCCCTGCGCTGTGCTGTGGGGGGGGCTGTCTGCTCTGTGACCCAGGGCCCCCTGCGCTGTGCTGTGGGGGGGGCTGTCTGCTCTGTGATCCAGGGCCCCCTGCGCTGTGCCGTGGGGGGGGCTGTCTGCTCTGTGACCCGGGGCCCCCTGCGCTGTGCTGTGGGGGGGGCTGTCTGCTCTGTGACCCAGGGCCCCCTGCGCTGTGCTGTGGGGGGGGCTGTCTGCTCTGTGACCCAGGGCCCCCTGCGCTGTGCCGTGGGGGGGGCTGTCTGCTCTGTGACCCGGGGCCCCCTGCGCTGTGCTGTGGGGGGGGCTGTCTGCTCTGTGACCCGGGGCCCCCTGCGCTGTGCTGTGGGGGGGGCTGTCTGCTCTGTGACCCAGGGCCCCCTGCGCTGTGCTGTGGGGGGGGCTGTCTGCTCTGTGACCCGGGGCCCCTTGCGCTGTGCCGTGGGGGGGGCTGTCTGCTCTGTGACCCGGGGCCCCCTGCACTGTGCCGTGGGGGGGGCTGTCTGCTCTGTGACCCGGGGCCCCCTGCGCTGTGCCGTGGGGGGGGCTGTCTGCTCTGTGACCCAGGGCCCCCTGCGCTGTGCCGTGGGGGGGGCTGTCTGCTCTGTGACCCGGGGCCCCCTGCACTGTGCCGTGGGGGGGGCTGTCTGCTCTGTGACCCGGGGCCCCCTGCGCTGTGCCGTGGGGGGGGCTGTCTGCTCTGTGACCCGGGGCCCCCTGCGCTGTGCCGTGGGGGGGGCTGTCTGCTCTGTGACCCAGGGCCCCCTGCGCTGTGCCGTGTGGGGGGGCTGTCTGCTCTGTGACCCAGGGCCCCCTGCGCTGTGCCGTGGGGGGGGCTGTCTGCTCTGTGACCCGGGGCCCCCTGCGCTGTGCCATGGGGGGGGCTGTCTGCTCTGTGACCCAGGGCCCCCTGCGCTGTGCTGTGGGGGGGGGGCTGTCTGCTCTGTGACCCAGGGCCCCCTGCGCTGTGCCATGGGGGGGGCTGTCTGCTCTGTGACCCGGGGCCCCCTGCACTGTGCCGTGGGGGGGGCTGTCTGCTCTGTGATCCAGGGCCCCCTGCGCTGTGCCGTGGGGGGGGCTGTCTGCTCTGTGACCCAGGGCCCCCTGCGCTGTGCCGTGGGGGGGGCTGTCTGCTCTGTGATCCAGGGCCCCCTGCGCTGTGCCGTGGGGGGGGCTGTCTGCTCTGTGACCCGGGGCCCCCTGCGCTGTGCCATGGGGGGGGGCTGTCTGCTCTGTGATCCGGGGCCCCCTGCGCTGGGAGGGGGGATTCTCACTGACTCTCCCAAATGTGGATTAACCAGACACCCAGGCTCAGCCTCCCAGGGAGAGACAAAGGGAGGGGTGGAGACCAGCACCTGGCTGGGGGCAGGGCTGGAAGAGAGTTTTTTAGTTTCTGGCTGGAATCATGGAGGAAGCAGCCTAAGCAAGGGGGCTGGGATTTAGGGGCCCAGGCTCCCCCATCTCAAGGGGGCTGAGGAATCCCAGGCCTGCCCTGGAACCAGATTCCATCTGTGCTGTATCCTGGAGGAGCAATAAACTCCCTCTGTTCTACTGGCTGGGGGAGTCTGTCTGTGCCACTACGGGGGTGCAGGAGGTGGGGAACCCCAACGCGCGGCCACAACCGGGCACCGTCGTCAGCATAGGGCCCCGAGCGGGGGGCTCTGCCACTGCCTGGTGGCTCGGCGTTGGGCAAGTCACTTCACCTCTCTGCAACCAGTGACAGGAGTGGCTGTTGATTGATGCTTGGGAAGCACGTCACCCCGGGGGGGTGGGGGGCTAAGTCGTGTTTGAAATTGAATCTGCCTTAGAAGCCTCCCTTCCAGGGGACACTGGCCCCGGCTCCCCCACACCCGCCACTGCCTGAGCCGTGCCAGCTTGCCCCAGACACGCAGGTCGCAGGCTGCCCGCTGGCTGGGCCTGTGCCAAGCAGACGGTGCGTCCTGCCCCTGCAGCTGAGCCCGGAGTCTCCCCAAAGAACCCAGGGGGAGCAGGGAGCTGCCTGCTGCTCTGTCAGGCCCAGCCCCCAGAGAGGCAGACGACGCGTTTGTCCTGCCCGCGGGCTCCAGGGTTCCTGGCTCGTCGGCGCACCAGGGAATTGGGACACAGAAATATGAATAGAGGCGCTGCCTGGCGGGGCCTTCTCCCGGCCTTTCCAAACGTGCTTCCCAGGAGAGCTCGCAGAGCAGGTGCTGCAGGGAGCACCAAGCGGCTCTGGCCTGTCCATTGCCGGAGCCCACGCGCTCAGAGATGCCCAATGGCCTGCGGCGAGTGAGCAGCCGAGGTGCCCCCCACACAGCGCCCCTGGAATCGCCTCAACCCCCGCGGCTCCCTGCGCCGGCACCTCTGCCCCAAGGCCCCACCTGGCCAGCTCTGTCCTCAGCCACAGGCCCAGCCTGCGCTGCCCTTTGGATACAGCCCCTGCACTGCACGCTGCTCCCCACGGGCTGGGCTCCGCTCCGGGCGCATGGCTTCCCAGGTGCATTGGACTGACAGGCCAGGAGCCTGGGAGTGTCTGCTCCACCTGTTGCAGCTGATTCTTCCCAGGCAGGCTGAGGGTCTGCCCAGCCCCGGGTTCGAACCTGGTACCTGCAGCCCCCAGCTCAACCCCCGCTCCAGCGAGCAGCGAGCACAGATCCTGCAACCTGACACTTGCTGGGCACGGCACTGAGCTCAGGGCCCATGGCCACGTACCCAGCGCCCCAGGGACCTGCCTGGGCCAAGCGGGGGTGGCGCCGGACTGGCAGGCGAACCAGGAAGGGGCTCCCGGCATTGCTCACCAACGTTGCTCACCAGCGTTGCTTCCCGTCCGTGCCTGGCTCCCGTTGGGTCTCTCACCAGCCAGCTGGAGGTGGCAGCGGTGGCTTCCACAGCTCCTTGGGGGCAGGGCGGGGCGGGGAGTCGATGCAAACAGCTGGAGTGAGCTGAGCCAAGTTCTGCCCAGCTAGAGAGAATGAAATATCCTGGGCCTGGCCTCCAGACCAATGCCGCCCGCATAGCATGCTGCGGGGCACCTCGGCTCAGCCTCCACCCAGCGGCTGCCCTGCAAGCGCTCCAGGAAGATGCTCCGCACAAAAGCACCGCTTCACTTGCGAGGCACAAGCCAGCAGCTGCCACCACAAGTGTCTTCCCAGAAGAGCGCCGGATGGCTCACTGTTATCCTGACACCGGGCGGCTCACCGTTATCCCGGTGCCAGGCGGCTCACCGTTATCCCTGTTCTGGGGAGCTCACCGTTATCCTGGCACTGGGCGGCTCACCGTTATCCCTGTTCTGGGGAGCTCACCGTTATCCCGGTGCCGGGCGGCTCACCGTTATCCCTGTTCTGGGGAGCTCACCGTTATCCTGGCACCGGGCGGCTCACCGTTATCCTGGTGCCGGGCGGCTCACCGTTATCCTGGTGCCGGGCGGCTCACCGTTATCCTGGCACCGGGCGGCTCACCGTTATCCTGGCACCGGGCGGCTCACCGTTATCCCGGTGCCGGGCGGCTCACTGTTATCCCTGTTCTGGGGAGCTCACCGTTATCCTGGCACTGGGCAGCTCACCGTTATCCCGGTGCCGAGCGGCTCACCGTTATCCCGGTGCCGGGCGGCTCACCGTTATCCCGGTGCCGAGCGGCTCACCGTTATCCCGGTGCCGGGCGGCTCACCGTTATCCCTGTTCTGGGGAGCTCACCGTTATCCCGGTGCCGGGCGGCTCACCATTATCCCAGCACCGGGCGGCTCACCGTTATCCCGGTGCCGGGCGGCTCACCATTATCCCAGCACCGGGCGGCTCACCGTTATCCCGGTGCCGGGCGGCTCACCGTTATCCTGGCACTGGGCAGCTCACCGTTATCCCAGTTCCGGGCAGCTCACCATTATCCTGGCACCGGGCGGCTCACCGTTATCCTGGCACCGGGCGGCAGCTCACCGTTATCCCAGTTCCGGGCAGCTCACCATTATCCTGGCACCGGGCGGCTCACCGTTATCCCAGTGCTGGGCAGCTCACTGTTATCCCAGCACCGGGCGGCTCACCGTTATCTTGGCACCGGATGGCTCACCGTTATCCCAGCACCGGGCGGCAGCTCACCATTATCCCAGCACCGGGCGGCTCACTGTTATCTTGGCACCGGATGGCTCACCGTTATCCCAGCACTGGGCGGCAGCTCACCATTATCCCAGTGCCGGGTAGCTCACTGTTATCCCGGCACCGGGCAGCTCACCGTTATCCCGGCTCCGAGCAGCTCACCGTTATCCCAGCACCGGGCGGCTCACCTTTATCCCGGCACCAGGCAGCTCACCATTTTCCCAGCACCGGGTGGTTCACCGTTATCCTGGCACCCAGCGACTCGGCATTATCCCAGCGCTGGGTGGTTCTCCGTTATCTCGGCGCCGGGCGGCTCGCCATTATCCCAGCTTGATGCTGGCCGATGCTGGGCAGGTGGATGGGGGTGTCTGATCCAGGGGTGGAGCGAATATCCCTATTGCACCAACACCTGCTGGGGAAAGGCCAGGGCCAGGGCCAGATGCAGCCCTGCCTCGGGCTCCAGGACCTCCGTGTCACTCACTGCATCTCGCTCTCCGCTGCAGCTGGCTCCGCTGCCCGGGACTCTGATATCGGCTGGGATCTCAGACACCAGGACCCAGGCCCTGCCCAGGGACAGCTGGCTGCAGACCCACTTGCAATGCATCACGCCCTCTGGGCTTTGGGGGGAAGAGCCGGCTCTGAATTTGGCAGCGCAGGCCCCGGGTGAGCGAGGCCAGGACAAATTGCTCTGCTCCATTCTCTTGGCTCCCCCGATGGAGCAGCACCGGCCACCTGCTCTGCGCCTCCTCTTTCCACAAGCCAGGCCGCTGTCACCCGCTCGCGTCTTCTCTGCACGCAGGGTCGGATTCCTGGCTCCTCTTGCTGCAGCCTCCGCACAGGGTGAAGATGACAGGCGCTTGACGGGCTGTTTAACAATCTGCCGTCGCCTTCTCCTGGCTCCAATTCCCCGCAATCATTTCAGAGCGATCCAATTTGTGCTTTCACATTTGCTCTTGCTAACAGATTTGAAAACCCCTTTGTTAGCGGAAGCGGGCTCTGGAAGCTGCTGCATTGTGCTGCTTTCTGCTGGGCTAATTAGCCTTTCAACTCGGCACGCTCATGCTGGTAGGTGGCAAACCTGCCCCAGGGCCCTGCCTCTCGGGGCAGAAGGGTCCGGCTCCAGGCCTTTGCAGCTGGCTGGTTTCTGCGCCCTGCTCACAGCGCTCCCCAGCGCCGGCGCTCTGTGCGTGCTCAGCCCCACTGGATGCGGCTTCTCAGGGGGTCCCAAACCTCTGAGCAGCTGCCCCGGCTTCTCCGTGATTATTTGCAGCCCACTCACATGGGGCCTTTTGCTCCTGCCTTTTCCACCCATGGGAAAGCTGCCTGGCGGGGCACCCACGTAGACCTGAGTGACCTGCCCCGGCTGCGGGTCAGTCGGACGTGCAGCCCTCTCCTGCGTCCCCTTCCCCAGCCGGACTCCAGCCTCCCGCATCCTGAGCTCTGACCCAGCGCGTGCAGCCTTTGTTCGGGGGCTGTGCTCCTTTGCGCCGGCACAAGGGGCAGGCGGGGAGAGAGGCTTCATCTTCGACACTAAACCAAACGTTCCAGCCTTTTAATCTAGCCCAGCAGGGGCTCCAGGGCGGCGCCGTGGGGCACGCGGGAAATGCCAGCGTTCGCAGTCCGTTTGCCCGGCGTCCGCGTGTTCTCCAGCGCTGGCGGGAGAGTAACCCGGAAGAGCTCTCTCCTGCCGCGTGCGCCTAGCCTCAGCCCAGGACAGGTCCCCTGGGGACGCTTCCTCTCTGCACTTCTGGAGCTTACGCCGGGCCAGAGCTCTTGGTCCAGGGCCAAGTTCCAGAATCCAACAGCAAATGGATTTTTCCAGAGCAGCATTTTATACGCTGCAGAAACTTTACCCTTGCGCTGGGGAGCCCTGCCACTGCCAGAGCCTTGCACTTTGCGGTGTCGGACGGGGAACACGCAGAGGCTCTGCTGGCCCAGCAGCATTTAGAAACGTCTTAACTCTTAGGAGCCTCAGTCCAGGTAGCAACATCCCCCTGAGCAGGGGCGGCAGGCCTGTAGAAATGTTGCTGGTGCCCAGAATGCCTGGAGCCCACACCCCTCCCCAGCAGACTCCCCCCACACCTGCCCAAAGCTCTGGCAGGGTCTGGGTGCAGGTTCTGGGATGGCGTTGGGGGACTGGGGTGCGGGGGGGGGGGGTGAAGGCGCTGGGAGGGAGGTTCTGTGGGGCAAAGGTGAAGGCAGAGGAGGTTTTGGAACACACTGAAACTGAACAGGAACAAGGACCAGACGCATTCGCCCCAGAACTCCAGTGGGAAACTGCGGAACTATGACTGGTTTGTAACCTGCCCTTTCAATCGGCTTCTGTACCCACTGACTGGACGATATTCAAAAAGGGTGATCCCGGCAATTACAGACCAGTAAGACCAGTGAGTCTGACATCAGGACTGGGCAGATTAGTTGAAACTATAGTGAAGAATAAAATTGTCAGACACGTAGATGAACATAATTTGTTGGGGAAAGTCAACGTGGCTTCTGTAAAGGGAAATCCTGCCTCACTACTCTGCTAGAGTTCTTTGAGGGGGTCAACAAACATGTGGACGAGGGGGATCCAGTGCCTGGGAAACCTGCCACAGCAAACAGCGACCACTGTGCTCAGGCTGCGGCTTGCCAGGGTTTCACGACAGCCCTGCTCCAGGTGTGCGGGGCGCAGGCATTCGGGAGAAAGGGTGGAACTGCCGTGATCCATTGCTCCCACAGCAGGCACAGGGAATGCCTCTGCATCCCCCAGCCTGCACTGGGGCCAGGCAGCCCGGGGCTGGAACCTGTCCCGCCAGCTGTCACCTTGGTACCGCCTGTCCCGCCACTGGAACCTGTCCCTCCAGCTGTCACCTTGTAACCGCCTGTCCCGCTGCTGGAACCTGTCCCTCCAGCTGTCACCTTGTAACCGCCTGTCCCGCCAGCTGTCACCTTGGTACCGCCTGTCCCGCCGCTGGAACCTGTCCCGCCAGCTGTCACCTTGTAACTGCCTGTCCCGCTGCTGGAACCTGTCCCTCCAGCTGTCACCTTGTAACCGCCTGTCCCGCCAGCTGTCACCTTGGTTCCTACTGGCCAGCAGGGGATGTGTGATGTGCCGAGGCCGGTTCTGATGGACAGGAGCAGAGCTCCACCCCCTGCCCGGGCAAACAGGCCTGTTCTGCTGCCAGTCGCGGGGCGCCAGTGCAGCAATCCCAGTGAGCAGAGCGCAGCCGCGTGCCAGGCACAGCGGGCACCAGGGCCTGCAGACAGGTGCAGGCAGGAGACTGGGGACCTGCCATGAGGCCTCTAGCTGCACAGGAGAGCAGCTTGCTGGGAGCACAGTAGCACTGGTGCTCAGAGATTCACGGCACACCGCAGCAGGGCCCTGCCACCATTGGGACACTCACGCTTGGCACCTGGGGCTCTGGCGCCCCGAATTTCAGGGGCACTGATTCTCCACGAGCCCCAGGGGATGGGGTGCTGAGCATGGCTGGGGGTCTGGCCCACGCCCACTGGCCCCCAACGAGTCCCATGAAGGGGTGGGGATCCTGCCATGGCGTGGGCCGCTGTCCGCCCAGCCACGTGGGAAGGGGGAGGTCCGTGCTGCTTACTGGCTGCTCCCCGATTGCCGTGGAAGGCCTGCCAGGCTGCAGCTTTCAGATTTTGGGGGTGGGAGGGGGCCGCATGATCATAAAACGCTCACCGGTCGGAAACCCAGCCCCCTTCATTTGCCATCTGTTCCCCCTTCTCTGCGCAGGCTGGGAAAGGGCTGGGCATGGCCAGCAGGTCCCGCGAGGCCTCCCCGGCCGCGTGGAGCGTGTCAGCCGCTGCATCCCTGAAGAGGTGCCCGGGGCGTGGCCGTGCCTGGTGATTCATGCACCGTGCGGGGGCAGGGAGGAGAGTTCATTGCGGGAGTTCTGAGGGCGTCATTCTGCCCACATCTCTGGACGGTCCCGCGGCCAGAACGACGGGGCCGCGCTTTCCCTTGGCACAGGAGGGGCTTGCTATTAGCCTGGTCGGAGAGGATCTTCAGTTCGTGGTGTCCCCGACAGTGGTGCCCAGGTAGAGTCGGTGGGAGCAGCTCAGAGACGCGGGGGAAGCCAGAGGTGGCTCCATCGCTCTGCCAGGCTGAACCTTGGGGCTGTTCCTCCGTCTGCTTTGCTTGCCAGGAGTCGCAGTCCTAGCGCTGAGCCGCCGGGCTGGGCAGCGTTAAACCCGTCCCCTGGGAGCCGCAGCATCGCCTGCTCCACGTGTCTCAACAGGTGCCCTGCCATGCGGCGGCTGGCGCTGCCTCCCGCAAACACCTGCTGCTCCCGCGGCGCGGGCTGTAAATTCACATCCTCGGCGGCGTGTTTACTGTCAGCTCACCTGCCTCCGCAGGGACGCTGCAGGCTCTGGGGGCCGGGCGCTGGCAGGCTGTCTGGCTGCGCAGCCAGAGACAGCGTCTGCGGAGGGGGATGCCTCTGCCCGGAAGTGCGGGCACCACTGCAGGGTCCCTGCTCCCACTGCCTCAGAGGCCGTACAGGGGTCCGCGTGACGCCCGCAGCTCAGGGCTCCAGCTGGCATGTGGGGCTCACGTGGGGAAAAGGCTCCTGCCACCAGCTGGCCTGGTGGGTTTATTCCTCGTCCCTGGTGCCGGGTGCAAGAGCCTGGCCAGCGAGAGCTCGGGAGCCCGAGACGGGCTGGGACTGGGACGTGCTGTAGCAGGCTCGTCCTCCAGAGCTCAGTGCCGCCGTGGACGGGCCTGTGGCGGGCGTGCAGGTTGGTGGCACTTACGTGCCGGGGAAGCAGGTGCCCGACAAAGGCCACGGAAGGAATTTGACAATAAAAGCGGGAGGAACATTGAGGCCACCGCCGCCTTGCCGCCAGGCCCAGTGCCATGCGGCCACACGCCTGCTCTGGGCTGGCCTGGCCCCGGCTGACAGACTGCGGGTTGGCAGCCAGTCTCCTGGCACGCAGCAAGCGGCACAGCACTGCAGGCATCCAGCCGGCCGGAGAGAAAAGCAGGAGCAGGCTTTGTGGAGTCAGACAAGGATCCGCACAATGGCCGGGAGGGTTTTCAAATGGTAATGGGGCTCCTCAATCAAAGGGTCGAGTCCAAACCCGGAGGAAAGCTGCCCGGCACACGAGGGGCGCGCGAGGATCCCAGCTGGCGGGCGAGCAGATGGCAAAGCCAGGCACTCAAAGCCCCCCCCCCCCCGGCCAACCTCTCTCCCTCCATCAGGCAGAGAACGTGTCGGAGAGTCCACCCGGGCTCGTACGCACCTGAGTACGCGGCACCGCTGTCCCTGGCAGCCACGCTTGGTGCCTACGTACCCACCAGCCCCAAGCTGGCCTCCTGGTTCCCCTGCCCCACTGCCAGTGTGGGGTGCGTGGGCCCCGCCCTGGCCTTGCTTTGCCTGCTGGGGCCCCACGGGCGCCTGCCCTGGCTCCCAGCACGGAGCTGGAATGCCGCAGGGGGTGAGGGGAGAGGGGCTCCGGGGGGCTGAGCCTCATAGAAACTCGATTCTGACTCCCGGCTGGCCTCCAAGTGGGTCTTTGTTTGGAGCCGCTCCTTTGAATCGCTTCCATTCACCGAGCAGTTTGTGAGGGGCCTGATAAGGCTCATGAATATGCAAAGGCTGTTGGTGAGGCGGGAGGCTGGTCGGCCGACCCAGGGAGTCTGCGGGAAGCGTGCCGGCTTTGGCGTGTGGCAGGCACCTGGCGAGACAGTGCCTAGGTGCTCGCCCCCCCCCCCCCCGCCCTTAGCGGTGCTCTTGCCGTGGGAACCAGGCTCCTTCCACTTCCGGCGGGACCGTGGCCTGACCTGAAGTTCGGAGACCCCAGGGAGGTGCTCAGAGGAATCCCGCAAGTGCCCCGGCTGCTCCTGCCGTGGCAGTGGCAGCACAGATGCCACGTGGCCCACGGAAAGAGCCACGCTGCTACTCAGCACGCCCTGTGCTCACTCCCAGTGCATTCGGCGGGGCTGTTCCCATGCCCACGAAGTGGCTTTGCACATCTGTAGCCCTGAGCGCCCTGCTCGCAGCCACGTGCTGGCAGCTAGACCTCCGCCAAGCCCTCGGTGCTCCGGGATTTCCATGCCTCCTGCCGCGAGCAGAGCCCAGCCAGCCAGCGTGCACAGCGAGCCGGCCCACCTGGCCCGAGCCAGGGGATCTCGGCAGGCTTCTGCGACCATCCTCCGGCGGGCAGTGACGCAGGACGGCACAGGCCTGGCTGGGGCAGGGGTGCAGACCGCGGAGATGCAGCCCTGCTGGGCCAGCAAGAGCTGCTGCAGGGGGCAGAGTGAAACCATTAGAGCTGCCCAGCACACGCAGCTCCAGCAGCAGGATCAATAATGGGCCTTTTAGCTACCCCAGCGCTCTATGTTGGCCGGGGGCCATCTGCAGCAGAGCGCCCTGGCCAGGGCAGGGAGACAAAGGCCTTCAGACCAGGCTTGCAGCTGCCCGAGGGCGTGATGACCAGCCCGAGGTCACGGGGACCCTGTGCATTCTGGAACTGCTGCGCGCTGTGGCCCAGGCAGCCCCTGGGACCGACTCTGGGAGGAAGCCCGTGGTGCCGACAGGCTGGGAATTAACATGGAGTAGGCAGGACTCCCTCAGCATGGCTCCAACCGCCATGGGAAGCTTTGCCCCTCATGTAGCAGGCTCCTTCCCCCATACCACTGCCAAGCACCGCCCAGCTGACCTGGTCTTGTCTCCAGGCATCGGGCACAGGGCCGCGTGGCCAGAAGTCGATTTTCAGCGGCCTTGCTGGGCAGACAGCACAGCTGCTGTGGGAGCCAGGGCCTGCTTTCCAGAGAGGCAGTGCCACCGCAGCCCACGGCCACGTTAAGAGACGTTGTGGGTGCACCTGAAATTCAGGCCACGTGGGTGCCAGGGCTCTGCCAGTTGGATGCCCCCAGACTGTCTGTGCCCCTCCCTTCAGACTGAGCCACCAACGTCTGACTGTGACTCGCAGGGCCAAAGTCCTGCAGCTAGTCCCGTGCCCAGCTCAGCGCCTGGCCGTGCCTTGCGTGTGGGTGTGCCGTGCTCTGAGCCAGGGCCCGAGGAGCCTCTTGAACACGGCTAAGCCTGCATCAGCACGGAGCCGGTATCCCCCGCCCCCGCCGAATAATGACTCAGGCTGGAGAGCGCCTTGGGGTGCTCCGACAATTCCCTCGTGTAATGAACCTCCCCAGCCACCAGGTGTCGCTCTTCCACACAAATCAAACTGAAGCAGCATTTCCTTGGCGTGGTAAAACGTGGCTCTTGGCGAATGCGAGGGAGGCTGCATCCCCCTCCAGGTGAGCCAGGCGCCGTCACTGCCCCCTATGGGCCGCACCAGGAAAGGAGCCAACCAGACCTCGGCATCGCGGCTTCTGCGCGCAGGGATCCCGCCAGGTGCTGATGGCTCCAGAAAGCCGCCCACGTCCCGGAGCAGATGCCAGTGAGCGCTGCCCGGCAGCGTCGGCGGGGGCCTCTCTTTGTAGCAGGGCCCACCGAGCACGTGGCGCTGACGGCGGGTCAAGGCCACCGAGCCACGTGCTCTCACCACTCCACACACGGCGCGCGTGGCAGTCGTTTATCCGGCGCGCTGAGCATTGGACCCGCCCCTCTGCTTGTGCCTGACAGGGTCAATGGCGCGACGCGCGGCTTTCCGAGGGCAGCAGGGAACGGCAGCCGAATGAGTCCCCAGCCCTCGGGAACCTTGCTTCGCTGAGGCTGTAACCAGCGCAGGTTTGCGAGGGCTGCCCGTTATTCCCTCGAGTCGTGCTCAGCCGGAGGCATCAGCTCATGGCCATTCCCTCTCCCCAGCATGGGCTGGGAGGCACCTCGCTCTGTGCATCGCGGAGGAGGGACTGGAAGGACAGCGGACGTTTTGTCAGCTGAAAAACTCCCCAACGGCAGCCACGGAGCAAACCGGTCCCATGCCGAGTCAGTGCGGCGGGGTCCGGGCTGGGTCGCCCTTTCCCCGCGGGGCCCCGTGCCCAGCTGACGCACAGCCAGCGTTCATGTGCCCCGCGATGAGAAGGCCCGTGCCCGGGGAGGGGCCGCAGGGATGTGCACATTGAGTACGGAGCTGTGGATCGTGGAGGGAGACGGTCAGAAGCACGTGGCGCTGCGGACAGGAGGCGACGGCTTTAAATCAGCGCTCGTTCTCTTCCCAGCCTGGCCTGTTGCGTTGGCAGTAAGATGGGAAAGAGCCGAATTGCTGCGTGTTTGGCGGGATCCCCCCGACTCCAGAAGCATCGGGTGGCCTTGTGGCCGCAGCCCGGGTTCTCCGGGTGGGAGCCCACGAGTGGCTACAGCTAGGCAGCCGGGCACGCGCGCTCAGTCTCCACTTCGGCACCACGCGCTCAGGGATGGCCGAGCACCGCACAGGGCTGCTGTCCCGTGGAACATCTGCCTTGTGATCTATGGTCCTTCCAGCGTCTCCCTGCCCGCCCAGCCTGCGCTGGGGCCCGGGGTCCTTTGGTGCAGGAGTGGCTCTGCTTGGGGGGTAGGACATTTGGTGTCTGCCCGGGACAGATGTGCCGCTGCGCAGGAGGAGAGAACCGTCAGTCTTGCCTCTTAGACACTGGGCTCCACTTCCAGCTCCGAAATGTGTCTGCTCGAGCAAAGCTCCTTAGCCCCCCTCCCGCCCTGGAGGTTCTGCCTTCCCCACCCCCACTCCACGCATCTCTGCTGCCCATCTCCACCTGCTTTGCTTCTCCCTGGCTGGACCACGGATGGCCGAGGCCGCGGTGAAGAGGCAGGAATGATGGTGCTGCTGTCATCTCGGTGCTGTGTGTGCAGGGGCAGGGGAATGGGGGCAGGGTGCTTTATTTCCTATGCCGATAGCTTGCCCCTCGCCCTGCTCCCTTCCCCCACGTGCCTGCCCAGTCTTCCCTTGCAGCCACCCTGCCTGCCTTCTCCCGAGCTCTCCCGAGTGCATGTGAAATCCCCGGAGCTGCACGGCTCCCGGGGGTAGGACCAGGAGCGTCTGGCTGTGCGGTGCTGTTGCAAACGGGCCCTTGAGAGGCCAGGCTCCACCCAGCCAGAGAGACGGACCCCTTGGGACCCTCCCGCCAGCCCCCGCCATTGCTTGCGGCTCTTCTCTGCCCAGCCCAGTGTGCAGCTCGATTCAGCCCTGCAGAGGGGTCACCTGCAGCCAGACCTCCCTGCGCTGGGCATGCAGGATTTGCATATGCAACACAAAAAGGCAGGGATCTGTCTTGCAGCCGCATCTGATTACAAACTCGTGTCTGATTTATTATCCGCCCGCTGCCCTGGCTCCTTTCAGCCACGTCCGATTCCTGGGTCACTCTCACCCGGCTTCTGCTTCTTTTCTTTTTTTACTTCATTTCCCTTAAATTTTCACTTGTCAAGTGAAAGTTCATGTTGTCCCTGCCCATGTTTCTGATCTCTCCAGATCCCTGGTGGGTTGAGATGTTGTTGATTGATTTCTGGCCCTGGCCTCCTGCTCCATGCACTGCATCTCCCAGCTCTGTGTCCGAGCCCAGCCCCTGCCCTAGAAGAGCAGATTGCTCTCCCGCCAGCCGGTCCCTGGCCCCCACTGGAGCCGCGAGCGAACCTGTACGTGCCCGAGCACAGAACCGGTGGAGCTCTGGGTGTGCGGAGTGAAGGGGGAAGCCACCGGCGTGTGCCCCCCAATCGGTGGGTGAGTCCCATGCTGCACAGTCTGGAGGGATGCAGACAGTCCCGCAGGACCAGCAAGAGGCCAAACGCCAGCTCCTGGGCATTTACCTTCTGCACCTTCCATTGTCCCGGCACCTGGGGAGCAGACGTACGATATTGCACCCGACGGCTCCCGCCCTGTGTCACCTGGGCGTGTGGCTGGCACTCCCCCAGGGCGTTTGGGGATGGAACCCCCCAGAGCCCACCGGGGTGGGAGCATTTGGGGCTGGCACCCTGCAGAGCGTTTGGGGCCGGCACCCCCCAGAGCCCACCGGGGTGGGAGCGTTTGGGGCTGGCACCCTGCAGAGCGTTTGTGGCTGGCACCCCCCAGAGCCCACCGGGGTGGGAGCGTTTGGGGCTGGCACCCCCCAGAGCCCACCGGGGTGGGAGCGTTTGGGGCCGGCACCCCCCAGAGCCCACTGGGGTGGGAGCGTTTGGGGCTGGCATGTCACCTGCCAAAAGATGCCCAGCAGGTCCTCACAGGGCTGCCTCTTCGGAGAGGAGGAGGGGCGCCCGCGAAGGGCGGTTTCGTTAAGAGCGCTCTTGTCCCACCCCGGAGCTGGGCCTGAGTTCAAAGTGAGGGCTTTGCCATAGACTTCTGGGAAACCGGAGAGAACGGCTGTTTGAAACGCCCCCCTAAGCCAGCGCGTGTGAAACCTGCAGCTGGTGTGGAGCTGAAGGGAAGAGGCCGGACACACGGCCGCCCTGCCCGAGTCTGGGCGCAGGCGCTCAACTCCGGCACGGCGCGTGGGAAATCTGCGCCCAAGTGCAGGCGGGGCCTTCCCAGGCTGGCAGCCACAGGCCGTGGTGTGTCTCTGGGAAGGGCTCCCTTCTGCTGCCTGGCAGCCCTGCTCTTTACAGACGCTCACGGCAACCCGCCCAGGAAGGGCCCAGCCCTGGGAACCCTGGAGAACAAGGCACGTCTGGCTGGGAGCTTGGCTGGGGAGTGTATTGTACAAACCTCGTAACCCCCGATAATTGATGGGCGCGCACAGCACTGCTCAGCGCCTCGGCTAGCGAGCTCTGACCTTGAGCTGCGCGGCATTATCGGCAGTATTTAACACCAATCTGTTCTCCATCATTGTCAAATCCCACTTCAGTATGCACCACAGGCAGAGCCGTCGAATGCAAAATTGATTTCTTTAATGGGAAGTGTTCTTGAGGAGAGGCCGGCCCTCCTGGAGACGCGTTAGCGGGATTACAGGGAGTATGTTTTCTGGGGATGCTGCTTGATGCGGGCGTGGTTGAGACGCTCTGGCCTGCATGCTTTGCAGCCCGGCTCCCCGCCAGACACGTGTCCTGCTCCAGAGAAGCAGCACAGGGACCTGGCCGCTTGCAGCAGCTGTGTCTGAGCGGGAGAGAGTGGGTTCTGGCCCAGCAGCGAGGGGCGCGTCAGTCACACAGCACAGACCAGAGTAACAGCTTGGAGCAAGCTGTGACCTGAGCTGCATGTTCATTTGCCCCTTCACAAGTGTCCCGAAGGGAGGGCGCTCTTTCCTTCAGCCCCTCTTGGTTGGGGCTTTGCAGTACAGAGGGCTGCGCTCTGCCGCAGGGTTAGAACATAACAATAGCCAGGCTGGGTCAGACCAAAGGTCCATCCAGCCCAGTGTCCTGTCGGCCCACTGCAGCCAATGGCAGGTGCCCCAGAGGGAGGGAACACAACAGGGAATCCACACGTGATCCCTCCCCTGTCACCCATCTCTAGACAGAGGCCAGGGACACCATTCCTACCCATCCTGGCTAATAGCTATTGATGGACCTAACCTCCAGGAATCTAACTAGCTCTTTTTTGAACCCTGTTAAAGTTCTAGCCTTCACCACGTCCTCTGGCAAGGAGTTCCACAGGTTGTGCACTGAGTGAAGAAAAACTCCCTTTTGTTTGTTTTACATCTGCTGCCTATTCATTTCATTTGGTGACCCCTAGTTCTTATATTGTGGGAATAAGTAAATAACTTTTCCTTATTCGCTTTTTCCACCCCAGTCATGATTTTATAGACCTCTATCATATCCCCCTTAGTCTTGTCTTTTCTAAACTGAAAAGTCCAAGTCTTTTTAAATCCCTCTTCATATGGTTCCCGTTTCAAAACCCTAATAATTTGTGTGGCCCTTTTCTGAACCTCTTCCAATGCCAGGGATATTTTTTTTTAGATGAGGCAACCACATCTGTACGCAGTATTCAAGATGTGGGCATCCCATGGTTCTATATAGAGGCAATAAGATATTTTCTGTCTTATTCTCTATCCCTTTTTTAATGACTCCTAACATTCTATTTGCTTTTTTGACTGCTGCTGCACATTGAGCGGATGTTTTCAGAGAACTATCCATGATGACTCCAAGATCTCTCTCCTGAGTAGTTGTAGCTAAATTGTATGTCTAGTTTGGGGTTATTTTTCCAATGTGCATTACTTTACATTTATCCACATTACATTTCATTTGCCATTTTGTTGCCCAATCATTTAGTTTTTTGTGGGATCTTTTTGAAGCTCTTCACAGTCTGCTTTGGTCTTAACTATCTGGAGCAGTTTGGTATCATCTGCAAATGTTGCCACCTCACTGTTTACCCCTTTCTCTAGATCATTTATAAATAAGTTGAATAGGATGGGTCCCAGGTCAGACCTTTGGGGGACCCCACTAGTTACTTCTCTCACTCGAAAACTGACCATTTATTCCTACCCTTTGTTTCCTGTCTTTTAACCTCTTAGCCCATGACAACTCACTTTACTAAAGAGCCTTTGGTGAGGGACCTTGTCAGAGGCTTTCTGGAAATCTGAATATACTATATCCATTGTCCCCTTGTCCACATGTTTGTTGACCCCCTCAGAGAACTCTAGCAGATTAGTGAGGCAGGATTTCCCTTTGCAGAAACCATGTTGACTTTCCCCCAACAAATTATGTTCATCCCCATGTCTGACAATTTTATTCTTTACTATAGTTTCAACTAATTTGCCCGGTACTGAAGTTAGACTTACTGGTCTGTAAATGCCAGGATCACCTCTAGAGCCCTTTTAAATATTGGTTTCACATTAGCTACCTTCTAATCATTGGGTACAGAAGCTCATTTAAGGGATTGGTTACAAACCACGGGTAATAATTCTGGAATTTCACCTGTGAGTCCTTTCAGAACTCTTGGGTAGATGCCATCTGGTCCCGGTGACTTGTTACTGTTAAGTTGATCAGTTTGTTCCAAACCCTCCTCTAATGACACCTCAATCTGGGACAATTCCTCAGATTTGTCTCCTAAAAAGAATGGCTCAGTCTTAGGAATCTCCCCAATATCCTCAGCCATGAAGACTGAAACAAAGAATTCATTTAGCTTCTCCACTACGACTTTATCATCTTTGAGTGCTCCTTTAGCATCTCGATCGTCCAAGGGCCCCACTGGTTGGTTAGCCGGCTTCCTGCTTCTGATGCACTTAAAAAACATTTTGCTGTTACTTTCTGAGTTTCTGGCTGGCTGTTCTTCAAAGTCCTTTTTGGCTTTTCTTATTATATTTTGATACTTAATTTGACAAATTTTATGGTCCTTTCTATTTTCCTCACTAGGATTTGGCTTCCACTTTTTAAAAGATGTTTTTTTTTATCTCTCACTGCTTCTTTTACTTGGTTGTTAAGCCATGGTGGCGCTTTTTTGGTTCTCTTACTGTGTTTTTTAATTTGGGGTATACATTTAAGTTGGGCCTCTATTATGGTGTCTGAAAAGTTTCTATGCAGCTTGCAAGGATTTTACGTTTGTCACTGTATCTTTTAATTTCTGTTTAACTAACCTCCTCGTTTTTGTGTAGTTCCCCTTTCTGAAATTAAATGCCAGTGTTGGGCTGCTGAGGGGTTTTTCCCACCACAGGGATGTTAAATTTTATTACATCATGGTAACTATTTCCAAGTGGTGCAGCTATATATTCCTCTTGGACCAGATCCTGTGCTCCACTTAGGACTAAATCAAGAATAGCCTCTCCCTTGTGAGTTCCAGAACCAGCTGCTCCAAGAAGCAGTCATTGAAGGTATCAAGAAATTTTCTCTCTGCCTCCCGCCCTGAGGTGACGTGTCCCCAGTCAATATGGGGATAGTTGAAATCCTCCACTATTATCAAGTTTTTTATTTTGATAGCCTCTCTAATCTCCTTCAGCCTTTTATAGTCACTAGCACTGTCCTAGTCAGGTGGTTGATAATACATCCCTACAGCTATATTCTTATTATTGGAGCATGGAATTACTATCCATAGAGATTCTGTGGAACATTTTGGTTCATTTGAGATTTTTACTTCATTTGATTCTACATTTTCTTTCACGTAGAGCACCCCTCCCCCACCAGCTCGACCTGCTCTGTCCTTCCGATATATTTTGTACCCTGCTCTGAGCGTGTCCCATTGATTGTCCTCGTTCCACCGAGCTTCCATGATGCCTGTTATATCAATAGCCTCCTTTAATACAAGACACTCCACTTCACCCATCTTATTATTTAGACTTCTAGCATTTGTGTATAAGCACTTAAAAATTTTGTCAATATTTGTCTGCCATTTCCTGATGTGTTAAACACTTTCATTTGATTGTTTCGCGTATGATCTCACCTATACTTTATCATCTTCCACCCTCTCCTCCTGAACAGAACAGAGAATCTTTATTAATAGACTCTCCCCTAATGGATATCTCTGTCCGATCCATGTGCTCCTCCACACCCGTCGGCTTTCCCCCAGCCCTTAGTTTAAAAACCTCTTAATGTGAAGTGCCAGCAGTCTGGTTCCATTTTGGTTTAGGTGGAGCCCATCTTGTTAATCGCGTTACACAATAATTGTTGTGAGCATGTTACACAGTGGAAAGGCAGGAGAAAAATACAGCTGGCTGCGTAGCAAGGTCCAGTTTGGGCATGAAAGACCCCACCACAGGGCCAATATTCCTTCTAATCTTTTCCAGTCGTGTGTGGAATAAATTTTGTTCTGTGCATGGTGTCATGTGGGAGTGTGAACCACCAGGAGAAACACCAACCTGGCTGTGGATGCTCTGCTAATCAGCTGGGTGGCACTGGAATCTCTCCTGAGCACCCGACTAGCGCCCAGCTCACAGGGAACGTGGCCCGAAGCCTGCCCCCTATAATGCCCCTCTTCCCACATGCTCTCACCTCACATTGGTTTGGAGCCAGCTTCCCCATGTCCACATGGGCTGATCCAGAATGGAGCAGGGAGTCACTGGAGGGGCAGATTTCTGCCCTCTTGTCTCCAGAGCCAGGAGGCCAGGGGCCTTGCCCCACTGCAGAGAGCCATGCTGCCGGGGGCCTTGCCCCACTGCAGAGAGCCATGCTGCCGGGGGCCTTGCCCCACTGCAGAGAGCCATGCTGCCAGGGGCCTTGCCCCACTGCAGAGAGCCATGCTGCCAGGGGCCTTGCCCCACTGCAGAGAGCCATGCTGCCGGGGGCCTTGCCCCACTGCAGAGAGCCATGCTGCCGGGGGCCTTGCCCCACTGCAGAGAGCCATGCTGCCGGGGGCCTTGCCCCACTGCAGAGAGCCATGCTGCCGGGGGCCTTGCCCCACTGCAGAGAGCCATGCTGCCGGGGGCCTTGCCCCACTGCAGAGAGCCATGCTGCCGGGGGCCTTGCCCCACTGCAGAGAGCCATGCTGCCGGGGGCCTTGCCCCACTGCAGAGAGCCATGCTGCCGGGGGCCTTGCCCCACTGCAGAGAGCCATGCTGCCGGGGGCCTTGCCCCACTGCAGAGAGCCATGCTGCCGGGGGCCTTGCCCCACTGCAGAGAGCCATGCTGCCGGGGGCCTTGCCCCACTGCAGAGAGCCATGCTGCCGGGGGCCTTGCCCCACTGCAGAGAGCCATGCTGCCGGGGGCCTTGCCCCACTGCAGAGAGCCGTGCTGCCGGGGGCCTTGCCCCACTGCAGAGAGCCATGCTGCCAGGGGCCTTGCCCCACTGCAGAGAGCCATGCTGCCAGGGGCCTTGCCCCACTGCAGAGAGCCATGCTGCCAGGGGCCTTGCCCCACTGCAGAGAGCCATGCTGCCAGGGGCCTTGCCCCACTGCAGAGAGCCATGCTGCCAGGGGCCTTGCCCCACTGCAGAGAGCCATGCTGCCAGGGGCCTTGCCCCACTGCAGAGAGCCATGCTGCCAGGGGCCTTGCCCCACTGCAGAGAGCCATGCTGCCGGGGGCCTTGCCCCACTGCAGAGAGCCATGCTGCCGGGGGCCTTGCCCCACTGCAGAGAGCCATGCTGCCGGGGGCCTTGCCCCACTGCAGAGAGCCATGCTGCCGGGGGCCTTGCCCCACTGCAGAGAGCCATGCTGCCGGGGGCCTTGCCCCACTGCAGAGAGCCATGCTGCCGGGGGCCTTGCCCCACTGCAGAGAGCCATGCCGCTGGGGGGCCCTGCTGTGGCTGTGATTTCAAGGGCCCAGAACCCTGGGCCAGGGGCGGGCACACCGAGCCAGCGCTGGCACCTGGAGACGCGTCCGGCTGCCCCGGATGGCCCCAAGCAGCCTCGCCCTCGAGAAGCCCCGTCTGCCTGCTCCAGTCCGGGGAGGGGGCGTGTCGCCGGCCCCGGGGTTACTCAGAAGCCAGTGGGGAGCCGGGCGAGAGGTGCCGTGCAGGGGTGCCGCTCAGCGCCTCCTCCCCCGCACTGCTTAGCTCGAAGGCCGGGCACGCAGCCTGGCTGCTGAGACTCGCCAGGGAGGAGGGGGCCGGGGCCGCCACGGAGGGGAAACGTGTTTGCTGCAGCCACGGTGGCAGGCGCACGTGCCCGCTCTTGTTTCTCCATCAGAGGGGCTGGAGCCCGGAGCCCGGAGCCCTGTCTCCTGCGCCGCCGGGCTGTGAAGCTTTCTCGAAGCTGCGCTGGTTTCCCCAGGCCCGCGTGCTGCACGGCGCAGGCCCTGGCTCTAAACCGCTCTGATATTTGGGGGCTGCAGGGGGCCGGGGGGTCGTCTGTCTCCTAGCGCCATGGCTGGTGCAGAGCTCTCTGGGGGACCAGCCAGCCTGGGCCCACGGCGTTGGGGCCGCGCCGACGCTGGGAGAAGATGCAGCCTGCAGGCCGTGTGGGCGACGGGGGCCCAGTGCCTGGTGGGAGAAGGGAGCTGCAGAGCACTGGGGGTCTGTGGCAGTGCCAGGGGTGTGACCCAGCTCTCCAGCCCCGCTTCGCTGCCTTCCCCACGGTCTGGCCAGCCTCCGGCAGGCTGGCCCGGGCCCAGGATTGCTTCGTGGCTGAAGGGGGGTGGGGTGGTACCTGGTGCTGCCCCATGCCAGGTCCTATGGCACCCTGGGAACGTCCATGGCAAAGCATCCATGGCGGCTGCCACAGTGCCCCCAAGTGCGGGGCCGTCGGCCGCCCCGAGTCGGCCTGTGAGGGGATGGCTCTGAGCCCCGGGCCGCAGGCTCCCACATGCGCAGTGTCCCCCGGGACGCAGACTCCCACATGAGCTGCCCTGCGCAGGGACGGAGGGAGAGCCGGGGCAGTGCAGCGCTCTTCTGAGGCGCCGCCGGAGCTGGTCGCTGCTTTTTGTGTGTTGCAGGTGAAGCATCATCACAGTGGCCAGGCCAGGTCGGACCAACGGTCCAGACAGCCCAGGGTCCTGGCTGCCCACAGTGGCCAATGCTGGGTGTCCCAGAGGGAGGCAACAGAGCAGGGAATCGTCACGTGATCCCTCCTCTGTCGCCCATTCCCAGCCTCTGACAGACAGAGGCCAGGGCCCCCCGCCCTGCCCAGCCTGGCGAATCGCCATTGATGGACCTGACCTCCAGGAACTTATCTAGGGTTTTTTTTGAATCCTGTTAAAGTCCTGGTCTTCCCAACACCCTCTGGCAAGGAGTTCCACAAGTTGACTGTGCGCTGTGTGAAGAGCTATTTCCTTTTATTTGTTTAAATCTGCTGCCTATTAATTTTATTGGATGATTCCTTTTTCCACACCAGTCATGATTTATACACTTCTATCATATTCCTTCCTAGTCATTTCTGTTACAGTCTTTTTAATCTCTCATCTATGCAGGAGACTCCACATGCCTCATGATTTTTAGTGCCCTTCGCCGTACTTGTTCCCATTGTAATTATCTTTTTGGAGATGGGGTGACCAGAACTGCTGCCATTGCTTTCTGGTATTTACTGACTCATTCCCTCTCCCTTTCCTAAGGATCCCCAACATTCGGATCACTTTTCTGAGTGCTGCCGCACACTAAGGCTGCGTCTAGACTGGCAGGATTTTCCAGAAATGCTTTTAACGGAAAAGTTTTCTGTTAAAAGCATTTTCGGAACAGAGCGTCTCGATTGGCAGGACGCTTCTCTGCAAAAGCACTTTTTGCGGAAAGCGTCCGTGCCGATCTAGACGCGCTTTTGCGCAAAAAGCCCCGATCGCCATTTTCGCGATTGTGACGTAGTGGGGGTATCGGGCTGCTGTCTATGCTGGCTCTGTGGTAACCCCACTGGCTGCCGTGGGTACCACAGCCCAGAAGGACAGGGAGGGGTCATTATGCAAAGGGTCTCTCAACCTGTCTGACCAGCTACCCCCAGGAGAGGAACAAAGGAAGGTGGATGCTGCCCTGGCTGGGGGCAGGGCTGGAAGAGAGTGAGTTAGTCTCGGTTGGGGGGATCATGGAGGAGACAGCCTAAGCCACAGGCTGGGATTTAGGGGCCCAGGCTCCCCCATCTCAAAGGGGGGCCGAGGCATCCTAGGCCTGCCCTGGAACCAGATTCCATCTGTGCTGGGCTGTATCCTGGAGAAGCAATAAACTCCCCTGTTCTACTGGCTGGGGGAGTCTGTTCGTGCCATTTTGAGGGTGCAGGAGTCGGGGGACCCCAACGCGTCGTCACAGCGATCGGGGCTTTTTTGCGTAAAACAAATCTGAGCTGTCTGCACTGGCCCAAAGGGAGCAGTATGGTATTTCCGCAAGAAGCACTGGTTTCTTACAGTCGGAAGTCGGTGCTTTTGTGGAAATTCAAGGGGCCAGTGTAGACAGCTGGCAAGTTTTTCTGGAAAAGCAGCTGATAACTTATCGGTTTGGTCTACCCCTCCTCAACGGCACCCGGCCTGGGACAGTGCCCCAGGCTTGTCACCCCAAGGACCAAGGAGAGCCGCTCCGCGTCATGGCCTCAGCTGTGAAGACCCAGCAAAAGAATTTCCTTCGTTTCTCCCCAAGGACCTTGTCTTCCTTGAGAGCTCCCTTAGCATCTCTCTCGCCCCAGGGACCAACCATTCTCTGGCACTTGGGTTCTCAAAGCACTTTGGCTGCTGGGCTGTGTCTTTTGCTCGTTCTCTCCGACGTGTCTCTGGCCTGCCCAAGGGCACGTCACACGTCCCAGAATCGACCCTTTATTGGGGTTTCCTCGCTGGGGTTTTAAACACTGTCCTCTTGTCTCCCGGCCCCGTCTAGTCTGGGCTTAGCCATGGCGGCATTGCTGCTGTCTGTACCGTGGGGGGGGGGGGCGATACATTTCCTTCTCCCCTCCGTGATGGCGTTTTTAACAAGTCCCATGCAGTTTGCCGACTTTCCCCTCTTGCAGCTCTTCCTTTTCATTCCCATTGACTCTCCTTCCCCTTTGGGGGGCCCCTTTGAAGTTAATCGGCATCGTCCGCGTTGCTCTGTGTCTCCGCCCCCACACACACGGACAATTGATTTACATCACGGTCACCAGAGGGGACTGGTCGGGGCACCCAAAGGGCCACCAGCCACGGGAAGGGCTTGGACACCCCTCTTCCCCCAGCCGAGGTGGCCCAGGAGACTAGAGGAGCTGGCGTTGGCAGCAGGGGGCCGCCCCCCACTCAGAGGCAGCAGCAGGGTGGGTGGTGCGGATGCCAGGGGTCCAGTATTGAGCTGGACAGGCCGGTGTTTTGACTTTGTGTCCAGTAAACAAGTTGAGAAAATAACGGACAAATAGATGTCAGGTATGTTCTAATTAAGTACGTTTTTCTGCTTTTCCCGATGCCCGACGGAAGCCTGCTTGGGACACAGCAATTAAAGGGGCCGTGATTGCATTTCAGCCCGGCCTCCTGATTCCCCCTCCCCTTTCCCCCTGATGCGGGGGTTTTTTTTTTTTTTTTTTTTTGGTTGCTAAATTGTTTGTATCAAATTTTTGCCCGGTATTTTTTTGAAACCATCTGGCAACCCTAGTAGGTGGAGCAGGGTGGCCCCAGCTGCTTTGCTCCCTGGACACATTGCTCCGCTTCCTGCCAAGGGGTGCGGGGGCGGGGTGTGAACCAGACCCTCTGCTCACAGTGGTTGGCGCATGTGACCCCTGAGGGTCGCTAGCCCGGAGCGCTGCCGCTGGAGCCGCCTCTTAGAGTCGTCTCGCCCGGTGAGAGCCAGGACTCGCTGCTCCAGCGAGCACCCGGTCATTGCCCTGACCAGCGTCTCTCTGCGCCCCGCCCTGACGCGACGTGCTCCCATCACCGCCACGGCTCAGGGCCTGGCGACAGCAGAGAGTCAGGGAGGAAGGGTTGGCTGTGCTCCCTGACTCCTGGCCATCCGGTCCCGATGGCCCGCGAGCCCAGCGTCCAGCGGCACACAGACACTCTCCTGGAGCCGCTCTGGAGCATTTTCGGTAGCTCAGGCCCATTGGAAGTGGCTTAGGTTGGGCACCCCAAATCCTTAGGCTTCTGCCTTTAGTTCACAAGAGGCGTGGGTGCATGCCTGGCTCCGTGGAGTGTCTCCAGGGGGTGCCCAACTGAGCCACATATTGGCTACAGAAAAAGCATGAGAACATCGGAACGGCCAGACGGGGTCAGACCAAAGGTCCATCCAGCCCAGGGTCCTGTCGGCCCACTGCAGCCAATGGCAGGTGCCCCGGAGGGAGGGTACAGCACAGAGAATCCTCACGTGATGTCTCCCCGTCGCCCATTCCCAGCCTCTGGCACAAAGACCAGGGACCCATCCCTGCCCAGCCTGGCTAATGGCCATTGATGGACTTGTCCCCCAGTAACGTATCTAGCTCTTTTTTGAGCCCTGTTAAAGTGCTGGTCTGCACAACCTCCTCTGGCAAGGAGTTCCACAGGTTGACTGTGCATTGAGTGAGGAAATAAAAGCACTAGCAAAGTCAGAACAAGGTTCATACGGACCATGGCATGTCTATACTGCCCTGTGCAGTATGCACCTCAGTGTGGGTATGTCTACACTACCACCCTAGTTTGAACTAGGGTGGTTAATGTAGTCAATCGAAGTTGCAAATGAAGCCCGGGATTTAAATATCCCGGGCTTCATTTGCATCTTGCTGGGCGCCGCCATTTTTAAATCCCCGGTAGTTCAGACTCCATGCCCACGGCTACACGTGGCATGGAGTAGGTAGTTCGAATTAGGGTAATTCGAACTAGCGTTACACCTCGTTCCACGAACTACCTACTCCGTGCCGCGTGTAGCCGTGGGCACGGAGTTCGAACTACCGGGGATTTAAAAATGGCGGCGCCAGGCAAGATGCAAATGAAGCCCAGGATATTTAAATCCCGGGCTTCATTTGCAACTTTGATTGCCTACATTAACCACTCTAGTTCGAACTAGGGTAGTAGTGTAGACATACCCTGTAAGTGCAGCACTGGTATTCCCGTGGATTTCGATCGTGACGACATGGTACCGGTGAGAAGCCGTGGCTTTGCAGGAGCAGTGCGCCGTGACCCGTCTGCATTTGTCTGGTTTTGTAAGTCGTTTTTAAGTGCGGTGGTAGTTGGGGTTCACAAGACAGACCTGACTCCTGCTAGGGGCACCGAGTCTGGAAAGATGGAGGCCTCTGCTTTACAACACGCCCCTCCCCGTGCAATGCTTGCCAGTGACAAGAAGCTTCCGGGCCTCTTGCCTTGGCCGCCTGCAGCAGCTGGGACCCAGGACAGGACGTGGGCCCGGCAGGCACACTGCAAGCTGGGACCCCCTGCCAGGGTTCGAATGGAGCCAGCTTGTTGCTCGGAATTAAATTCTGCTGAGTCCTGTTGGGGGGATGAAGGGCCAGAGGAATTTTCTCTGCATCCAGCTTCAGGGCGTTTGCTGCCCTTTATCCGTTTGGTCCCTGGAGGTTCTCTGCGGGCCCCTTGGGGATGCTGGGCCATGCACATTCTCTCATGCCAGAGCCCTGGGCCATGGGGCAGACCCTGGCTGCTGTTTGCCAAGGGAGCTGGAAGCCACCTTGGCTGTTCTGGCTGGCGCTTGGCAGGCTGGGGCACAGGAGATGCAGGAACGGGAGCGCGGGGTTCCAGCAAAGCAGTGCGGCTGCAGACGTGCAAGGGCAAAGGCCGTGAGTGTGTGGTCAGCCCCCACCTTGCGCGTGCAACGGGCTCCAGGACTGAGCCGGCCGGTGCTGCATGCCAGGCTGGCGGCATTGCCAGTGGGAGCTGATCCGCAGCAGCTCCGCCAGCGCTCAGGCATGGCTCCCGTTCAATGGGCCATCTGGTGCCCACCTCAGGCTGGCAGCCGGAAGCCCTCACCCCCACGGCACCAGAAGCAAAGAGCTTAGTCATCTCCCCACCGGGGGGAAGTGACTGCAAATGTTAAAAGGCAGCAGAGTGGAGCCCAGTGGCGCGGCCCCCCAGGGCTTTCGGCAGCAGGGCGGGTGGCGTTTCAGCCTTCGGATGCCGCATGTTTCTATTGCCCCCAGCTCGTGCTCATGCCCACGCCCACGCGCACAGCGGTCTGCACTGGGGCAGTGGCTAGGCTAGCTGCGGGGGTGCCCTGACTAGGGGTGCAGGACTAGCATGGGCAGCAGGACTCGGGGCTCCTCCTAAGTCTGCAGCCCACCCACATAGAGACCCAATTCCCAGATTTAGTCTTTTGAGCCTCTCCTAGCCGGGCCCTTTGCTCTGACCGATTTCTCCCACGGCCCTGCAGCAACGAGGTGTCGGCACTTTGGGCTGTCTACGCTGGCGGGTTCTTGCACAAGAACGGCCGTTCTGCAGAGCGCCCACGCTGCCCGCCTGCTCTTGTGCAAGAAGATTTACAGTACAGCATCGGAAGACAGGGCTTCTTGCACAAGAGCTACTCTCTTTTCTAACAGGTGTAAGCTCTGTTGTGCAGGAGGGCAGTGTGGACAGGCAACAGGGGTTTCTTGCGCAAGAAACCCCTATAGCTAAAATGGCCAGTAGAGCTTTCTTGTGCAAGAGAGCGTCCTCACTGCCATGGGCATGTGGACATGTTCTTGTGCAAAAGCTCTTGCGCAGGACCTCTTGCACGAGATTTTCTTGTGCAAGATCCCACCAGTGTAGACAGGGAGAGCTAGCGTGGGGAGCTCACCCTTGCACCAAATACCCCCTCTGGGAACACAACAGCAGCCCCAGGCCAAAGGGGCATGGCCTGAGCCAGGAGTAGCTGTGCCCCAGTGCTCTGTCACTCGGGGTGATGAACATCCCCGGTGCACGGGTGCCGAGGAAGCTTGTGCTGGGAGACACGACCAAATTAGGAAGCTTTTTTCCATGTTTACGTTTCACAGAGGAAGTTTTTTATCTTTGGAACAATGGGCCGGAAATGTTCTCGTGCGGCTTCTAAGCCCAGCATTAATATGCAGATGAAAATGCAAATCAGCCAAGATTAGACTTTCTGGATGGCAGAGGAAGTCGGGGATTTAGTTTCATGTGGGTTCTGATATATTTTAAGCTCCTCAAAACAAGGACACAGATAACCCGATGGCAAGATTTCATGTCAGCAAACCTCCCGGCCAACAAACTGGTGGGGCAGCTGTTTGCATCCTGCCATGACAATGACCTGAGATGAAAGGTAATTACAAGGCCCCACCTGCTGATGGACTCAATTCAGGAGCAGGGTAGGTGGGAGTGGCTCTGATCTCCCCAGGGGGGCTGTGCAGAGCAGGTGTGATTTGCAAGCCAATGGGACAGAAGGAACAGCCGTAAGAAGGGCAAGGAGCCCTCCCCCTACCAAGTCTTGAACTTGCACCATCCTGACCTTGAATTTCCTTGAAAGAACCTTGGTTCTTCCCTGTCTTCTCCCTGTCCACTCCTGTCAGCCCCTCCACAGACATTGGCCACAGGGTCTGGTCTAGGCTGGCTTGCCCTAGGGGGTCAGAGACAGATGGATTGGGGGATGCCATAGGTCAGCAGCACCAGTGTTTGAAGGCAGCATCGTGGGGTCAGTGTTCTGACTGCAGACCAGTGCTGTTCCACCCACAGCAGCGAAAGGGGCTGACTGGCCCAGCACTGAGCTGGAAACACAAGCCGGGGAGCCAGGGCAGCTTCCAGCTCCCAGGGCATGGCCCCTTTGAAAAGCAGGCATTTAATGAGCCACCTCAGTACTAGCCCAGCGAGCCCTAGGCAGGACCAGGGAGGACAGGAAAAGGCCTTCTCAGAGGAACAAGCAAGGCAGATGATGGCTCCAGAGCACCCATCCTTCCTAGAACTGGAAACCCAGCTGGGATGGGGCTGACTAGGCCCTGCTGCCCCCAACCCCAGGAAGGGAGCAGGGGAGGAGTCCTGCAAGCATCCTGGAGTGTCAGTGTGAGAGGCAGCCAATCAGGGCCCTGATTGCCCAGTATGAAGAAATCTGGGCCAGAGCCGGGCAGTTCCTCCTTGGAGCTCAAGGAGTGCCGGCTGGGCGACTGGCTGAGAGCGCAGCAGGACCATGGACAGCTCATGGGGGAGAGTAGTAATAGAAATGTAGCTGTGTTAGTCTGGTGTAGCTGAAGCAAAATGCAGGACAATGTAGCACTTTAAAGACTAACAAGATGGTTTATTAGGTGATGAGCTTTCGTGGGCCAGGCCCACTTCCTCAGATCAAATAGTGGAAGAAAATAGTCACAACCATATATACCAAAGGATACAATTTAAAAAATGAACAAATATGAAAAGGACAAATCACATTTCAAAACAGAAGGGGGATGTGGGGGGGAGGGGGAAGGAAGGTAAGTGTCTGTGAGTTAATGATATCAGAGGTGGGGAAAGGTAGATGTCTGTGAGCTAATGGTATTAGAGGTGATAATTGGGGAAGCTATCTTTGTAATGGGTAAGGTAGTTGGGGTCTTTGTTCAACCCCCCCCTCCCCCCCCCCCCGGAGAGTGTCGAATTTTAGCATGAATGACAGTTCAGAGGATTCCCTTTCAAGTGCAGATGTAAAAGTTCTTTGGAGCAGAATGCAGGTAGTTAAGTCGTTGAGACAGTGTCCTTTCTGGTTGAAATGGCAAGAAACTGTTTTTCCTTTGTGATCCTGTCTGATATCTGTTTTGTGGGCACTGATCCTTTGGGGGAGAGGTTATTGCAGGCAGGACTGAGGCCCAGGGTGGGCTGCTGAAGAGCAGGGCTTGGCTGGTGGGAAGAGCGGCAGGACCCTGGGTAGGGTGGTGCTGGGACTTGTGCCAAAGCCCTGAGATACGGGCAGGGATGGCGGGGCATGGGGAAGTGGCCCAGCGAGACTAGCAGCAGAACGTTAAGGAATACAGTGAGCCCTCGCTACTTCGCGGTTCGACCATCGCGGATTCACGACTTCGCGGACTTTTTTTATATCCGTATCATATCGTGCTTGCCTATTGTCTTTATACTTTCATATCATTCGTCATTACAGATGGCTTTTGTGCAGCATTAAAGAATGATATGGAATTACAATACAGTATAGGCTAATCACAGGGGAAACTTTGTAGGGGGTGGGGGGACCTATCGGTTTCTATTTACAGTACGTAAATATGGTGTCCCTACTTCGCGGATTTTCAGCTATCGCGGTCGGGTTTGGAACCTATCTACCACGATAAACGAGGGTTCACTGTAGGACATAACCAACTGTGGCTATTTACAGAGTCCCTAGCAGGGACCCAGAGTAGTGGGCGGACTTGGGATCCCCCACACCTGGTCCCATGGCAATGCAGAGACAGGAGCTCTGGGACACCCCCCTGTCCCGGAGCTGGAGCTGGAGGAGGTAGCCAGGGCATATAAGCACATGCTCTTGGGCCAAGGGGGCTCTCCCAAGAAGAGGGTGAACCCATCACACCCTCCACCAGGGAAAGAGGAGCCAAGAAGGGTAGCAGCACAGCCTGCTCCGCTCCGTCCTCGCGCATAAATTACTCCCTGACTCTGTGCGAAACAAAGGGGCATGGAACAATGGTGAATTTTCATAACAAAGTCACTTTTCACAGCACAGTCGTCCTTAGAAAAAGGGAATTTGCATTTGCTGCGGCTGGCGCCGGTGCCGGAAGCTCAGCTGCGCTCCCTCCAGTCCCCGCTAATGAAACCAGCCGTCTTAGTGCTAGAGCACCCCACTAATGCCTCCCTGCTTCCGCTGTCAGCAGCAGCTCTCACCAGCCCCAGCAGCTCCCTTGGCTGGGTCAGTGTGTCCACTGCCCATCGCTTGTCTGCACCTTGGCTCGTCTGGGTCCCTGTAAATCAGAATGGGACCCCGAGCCTCTTTCAGCCGCTGTGCCAGCACAGTGCAGATGGGTGGGATCGCCCCCCCCCGGCTGGGTGCTTTGCCCCGGCAGCCAAAGGCTGTGTGGTAGGACTCCTGGCGTGGTCATGGCAGTCTAGGACGCCGGGGGAACCAGCGTGAAATGCGGGTGGCACACGGCCGAGAGCTCCGTTTGGCCAGCGTGTCCCTGGGCCCTCCCAGCGCTGGGCCCTGCAGGAGCGAGCTGGGAGGGTGGCACGAAATGTGGGAATGCACCAGCTCATCGATGGGGGGTAGCTCCAAGTGGTCCCAGGCACTAACCAGCCGGTCTGTGTCCCGGGCCCTGTGGTGCACATGGCCAGGCATCCCGCCCGCCTGCCAGCCGGGCCTCCAGCTCAGAGTGCTGTGCCACAGGCAGCGCTCAGCCCCCGGGGAGCGTAATCCCTGGCGCAGCGAGCGACACGAACAACAATAAATCTCATACAGCTTAGCGGTGATCTGCTTCCCCGTCATGGGACGCTGCCCCGGAGTAAAGCAGGCAGCGCGCAGAGCCCCTGATGTGTCCCTAATCCCGCCGCCTGCTCTCTGCCTTGTAATGCCGCCGGCTTGCAGAGCGCTGAGACCCATCCCTAACCAGGCTGCGGGGACTGGGCTGAGCTGTCCTCGCGTCCCCAGCAAAGCAGCAGGGATGTCTTCTGCTCTGCTCCCAGCATGCACTGGCACGGGCCCCACACAGCCTGGGAGTGAGCATGGGGCAGGCACAGGCGGGGAAGGGTGTCACATTACTGGATCTTAAGGGGAGCAGCCAGATCACTGGTGCACCCATAGGTGGGGGTGCTGGCCCCAACAATGGTATAGAAGGGGGCCATGTGGGGTGCTGAATAGAAGCTTATTATCTGATAATCCTATGTATGTAGGCTTCCTAATCCAAACTAGCTAGTCCGTGCCGCGTGTAGCCGCGTGGCACGGGGTTCGAACTAGCCAGCATTTAAAAATGGCGCTGGCCGGCTTTATGCAAATGAAACCTGGGAAATTCAAATCCCGGGCTTCATTTGCAATTGCGGATGACTACATTACCCCTGCTAGTTCGAACAGACCCTATGTGGTTGTATAATGTCTGTGTGTGTAGGTTGGAATCTGTAGTCTGTGTGGATCCTGAATATTTCTCTGCATGTGGTTGAGCATTGGGCAGAGCCCGGCCTATGGACATGCTAATTAGTGAGGCCCTGTGGGACAATGGCTCTCAATGGGCCAAGGACACACCTAAAGCATGAGGGCGGACACCTAAGAGCTGCCAGCAGAGAGAGGCTGAGGACCAGGTGACCTGTTGCAGCCAAGAAAAGACCAGGAAGGAGGGATAAAGAGGCCATGTGGTCAACGCCATCTTGGTTCTCAGTTCAGCACTTCATCCCAGAGGCAGCACTGCAGGGATCGAAGAGCTGGAAAGACCTGTGAACCCATCCTGATCGTAGGATGTGCAACAAGGACTCTTAAGCCAGCAGCTGTAACATCTCTGCTAGAGCCTGCAGCGAGAACTGGGAGATTCGGTGCATGTAACGTACTATCCTTTAACAACCTCACTCTCAGGCTTTTCTTTCTTGTGATAATAAACCTTTAGTTGTTAGATTCTAAAGGATTGGCCCAGCGTGATTTGTGGGTAAGGTCCAGAGGGTAAATTGACCAGGGATCTGTGGCTGGTTTCTTGGAACCGGACAGAACTTGTTTGGGGTAGGTGGGATTGGGTGCTAGGACCCCTCCCCCCGGTGGCACGGATATTGCTGGGATGTCGGAGGGGTTTTGCTCAGGAGGCTTCAGGCAGGCAGCTGAAGCGCTCTGTGGGACTGGTTTGTAGCCTGTTTGGAGAGGTCACCAGTCGGGGGGCTGTAAGAAGCCCCGAATTTGAGCAATTCGCCCTGAGCGGACGCCCTCAGCTGTGCCCAGACAAGGCCCGGTCTGTCACAGAGGGGTCCCGCAGGAGTTGGCGACCCTCTCCAGGGGCCTTTCAACGCCTAGGGCTGGTGCATGACCCAGGGCAGGTGTTTTCTGAGGGATCTCCCTTGAGCCTAATCACCCGCCAGAGATGGCAAGGGTGGGGGAGCCCTCTGGGCGGCTCCGGTCTAGAGCGTGGCATTGCTTGCTGCGTGGCCCTGCGATGAGCACAGGGATGTAGCTCCGGGACTGCGACTCACCCCGCTCAGCAAGGCAGGAACGCTGGAAAAGGGGGCGGGGTGGAGCACGAGCTGATTCCCTGTTCGGTTCACTCCCTCTGGGCGCCAGGCCTCGGCCACTGTGGGCGACAGGCCCCTGGGCTGGACGGCCTTGGGTCTGACCCGGCCTGGCCGTTTTTATGCCTGATGATCTCAACAGGGAGTGCCTGTACCTGGTCAAACAAAGGGTGTGACGCAGCCACGGTTGGCCTGTGGAACTCACTGCCCACGGCATGGCAAAGTCACACAGGGCATTCTCATGGCCAGTGAGACTAGCTGGGGTTGGAACAGTCCGTTCATGGGCTCCGAGGTCGGGCAGGACCACTGTGATCCTCCAGACTGGGGGAATCCATTTTCTGTCAAGCTCCAAGGCTGTGTCTAAACTGGCCACTTTATCTGGAAAAACTTGCCAGCTGTCTACACTGGCCGCTTGAATTTCCTCAAAAACACTGACGATCTCATGTAAGATTGTCACTGCTTTTGCGGAAATACTATGCTGCTCCCGTTCAGGCAAAAGTCTTTTTCCAAAAAACTTTTGCGCAAAAGGGCCAGTGTAGACAGCTGAGATTTGTTTTCCACAAAAAAGCCCCGATCGCGAAAATGGTGATTGGGGCTTTTTTGCGGAAAAGCGCATCTAGATTGGCACGGACGCTTTTTCGCAAAAAGTGCTTTTGCGGAAAAGTGTCCTGCCAATCTAGACGCACTTTTCCGAAAATGCTTTTAATGGAAAACTTTTCCGTTAACAGCACTTCTGGAAAATCATGCCAGTCTAGACGTAGCCCAAGTTTCTTGGTTCGGGCCTAGTCACGGTCCAGACTCCAGAGAAACAATAAGAAATCCACAACAATAATGACACTAAGGACACACAAAGGTGTCAGGGGCCGTTCAGAGCCGTGTGGGGCTCTGGCTGTGGCCTATTGACGGCTCTGTATCTAATCTGAGAGCCAGCACGACAGGCCAGAGAATGTCCCCAAAATAATTCCCAGGGCAAAGCTTCTAGACGAACACCCACTGCTGGTGCAGGAGCTGGCAGGGCTGGAGCGTCCGGCCCAGCCCAGGTACAATGCTCCCCCGCCTCATCACCCTCCCCACCCCCACCCCCGCCTCACATGGCCAGTCTGGTTCTGTTAACTTCAGCTTTCTGCCCCCGACTCCTGTGACCCGTGTCTGCTGCGCCGAAGAGCTCGCTATTAAATCCTTGCTCCCCACGTGGCTCCCCGCGGGCTGGGACCACGTCACTACTTCACCTGCCATTTGTTAAGCTGGAGCCCCTGCCAGGCAGCTTGTCTCTGAACCCGCCTACTGGTCAGCGTTCTTCGGGGACATGGGCCCCGGATCTGGCCACAGGACCCCAGCCGCCGTTGCACCAGTGCCCCATGCAGAGGTAAAGGAGCCGCGCGGCTCCCCTCAAGGGTCTTGTCCGTGCGCCCCGGGGTCTCATGAGCCATTTGGCCAGTGTTGCATTGGGAGCTCCTGTCCCGCATGTTAGCCGCCCCCCAAACCCTGCCCAGGATGGCGTGAGCATGGCCGCAGGCTTCGGTCCTCGGCGTGCACATTCCATTAGCCGGGTTACAGTGCTCACTGCTGGCTTGAGCCCAGCTACCCAATTCACCGCATCAGTGGCCTGGCTCTTCATGTACCACTCCCCAGGATGATTTTGGGTTGTCTTCCAGGTCATTGATTAGCCTGTTAAATCGCGTCAGGCCAAGAACTGATCCCTGCCGGACCCCCCAGACACACACTCCATGAGGTTTCCCCATTTAAAATGACACTGGGAGACCTATCAGTGGCCAGCTTGTAATCCGTCGGACGGGTTGTGACGTAGTGGGGGTACCTGGCTGGTTTCTATGCTGCTGGCTCTAGGGTAACCCCCACTGGCTGCCGTGGGTACCGCGGCCCAGAAGGACAGGCCATAAGTCATTATGCAAAGAAGGTCTCAACCAGTCCGACCAGCTATCCCCCATGGAGAGAAACAAAGGAAGGTGAATGCTGCCCTGGCTGGGGGGCAGGGCTGGAGGAGAGTTAGTTAGTTTCTGTCTGGGAGCATGGAGGAAGCAGCCTCAGCAACAGGCTGGGGGGTTTAGAAGCCGAGACCCCCTCCCATCTCAAGGGGGGCTGAGGCATCCTAGGCCTGTCCTGTAACCTGATGACATCTGTGCTGTGCTGTATGCTGGAGAAGCAATAAACCATCTCTATTCTACTGGCTGGTGGAGTCTGTTCGTGCCATTTCGGGGGTGCAGGAGACGGGGGACCCCCAACGCACCATCACACGGGTCCCACCTGCCCTGTACATGACCCTGTGGGGCACTACTAGAGTAGATGCCCTCTCGATGTCTGTATCACTCCTGCCTTTCCCAGCCAAACTCACCAACTCGTTAGGCAGCTATCAGGTCAGTTTGACAGAATCTCCTCCAGGAACTCATGCAGCTTGGCATTAATTACACTGTCCTCCTTTCGTTCTGTATGAGCCGAGTGCGGTGCCAGCCTCTCCCTTGCCCTGCGCAGGATCAGTGTCAGACGGACAGGCCTGCCACTGCTCGGCGCATCCCCGTTACCCTTTAGCTGGCACATGATTGTGTTACTCTGCCACAGGCACCTGGGGCTGGCCGCTGTCAGAGGCCGGCACTGGGCGAGATGGAGCCGGGTGTTCTGAGTGGCTGGTTACACTAGCCGAGTAGGCGAAGGATACGTCCAGACGGGCCAGTGCTACGTAGTCAGCAGTGTGGTCCCGGTGGAGCGTGGTCCTGGCCCCGTCAGGGCCGGGCTGCCAGCAGGACTGCACGTGGTGGGGCAGCATCGCGCCTTGACTTCCTCGGCAGCTCTCAGCCCTGGCTGCAAGGAGCTCTGCTGCGGCTCACCATGGCTCCTGGACAGCCCCCGGCGTCAGGCAAGCCCTTGCAAATCAGACGGGTGGAGCGTGTCAGGCCTGCTCCCTCCCCGCCCCCCCCCGAGACAGCCCTTGGCCACATTCTCTTCCCTCCAGAGAGCCCAGATGGACTGGAGGGCACCAGCACCATGGACAGTGCCCCATTGCCGGCTCTGTGCAGCGGTGCACATCTGGGTGCCAAGGATCGACCTGGGCAGGGCTGCGGCTGGCCCGGTTCATGGGCTCCAGTGCAGCGCAGGCATTGGGCCTGGTCTGGAGCCTGGGTCAGGACCCTACAAGGGGAGAGGATCCCAGACCCTAGCTCCTGAGCGCCGCCTGCACAGCCAGAACCCAGTGAGCCCGAGACAACTGACCGGGTTCGGAGACTCAGTGCCCATGGACTCAGGGCAGAGCTCTGCCGGATCCGTGGGCCTGTCCCCCTCGGCTGCTCTTCCGTGCATGTAGCTGCAACCAGACTGACCCCACCAGGCCACTTAGCTCATCAGAGATGGGCAAGCTCCCGCCCGGGGGCTGAGGGGAAACGCCAGTTTTCGTCTCTTTACAGAGGGGGAGCTATTGGTGTTTCAGCTCGTCTCAGCTATGGGTGCATGTCCTGGCAACGTGGTGCCGCTCAGAGCCGCCTCTCCCCGCGCAGCGTGCTCAAGACCCTGCGTCCCAGAGGCTGGGCCTCGCATGGCCCAGGCGGGAGCTGGCTCTCAGGAAGGAGCTATGCAGAGGCCGGTCTGTGCACAAAGGCAGTTCTCCAGGTGACGTTGGCAAGCCCCAGGAAGCAGATGGAAGCAGGAAGCCTGAATTTCTGGATGCACTGAGCTCTCCTCAGCAAACGAGCCCAGGTCCCGCTCCCCAACACCGGCTGCTCAATATGCGCAGGCAGAATTCACTCCCATGCGGTTACGGCCGGGTTTCTTAGCAGAGCCATAACGCCCCTCCTGTGCCCTTCCTGGGCAACCAAGCCAAGCTGTAAATGTTCCACCAGTGGCGCGATGGTCTCATCCACCATGGAGGCACTGCCCTGAGGACCCAGAGTGGCATGGGCTGGTGGGGAGCACAGGGTGCTCCGAGGGCTGGCAGGGAGCACAGGGCACTCCCAGGGCTGGCGGGGAGCACTGGGAGCTCCGAGGGCTGGCGGGGAGCACAGGGCGCTCCGAGGGCTGGCAGGGAGCACAGGGCGCTCCGAGGGCTGGCAGGGAGCACAGGGCGCTCCGAGGGCTGGCGGGGAGCACTGGGAGCTCCGAGGGCTGGCGGGGAGCACGGGGAGCTCCGAGGGCTGGCAGGGAGCACGGGGCGCTCCGAGGGCTGGCGGGGAGCACTGGGAGCTCCGAGGGCTGGCAGGGAGCACAGGGCGCTCTGAGGGCTGGCGGGGAGCACGGGGCGCTCCGAGGGCTGGCGGGGAGCATGGGGAGCTCCGAGGGCTGGCGGGGTGCATGGGGCACTCCGAGGGCTGGCGGGGAGCACGGGGCGCTCCGAGGGCTGGCGGGGAGCACGGGGAGCTCCGAGGGCTGGCGGGGAGCACGGGGCGCTCCGAGGGCTGGCGGGGTGCACGGGGCACTCAGAGGGCTGGCGGGGAGCATGGGGAGCTCCAAGGGCTGGCGGGGAGCACGGGGCGCTCCGAGGGCTGGCGGGGAGCACGGGGCGCTCCGAGGGCTGGCGGGGTGCACGGGGCACTCAGAGGGCTGGCGGGGAGCACGGGGCGCTCCGAGAGCTGGCGGGGAGCACGGGGCGCTCCGAGGGCTGGCGGGGAGCACGGGGAGCTCCGAGGGCTGGCGGGGAGCACTGGGAGCTCTGGGGGCTGGTGAAGAACCCATCGGAGAGCTGTCTGAAAGGCAGAAAGGGATTTGCCTTAGCGCTGTTCACTTGCAGTCACTTGCGGAGCATTTCCTGGGGCAAGGTCCTGGCCAGCAGCCTGTTTGTCAGCAGTTCTCGGGGCCTTTGACAGCAGAGTTGTGATTGGCCACGTGGGACACCGGGTGTGACGCAGGCGGGGTTGTGGTCTTGCTGTTCGCTTGTCATGTTGTGTGTGATTCCTGCTGGGGGGGCCTGCACTGGGGCCCGGCTGGGGATGGCCGTTCTGGGTGTGACTCACTGGGGGAGGTGCCCAGCCCAGCGCGTGCACAGTGGCCCAGACTCCCGTAACCTGAGCCTGGCGGGAGATGCGACCAGGTGACCCCCTTTGCCGGGAAGCTGGACAAAGGGCGGGGGGCTGCCTGCAGGGCTGGGGCCGGCTACTGGGGGTGCGTTGGTCTCGGCTGGCTGAGGATGTAGGGAGTCTAGCTGGCGTGGGGGGCAGGGCCCAGTGACCCTCCCACCCCGTGACCCCTGGTGTTCTCGTTCCCACTGGGCACATGTCTCTGATTCCAGCGTGTCCCGGGGCCTGAAGTCCTTTGGCCTGAATATTTGCTAATGCTGGTTGAAAGTTGCTGGTCAGTGGGGAGAAAACTCCTGTGCTGGGAACTCCCTCGCTGCAGCCAGTGACCTGCGTCTGCCCGAGCCACGGCCCAGCACCGGCCCACCAGCAGGGCGCTGCCAAACGAACCGAGGAACCCTCATGGCACGTAGCCCCCTCATGACAGCTGGCCCAGCTGCACACAGGGGCCAGGGCCTGAAGGAGGCGCGTTGGGGGCCCCGGGGTGGGACGGCTCATGTCGGCAGGGGAATTGTGTGTTGCACGGCTTATACAGCCCCATCGGGGGTACAGGGTGGCCCTCATACTCCCTGGGAATGGCCTGCATTTGTATTGCTGCAGCACCTACGCCGGGTCCCTGCCCCCGGAACCCATGTCCCCACAGCAGCAGCAGCAGCAGCAGGGCGCCCGTGTCCCCACAGCAGCAGCAGGGCGCCCGTGTCCCCGCAGCAGCAGCAGCAGCAGGGCGCCCGTGTCCCCGCAGCAGCAGCAGCAGGGCCAAAGACTCCTGTGCCTTTGGAGAGGGCGCGCCTGCGAGGGGGCGCTGTGATCCAAGCAGACGGGGCTGGGCGGAAGTCTTGCTGCTGGCCGGGGCTGAAGCACTGGGCCAGGGACGTGCGCTTGCTTGTGACACATTTTCCAGCCAAAGCCCACGACAGGGCCTCTCGTGCGAGCCCTCGCCCGGCAAGGCTGTGAGCAGCAGCCCTGGGATTCCAGGCCCTGGCTGCCGTGGGGAGAGGCTGATCCCAGGCAATCCCCCCGCGGGAGCCTCTCTCACCTGCCAGCGCCTGGACCCAGGCTCGGCGAGGGGTCCCCCTCCCCCCGCTCCTGCAGCAGGAGCCTGGGGAGCGCTTGCCAGCTGCTGGTGGTTTGTGCATCTTTGTTTATTTATTTTGCTGCAGGGAAAAGTGGTGACGCTGCCTTTAAGCGTGTTCAATTACTGCCAGTTAATGATGATTAATTTACAATTACGGCCCTTTACAGGGCAGTGTGTGTGTTAAATAAATATTGATCTTCCATTTGTGGCCACAGATATATTACCCCCGCGACAGGAAATTCACCGCCAGGAACTGGACTGCAGCCTCTGCTCTCAGCCAGGCCCGCGCAGGAGGCCCCGGCTTGGAGCGCCTCCAAGTTAATTGAGTTTGTCAGAAAATTCTGGCGCTTGCCGGCTCCGGGCAGCACTGACTGTCCCCGCTTCGCCCGCGTCTGGAGCCAGATTGGAATCACGTCCCATTTGAAATTCAAATAGGAACTCGATGGCTCGGTCCACCTCCCCAGCAGCCGCGTCTGCTCAGAACACGGCCCCTTTTCTTACGCGGCCTGAGGAATCCAGCAACCTGCCCAGGGCCTGGGCGCGTTTTCACGGCCTGAGGTCACAAGCTGTGCCTGGATTCCACCAGAGCCCCAGCTCGGCCCAGGTGGGCATGGCCAGTGGCAGCCGGCTCTGCCTCTCGCTGCGCCAAGCACCCCAGGGAGCAGGGCAGCAGGGGGAGATGCGCATCGCTGCCGCTATTTGGCTGCTTGTTAAAGTGGTAATTTTGATTGAGAAGAATACACCGCCAAGCAGCTCCATCTCCCTCCGCAGCAAGCCAAGCACCTCGAAGGACACCCTCCCCGAGAGGCGGCGGCGTTCCACGTCCTCTATTACCCGCCGGCCGGGGGAGTCGACTTGCAGCTGCTTGTGGTCGTCCGACCAGATTGCACTTGGAGCTTCGTAATTACATTTCATTCACATGAAACACCGGTGCCTGTACAACTCTGATCAGAAAGCGCCTTTAAAAGGCCTGCCTCAGTCATCAGCAAATTGGCACTCCATTATTTATTCATGAACGCCCGTATGTTGGGTGTGTTGGAGCCAATTAGTTCACCTCTGCATTTACTGCCCTTTTTTTTGGCTTGATGCAGGCTACTAAATGTCAAAAATACTGCAGCGTTTTAGCCAAAAGATCGTTTTAAAGAGATTCCACCTACAGCGAGGAGCTGAGGGGCAGAATATTGAACACGAGGAGAAATTTATTTTTATTGGTGCCCACACACAGCTGTAGCAAACCAGTTTTGCATTGCTCCCAGCTGATGTCTGTTGATGTTCCTAGACTGGCTTCCATGTGCCCATGTTGCAGTGGCAGCTGCACCTTTCATATTCTATTAACCTTGTCTGTAGAAAAGACACCTGGCCCCAGTGCAGAATTAGCTCTTGTAATTAGCCATGTAAACTGCATGTTCTCTGCCGGAACAGGCAGGCACTTTGCAAGCCGCCTCTCCGTGCACAGAGCGTTTGACACAGCCAGGCAGGCGGGGCTGCCCGGGCACATTCCTACCAGCCCGGCGCTGAACCCATGGCAGTAAGAACAGCTGGGCAGGAACTTTTCAAACCGTTTTTTCATCGGCAAATGTAAAATGTGGCGAAGTTGGACCATAGCCTGTGAGTAGGAAAGGGCTGGTTTTGACAAATTTTCCATTCCAAACAAAATCGGGAAAAAAAGATAAATTGTAATTTCCTATTTTGAGACATTTCAAACAAAAAGTTTCCATTTTTGGGGAGGGGCGAAGGGGGGGAAGTGATTTTTGTTTCAAAATTTCAGTTTATAGATTTGAATATGTAAAAAAGAACGTAACGTGTCCAAATGAAATCAGCTTGCAAGAGCAGACCCGATCTAGTGGCTGCAGGGAGGGAGTTTGGGGCCGTGAAACTTGTCAGGACTTTGACTTGTCACCCTGTCTCTGGTAACTCTTCAGAAGCCCCACTGGGGAGGAAAACCATTTCCTGCCCAGGCCTGGCCCGGCTGCTGGCACGGCCAGACACTGCAGCCTCTCCGGGAAAGGCAGGCTCCCTGCTGACGGAGCAGTGCTGCTCGTGTCCTTTTTCTGACCCGTTGCAGATTAGCACCTGCGCTGTTCACCAAGGAGCCAACGCCTTTGCCACTGCAGGCTCAGCCATAAAGGCAGCCAGAGCATCCTCTGTGTGGCCTAATGAATCACTGGCCTGCGATCAGTGGGAGTAAGCAAGGAGCCAGTGCTTCCACTGCTCATTAAAGCCCCCCGGGCTCTCCCGATGCCACCACGCTATCGATAACATTGATCTCCCTCGTTGAAAGCCGGTGACTCGGCGGCAGGTGTGTTAGGAGCAGAGTGCTAAGTGGAGGTTTTAACTAAGTGGAACATTTCTTGCTTCAATTAATGCAAAAGGTGGCAACTCAAAGGGAAATATTAGGAACGTGAACTTTTATATTGGTCCCCTGTGTTATATTTGATGAGTAACCCGCTCCCTCGGTTTAGTTCTTGGTGCTGTTGTGGTCAAAGCACTGTCCAAAGGCAAAGCCGGAGGTGTCATTAGCAGTGTTCCCTGCAAGCCGGGAGTTTGCAGCCGCTCGGGAGAGATTCCAAGGCCGCCCGGCTGATGGGCAGAGTGCCCGCTGCTCAGCTGGTGAGTCCAGTGGTGGTGCGCATTCGCACATGCCTTGGCACTCATCAAAATTATTCCACACGCAGATGGAAAAGATGAACCAGGGTCGTTACTGAGCTACTGATGTCAACAGAGTTAATCCACCCTCGCCCTGTGTCTCAGGCAAGGGCGTCAGCGCCATTAACTGCGGGTGCTGGTGGGGGAGGAGGCAGGGCTCAAGGGGTCGCAGGTGGCACATTGTTCCCTTGATCACACTGGCTGGAACCGAAGGGAAAATGACCGACAGGTGTGGCGCCCATTTCGTGCTCCATTCCCAAAGCCCCCCAAACACCCCCCCGCAGTACACAATGGAGCACTCCCACCTCGCAAACACCCCCCGCGGTACACAATGGAGCACTCCCGCCTCCCAAACACCCCCCGCGGTACACAATGGAGCACTCCCGCCTCCCAGTCACCCCCTGTGATACACAATGGAGCACTCCCGCCTCACAAACACCCCCCCGCGGTACACAATGGAGCACTCCCACCTCACAAACACCCCCGCAGTACACAATGGAGCACTCCCGCCTCCCAGTCACCCCCTGTGATACACAATGGAGCAATCCCGCCTCACAAACACCCCCCCGCGGTACACAATGGAGAACTCCCACCTCGCAAACACCCCCCGCGGTACACAATGGAGCACTCCCGCCTCCCAAACACCCCCCCGCGGTACACAATGGAGCACTCCCACCTCGCAAACACCCCCCGCAGTACACAATGGAGCACTCCCACCTCCCAAACACCCCCCCGCGGTGCACAATGGAGCACTCCCGCCTCACAAACACCCCCCGCAGTACACAATGGAGCACTCCCACCTCGCAAACACCCCCCCGCGGTATACAATGGAGCACTCCCACCTCCCAAACACCCCCCCGCGGTACAGAATGGAGCACTCCCACCTCCCAAACACCCCCCCGCGGTACACAATGGAGCACTCCCACCTCCCAAACACCCCCCCGCGGTGCACAATGGAGCACTCCCACCTCCCAAACACCCCCCCGCGGTGCACAATGGAGCACTCCCACCTCCCAAACACCCCCCCGCGGTATACAATGGAGCACTCCCACCTCCCAAACACCCCCCCGCGGTACAGAATGGAGCACTCCCACCTCCCAAACACCCCCCCCGCGGTACACAATGGAGCACTCCCACCTCCCAAACACCCCCCTGCGGTGCACAATGGAGCACTCCCACCTCCCAAACACCCCCCCGCGGTGCACAATGGAGCACTCCCACCTCCCAAACACCCCCCCGCGGTGCACAATGGAGCACTACCACCTCGCAAGCACCCCCCCCGCAGTGCACAATGGAGCACTCCCCTCCCTACGGAAATGCAGCCCCCTCTGGTGTCCCGCGGGGTGGGGCCCTGAGCTCGGAGCCTGGCCGGCTGCAGGCGAGAAGGCGGGACGGGATTGGCTGGCTTGGCCAGGCACCCTGCTCTGCTCGGCGGTGCACGGTGCCCTCCTCTCACCGACACCCGCACCCGCACGCCCCAGGCCTGAGCGCCCCCTTTGCCCGGGGCTGCGCCCTGCCGGGAGACCCTGCCCGGGGCTTGGGGCCCGCGGGTGAAGGCAGCAATGGGCCTGCGTGTTCCCACATGTCACGCACTGATCCCGGGGACTGGGCAGAGGAGAAGGGCTCAGAATGGACAGGCCCAAACGCACAGCCCCTGGCTCCGCCGGCTCCCCGCGGCCGGCGCACCCCCTTTGGGGACGGCTGGGACAAGCTGCCCCCTGCAACTGCTTGAACAGGCCCATGGGCCCCCAGTCCCGTGGCAGTCACTGCGCCCCCACTGCTTGGGCGCGGTGGGGAGTGAACCCGCAAAGGAGCGGACACCTGCGTGGTGTGCCAAGAATTGGGGCCTGCCCTGGTAGCCTCTGCCTTTCCCAGCCCAGCAGGGCCCGCGGCCCCGAGCAGCCTCAGCAGTCACCCTCAGGGTGCGTCCCACAACGGTCAGCAGGCTCTTGCACTGCTCACAGCCCCCCTGCCCTGTCCTCGCCATGCAGGCTGGGAGCCCCTCTGCGGCCTCGGCGCTGGGTGCCAGCTCTGGGGACAGGGCCTGGTCCGTGTGCAGCTGGGACGGCGCGCTCCATTTCTCTCCCGGGAGCCGCTGCACAGTGGCTGAGTCCGGCTATTTCCACTCCCCCAGGGATGCTGGTGGCACTAGGGTGTATTTGTCCGTCTCTAGTGCCACAGGGCTCGCTGGTTTTAGAGTGACAGACGAACACGGCTCCCCCCAGACGTTTTAATGCCCCCTTCCCCCCACCCGCAGCCGTGCCGTTTGCTAGGGGGGCCTCACTCCCTCGGCAGGCCTTGTAGCCATGTCTCTGGCCCTCTTCCATCGTTGTGTCTGGGACACGTGTGCCACCTTCCACCTGGGCTGCCTCTGGAAACCGTACAGGTCACTTCAGCCTCCTGCTGCTGCCAAGCCAGGCCGCGCCTGCCTCAGTGTTCAGGAAGTGAACAGCCCTTTCCTGAAGCCAAGGGAAGCAAGTGTCACTCTCCCTCTCCCACTGCAGGTCACTGAGCCCCCTGGCCATGGAGCTGGGAGCCACGTGTGGCAGCTGAAGCAGCCCTGGGCTCCGAGGGAAATAACAACAACCCAGGGAACGACAGAGCAGGCAGCTTCACTTCTGCGCCAGGGTAGATAATGGAGCAAGTCATTAAGGAAATCATCTGCAAACACCTGGAAGATAATATCTGGGTGACGGGGAACAGCCAGCATGGATTTGTAAAGAACAACTCATGCCAAACCAATCGGAGAGCTTTCTTTGATAGGATAACCAGTCTTATTGAGAAGGGAGAAGCAGTGATGTGGGATACCTAGACTTTAGTAAGGCGTTTGATACGGTCTCACATGATCTTATCAATAAACTAGGCCAATACAACTTAGATGAGGCTCCTATAAGGTGGGTGCATAACCGGCTGGAGAACCATTCTCGGAGTAGCTATGAACAGTTCACAATCCTGCTGGAAGGGCATAACCAGTGGGGTTCTGGAGCCGGTTCTGTTCAATATCTTCATCAGCGATTTAGATATCGGCATAGAGAGTACACTTATTAAGTTTGCAGATGATCCCAAGCTGGGAGGGGTTGCGACTGCTCTGGAGGATGGGTCAGAATTCAAACTGATGTGGATAAACTGGAGAAATGGTCTGAGGTAAACAGGATGAAGTTCAATAAGGACAAATGCAAAGTGCTCCACTTAGGAAAGAACAATTCGTTTCACACACACGGAATGGGAAGCGACTCTCTAGGAAGGAGTCCTGCAGAAAGGGACCTAGGGGTTATGGTGGACAACAACCTAAATATGAGTCAACAGTGAGACACGTGATTCTGGGCTGCATGAACAGGAGTGTTGTGAGCAAGACGCGAGGAGTCATTCTTCCGCTCTGCTCGGCGCTGATTAGGCCTCAGCAGGAGTATTGTGTCCAGTTCTGGGCACCACATTTCAAAAAGATGTGGGCAAATTGGAGAGGGTCCAGAGAAGAGCAACAAGAATGATGAAAGGTCTAGAGAACATGAGCCATGAGGGAAGGCTGGAAGAATTGGGCTTTTAAGAAAAGAGAAGACTGAGGGGGGACATGAGAGCGGTTTTGAAGTATCTAAAAGGGTGTCACAAGGAGGAGGGAGAAAAATTGTTCTCCTTGGCCTCTGAGGACAGGACAAGAAGCAATGGGCTTAAACTGCAGCAAGGGGGGGTTTAGGTTGGACATTAGGGAAAACTTCCTGCCTGTCAGGGTGGTTAAACCCTGGAATCAATTGCCAATGGGGGTTGTGGAATCCCCATCTCTGGAGATATTGAAGAGCAGGTTGGATACGCACCTGTCAGGGATGGTGTAGACGGAGCTTGGTCCTGCCGGGAGGGCGGGAGACTGGACTCGATGTCTCTCGAGGTCCCGTCCAGTTCTAGGATTCTAGGACTGTCAGGTTTGTGGGACAGGGAGTCCGCCAATGCCCAGATCCCACCATGGGCTAGGCTCACTCAAGGTTGTATATCACTGACATCAGGGACAGAGCAGCCCCTGCACACAGAACCCGCTCGCAGGGGACACCCTGGCTGTCCAGTCAGGCCAGGCCAAGACCATCTCTCTCTCTCTTCCCCCCACAACCCCTGCCTGCTTTTCGCCACTGGACTCAGACCCAAGGCTGCCTGGCTCCGTTCAGCATGAGAGCAGGCACGTCACGCCAGGCCCGATGGCAGCTGGAGCTGAGAACTGCCCCAGGTGGTCAGGCTGCCCTGCTCCCGCTGGCTGGGGGCATCTTGCATCGTCCCCAGCAGGCAGGTGGGGCCAGCCTCTGTCACACTGGGCACCAGGCTAGACGGCCCCTGGTCCAATGGCGATTCCTGTGCGTGTGTCTATGTGTGTGACCAGCTTTAAAACAGCCACGGGGGAGGGGGTGGCACTAACCATGTGACCTCAGGCTGCTCCCAGACCAGGCAGGGCACCGTCCACGTCCCAGGTGCTGTAGGGCCACGGGTGACCGGATGTGTAACAACCCTGGGTTCCCTCCCTCCCTGGGTTTCCAAGCACCATGCTGGGCCGCCCTGCACGGGTTTCACTTTGTTGGGGGTAAGGGAGCCCACGCAGGCCTGACGGGGGAGCAGCCGCCTCGCCCCACGTGCAGCCCCTCAGCCGAGTCACTCGGCAAAAGCAGCCTCTTTGCTCGGTGCTCAGACGGCGACCGGCAGGTGACGCGGTGCCATGTGCAGGCACCACGGCCGCGGGCGGAAACGCACGGTGACTTTATTTGTGCTCAATAATATAATGAGTTGTATTATGAGTGATGCCGGATTTAATGGCCAAATCAATATGTGTGTTTAGTATTAGGCTTTATTTGAGCACTAAGTGACATGAGATAAGCAGGCGCAGAGCGTGTTAATTGCTTTGTGTTTAGCATTTACGCTAATCTGAGTGTGCCGGGCTGCCGCGGGCCCTCCAGCGCGAGTAACTCTGTTTGCCTGAACCAGGCCCTGTTTGCTTTATTGACTGGCATGGAATCACTCGGGTGTCTCGCAGACTCGACTTTCATGCTGAGCTTGTGAGTTTAACACGCGGCCGCTCTGACAGCGCCGTGCGTGCGCCGCGGAAGGCAGCAAACCGAACCCAGCAGAGCGCAAGCACCACACGGGCTCACGCTGACAAAGCCAAGCCGCTCAGATTTCAGATGCTGCCAGTCAGCTGCGTCTAGCCCCCTCCTCCTGGGCGCTTTCGGCTGGCCACCTGGAGGGCAATCGCCAGCCATTTGCCCCGATCTACCCCAGCGGCGGTGCAGACGGAACTTCCACCGGGCTGCTCATCGCTCTGCCCCGAGAGATCCCATTGCAGTCCCCTGCCCCATTCTCAGGAGGTGCGGATGGAGAAGGGGGGTTCGGAGGCAATTCACGAGACGGCTCTTTGGACTCCTGCCAAGCTCTGACCGCGGGTCACTGCTGGCCCTTGGGGAGTCATGGTGTGGCATGGGCTGTTGTCCGGCCCGTTCCCTCGGGCACCTCTTGGGCTACAGCCGTGTCCCAGAACGGAGGCCGCGCTGAGCGAGGGTCTGCTCCGCTGCCCTTGGGCTATGCAGGAGACAGGCTGGCAGAACCCTTCCCATCCCAGCTATGGCACAGAGGGGCCCTGGGGCCCAAGCCAGCTCTGCCAGGCAAGGGAGACTCCTCAGCACAAGCCTGCTTCCTCACAGCCGTGGCTGCTCCTGGGCACCAGCGAGAGGAAGGCAGCGGGGTGTCTGGGATGCCTGCAGACAGCTAGTGCCAGGGGCAAGGCCGCCTGAGTTTCCTGCTAAGGGTCTTTCCTGTTAACCAGCGGTGCCGTGGGGGGGGGGGGGGGGCTGTCCGCTCTGTAACCCCGGTCCCCCTGCGCTGGGATGTGTGATTCCCACTGACTCCCCCACGTGTATTAACCCAGACACTAGGACCAGCCTGGGCAGGTAACAAGGCTCTTTCCCCAGGGGGAGACAAAGGGTATGTCTACACTACCCCGCTAGTTCGAACTAGCGGGGTAATGTATGCATACCGCACTTGCTAATGAAGCCCGGGATTTGAATTTCCCGGGCTTCATTAGCATAAGCGGGGAGCCGCCATTTTTAAATCCCCGCTGCTTCGAACCCCGTGTAGCGCGGCTACACGGGGCTCGAACTAGGTAGTTCGGACTAGGGTCCTATTCCGAACTACCGGTACTCCTCGTGAAACGAGGTGTACCGGTAGTTCGGAATAGGCACCCTAGTCCGAACTACCTAGTTCGAGCCCCGTGTAGCCGCGCTACACGGGGTTCGAAGCAGCGGGGATTTAAAAATGGCGGCTCCCCGCTTATGCTAATGAAGCCCGGGAAATTCAAATCCCGGGCTTCATTAGCAAGTGCGGTATGCATACATTACCCTCCTAGTTCGAACTAGGAGGGTAGTGTAGACATACCCAAAGGGAGGGAGGCGGAGATGGACACCTGGTTTGGGGGCAGGGTCTGGGAGTGAGAAGTCTTGGGCTGGAACCATGAAGGAGACAGACTAAGGAGGGGGCTGGAAGCCAGGGGCCCAGGGACCCATCTCAAGGGGGCTGAGGCATCCTGGCCCTGACTCCTGTAGCCTGTGCTGCGCTGTGTCCTGGAGAAGCAATAAACCCCCCCGTTCTACTGGCCGGCGGAGCCTGTTCTTGCTGCTACGGGGCTGCAGGATTTGGGGGAACCCCGACTCGCCGTCACAGGGGTGTCACAAGTGGGATCCTGCAGCGCTCGCTCCGTGAGTCTGCACCCCGGGGATCGGCGGGGAGATGGCCCCCACCCGACTCCTGAGGGCAGAGCTGGTGGGTTGTGCAGAGAGAGGGGCCTTCCCGTGGGGAAAGCAACCAAGGCCCAGCTGATTGCCCGGCTGGAAGGGAATGACCCATCCGGGGGCCTGGATCCTGTCCCAGCGGGGAGCAGCCAGACCCCCCTGGGAGCGTCTCAGGCCCTCAGACCGGATGCAGGGCTGGAGCCCGCCAGAGAGACGTGGTGCCCACCAGGCCACGCTCTGCCAGCCGTCACAGAGCAGCCAGCACCCCCCTACGTCGGACAGGCCCCCCCGTGCTGTGAGAGCAGCCTGTGGCGCAGACAGCGATCTCGCCCCATGCAGAGCACCTGCCCTCAAGAGCTGCCCCAGCTCAAGGCCCACAGCACGTCCACAAGCCCCTCGTCTCCTGCCTCTGCGGGGCTGGACCCTGTGGGGCCGGGCGGAACTAGCCACTGCCCGGCGGGGCCGCTGGAGAGCCCTCGCTGGCTGGCCAGGCGACACGGTGCAGAGGGGTGGGGGCACTGGCTTGGAGCAGGCGCTGGTGGGGTTTGGAAGCTGGGCTTTGGCCTGGGCTGGAGAAATCCTCCACTTTTCCCTTTGGATCGTAGGCTCCTGCTCCCGGAGAGATGCTGCCTGGCCTGCCCTGTCTGGTCGGGTGCTTGCTCTCCAAGGGAGCCCTGCGTCCGGGGAGGAGGGGCGCGGGAAAGATCCATGTGAACCCAGCGGTGTCGCTCGGACACGGGGCAGGCCCTGCAGGCGCCACCTCTGGCTTGAGCTCAGCTCCCTGCCTGCTGGCCGCCCCGGCGACGGAGCTGCCTGGTGAAGCGCCGACAGGTCGGAGCTGGGTGCGGCCCCGGAGCCCTGCCCCAGCCCACGTGGGCCGCACTCGACCCCAGAACGCCTTTGGGGCGTGTCTGGAGCCAGCAGAGCCCAGGAACAACGCTGTTTGGAGGCAAGGTCGGAGCTTTTCATTCTCTTGGCCCCTTGGAGCAGCCCTGAGAGGTGGGGCCCGATGAAACCGCTTCTGCCGTTCGAGTGGGAGCCCGCGGATCTCCTCGTGTCTGCCACCTCTGGCAGCAGGGAGCGCCAGCGTGCGCCAGTGTGCAGCAGTCGCGGGCGCTCGGCCACTCTTATCTGGGCCTGCAGACACGGCCTGACAGTTTTTAAGATGGACGTTAAATCTCCCGTGCGAGGGAAAGTGAAGTGCACGTCACTCAGGCTGTGCGAGAGGAAGCTGAGTTGTACCAATTGCACTGGCTGTGTGATCCGAGTCAGAATGAGAATCATAAATCTTGATTATTCTCTGTCTCAGCTGATTTGAACCAAACGCCTTGGACAGGGATATAGTTCACATCTCGCTGAAAACTGCAAAAAACCTGATTAAGTGTACAAACTGATATAAATAGCACTCTGTCTGTGTTAATGCTCAGACTGTCACGGCTCCGGCAGAGAGGTTACTGTGAGCAGAGCTTTCTGGCCTGATGCAAACAGCTCGCTGGCTCTTTTCTGTGCTTGTTTTCTCCCCGGCTCCATTTATGTTGGTACTTTGTTCCCGTAATGTTAGCTGTTATTACGATGCAGCCAATTACAGACGGCATCTCTGATTCTGATTGCGCCGCCGTTACAATTAAGCATCCTATAGAAAAATGGAAATGCTGGGGTATTAGCATAAAGTAATAATAAGGTAAACCATTCAATTATGGAGGGAAAAACAACCTTTTGAATAATAAGAATATTGTACGCCCAAAAGACATTCAGATGTTGGCATATTACCATTCTTGCATACATAATGAATGAGCTTAAACCCCAAAATAGCCAGCATGAGCAAATAACAAGTAGCTGTGCCCTTTGCGACTGCCTGGCTGGCTTTGCTTCCCCCAGGCCGCAGGCATGGACCTGGCCCGACCCAGCGCCGCTGAGCAAAGCCGACTGCAGCTCCGGGCGGGAAGCAGCCGTTTTGCTGCACGTCCCCGGAGCAGCATTTCTGGCTGGAAAGGGAGGCCTCCTGTGCAGAGTGCGGTCCCTTCCGTTCCCAGCCACCTGATGGCACCGGGGCCCAGAGCCTCACCCCGGGGACTCGGGCAGAGCCCTGGCCCAGTGTGCCCTGGCCAGGAGACCTAGCGTCACTGCACGGAGAGAGGGGTGGCCTGGCCAGCCTGGGGAGCCTGCTCCGTCACCAGAGACCAGCCCCTCTTACCTGTAATAGCTGCATGAGGCTACCCGGCCGTGCCCGCGGTTAACAGACTGCGCAGGACGGGCAGCCGGGGCGGTGTGAGGCTACCCGGCCGTGCCCGCGGTTAACAGACTGCGCAGGACGGGCAGCCGGGGCGGTGTGAGGCTACCCGGCCGTGCCCGCGGTTAACAGACTGCGCAGGACGGGCAGCCGGGGCGGTGTGAGGCTACCCGGCCGTGCCCGCGGTTAACAGACTGCGCAGGACGGGCAGCCGGGGCGGTGTGAGGCTACCCGGCCGTGCCCGCGGTTAACAGACTGCGCAGGACGGGCAGCCGGGGCGGTGTGAGGCTACCCGGCCGTGCCCGCGGTTAACAGACTGCGCAGGACGGGCAGCCGGGGCGGTGTGAGGCCACCCGGCCGTGCCCGCGGTTAACAGACTGCTGAGGATGGGCAGCCGGGGCGGTGGGAGGCTACCCGGCCGTGCCCGCGGTTAACAGACTGCGCAGGACGGGCAGCCGGGGCGGTGTGAGGCTACCCGGCCGTGCCCGCGGTTAACAGACTGCGCAGGACGGGCAGCCGGGGCGGTGTGAGGCTACCCGGCCGTGCCCGCGGTTAACAGACTGCGCAGGACGGGCAGCCGGGGCGGTGTGAGGCTACCCGGCCGTGCCCGCGGTTAACAGACTGCGCAGGACGGGCAGCCGGGGCGGTGTGAGGCTACCCGGCCGTGCCCGCGGTTAACAGACTGCTCAGGACGGGCAGCCGGGGCGGTGTGAGGCTACCCGGCCGTGCCCGCGGTTAACAGACTGCGCAGGACGGGCAGCCGGGGCGGTGTGAGGCTACCCGGCCGTGCCCGCGGTTAACAGACTGCGCAGGACGGGCAGCCGGGGCGGTGTGAGGCTACCCGGCCGTGCCCGCGGTTAACAGACTGCGCAGGACGGGCAGCCGGGGCGGTGTGAGGCTACCCGGCCGTGCCCGCGGTTAACAGACTGCGCAGGACGGGCAGCCGGGGCGGTGTGAGGCTACCCGGCCGTGCCCGCGGTTAACAGACACGGGCATGCGCACCAGCACCTCCCGGCACTCAGCAATGCCCAGCCCTGCTCCAAAGGGGGCTGGTACCGATCTCGGGGCTCCTTGGGTGGCACGTGGCAAGACTCAGGCTTTCCCCGGCGTAGCCTTTCTGCTGTAGTGCTCTGGGGCTGCCTTTCTTTCCACCACAGCCCCACTCCCACTGCCCCTCTGTGACGTAGTGTGGGTACCTTGCTGGGGCTGTGGGCGACCTCTGCTGTCTGTAGCAAGACCCAGCAGGGTAGGGGGTAAGTCATTATGCAAAGGGGGCTCCAAACCTGTCTGTCCAGCTACCCCCCAGGGAGAGGAACAAAGGGAGGTGGATGCCGCCCCTGGCTGGGGGGCAGGGCTGGGAGAGAGTGGGTTAGTTTCTGTCTGGGAAGCCGGGCAGAAGGAGCTGCGGAGAGGGCTGGGATTGTAGGGCCCAGCCACCCCGCATCTCAAGGGGGGGCACTGAGGCCTCCTAGCCCCAGTTCCTGTAACCAGATGACATCTGTGCTGTGCTGTATCCTGGAGAAGCAATAAACTCCCTCTGTTCGACTGGCTGGGGGAGTCTGTTCGTGCCACTACGGGGGTGCAGGAGACGGGGGACCCCAACGCGCCGTCACACCCTCCACAGGCATGTCTGGCTTAGAGAGCCCGGAGACAACTGTGTTGTTATCTGTACGCCTCGGTGGAAGCCAGAAACTCTGCCTGGCAGCACTAACTGGCCCTTTCCCCCAGCAGCTCCGTGCGTATAGAGCAGAGTCTCTCTCCATTCAGCATGGCTCATCATCGTCGTTAGAGCTCTGTGCCGGGCTGCCTGCAATCATTTCTGGTACTCAGCCTCTTCTGCAGCCATTACTCCTTGCAGCGTCCTTCCAGAATAGCTCCAATCCTTTTAGTTGGTGATGGCTCTCCTATTACTCATCATGCTGCGTTAGGATAACATCCAAATACATCTGAACAGTGGAATTTATTTACTGGTTTTCTCCTAAAAGCTTTTAGCATGATACAGCAGGGGTGGCTTCATTTAGAGAGCCATTATTTTCAGATCTTTTTTGCTGGGAGTAAATTTCCCAGAAGATGAAACTGAACTTGCAATGGAGAGCCACATTATTACATTTTTAACACTCCATTTTCACGAGCTCCCTCCTCGGGAACAGCTCCTCCCAGGCAGGGGGGAGGGGACAGGAATGGAGCCATGCTGCCGGTGAGAGTGGTTGGGGCCAGGTGTCTCCCGTGTCTTCAGCTGGATCAGTTGACACTGGGAGCGAGTCCTGTTCAGCGGCAGGCTCCGGCAGATGTTGCTGAGCTGTCCGCGAGGCAGATACCCGCGTGGCAGAGAACAGGTGTGCAGAACCACTTAGTGCACATCCCTGCTTGTCTCTCCCACGCCGGTAGATGGCACAGTGGGCTCAAGCCAGCTCTGGGTGTCAGAGGTTTGATGTGGCGTCCTTCCCTGATGGAGCCTCCACAGTCCCTCCGATCCTCCCAGCATGGACGCCGGAAGCTGTCAAACACCCAGCAGGGCCCCCTGCTTGCTTACAATTTAACCACCCTGGGCACTCAGCCATGGATTTCAAAGTAGCCATTCTTCTACAAGGAACGTCGCTACCCTATTACAGCACGAGACTGGGAACTGGAGGTTGTTTAGAAATTTGACACTGTCACCCTGGGCTTGAATAAAGATATTAACTGGTTAACACACTACAAAGCCAAATTCTGCTGTCTTTGACGTTCATATTTTCACATCAAAAGCTATGAATGGGGGACAGCCAGCCTACTTAATTAGCCTCATTAACACGGGTCATATGAAGAGAGATTAAAAAGACTGGGACTTTTCAGCTTAGAAATGAGAAGACTAATAGGGCTTATGACAGAGGTCTATAAAATCTTGACTGGTGGGGAGAAAGTGAATCAGGAAAAGTTATTTATTCCCATAACACAAGAACTAGGGCCCACCAAATGATATGAATAGGTAGCAGGTTAAAAACAAACTAAAGGAAGGTTTTCTTCATGCAACACTCAGTCAGCCTGTGGAACTCCTCGCCAGAGGATGTGGTGAAGACCAGTTCTTTAACAGGGTTCAAAAAAGAACTAGAGAAATTCCTGGAGGCTAGGTCCATCAGTGCTCATTAGCCAGGATGGGAAGGAACGGTGTCCCTACATCTGTTTGCCAGAGGCTGGGAATGGGCGACAGGGGCGGGATCACGTGAGGATTCCCTGTTGTGTTCCCTCCCTCTGGGGCACCTGGCCTTGGCCGCTGTGGGCCGACAGGACACTGGGCTGGATGGGCCTGTGGTCTGGCCCAGCCTGGCTGTTCTGATGGGTCCTACAGTTGACAGGTAACTGTTTAGCTGTTCTAGATCTCTTGGATTCTGTCATTCCACTCCAGCTCATCTCAGGAAGTGGGCTGCCCCCTCCAAAGCTCGTGGAGAGTCTCTAAGCAGCCCCGGGATTGAGGGGCCTCGCTTTGGCCGGCCGGGTTTGCCCATTCTGGCCAACGTGGAGGACGGCGTGGCAGGCGTGGGCTTGGAATGCATGCCTTCCCGGGGTGCAGGAGCCGCCTTTGAGGGCAGCCGGAGGCCGGAGGCTCGTACCGAGAGGGCTGCCGGAGCGAAAGCAGCCAAATGGCGAGCGCATTCAGCTGCTTAGCTGGTGTTGGCCTGGATGGCCACGGACACAAAGGCGAAAGGAAAGAGAAGGACCTGCTAAGCCTCCAGGCTGAGGAAAGCTATTGCTGAGGGGCCCAGCGGCATAAGAGCGAGGGGAGGGGGGTTACAAAGCTTCTTACAGTTTTAACAAAAGAATAAAAACAGCTTAAAAACTCTTAGCCCCTGAGCACAGATGTTCCCTCCTCCCCCTGGCCTGGCTGGGGCAGACTGCAGGGCCGCAGGCCGGTGGCTCCTGCCCTCCCTCGGTGGGCACTAGGCATGTTCCCGTAAGGGCAGCGTGGATTCCTCCGTCACAGGCCAGCTGAGACCCTCCCGGGCGGCACCGCGGGCGCATGGGGAATCGCTCTCCAGCGGCGGCGCTGGAGGACAAGCCAGGCCATGACGAAGCGAGGGCCCTTTGGGCTGAGCGGACCCGCCGGGAAGTCGACCCCGGAGCCAGCGTGGGGGCCTGGCGGGCTGTGGTGCGTGCGGGTTTCAGGTGTATGCTCCACGCCGACGCACGGGGTTGGAAATTCCAGCAAGGCTCCTGCCGTCCAGTGTCAGCCAATGGCTGCGTGTTGGCTCGGTCCATCTAGAGATCCTTGCAGCCCCCAGCCCACGGGCTCTCGGTGCTCCCTTCCGTGGGAATGGGACGCGCCAAAGGGGCAGGCGTGTGCTGCAGGCTGGCGAGCTGCGGCTCTGACCTCAGCCCCTCCCCACTGACACACACGTGACCAAGGGAACCCCGGGCAGCCCAAGCCTAAGGGTGGGGTTCCACCCAACACGCGTTACAGGCTCCACCCTGGGGCCAGGCTCCTCTGCTGGGGCCCAAGAACGGAGCAGCACAGCCCGAGGAGAGGGGACCACGCCCACCACGCTCACAGATCCCTCATTCTGGAGGAAAAGCCCAACGGGGCGTGTGGAGTAGGGACTCTGCCTCCTCTGCCTGTCCGGCGTGGGCGGCCGAAGGAGCCCGGGACTTCGTGCACGACCCCTTGGGGGGCCGGGGCAGCGTGGCCGTGCCTGGAACTTGCCGCGTGTGCTTTGAACGGTGCAGCCGTGCGGGTGCAGGATTTTGGGCCAGTGCACAGCCCCGGCCTGGGGGATCCTCCGGAGGAGCGAGCCGACGGGAGGGAGGTCGGCGTGACGCTCAGCCCTGGCGGGAGCAGGGGCCTGTGGGGCGGGCGCTGACACGAGGGTTGTTTTTAATCGCAGTGAATGGATTTAACCTTGTGGTGTCTGCTCACAAAGCGCTGCGGGATTAATAGGGGCCCCAGCTCTGCATCTGCTAAAAGGCCTTAATGGATCAGCTTACGCTGCTGCTCCGTGATTAGAGCATTCTTACCCACCTATCATGCGCCAGCCAGATGGTCCCCGGGAACTCGCGCTATGTTGATATTTCCCACCAGCTGCCCTGCAATCGATTTCGTGCTGGCAGCAGAGTGGACCAACCTGCTGGGCAGAGTCCAGGCCCCCCATTGCTCCTGCCCCTGATATTTCACCCGCATCCACAGAACACGTCGAGGGCAACACAAACGTTTGTCTTCTTCCCAGCAGGCGAGGGCCGGGAAGCTGCCCCGGTGAAGCCTCCTGCGACAGCGTCCAGAGACCGGCCAGGCTTTCTTCCACGAGCAGAGCAAGCTCCCCGAACGTGGCTGGGCCCGTCGGCAGCCGGTGTGTTTACTGGCAATGACGCTCACCGGGCGGCCCGGACGCCCAGAGATCTAACAGCGCCTGCAGCATCCATCTTCCCTGCAGAGGCAGCTGCTTCTCCAGCCTCAGCAGGGCCCCCACTCCTGACAAACCAGCACCTCTTGCCCCCACTTCTCTGGCCCCAGTCAGCCAGGCGTGGTACCAGGGCACGACCCCAGCCCGTTCAAAGGGTGTGCCCCCTCCTCGTCCCCACAGGGACCTGCAGCCCTCCCTTCCCCGGCCCTCTTGCTCAAGCGACCTGCCCTGGAGAAGTCCTGCTGCCCTCTCCGGCTGACAGCCAGCCTCTCCCAGGAACCACCCGCTTTCTTCTGGGACAATCCAACAGCCCCCAGCTCTCTCAGTGCTCCCCGCCCTCCTGGCCAAACCAGTCAGCTCTGGCTCCTTGTCATGGCCTCTCACCCTCAGCTCTTAGCGCCCCAGGGGCTGCCCTGCCCTCGGAACTGGCCAGCTGGGCTCCGGCGCAGGGGAACTGGACCGACCTCACGCACGCTGTGACAGGCTGCAGTGTGAAACCCCTGGGCTTCCCAACCAAAGGAGAGTCATCTGTCCTGAGCCCACGACACCAAGAGCCACGCCGGCCTTGGCCAGATTTCTGCCCCAGCTCAGGCTTGTGCATGGCCCCGCACCCTGCCCGTGGGATATTCTCTACTGCCCGGATTGGGCCTGACCGCAGGAGGAGCGCCCTGGAGCGGGAGCAGGGCTGTGTGTTAGCACAGTGCTGGGTTCATTGGGTCCCTGCTGGCGCCCATCAGGAGTTACTGCCGTGTGTCGGCAGCAGCCCCAGTGTCAAACCAGCGTGTGCAAGCGGGAAGGAGACACGCCGGCCGTGGCTCGTGGGTTGTGTGTGTGCTGGGAACAGAACGGCAATCCCAGGACACGTTCACTAAGCCGGCTGGATGGGCTGCTGTCCAGCGTGGCTGTTTGTGAGGCTCCATCAGCACCCAGCTGCCTGGTGTCCTTCCTCCTGCAGCCCCACATGGGTCTCCAGGGGCTGAAATGGTGACGTGACGGTTCCCGTTCAAGGGTGGTTGCGTGGGGCCGTGTTGCACTGGGAAGCGGGCAAACTGGGTGTGAGATGAGTCAGGGGGCAGCCCCCTTCTGTGGGGATCAGTAGCCTGCTGTTGTCTGCCAGGTCTCGGCACTCCGTGTGTGTCTGGTGGCTCCATGTACGTGGCCCCGTGAGCCACGCCATCCCTCAAGCACGCAACGCCCGTTCTGCCTCGGCCCACTCAGAGACGAGACTTCTTGTATGCCCGTGACAAAGCGCAGACGCCCCTGGCCCTTCTGGGCCCCGAATGCTGCCTCCAGGGCACGGTCCCACGAGCTGTCATGCTGCACATCCCCCGAGCCTCCCCATCCTGCGAGAGATGCTATGGACCTTGGGCTTCCTGGCACGGTGCAGGCCCGCACAGAGCGGGGAGAGCCGGGCAGGGCTGCCAGCTGTGGGGCAGGATCTGGTTACAGACAGATCCACTCCCAGGGACAAGAGACCGAATCATGCAGGAAACGTGGCAGTGACGTGGTGCTAGCGGGATCCGACAGGAGCAATAAGGTGAGTCCTGGGAAGACCCGAGTAACTGCAGGTACTTGTAGCGCTGCCCCGCCGGAGAGCCCGTCGCTTGGCTGCCCACCGAGGGCAGAGCGTTCCCAGCACATGGAGAGCTGCACGTTCCCTGCCCCGCCGGAGAGCCCGTCGCTTGGCTGCCCACCGAGGGCAGAGCGTTCCCAGCACATGGAGGGCTGCACGTTCCCTGCCCCGCCGGAGAGCCTGTCGCTTGGCTGCCCACCGAGGGCAGAGCGTTCCCAGCACATGGAGGGCTGCACGTTCCCTGCCCCGCCGGAGAGCCCGTCGCTTGGCTGCCCACCGAGGGCAGAGCGTTCCCAGCACATGGAGGGCTGCACGTTCCCTGCCCCGGTTGAGCCCATCGCTGTGCTGCTCATGGGGCAGGGGCCGGAGGAAGGAGCCCGCCTGGCGGCCGGTGAGGGCACCCTGCCCTGTCCTGGGGAGGTAGCGCTACCGCCTCTGAAATGCAAAGTACCCGGCACCCCCGTCCGCGCCGCGGGGCCAGGTCCGAGGCGAGGGGCTTGGCAGGAGCGGAGACCCTAGGGGGGGGGGGGGCCAGCCGTGGGTGTCTGCCCCAGACCGGCTCTGCATGTCCCCCTCCCCGCGAACCCGCCTGGCGACACCATTTCCAAGTCAGCATTGCGGTTGCCATGGCAACGCGATACCGCGGCGCTCCGATCCCATCGGTTTCCAGTCGGGAAGGGCTGCTAGCCCCTCGGTTGCTATGGCGACAAGGCCCGCTCTCGCCCAGGCTGCTGTGGAGGGGCCGGCCTGGCGGGGGGGCACCGCACTCTGGGGGCTGGCGCCGGGGGGCGCAGAGCTTTGCTGGCGTCTATCTGCCCCCGTGCTGGGGCACCTCGCCAGCGCCGGCGGGGCCAGGGAAATGGATCAACCCGCCCTTCGACCTGCTACCTCCTCCAGCCTCGCGGGCGCCGGGCGAGCACGGGCCAGCCGGAGGGGCCTGTGCCCAGCGCACTCGCCTCGCCCTCCGCCCGGGCAGGACGGGCAGAGCTGGCCCAGGCTGGCGCTGGCTGCTGCGTGGGAAGCGGAGCCGGTGCAGGGTCTCGGTGCCAAGCGGCCCTGCCCAAAGGCGCTCTGCCCTGTCGCTCTCCAGCTCGGGGCTGCAGAACTTGCACCTTGAACAAGCGTGCCCGGCCCCCCGCGGGGCTCTGGGGCCCTGCGGGACAGACTCCGGGGTGCTCCCCAGGCCCGTGGCATGTGCGTCAGTTCCCGGGAAGGCTCTTGGCCTCCACGCTGTGGCTTTGCTGCAATCGCCGTTCCGTGGTGCTGCTCTGGCTCCGTCCCCAGGCAGGGTCCTGGCCCGGGGCTGAGCGCCCTGCTCCCAGACTTAGCCCCACACAGGGGAATCGGGCCGTTCCCGAGGCGGGGGCAGAGGGACGACGGCAGTGAGACTGCAGGGGGGAAGAAGCTCCAGGGTAGGGGCCAGGCGGAGTGAGGATGGCAGGCCTGGCAGACCCTGACTGAACTGGGTGTGGAGGGCTGGAAGGCCCAGCAGGGACTGGAGAAGAGAGGTAGGAAGCGGCCCAGGGAAAACGAGCCCAGCAAGGCGCAGACCGGCAGGGCCTGGGGCTGGCGGCCAGAGCTGCGGGTGGGACTGGTCCCCAGTGCACAAGCCCCTGGTCCGAGCCGTTGAGCCCAGGAGGGGGCAGGAGGCTGAGCCAGAGACAGGCTGGGCAGGAGCCCCAGGAGTTTTGTGTCTGTGGGGCTTTGGGCCAGCGCCCAGGGAGCAAACCACGGACAGTGCCCTGAGAGCAGCCATGGCTGGCCTGGGAGGGTGTGACAAGGGATTTCACTTCCTCACGCAGGCACCAGGGTAGATGTCGGAGAGGCGCCCGAGCCCAGCTCCCTCCATCGTCTGTCCACAGTGCTGCTTAGCCCGTGAGTGCTATGGCCAGCAAGGAAGACGTGCATCCGGGCCGCTCTGCGCACGTGGCAGCGGCAGGCCTGTGCGAGCTGTGGTTCCTACACATGCCTCATGCATGGGAGCTGCTGTCTGGAGGGCCACTGGCCAGGGGCAGAGAGGGCTTTGCTGGTGTGGCAGCTCGTCGGGGTTCCCCCAACTCCTGCACCCCCGGAATGGCACGGAGACTCCGCCAGCCAGTAGAACAGAGAGTTTATTGCTTCTCCAGGATACAGCCCAGCACAGATGGAATCTGGTTCCAGGGCAGGCCTAGGATGCCTCAGCCCCCCTTGAGATGGGGGAGACTGGGCCCCTAAATCCCAGCCCCCTTGCTTAGGCTGCTTCCCCCATGATTCCAGACCGAAACTAAAAACTCTCCCAGCCCTGCCCCCCAGCCAGGTGCTGGTCTCCGCCCCCCTCCCTTTGTCTCTCCCTGTGGGACTGAGCCTGGGTGTCTGGGTTAATCCGCATGTGGGAGAGTCCGTGAGAATCTCCCCTCCCAGCCCAGGGGGCCCTGGTCACAGAGCAGACAGCCCCCCCCCCCCACAGCCCAGCTGGCCCAGCGCGTACAGCCGGAGCAGCCTTCCTAGGAGGGGAGAGGTTTCCCAGGCGTAAGGTCAGCCCGCAGCAGCGCAGCTGTAACGTGTGTCCATTTCTCCTGCTCACCTTCGCCACCACGAGCAGGGCCCCGCCACTGTGAACTGTTCCCAAACGAGTCTTCCTGGGGCCATATGTTCAGTTTAGCCCAAGTCCAAGCCACATGCAAAGGAAAACAGATGAGTAACCACAAAGTTTCCTTCCAAAGCTCTTTATCACTTGTGTTTAATGTTTTTTAAAGCATATGTGCGAGCCATCTGAATTAGACTAATATGCATCTATTAGGCAGCAGCAGCTGCAGGTTTTGTGTCCCTGATTAGACCGGATTGGATTCTGTGCTTTAGTGATGTGCAAAGGATTGGACTTTGGAGAGATTAAAATTATTTTGAGCATTAAGCACAGTATTTCTAAGCTAATGCACTCAGTCTTGAATATAGATTCACGGACCAAAACGATTATAAAACATTCAATCTATGGAAATTCAGCTATAAATTTATGTTTGAACAAATTCAACAAGAGATTTGACTTGGGGGCTTACAACAGTAGATTTTATTTTAAATGCATATTGCATTCTTCAACGGCAGCGCTGTATTCCCCTTGAAAATTCCATGGCTGACTGAATTACCACCGTCACAGTCGAGAGCCCAAGCAATTATACCAGAACGTGTTAATAATACAACGGGAAAATGACTCTGTGTTTGTCTGGTGGAAAGACAGAAACAGATGTTTGCACCACATTCGAGAGACGGGGAGCGACTGTCTCCCTTCACAGGAGACACAGTCAAGGCAGCTGAATGCTGCAGCTTTTTGTCTTGTGCATATTAAGGTCCTGCCTCTGTGATCCTGAGCCGTGGGAGTCGCTGTACAAACTTTTCTCTTTATGGCGGAGGCATAAAAATCCAGTTCACAAAGGCGCCTTTGGAGTGGGATTGCAGGCACCCTACGACATAATGAACAAGCTGCCTCCACAGATAGACATGACAGCTGTGACTGAAGAAATAAACAGGATAATCTGGATTTAAATAAGCCACAAGAGGGGTTTGGCAACATGTAAATTCGCAAATGTATAAAATGTGTCCTTTGAAAATTAAGAGCTTGTTTGAACCAGCAGCTAAGAACAGTAAGTGAGGCGCAGCCCTCAGTGCGGGTTTAGAGCCGGCGCGAGAAGGGGAGACGCGGTTACCGGCAGGCCCTGCGCAGCAGAGACAGCTGCCGAATTAGCAGCGCTGGTCAGACCGAGCCCAGCGAGTCTCCGCTGGCGTGTGGGGCCTGGAGCGGAGGGCCAAGGCGGGATGCAGAGCAGGCTGTGGTTTGCTGCAGCGTCCGTGCGGCTGTGCTGCGGGATGAATACAAAGGGAGGGGAATGCCAAGAGCCGCGCCAGTGCCCAAATAATACAGCTCTGCCAGGAGTGCCGGGCAGTCCCTGGCCCCAGCCTCGGGCCGGCAGTGAACGCTTCAGTCTGACACCGGCACCGATGAGCGTGAGACTAACCAGCTGGGCGGCACCTGAATCTCTCCTGGGCGGCTGCCCGAGCGCTCGGCTTCCAAGAAACGCTGGGCCCAGGCCCGACCTCGTCACAATCCTGCTGCTGGAAAGGGGGGGGAGGGCGGGAAGGGAACCTGCTGAGCACTGGAGAGGCTGTGCTGGCAGAGCCAATGTTCAAATCAACTCCCAGCAGCTGGCAGGCGTCAACTAGCAGCAGGTGGTTTCACTCCCGGCAGAGTGCTCCTCGGCACGGCACAGCACGGCAGAGTGCTCCTCGGCACGGCACAGCATGGCACGGCAGAGTGCTCCTTGGCACGGCACAGCACGGCACGGCACGGCAGAGTGCTCCTCGGCACAGCACGGCACGGCACAGCACGGCAGAGTGCTCCTCGGCACGGCACGGCACGGCACGGCACGGCAGAGTGCTCCTCGGCACGGCACAGCACGGCACGGCACAGCACGGCAGAGTGCTCCTCGGCACGGCATGGCACGGCACGGCAGAGTGCTCCTCGGCACGGCACAGCACGGCACGGCACGGCACGGCAGAGTGCTCCTCGGCACGGCATGGCAGAGCACTCCCGACAGAGTGCTCCTCAGCACGGCACGGCATGGCAGAGTGCTCCCGGCAGAGAGCTCCTCAGCACGGCACAGCACGGCAGAGAGCTCCTCGGCACGGCACGGCACGGCACGGCAGAGTGCTCCCGGCAGAGAGCTCCTCAGCACGGCACAGCACGGCACGGCAGAGTGCTCCTCGGCATGGCACGGCATGGCAGAGTGCTCCCAGCAGAGAGCTCCTCGGCACAGCACGGCAGAGCGCTCACGGCAGAGTGCTCCTCGGCAGGCATGGCAGAGCACTGCTGACAGAGTGCTCCTCAGCACAGCATGGCATGGCAGAGTGCTCCCGGCAGAGAGCTCCTCGGCACGGCACAGCACAGCACGGCACGGCAGAGTGCTCCTCGGCACGGCATGGCACGGCATGGCAGAGTGCTCCCGGCAGAGAGCTCCTCAGCACGGCACAGCACGGCAGAGAGCTCCTCGGCATGGCACGGCATGGCAGAGTGCTCCCGGCAGAGAGCTCCTTGGCACGGCATGGCACGGCACGGCACGGCAGAGTGCTCCTCGGCACGGCACAGCATGGCAGAGTGCTCCCGGCAGAGAGCTCCTCGGCACGGCAGAGCGCTCCTGGCAGAGTGCTCCTCAGCACGGCACGGCAGAGCGCTCCCAGCAGAGCGCTCCTGGCAGAGCGCTCCTGGCAGAGTGCTGGACACGGCCCGGCAGAGCGCTCCCGGCAGAGTGCTGGACACGGCCCGGCAGAGCTCTCCTGGCAGAGTGCTGGACACGGCACGGCAGAGCGCTCCCGGCAGAGTGCTGGACACGGCCCGGCAGAGCTCTCCTGGCAGAGTGCTCCTGGACACGGCGCGGCAGAGCGCTCCCGGCAGAGTGCTGGACACGGCCCGGCAGAGCTCTCCTGGCAGAGTGCTCCTGGACACGGCCCGGCAGAGCGCTCCCGGCAGAGTGCTGGACACGGCCCGGCAGAGCTCTCCTGGCAGAGTGCTGGACACGGCGCGGCAGAGCTCTCCCGGCAGAGTGCTCCTGGACACGGCCCGGCAGAGCACTCCCGACAGAGTGCTGGACACGGCCCGGCAGAGCGCTCCTGGCAGAGTGCTGGACACGGCGCGGCAGAGCTCTCCTGGCAGAGTGCTGGACACGGCCCGGCAGAGCGCTCCTGGCAGAGTGCTCCTGGACACGGCCCGGCAGAGCGCTCCCGGCAGAGTGCTGGACACGGCCCGGCAGAGCTCTCCTGGCAGAGTGCTGGACACGGCCCGGCAGAGCGCTCCCGGCAGAGTGCTGGACACGGCCCGGCAGAGCGCTCCCGGCAGAGTGCTGGACACAGCCCGGCAGAGCTCTCCTGGCAGAGTGCTGGACACGGCCCGGCAGGTGGTAACGAGCGCTGCCATGAAACCAAACGTGCCGTGAGGCTGGCTAGAGCGGGCTTTGCCCCTGCAGGGAATCCGTCAGACTCAGAAAGGGGGGAGAACCGATGTGCAGCCCACTCGTGGCCCCGCGAGCCCTTCGTCCTGGAGGTGCTGCCTTGGATTCCCTGCCCAGCTGCTCTGGACGGGCTGGGTGCGGACACGAGAACGTTACTGCACGCAGCACACTGACAGCCACTGGCTGCCCTGGGGTAGAAACCCACCGGCCTGCCTCCAGGCAGCTCTCCCCTCCAGTGGCTAGGTCTGGAGTATCATCCCACAGGAGCTGCCCTGCCAGGCCTGGCTCTCTGCAGGAATGACGCTCTCTGCCCCGCGGCTCCTGCACAGCTCAGTAGGTCTTGGAGAGGGGCAGAAATCCCTGAGCAGCCCCCCCTCTCCCTCCACTCCATCAGTGGAGCTTACAGGCGCCAGCCCTCCCCATGGACTGACGGGAGCCTTTGGTTGCTGTGTCCTTCCGAGCCAGGCGTTTCCCTCCACCCTGGCTCGCCTGCAAGCGGGGCCCATTGCGGGCAAGCTGTCAGAGCTGTGTGCAGGAGCTCAGCGGGAAGCAGAGCGAAATCCCCGTGCCTCTGGCGCCCCACATGCCAGGCTTGCTTTGCACGAGGCTCCAGGTGCCCAGCCCTGCAGCAAGAGGGGCTCCCCGGCAATTAGCTCTCGATTTTAATTCCTCGCCCCCTGGCTCTTGCGACTGGCTCACCTGAAGGGCTCCTGCAATTAAGAGCTTGTCAGTGGCTCTGCCGTGAATCCCCCGTTTGTTTGCTTTGGATTTGAACATCTGCCAATGGAGCGAGCTCCCGGCAGGCGCATCCCCATCGGGCCGGCGAGCGCAGACAGGTGTTTGCACAGCAGTTGATTTCTCCCGCTCTGCTGGAGCCGCACTGAGTGCACTGGGCACCGGCACGCCCCTTGCCTGGCTGGGGAGGGGCAGGGGGCATCCATGCGGGTGCCCCCTGGGCCTTGTCACCAGGGCGCCTGGCCAGAGACCCAGCGTCCGTCTCAGAGGGCGCCAAGCCTCTGGCAGATCCTGCAGCCGAGGTCCCAGCTGGCAGATGCTGTCTGCAGGAAGGGCGGGCCAGGGAGGCCCTATTTCCTACTGCATTTGGGTTCATTTTCATCCCATCAGCCTCAGGGGCATAGATCAGAGGCACCTCCACAGTCATGGGCGCCAGGGCCCGCCCAGGCAGCAGCAAGCCCCTGTGTTCCGGAGCCCAGCCCTGCCGGGCGCTCAGGGAACGGGGGAGGGGCTGCAGGAGGCTTGGGGCAGTGCCTAGACGCATAGTTGGAGGGCTGGGCACAGCGTTCCCTGTAAGCTCAGCGCTTGGGCGGCCCTGGAGGGAGACAAAAGCCACCCAGCTGGTTCGTCCACAGTGCCCCCCGCTGGCAGCATGTCTCCAGAGGTGGTGCACATCCGTGCCTGCCTCGGTGCCCAGGGCAACATTTATTCTGCACAGGGATGGAAAAAATTCAATGGAACGTTGCTGGGCGCTATGGGAAAAGGCTTATGAGTAATAAAGCTGTCAGCGCCTATCCCAGCTCTGTGCAGCTGGAGGGAGAACACGGTTTGGCATGGCCACTGGGGGGAGGGATTAAACTGGTGCAGGGCCCCCATTGACTGGCCTGCCAATGAGGGGGGGGGGCAATGGGGCGATTGCCCCAGGGCCCAGCGATACCAAAGGGTCCGGCCACTGCTGCCGCCAGAGCCTCGGCCCTTTGAGTGGAGCGAGCGACGGGCGCCGCGCAGTACTAAGGGCTGCCTCGCCCCAGCCCCGCCCTCCCAGCCCTGGTCCCAGAGGCCGCCCCACCTTGCTTGGGGGCCCAGCGCGGCTGCCCGTGGAGCGCGCCCGCAGGCTCGTCTTGGGAGTGGGCAGGAAGGGGTCAGGCCAGGCCATTCCCAGGCAGCCACCCATGGTCAGAGACCCTGCCCCCCAGCTCCTTATGAAAGCTGCTGTCCCCCAGGAGAGGCTGCCCGCGGCCCTGCCCACCTCGGGGTGATGCGCAGCTTGGCACCGGGGAGCCCACAGCCTGTGCGGCGTCACCTGGGGTGAGACCCCGGGGGACTGGCCCAGCAGTTTGCACATGAAACTCGGCCACTGGGACTCTCCACCGCCAGCCCCGGGCCTGCATGTGGCTGGTGGCAGCAGCGTGTGGAGAGGGCGGGCGGCCGCGTGACTCCCACTGCGTCAGCAGGGCTGGCCTGGCTGGGAGCCGGTAGCGCTGGACGCTGCTCGGGAGCCTGCGTGAAACGAGTCAGCCCAGGTCCAGGTGGGCGGGAGAGCTCCCAGCCGGGCGTGGGCAGGTAGCGCAGCCGCCCAGCCGCAGTCTGCTTTGTCTCGCCTGGGGCTGCATCGCCAGCCAGCACAGCCGGCAGCCGGCTGCTCCCCAGGGGTCCCACGCACAGGGCCGGTCCTAACCCAGTGGTGGCCCCGGGCGACTGCCGGCTCGCCCATAGCGTTGCCCGATGGTTTCAAAAAAATACGGGACAATTATTTGTCAAGAAAAAGGTCGGGGAGTAACCAGGGAAACCTGGGGGGAGGATTCGGGAGGTCGGGCCGGCTCTGTCGTGGCCCCTGGAAAATGGCGGCCCGTAAGACTGCCCACGTGACCCACACAAGAACAACGGTCGCCTCCGGCTCCAGGGCTGGGCAGCGCCAGTGTCCTCCAGCCAGCTGCCGAGGCGCTGGGCACCCACGGGAGCAGGGAGCCGTCTGCTCACCTGCTTCCTGGTGCCCCCGCCCGCAGCCACAGGCTTGGCCAGGCCAGGAGCTCGCCGGGTCCCTGGCTTTGTGCTGTTCCGTTGTGCCGTCCGCCCGTCTCCCGGCCCAGCACCCCGCTGCCAGCACCTGCTGTCGCCAGCGCTGCCTCCGATTAGCATCAGCCAGCCACTTCCACCCACCCGAGCCTGCCGTTTGCTCGGAGACTTGCACAGGAAAGAGCCTCCCGTGTCTGGGAAATTGTAAACAAGTGTCACTGCCGCGCCGGTGGCCGGGTAATTGAATCCCCAGGATCAGCGGCTCTTTGCTGTCGCCCGGCGTTCCAGCCCAGCTCCCAGGCCCGGAGGACACTTATGTGCTGCTGCTGCTGCTTGGTTGCGGGCAGGCCCCTGCTGTCTCAGCTGATCCGCTGTGCATGGCTGTGCCTCTTCTGGGGGGTGGGACTGTCTTCCCTGCCCCACACAGTCCCTGCCCCATGCAGCCCTTGCCCACACCCCACACAGTCCCTGCCCCCTTGACAAAACATGCCCGTGTAGACAGGGCCTAATGTTCTGAACTCCTACTATTACTAAAAAATATGTTAATTACCCATGTGCTTGGCCATCCTCCTCCAGCCCTGGGAGGTGCTGGGGAAGGCTTCCTCCCATTTTGCCAACGGAATTTGAGGCCCAAATTTGCAACGCAAGGGCCGGGCTACGTAGGGAGCTGAGCGCTGGGTGTTCTGCACCCCCGCCTGATCAGCACCTAGAATGTGTAATATTTTGGCCTGGGTGGCCTGGGCTAGGCCCTGGGGAGTCTGGCCTGGGACGTGGGTGACTCAGCCGTCCCAGCCCGAGCTCAAAGCCCGGCCAGCTGTGCAGCTCCAGGCAGTGGTGTGGGAAGGCTCCGGCCAGGGCCGCTCCCGCAGGTGTCTGCCGCTGGAAAGCAGAACCCGGAGGAAACGAGCTCCGAGTCCAGACTGCAGAGCGGAGATGAACGTCGGGCCCAGCATTTCCTGTGGGCAAAGCAGCATTTTTCAAGCAGAGGTGTTTTCATAGAGATGTGGCCTCTGGCCACGCCTGCTCCAGGGCTGAGGCCTCTGAACGTGGCTGGCCAGGCCAAGGGTGCACAGCTGCGGCTCCTGGCTTTGGCTCTCTGACCCGCAGGACTGGCCAGCTGCTCAGAGGGTCCCTTGAGCCCCAGTGCTGAGCGGCTGGGCTGCCCAGGCGCCGTGGGAGCTGCAGCAGGAGGCAATTCCGAGTGCAGGCGAGTGGGCCGCTCCCCTGCACCACATGCAGCCCGGCACCGCCCTGCAGCCCGGGAGCGGCGCGTGGCGAGGCAGGGGCGCGGCAGAGACTTTCCTGCTGCCACAGCCGTTTCTGGACTGCAGCCCGGCCCCCGGCTGGAGCCGCATCCACCGCCCCCTTGTGCCCTCAGATGAGCTGCGCCACCCACCCCGGTGCACCCTGGGCTCTTGTGTCCGGCAGCCAGGCGCCCGCTCCGCCAGAGCAGGTGGCTTATCGGAGAATCCCAGGGCCGGCAGAGACCTCAGGAGCCATCCGGTCCAGCCCCTGCCCAAGGCAGGACCAATCCAGCTCAGACATCCCGGCCAGGGCTTGGTCAAGCCGGGACATAAACACCTCTAGGGATGGAGACTCCCCCCTCCCTCAGGAACCAGCCCAGCGCTTCCCACCCGCAGGGGCAGATGACCGCTTTGCGGGGCCCCGGGCAGCATAATTTCACGGGGCCCCCCGTTGCCATGGAGCATGTGCGGGGCTTTCTGAAGCGCGGGGCCCGGGGCGGCCGCCCCGTTCGCCCTGCCCTATATCCGCCCCTGCCCACCCGCCTAGGGGAATAGTTTTCCCCAATCTCCTTGTGACCTCAGGGAGTGGTGCCCTGACCTACAAAGCACAGCTCGCTCGCGCTGGTAGAGCACGTCCCCGCGGCAGGGGCAGGCAGGCCAGGCCCGGGGGAAAGGCCGAGCACGGCACTGGACGTGGGGCCCTTCCCCTGCTCCACAGTGAGTTTCTCCCAGCCGCCCGGGGCCACGGGCCTTGCTCGGGCAGGCAGTGCATTGCGATCTGCAGCCTGGCCACGGACCCCGCTGGAAGGAGGAACGCCCTGGTCCCCAGCCCACGGACAAAGGGGGAGCGCTCCGGCGGGAGCCAATCAGGAGACAAGGGCTGGAAAGTGCCAGGCCGTACAGGAGCGAGCTGTGCCGTGGGGGGGGGGGCTGTCTGCTCTGTGACCCGGGGCCCCCTGCGCTGTGCCATGGGGGGGGCTGTCTGCTCTGTGATCCAGGGCCCCCTGCGCTGTGCCGTGGGGGGGGCTGTCTGCTCTGTGACCCAGGGCCCCCTGCGCTGTGCCATGGGGGGGGCTGTCTGCTCTGTGACCCAGAGCCCCCTGCGCTGTGCCGTGGGGGGGGCTGTCTGCTCTGTGACCCAGAGCCCCCTGCGCTGTGCCGTGGGGGGGGCTGTCTGCTCTGTGATCCAGGGCCCCCTGCGCTGTGCCGTGGGGGGGGCTGTCTGCTCTGTGACCCAGGGCCCCCTGCGCTGTGCCATGGGGGGGGCTGTCTGCTCTGTGACCCGGGGCCCCTGCGCTGTGCCATGGGGGGGGCTGTCTGCTCTGTGACCCGGGGCCCCCTGCGCTGTGCCGTGGGGGGGGGCCTGTCTGCTCTGTGACCCGGGGCCCCCTGCGCTGTGCCGGGGGGGGGGCTGTCTGCTCTGTGACCTGGGGCCCCCTGCGCTGTGCTGTGGGGGGGGCTGTCTGCTCTGTGACCCAGGTCCCCCTGCGCTGTGCCGTGGGGGGGGCTGTCTGCTCTGTGACCCGGGGCCCCCTGCGCTGTGCCATGGGGGGGGCTGTCTGCTCTGTGACCCAGGGCCCCCTGCGCTGTGCCATGGGGGGGGGCTGTCTGCTCTGTGACCCAGGGCCCCCTGCGCTGTGCCGTGGGGGGGGGCTGTCTGCTCTGTGACCCAGAGCCCCCTGCGCTGTGCCGTGGGGGGGGCTGTCTGCTCTGTGACCCAGAGCCCCCTGCGCTGTGCCATGCGGGGGGCTGTCTGCTCTGTGACCCGGGGCCCCCTGCGCTGGGATGGGAGATTCTCACTGACTCTCCCAAATGTGGATTAACCAGACACCCAGGCTCAGCCCCACAGGGAGAGACAAAGGGAGGAGGGTGGAGGCCAGCCCCTGGCTGGGGGCAGGGCTGGGAGAGAGTTTTTTAGTTTCTGTCTGGCATCATGGAGGAAGCAGCCTAAGCAAGGGGGCTGGGATTTAGGGCCCCAGGCTCCCCCATATCAAGGGGGCTGAGGTATCCTAGGCCTGCCCTGGAACCAGATTCCATCTGTGCTGTGCTGTATCCTGGAGAAGCAATAAACTCTCTGTTCTACCGGCTGGGGGAGTCTGTCCGTGCCACTACGGGGGTGCAGGAGGCAGGGGACCCCGACGTGCCGCCACACCAGCACACACAGGGACCCAGCTGGGCACGCCTGGCGTGGGAGGGGCAGGTCGGATTCTCCAGCCAGGGAGCGAGGCCTGCGCTGCGGACTGCCCAGGGCCCGGATGTCCTTCGCGGCACGCAGTGGAGACTGGTTCCAAGCCCGCAGGCCCGGGGCACTGGCTCCAGGAGACAGGCTGCCTGCAGCCCGTCTGTGCCGCACAGTCGCCACGGCCCCCGCAGCCACATCCGAACAGGAACAAAGCCTGTTGCCGGGAAGCGCTGTGAGCCAGCGCCCACCCCCGGATTGGCAGAGGCATTGCTCTGCTCGGCGCGCAGCCAGCGCCAGCAACCCAGCGCAGGCGGGGCTGCCAGAGAGGCAGGGCTTCCCTGCCCGACGAGCGCTCCTGCCGTGGCACCGGCACCCGGCCCTGCGCCCGAGGAGCAGCACACTCCGGCCCCGCTCCCGTGGACTCGTGGCCATGTCAGTCCCGGAGGCCAGGTGCAGAGTGGCGGCTGCGAAGGACAGAACAGCGGCTGCTTGGCAGCGCCAGCGACAGGGCCCTCACGCCTATGTCGGTAGTCAAGCGGCCGGCCGAAATCCCTTCTCGGTTCCTAGGGAAGCCGGCTTGAGCAGAGTGGCCCTGCCTGAGACCTTGCCCGTGTGCGTCAGCAGGTCTGCAGACAGGCGGGGCATTACGATCATTGTTCCCTTCAAGCCCAGCTCCCGGCGGCCGGGGGCTGATCTCAGCCTTTGCTCTTGCAGAACAAGGCGGTTCCTGCCGTGTGGCCGTGGGGAAGGTTTCGAAAGGCGCCCCCAATGGCCCCTAAAGGCTTAACAAGCCGACGTCAGATAAAAAGAACTGGAGTCTATTGATTTTCTTACATGATCTCAAGATTTGAAAGCCAATTTCACGATTCTGAGGAGCCTGACTCACAACTTGTGAACATTTGGGGCTGGCGATGCTGCACAAGGCCTGGAGCGGAGCTGGGCTTTGCTCCAGACTCCTCCTGACTCTGCCCCACCGCCTCTGGAGCACCCTGGCGCCCTGCCTCTCGCCCCACGCCCTGCTCGCTTCCTCTTTGCCTGCTTACAGCTCCTTCCCAAACCCTCCCCAGCCACAAACCCTGGAGTCTGCTCCTCTGGCTGCCAGCCCTGGCCTCCCTCTGTCCCTTGTTATCCGCTGCGTGCCAAGACGTCAGCCCCAGTCCACTTAGTGTCCCTTCCTGTGACGTAGTGGGGGTAATTGCTGGGCTGTGGTGACCCCTGCTGTCTGGAGCAAGACCCAGCAGGGAAAACCTCGCTAGGCAGAGGTAATGCCAAACTTGTTGAACCAGTGGCCAGACACCCCCCATGGAGAGGAACAAAGGAAGGTGGAATGCGGCCCTGACTGGGGGGCAGGGCTGCAAGGGAATTTAGTTAGACTGTGGGAGAGCATGGAGGAGGGCCTAGAAGAAGGGACTGGAGTTTAGGGGCCCAGTCTCCCCATCTCAAGGGGGCCTGAGGCATCCTAGCCCAGCTCTGTGGCCAGACTACATCTGTGCTGTGCTGTATCCTGCAGAGGCAATAAACTTCCTCTATTCCACCGGCTGGTGCAGTCTGTTTGTGCCATTTCGGGGTGCAGGAGACGGGGAACCCCCAACGCGCCGTCACACTTCCCCTTTGAACATCTTGCCTGGGACCTCCCTTCCCCTGGGCTCCTGGGGCCTGTGGGACGTTCGCCCCGGCCCTGCCTCCCCGGGCTGTGTCGGAGACACGCACACAAGCACGGTGCCACTTCAGACCAGGGGAGAGGGCTGGATCCCGCCCGCATCGCGGGGAGATGGAGTACAACAGCTGCGCCGAGGAGAGGGGGACATGGCAGAATCTGAGGGGGAAGCAGCCGCCAGCAATCTCCCTTTTGCGGTGTGTCTCTCGGCCATCATTCAATGCAGCTAACGCAGTGCTCCAGAGATCGAACCCGCTGGAATGAGGCTGAGTGCACTCAGAGCCCCCTGCTCGCTGGAGAGGCGTGGAGGAGAAGAAAAGAGAGTTTTCCTAAACACAAGTTCTTGCTCACCCGCTCTTCGTTCGCTATCATATGTGACCATTCTCCACGCCGCTTGCGGGGCAGCACTACCCGCCTGCTCAGCACGGCACTCAGGGCTGCAGGGGGCTGTGACGGCGCGTTGGGGTTTTCCCATTTCCTGCACCCCCGTAATGGCATGGACAGACTCCACCAGCCAGTAGAACAGAGGGAGTTTATTGCTTCTTCAGGATACAGCACAGCACAGATGGAATCTGGTTCCAGGGCAGGCCTAGGATGCCTCAGCCCCCTTGAGATGGGGGAGCCTGGGCCCCTAAATCCCAGCCCCTTTCCCTAGGCTGCTTCCTCCATGATACCAGCCAGAAACCTAACTCCCTCACTTCCAGCCCTGCCCCCAGCCAGGGCTCCACTCCCCTTCTTCCCATTGTTCCGCTCCCTGGGAGATAACTGGTCGGACTGGTTCGAAGCCCCCTTGCATAATGACTCATCCCCTGCCCTGCTGGGCCGTGCTACAGACAGCAGCCAACGGAGGTCACCCACAACCCACTGCCTAGCATAGCAACCAGCAAGGTACCCCCCACTACGTCACAGGGGCCCACTCGTGAATCACATTGGGGTCAGTGAGCTTAGCACGCTGGGGGCAATCGCTTGGCTCATGCACTCCATGGACCGTGGGCAGGTCCCACCCCAGTCTCTGTGGCAGGCAGTGGCCACAGCCACACTCAGAGCTGGAGTCTCCCCATGTCGGTCTGCAACGTGTCCGTCATTCGCTCTCTGCTCATGGCTACAAGGGACACTGTTGACTCGTATCCAGCTTCTCATCCCCAGGTCCATTTCTGCTGAGCTGCTTCTTAGCCAGTCAGTCCTCAGCCTGTAACAATGCTTGGGATTCTTCAGAATCTCATCAGATTTCTTTTGGCCCAATCCTCCAATTTTTTTCGTTAATCTAGACCTTCTCCCTATCCTCCAACGTATTTACCTCTCTCACCAGTTTAGTATCATTGGCAAACTTGCTGAGGGTGCAATCCATCCCCTCATCGAGGCCATCAATAAAGCTGTTGAACAAAACCAGCCTTAGAACTGATCCTTGGGGCACTCCGCTAGAAACCGACTGCCAACCCAACATCGAGCCGTTAATCACTGCCCGTTGTGCCCGACAATCTAGCCAGCTTTCTATCCACCTTACAATCCATATATCCAATCCGTACTTCCTCCACTTGCTGGCAAGAATATTGTGGGAGACGTATCAAAAGCTTTGCTAAAGTCAAGGTAGATCACATCCACTGACGTCCCCATATCTACTGAGCCAGTTACCTCATCATAGAAGGCAATCAGGCTGATCAGTCGCGACTTGCCTTTGGTGAATCCATGCTGACTATTCCTGATCATTTTCCCCTCTTCCAAGTGCTTCAAAATGGATTCCTTGAGGATCCCTCCATGATTTTTCCAGGGACTGAGGTGAGGCCGACTGGTCTGTAGTTCCCTGGATCGTCCTTCTTCCTCTTTTTACAGATGGGCACGACATTTTCTTGAAAACTGTTACAATGTCCCCTCCGCCTTCTCTTCTCTGGACTAAACAAACCCAGTTCTTTCATCAGAGGGGTAGCCGTGTTAGTCTGAATCTGCAAAAGCGACGAAGAGTCCTGTGGCACCTTATAGACTAACTGAAGTGTAGGAGCATAAGCTTTCGTGGGCAAAGACCCACTTCGTCAGATGCATGCATCTGACGAAGTGGGTCTTTGCCCACGAAAGCTTATGCTCCTACACTTCAGTTAGTCTATAAGGTGCCACAGGACTCTTCGTCGCTTTTCCAGTTCTTTCAGTCTGCCCTCACAGGGCATGTTCTCTAGACCACTCACCACTTTTGTTGCTCTTCTCTGAACTTTCTCCAGTTTGTCCGCATCTGTGCTGAACGTGGCGCCCAGAACTGGACACAAGACTCCAGCTGAGGCCATGTCAGCGGAAGGCCATGGAGTGGAAGCATTACTTCTCAGACGGCATTAGAAACCCTAGCTCTTTGGGGGACACCTGGCAGATTTTAATGGAGAAGCTACGCGTCGCTACAAATGTGTGTGAAGTGCTGGAGGGCTGTGAAGTACTGTGTATGGAACCCTCTTGTTTTCTCCCTGTTCCCTTCCACAGGCCGGGCTGGAAGAGGAGCTAACGAGATTTCTCAGGTCTATTCCCCTCTCGCCACCACTCGGCACAGTACAGCGCATCTCGGCTCACGGCTCCCATCTGGGGGTGTCTGCTTGTGCGCTGCTGTTTGCCATCCGCATCGCGGCAGCTGGGAGCCCGCGGCGCTGCTAAGGACCGTTTCAAGCCTAGACCCATTATTTTCTCACCATATGTTTGCACAGAAATCAGCTTCCCATGGAAAGGGCCCGATGCTGCAGGGCGTTGAGCTGCCTCACCTTGCATCAGAGCTACTAGGAGACGTGTGCAATGCAGGAGCTCCTCCCAGGGGACGCTCAGTGCCGTGCGTGTCGCGCCGTGGTCCTGCTGGAAGACTGCCCCTTCCCCACTAATTGCCCCTCAAGCCACACAGTCGCCATCGACTCCCCTGAGCCCGGCTGTCAGGGTCCAGCGGCGGAGCACGTGGGTTTTATGTTAAGCCCCGAACACAGATGTTTGTGCCTGTTGCAAATGCTGAAATGAGGATCTTTGCTTTGGCGCTTGGCACCGCCCCGGGGAGGAACACTGGGCCCTGGGAACCTGCTTCCTGGCTGCCTCGTGCCTTCCTCCCCTTACACTCCTGCCCAGATCAGGGGGCGAATGGCACCTTTTGGCTGGGAGGTGGTTCACGCGCTGCACGGGTGCACATCACGACACAAAGCAGAAGGCTGCAGCCAGGCAGAAGGGGGGACGCAGGCCGCCGCGCCGCTGCCCTTTCCATAGCCGAGGGTAAATGTCCCTGCGGGTGAATAATGGTTCTCAAGCCAGGAGCCACAAGGGACCGGGTGGGAGGAGACCCAGGTTCTGTTCTTGTTCCTGGGAGCGCGCAGCCTGTGTGCGAACCGGAGGCCAGCCTGCTACCCAGCCGTTCAGGGAGAAAAGATGCTCAGGGCTGGTCCATACTTTAAACCATTCTGGCTTGCGGCTTTCATCCGCGGCTTGGCCATACGGGCCAGGCATTTTCTTCTCCACCTTCGTAGCTCTGAAAGCTATCAGGACGCAGCTGCATTTACACTATGATAATACGCGACCCAGGAAAGGCTCACTACATGTTAATCTATCCAGAGGCAAATTCCTTTTGGCTAATAAAAGTGCTGCACAGGAAGCTCAAAACCCAGCAGCAATTAATTATTGACAGCGCATGTGAATTAGAGATAAAAGAAAAGTCATTCTTCCTCACACGCAAGATAGTAAATAAATTTAATTATTGTACTAGAAGCAAGGGATCTTATTCGGTATTAAGTTTTATTAGCGGAGACATTTAAAAGCATGTCATCCTAACAAAAAGGTCTTGTGTAATCCTGAATGCACCACTTTGGTACAAGGCTCTGAAGTGAATAGACTTAATTGAGCAAGTGGTAGCAGATGGTGTGCTGTAGAGACAGGTATTGTGCAGGTTTATTGTCAATTAACTTTTGTCTACATCTGCCTGTGGCAAATTGCCTGCTGAGTGTGTCCCTGAGACCGCCTTCCGCACGCACGGGGCTCACCCTCCCCGGGCTCCAGCGCCTAAGGCCGCTCCTCGGCGCTAGCCCTCCAGGAGCCCCGGGGCAGCCAGGGCTGCTTGCCCAGGGGTGGCCTGTCCCCGTGGCCGGCAGGGAGCCCACAGGGCTGAGATCCCTTGGGGGCTGGGCTCCGGCTGCAGAACTAACCCTCTTCCTCTCTCCTCTTCCTTCCCCGCAGGAGCGTGATGCCCAAGACTCTGGAGGGGCAAATCACGATGGAGAAGACGCCCAGCTACTTTGTGACCAACGAGGCCCCGAAGCGCATCCACTCCATGGCCAAGGACACCAAGCTGATCGTGGTGGTGCGGGACCCCGTCACCCGGGCCATCTCGGACTACACGCAGACGCTCTCCAAGAAGCCCGAGATCCCCACCTTCGAAGTGCTGGCCTTCAAGAACCGCACCCTGGGGCTGATCGACGCCTCCTGGAGCGCCATCCGCATCGGGATCTACGCGCTGCACCTGGAGAGCTGGCTCCAGTACTTCCCCCTCTCCCAGATCCTCTTTGTCAGCGGCGAGCGCCTGATCGTTGACCCCGCGGGGGAGATGGGCAAGGTGCAGGACTTCCTGGGCCTCAAGCGGGTCGTGACCGAGAAGCACTTTTATTTCAATAAAACCAAGGGGTTCCCGTGTCTGAAGAAGCCAGAGGACAGCGGTGCCCCCCGGTGCCTGGGCAAGTCCAAGGGCCGGACTCACCCCCAGATAGACCCCGACGTTATCCACAGACTGCGCAAGTTCTACAAGCCCTTCAATGCCATGTTTTACCAAATGACGGGCCAAGATTTCCAGTGGGAGCAGGAGGAAAGGGAGGAGTGAAGCCCAGGGCAGGGACGAGCTCGGCTTGCTGCAGGCGAATCATTGCCAGAGACGCGCAGAGGGCGAAGGCCTGGGTCCTGTGAGCGGGGGACGGGCACCGTGGAGCGGACGGCATTGCCAGCTCCGCCGCCTTCGTGTCCCCGCCAGTGCCGGTTGCATGGGGGTGCTCCGAGCTCTCCCACTCTCTTGTATTGCAGGGATGGCTGGGGAGGCTACCTGGCCCTAGCACCTAGTTCTGTCACGCTCAGAGCCCTGCCCGCAGCCGCAGCGCCTGAGGGATGCAGCCACCAGGCACGCTGACACATTCGCCCTCGTCTGCACTACTTTAGTTTTGCCTTCCGGGCAGTCAGGTGACCCCCACACGCAGACACGCACACGCACGCACTAGTCACAGATACTTGCACACTGGTGACCCCTTGCACTAGCCCCCACTTACCAAGTGCCGGGCCCGAGTCTTTCCTCGCTTTGGGGCCGAAGTCCCATGTCTGACCAGAGCGGCTGCCGGGTTCCTCTGTGGGCAGGGAGACCAGAGCCCGGGTTTTCCCTCGGATCCCTGCTAGGCCCCTTCAGCTGAGCGCGCTCCAAGCCCCTGTCCCGCACGGGCACCCCAGGGAGCCAGGCGGAGCCAGCAGAGCACTTGGCCTCCTCGCAGAAGGGCTGTGCCCCCTCCCAGCAGGTGGCAGGGGGCTTTTTAGTTCTTTAGCTAGGAGAACCGTGTCCCAGCGCCCAGGGTGCTGCACAAACCCAGCCACGGGCCTGATGGTCAGAAATACTGAGCAGCACAAACGCCCTGGACTGCGGGTGCTGGTCGGTGGGATGGCGGGTGCCCCACCCCTGTGAAAATCGGGACTCGGCTGCTAAACGCAAGGGAGCTGGTTTGCAAACCCGCGACACCGTCGTCACCTTTGCTTCGAAATCCGCAGAGGAGAAAAGGTCATTCCCCAGCCGGCGCCCCCCGGAACGGACCGGGGGCTCTGGCCAGCCCAATTGGCCAAGGCGAGCCAAGCGCCTGCCACTGCTAGAACCTCGGCAGAGCCCAAGCGCCGCCGGGAGCGGGGCAGCGGGTTTGGCCCCACGCCGGAGAGGAATTCAGGGACAGTGCGCACAAAGGACAACACCGTGCTGCCTGCCAGGAACCTGGCCTTCCTGGGGCGGATTCCTTGCTGTCTGGGTTGCTTTTCTTTTCCTTTTATTTAGTGTTTCCAAGAGCAGCAGTGCGGCCTGCTGGGGCGGAGGGATGGGCGGGAGGCGGGGGGGAAGAGTTTTCTTTGTATCAAGCCTCAGTGCTCCTTTGAGATGGTGCTTTAAGAAAGCAGCTTATGTATTCCTGAGCAAGACCAGGGCTCGGTTTTGATTAAGGTGGCAAGAAATCCTTGTTGATCCGACTAACCAAAGGAAATGTCACTAACACACCGTTAAGCTATGTAACAAGCTGAACCTGCGTTGGGTTTCAGGGCCTGTCATGTGCTTCATTACCCAAGAAAGCGGAGCGCTTGCTCTGGATTGTATAAAAGGAGCTAAATTCATTTGTCAGATTTCGCCGGGGCCAGGTTTGGGGACCGTCACATGGTTCCCGCCGAAGTAAATGTCAGTGCGTATTAGCCTGATTAGGTTTGAAACCAGCGGCTGACATAAAGCGCGCTCCCCGCCAGCAAACCAGAGCGCAGCGTGCAGGCGCTGGGGGGGGGGGCGTTCGGTTGTTTCGGATGTCATTAGGGCGTCATTGCTTCTGTGGCATGAACCCCGGCTTGTTGTGCCGTTCAAAGCCCATCGACTCCTGGTTTCAGATGTAAACTCTCCCGTCACTGGGGCCCGGCTCCGCAGACACCCTCGGCCGCTTTCTATTTCGCAGGCCTCACAAGCCCTGAACTCGATTTGGCCTCACTCCTGCTGGAGGCCGAGTCCCGGCTGGAGAGACAAGCTTGCCCGTGAGCCCTGGGAAGACATTGGAGCCGAGGGCCCTCAGCGGCTGGCAGGATCCAGCCCTTCCGGGTTGCAGAGGGCAGCCCCTGAGCAGTCCAGACAATTGCAGGGTGAACCCAAGCTGCTGTTGGCCCCCCCCTCCCAGAGCAGAGGCCCCATCCCGCCTCCAAACTGGTCCTTGCGCATGTGAGACCCTGCTGAGCCGGGGCGTCGTGCTCCTCCCTGCGGTGCCGGTGGGGATCGGGGGGGGGGGGCAGCCGCCAGTGGCTCGCGCTACATGTGTCCTTGGGCCGGTTTCGCGCCCGCCTGCTCCTTCCCCAGGCCCGTGCCCGGGCGCCGAGCCTGCCTGCGCACTGACCGTGCTGTTCTGCCGGGGGTAAAGCCCTTTGACCCATAGCGGGGCTGGAGACGTAGCTTAATCCTGCCTGCTCCCAGATACACCCCCTGCCCTGCTCCCAGATACACCCCCTGCCCTGCCGCTCTGTTCCCACAGCAGCCCCATGACGCTGCCCCGGCTCCCCCGCAGAGCCTGGCCACGGCAGCCCCGTCCCGCCCAGGCGCTCACGCGGCAAACGGCGTGTGGGGAGGCAGGGCCCATGCGGCCGCTACCAGAGCTCTCTGGCCGGCCGTGCCCATGGCAGGCAGCCCCACGGGTGTCCCCTGGCCCAGTCGTCTTGCCACATTTGGAGAGGTGTATTTTGACATGGGTCACTGCCCTGGCAAGCAAAGGGCTGTGCTGCTGGCTAGGCTGCCGGAGACCATTCGTGGCCTGCCCTGCCGACAAGGCAAAGAGCCAGGAGAGACCCTCGTGCCGGGGCTGGGGGGCCGTTCATAGCCCCGCACATGCTGCTGTTTGGGAGGGGAGGCCTTGCACAGCCGGCGACCTGGCTTTGTGGGCTTGGGCACGATGGCCATTCCCATGTCCCTGCCTCCCGCCTGGCCGCAACAAGCCTCTGCAGTGGGCTCGTGTCCGAGGCGGGCGCATCCCCCGCGAGAGGGGCACCTGCTAGGAGGCAGCTGGGTAATAACTTTTTTTTTTTACTATTGAAATGTCAGCACACCCCACCCAGGAGATTGGATTTTGTATTTGATTTCCATTAGCAAAGCATAAATTATATTTAATTTTATACACAGCGACTGGATGATTCATTGTTATGGAAAAGCTGGTACTTAATGGTTCAGAAACGAGAATGGAGAATTCGTCCTTCTGAAACCAAACTGCTGTGCTGGCGCCGCCTCCCAGGCACGCCTGTCTGCACCAGCCTGTGCTGAACAGCGCGCGCCTCGGAAAACTGGGACCCAACAGCGCGCCCCAAGAAAACGTTGTGGCAGCTGCGTTTCTCGGCGCCGCTGCTCCTGTCTCTGCCGCTGCCCAGGTACATCCCAAAGCAGCGGGAGTGGCCAGGCTGAGGAGCATTCTCTGCACTAACCAAGTAATCAACATAACAGCAGAACAGCCAGGCCGGGTCAGACCAACGGCCGTCCAGCCCAGCGTCCTGTCGGCCCACAGTGGCCAAGGCCAGAGGCCCCAGAGGGGGGGATCACAACACGTAATCCTCACGTGATCCCTCCCCTGTCACCCATTTCTAGACAGAGGCCGGGGACACCGTTCCTACCCATCCTGGCTAATAGCCATTGATGGACCTAACCTCCATGAATCTAGCTAGCTCTTTTTTGAACCCTGTCATAGACCTAGTCTTCACAGCATCCTCTGGCAAGGAGTTCCACAGGTTGGCTGTGCATTGTGTAAAGGAAAACTTCCTTTTAACACCTGCTACCTATTAATTTCATTTGGTGGTCCCTAGTTCTTATATAACAGAAAGAAGTAAATAACTTTTCCTTATTCACTTTTTCCACACCACTCATGATTTTATAGACCTTGTAACCGGTCCACCTGCTGGTGAGCACCCTGCTGCGGCCAAGCGGCACTGTGCAGGATCTGTGCCTGGTTGCCCTCAAAGTCCTGAAACCAGGGCCTGACTAGCCCTGGCCATGGTACTAGCAAGTCTCTGCTTGTGGCTGAGCTTCAGACCAGATCTAGGCTCAGCTCACACTGGGAGCTGGCCATAGTGCTGATTCCCCCCAGTCAGGGTCTAGACCTGCCTGGGTGGAGCTCCTGAAGGGAACTGGCAGAGCCCAGCCCTGCAGCTTCTTTTATACCCCTCTGCTGGGTCCTGATTGGCTGCCGCAGAGACAGCCACTCCATAGTGCCTGGAGGACCTCTTCTCCGCTCCTCCTGCTGGGATGGGGTTGCGGCAAGACCGCTGGCCTCCTGTAGGGGGCATTGGGGCCTAGTCCAGCCCGTCACAGACCTCTGTCATATCCCCTTACTCACTTCTTTTATAAGCTGAAAAGTCCCCGTCTTTTTAATCTCCGGTCACATGGGACCCGTTCCAAACCCCTCAGCATTTTTTGTTGCCCTTTTCCAATGCCAAGAGATCTTTTCTGAGAGGAGGCAGCCACATGTGTCCGCAGGATTCAAGACGTGGGCGTATCATGGATTTATACAGAGGCAGTGAGATATTCTTCATCTTATTCTCCATCCCTTTTGGAATGACTCCCAGCATCCTCTTTGCTTTTCTGAGGGCCGCTGCGCCTGAGTGGCTGTTTGCAGAGAACTCTCCACAGTGACCCCAAGACCTCTCTCTGGAGTAGTTGTAGCTGAATCTGCCGGATACAGCGGGGACAGGTCCACACCGTGGGGGAGCCTGGCCCAGTCCGCCACTTGGCATGCAGGCTGGGGGAGACGTATTTCCCTCCTGGCTTCCCATGCCGGTGAGCGCAAAGCAGATCCCACAGTACCTGGGCGCAGGAAGAGAACAATCCATGCGGCTGCTCCTAGGCAGACAACCTGCTGGGCCAGTCGGGGGCTCTGGGCCCTGCTTGGGTGTCTGGGGTGGAGCAGCACCGCATCCAAGGCCCCACACTGGGCCCCTCGCTCGCCCCTCCTATGACCATCCCTGCAAACAACAGCTGCCTGTGAATTGCAAACCCCATTCATCAGGAGGCCGATACAGAGTAATCGGGGTTGCTTGGTAAGTGGGTACAAGCCGACAATCTGCATCTCAACCCGGTGACACGGCACCAGGCATGTGTGAACCCGGTGACATGGCAGCATGAATGTGTGAACCCGGCAACACAGCAGTGTGCACGTGTGAGCCCAGCAACACAGCAGCATGCACGTGTGAACCCGGCAACACAGCAGCATGCACGTGTGAGTCCAGCAACACAGCAGCATGCACGTGTGAGCCCAGCAACACAGCAGAGTGCATGTGTGAACCTGGTGATACAGCACTGTGCATGTGTGAACCTGGCCACAGGGCAGCCTGCACATGTGAACCCAGCAACACGGCACCATGAATGTGTGAACCCGGCAACACAGCAGAGTGCATGTGTGAACCTGGTGATACAGCACCGTGCATGTGTGAACCTGGCCACAGGGCAGCCTGCACATGTGAACCCAGCAACACAGCAGTGTGAACATGTGAACCCAGTGACACGGCAGCATGCACGTGTGAACCCAGCAACACGGCAGCGTGCATGTGTGAACCCAGTGACACGGTAGCGTGCATGTGTGAACCCAGCGACACAGCAGTGTGCCCGTGTGAACCCAATGACACGGCAGTGTGCACATGTAAACACAGCGACACGGCAGTGTGCACGTGTGAACCCAGTGACCCGGCAGCGTGCACGTGTGAACCGAGCGACACGGCAGCGTGCACGTGTGAACCCAGTGACACGCCAGCATGCATGTGTGAACCCAGCGACACGGCAGCGTGCACGTGTGAACCCAGCGACACGGCAGCATGCACGTGTGAACCCAGCAACACGGCAGCGTGCATGTGTGAACCCAGTGACACGCCAGCATGCATGTGTGAACCCAGCGACACGGCAGCGTGCATGTGTGAACCCAGTGACACGGCAGCATGCACGTGTGAACCCAGCAACACGGCAGCGTGCATGTGTGAACCCAGTGACACGGTAGCGTGCATGTGTGAACCCAGCGACACAGCAGTGTGCCCGTGTGAACCCAATGACACGGCAGTGTGCACATGTAAACACAGCGACACGGCAGTGTGCATGTGTGAACCCAGTGACCCGGCAGCGTGCACGTGTGAACCGAGCGACACGGCAGCGTGCACGTGTGAACCCAGCGACACGGCAGCGTGCACGTGTGAACCCAGAAGGAGGGATCCTGTCCCGGAGAACAGGGGCTCTGACAAGCACTCGGGGTTGCTGCTGGCCAAGCGGTGGCATAGGCGAGTCGGGGCTGCACAAAGAGCAATCCGGGGCAGTGGAAGGTGATTTTCCCTCTGGGCTTGGCCCAGGGGCGGCCCTGCTGGAACCTGGCCTGGAGCCCCGGTGCCGCGAGGCAGGACGGGCTCGGAGGAGAGCCGGGGGAATGGGGGAAGGACCAGAAAAGCAGCGAGGTGCTCGGCGTGGGTCAGGGCCGCCCTGCTTCGGCTCTAGGCTGCGCCCGAGCAGGGCCGGCTCCAGCCGCTCCGCTGCCCGGGTTCGCCAGGAGAACGCGAAGGGCGGAGCCGAGCCAGTCTGACCGGCCGGGACAGCGGGGACTTGGCAACGCCAAGGGCTGCGGCTGGACGGATTCCGACGGAACCGGTCACCACGAGAGCAACTCCCGGGGCAAGTCCCCGCCAGCACGATGTGCCGGGGCGCGGCGGAACGTCTCAGCGGGGCTGGTGGGGTCTCAGCGGGGCTGGTGGAGTCTCAGTGGGGCTGGGGGTCTCAGCGTCTCAGCGGGGCTGGTGGGGTCTCAGCAGGGCTGGGGGTCTCAGCGGGGCTGGTGGGGTCTCAGCGGGGCTGGGGTTCTCAGCGGGGCTGGGGGTCTCAGCGGGGCTGGTGGAGTCTCAGTGGGGCTGGGGGTCTCAGCGTCTCAGTGGGGCTGGTGGGGTCTCAGCAGGGCTGGGGGTCTCAGCGGGGCTGGTGGGGTCTCAGCGGGGCTGGGGGTCTCAGCGGGACTGGGGGGGTCTCAGCGGGGCTGGTGGGGTCTCAGCAGGGCTGGTGGGGTCTCAGCGGGGCTGGGGGTCTCAGCGGGGCTGGTGGAGTCTCAGCGGGGCTGGGGGGGTCTCAGCGGGGCTGGTGGGGTCTCAGCGGGGCTCGTGGGGTCTCAGCAGGGCTGGTGGGGTCTCAGCGGGGCTGGGGGTCTCAGCCGGGCTGGTGGGGTCTCAGCGGGGCTGGGGGGGTCTCAGCGGGGCTGGGGGTCTCAGCGGGGCTGGTGGTCTCAGCAGGGCTCGTGGGGTCTCAGCAGGGCTGGGGGTCTCAGCGGGACTGGTGGTCTCAGCGGGGCTGGGGGGGTCTCAGCGGGGCTGGTGGGGTCTCAGCGGGGCTGGGGGGGTCTCAGCAGGGCTGGGGGGTCTCAGCGGGACTGGTGGTCTCAGCGGGGCTGGGGGGGTCTCAGCGGGACTGGTGGTCTCAGCGGGGCTGGGAGGGTCTCAGCGGGGCTGGGGGGGGTCTCAGCGGGGCTGGTGGGGTCTCAGCTGCGCTGGAGGGGCCGGGCTGGCAGGGCGGGGAGACTCTGCCTCCTGCCTCTGATCCCCGCCGCCACGGGGCCGAGCTCCTGCCGGTTGGAAGAGCAGCCGCCCCAGCCGGTACCAGACGAGCCCACGTCGCCCTGCCCAGCGCCAGGCAGGGGCCAGGCTCTCGCAAAGGGACGGTCTGGCGGGAGGGGCCACGCCGGCCCCGGCTCTGCTGCTCCCAGCCCTTCCCCGGGGCCCTGGGGACCCAACGCAAAAGCAGGCGGGACGTCCCATGGGGCCCCGGCCAGGCCCCGCCCCCGCTGCGCTCAGGGCCAGTGGTGCCCAGGCCTGGCAGCAAGTCGGGCAGGGCTCCCCGCGCCTGGGTGTCGGCCGGAGGCAGCGGAGCGGTGTGAAGCAGCCGGGCTCCGCGGCCCAGCCAACAGCCGCCGGGCAAGCGGTGCTCTCCACTGGCTGGCGCGGCCGTCGCAGCTCCGGGAGCGGAACGGGCTCAGGGTGCGCGGAGCATCCCCAGGCTCGCTAAGGAGAGGCGCGTTGCTCCCAGCCAGGACACGGGCCCTGCGCCCGCGGCGAGGGCGAGGCTCCCCGCTCCCCGCTCCCCCCAGGGCCCCGAGCAGCGCCGGGCTGGCTGCCAGGAGCGCGAGAAAGGAGAAAACTGCGGCTCTGGGTCCACGCGCAGCCGGGAGGAAGCGCGTCACCCCGGTGCGCGGCGCCGCAGCCCAGGAACCCGCCGCGTTTTTATCAACAGCAGGACGTAGCGAACTAGAACATTGCTAATTATTTCCTAGTAAATTTATTTTTAAATAACTTTAGACACCAATTACAGGCCCCATTAGGCACCACTAGCGCGGGGGTGTTTACCACACAAGGCCCGAATACTTATGCGCACCCAGAGCCCTCCGACGCGGAGTCTGCTGTTTGGAAAGCGGCTCCCCTCTCGCCGGACACCGAGAAAGTCCCGACCAGCGCAGCGGACCCGGAGCCGCTCCCGTCTCAGGCGAGCGCGCTGCCCCGTAGCCCGGCCCTTGGAACGACGTTTTGTGACTGAGAGTTTCACCCTAACGAGTTAATGGGGGGGGGGGGCTGCTCGGGGTGGCACACGGGGACGTCGCTGGAGCCAGGTCCCTGGGCCCGGAATATTCCTGGAGCCTGGGCACACGGGCCCAGCCAGCTCCTCGGCCCGGCCCGGGAGGCACCCCCCGCGCATGGCCCCGAGCAGGGTGAGGATCTGAGCTGCCAGCCTTGGGGCTGCCTCGTGGCGCCAGAGACGCAGCCCCAGAGCTCGCTGGCCAGCCCCCGGCTTCGCCGCTGCTCCCCGCCGACTGGGCGCACAGGGCAGCCGGCCTTGGAACCGCCACGGCCCGGGCCTGCAAGGTCTGGCCAGAGCCGAACGGCTGGTGACCAAGACTCTGGGGCCGTAGTCACGCCCAGTATTCACCACAAGGCGCCCCGGCTCCCTCTGCACGAAGCCTCCTCAGGACCGCGGCTGCTGCCCCGCCCCGGAAAGGGCCCCTGGTGCCCGGGCCTGCCTCGTGCGGTTCTCTGCGGAGAGCCGTGCGGGCGGCCGCAATACCGCACGGAGCCGCTGCCTGGAGCGGGAGCTTTCGGCAGGAAGGAGCGACGCAGCTCCCGGGAAAGCGTGAAACTCTCGGCTCGCGGACCTCCCTTCGCTGCCCTGCCCGGGCATTGGCAGCGCCTCCCGGTGACACTGCTGCCCCTGCAGCCTCAGCGCGCCGCTCGTAGCCTCCCGCCAGCGGCACGTCGCACTCAGCAGGTGTATAGGCAAAAAGTGAAACCGCTCCGTTTTTGTGACGGTCACAGTTTCTGTCAAACAAACATGACATTCGGTATAACTGCTCAGGAATTGCTACCTTTGCTGGCTGGTTGCAAATTCAGAGGGACTGTGTTTTTTGGTAGAAAAATCTCTCAATTTGCTACCTCCTTGCTAACGGACTCAGGGGTCACAAATTCAGAGGGACTGTGTTTACGCCGCCTGGGCTGTCTGCTGTGCGCAGCGGGCGCCAGGCGCTAGGCCGAGCCGGGCTGGTTCGGGGCAGGCTGGGCAGCTTCCCAGGCCGGGTAGCAGTCCTCCTCTGGGGGCCCGGCACCACGGACGCGGAGCAGATTCGTGTCCCCAAAGGCCAAGCGGGGTCCGTAGTCCCGCACGGAGCCTTGGGACAGAACGTGCGCGGGGACAGTGGTTAGAGGCCGTGGGAAGCGCCAGGCACCTCCCCAGAAACGGCCCCTCCGCGGTGGCGCCCGGCGCCCGCCCGGCTCCCGGGGAGGCAGGTGGCTGCTCCCAGTGCTGCTCGGCTGCCCGGGGGAGACACGCGCGGCTCAGCTGGGACTTTGGAGCCTTGCCAGGGACGTTCCGAGCAGCCCGGGTTTGCGCCTGGGACCCCAGGGGCGCTGCGCCTGCTCGCTCTCGGCCACCGCGGGCCGGCACGTGGCGCACGGTCTCCAGCGCCTGGGCAGGTTTGGCTGGGCCCGGGGAGGCTGGCCAGGCACCCGTGGGGCAGTGCGGAGCGAGCTGCCGCCTGGGCCTTTGGACACCTGCTCCCTCCGCCACCCCTGCCCGTCCCCAGGCCTCCGGGCCCGTTGCTCCCCGTGGAGGGCGGCCGCGGGGCTGGAGCGCAGGGAAGAACCTGAGCCAAGGCTTCCTGTTGAGCCCGGGTTTGCCCTGGTGGGACGAGCCCCGTGCCCCGTGACACCAGGGTGGCACAGAGACCTTCCCTGCCCACAACCGCCCACGGGAGGGAGGGCTCGGCCTTTGAACTCAGGGCCCTGCTCCAGCTCTCTCGGGGTAAGCGGGCCGCTGGCTCCGGGTGGCGGGGCCATGCAGAGGAGCCGCACCCCGCTTCCGCGGCCCTGAGCCCGACCCTGCTCGTCCTGGCAAGAGGCCAAGCCCGGACTATTGGCCCGGTTACACAGGGGGCCGGATCCCGCCGGGCAGATGTTGAACCGTGCGCAGGCCAGAGCCAGCCCACGCGTGGCCGGCGGAGATGCTGGGAGCAGGCAGTCCTTTGTGTTAACTAGGCGGAGCAGTGACTCAGCAAACGGAGCGTTGGGCAACACAATGGCAAATGCAATGGAATGTGGCTAAGTGTAAAGTAATGCACATCGGGAAAAATAACCCCAACTATACGTACAGTATGACGGGGGCTCCTTTGGCTACGACAAATCAGGAAAGATCTTGGAGTTATCGTGGACAGTTCTCTGAGAACTTCCCCGCAGTGTGCAGGGGCGGTCAAAAAGGCAAATAGGATGCTAGGAATTATTAGGAAAGGGATAGAAAATAAGACCCAGAATATCTTACTGCCCCTGTATAAAACTATGGTACGCCCACATCTTGAATACTGTGTACAGATGTGGTCTCCTCACCTCAAAAAAGATATTTTGGCCTTGGAAAGGGTTCAGAAAAGGGCAACTAAAATGATTAGGGGTTTGGAACGGGTCCCATATGAGGAGAGGTTAAAGCGACTGGGACTTCTCAGTTTAGAAAAGAGGAGACTGAGGGGGGATATGATAGAGGTCTATAAAATCATGAGTGGTGTGGAGAGGGCCGATAAAAGTTATTTATTAGTTCCCATAATAGAAGAACTAGAGGACACCAAATGAAATTAATGGGTAGCAGGTTTAAAACTAATAAAAGAAAGTTCTTCTTCACACAGCGTGTAGTCAACCTGTGGAACTCCTTGCCAGAGGAGGCTGAGAAGGCTAGGACTATAACAGAGTTTAAAGAGAAGCTAGATAATTTCACGGAGGTTAGGTCCATAAAAGGCTATTAGTCAGGGGATAGAAATGGTGTCCCTGGCCTCTGTTTGACAGAGACTGGAGAGGGATGGCAGGAGACAAATTGCTTGGTCATTGTCTTTGGTCCCCCCTCTCTGGGGCACCTGGTGCTGGCCACTGTCGGCAGACAGGCTACTGGGCTAGATGGACCTTTGGTCTGACCCAGTACGGCCGTTCTTATCTTCTTAAGCGCCGGGCCCAGGGGGACCGTTCTCCGGGTGCGCTGTCTCTGCAGCCCACGGAGCAGACGCCTGGCTGGTAGCATGCAGGGCTGGTGCAAAACGGTGGCTCCTGCAGTAAGTGCGTTTCTCTCCCTGTGCCTTGTGTCCCAGGCAGGGCCTGCTGTGTAAAACAGGCTTCCCGCCACGCACCGAAGCACCGTTCCTGAGTGGCTACAAGCCACAGAGCCGCCCCAACACTGGTACCCACCGCCCCTGCATAAGGGAGCCCAGTGACTCCTCTGGCCCCCCGCACCACCCAGCCGCCTGCTCGCAGGGACCAGGCCTCGGGCCCCTGCACGCCCCCCGCAGCAGGGCGTCAACGCCGAGTAATGAGAAACAGCTCGTGCGTGTCCCGTGGAAAGGGCCAGAGAACAAAGCGCGTGAGGGTTCTGGGTCACTGCGGGGGCCACACCTCCCCCGGAGACGCTGACGAGACAGAATGCATCGTGTGGCACAGTTAGCCCCTCTCTCTCCGGGGATCTCTGGGACTTCATCTCCAGGGAATATTTTCCATGTTTTGCTTTGTGCTCATAAATATTCAAATTTAGTTCTGTGCGCTTAGCAGGGTCGGTCGGAGGAGGGGTCACCTCCCTCTCAGCGCCGAGCAGAGCCCTTGCACTTGCACAAGCTCTTGGCCGTGTGAATTTTGAACTCATGCACAGGGCTCTGAAATTCACCCGGCGGGACCATTGTGGCCGATCACACTCAGTGGTGCACAGGTTCACAGCACGAGCGCTCCCCGGGGCCATGGCACTGGGCCCCCCAGCCAGCGGGATAGTGGTGGAAGAATGTTGCACTATTCCCTCCACGCCCCTGGTCAGGCTTCCTGGATTCCCTGTGCTGAGAGACAAGCCCCCTGGTGATGCTAGTCCCCCAGGGGAGTGTGGATGCCGCAGATCTGGCTCCTCGCTTGCGCTGAGCCTCAGCACTGGGCCCTGCCCACACCTAGGGCGCCTCCTCCTGCCTGGCCTCAGCCGGTTCTATTCCCTCTCGGCCGGCTGCCCTCTCCCCCGTGCCTGCTCGCTGTGGGACAGCGAACAGCAGCTCTGAGTGGGGCCCGCCCAGCTCCCCTGCTCCAGCTCTCTGGAGTGTGGTGTCCAGTTCTGGGCCCCTCCCCATCACACAAAGGGTGGGGAGGGTCCAGCAGGGGGCAACCAGAATGATTCGGGGGCTGGAGCGCATGACCTGCGAGGAGCGGCCGAGGGACTTGGGTCTGTTTAGTCTGCAGAAGAGAAGAGTGAGGGGGGATTTGATAGCAGCCTGCAACGCCCTGAAGGGGGGTCCAGAGAGGCTGGAGAGAGGCTGTTCTCAGTGGGGGCAGGTGGCAGAACAAGGAGCAATGGGCTCAAGTTACAGTGGGGGAGATCTAGGGTGCATGTCAGGAAAAACTATTTCCCCAGGGAGGGGGTGGACTCTCCATAGCTAGAGGTGTTCCTCTTAAAATAAGGAATAAGGGATCTTTCGGAAAAGGCTTTATTTTCCGAAAGATCCGCGTCTAGACTGGCGCTTTTTTCCGGCAAAGCTCCGAGCCGGAAAAAAGCGGCAGCCATGTTTATGCAAATGAAGCGGGGGGGATTTAAATCCCCACTTCATTTGCAATTGCAATGTGTCTAATTTGCATCCCTTTTACGGAAAAGGGATGCAGTCTAAACAGCCCCCAAGAGTTAAGCAAAAAAAATAAAAAATAAAAAAACTTAAACAGCATGGCCCCTTTAAAAATAGCCTTTGAAACTTTTTGCAGGAGGCCATCTTGTTTTTCTGATCAAGCCAGAGGACAGCTTCTCTGTGGAACCAGGTAAACGGGAGATCTGGGGGGCTCAGGGGAGAGGTCCGGGGGAGAGGTCCTGGTTGCCGCGTGGTGTAGGGTTGCCAGGTGTCTGGTATTTTCACCTCCTGGCAGGGGGGAAAAAATCAGAAAATACTGGACATTTTAGGTGGCTGATATTTTCTGATTTTTTTTACCAGACAGGAAGTGAAAATACCAGACTGTCTGGGTCAATACCGGACACCTGGCAACCCTATTTAGGCAGGGGGCTGGACTCGGTGACTCCCGAGGGCTCTGCCGGCCCTGGAATTCCATGATCCTTTACTCTCCCGGCTGTGGACACCCCAGGGTGGCTCCTGAGCGCCGCTGTCCCGGTTTTGCTTTGGAGCCGTGGTGCTGCCAGCACAAACCCTGTGTGCAAAAGGGTTCTCACCCTGCCTCGGGCTCCATTCCACTACCACGGCAGCGCAGGCCGGGCCCGAGGTGGCCTCCTCCGTGAACAGACCACAGCCCCGGTGCAGCCCCCAGGCCGGCCACAGCCCCCCCTCGCTGCAGGGCACAAGGTGAGCACGGTGCATCCCAGGCAAGTGCCTCTTCCCCTCTCTTCCCTCTCCAAGGGCCCAGCGCGCTCTGGTCTGCCACTGGCAGCAGCCAGCCCAGCCCCCTGCAGTGGGCGCCGAGCTGGGCACTCAGCTCAGTCCCTAGACACCAAGAGCTGCCTGGGCCGCCGGCTGCGGGGGCCTGGGAGCACGGGGCAGGGAGCGTCGCTGTGGCCAAGCAGGCTCAGCAGTGTTGGTTCTGGGTCCCTCCATCCTCCTCACGCCGGTTCCGGCAGGGCCAGGCTTCCACCCGGCCTGAGGCCCTGCCGATGGGCACCGAGCCGACGGCTCCGGCCTCCGAGCCGCATTCCAGGGAGCAGCTTCCAGTCCTGCTCACTGGCCCCACCCAGTTACGCGCGCTCCCGGGGAAGCTAGAGGCATTTCTGCTCGTCTGCAATCCACATGTCCCAGCAGAACGCCCCCGGCCCTGCCCCTCAGCCCCCCCGCCCTGCCCCCGGCCCTGCCCCCGGCCCTGCCCCTCAGCCCCCCCATCCTACCCCCGGCCCTGCCCCTGCCCCTCAGCCAGGCCCCTCAGCCCCCCCGCCCTGCCCCCGGCCCTGCCCCTCAGCCAGGCCCCTCAGCCCCCCCGCCCTGCCCCCAGCCCTGCCCCTCAGCCCCCCCGCCCTGCCCCCGGCCCTGCCCCTCAGCCAGGCCCCTCAGCCCCCCAGCCCTGCCCCTCAGCCCCCCCGCTCTGCCCCCGGCCCTGCCCCTCAGCCAGGCCCCTCAGCCCCCCGGCCCTGCCCCTCAGCCAGGCCCCTCAGCCCCCCGGTCCTGCCCCTCAGCCAGGCCCCTCAGCCCCCCCGCCCTGCCCCCGGCCCTGCCCCTCAGCCAGGCCCCTCAGCCCCCCCGCCCTGCCCCCAGCCCTGCTCCTCAGCCCCCCCGTCCTGCCCTCGGCCCTGTCCCTGCCCTTCAGCCAGGCCCCTCAGCCCCGCCGCCCTGCCCCCGGCCCTAAACCACATACAACACTTGGCCCAGTCCATAGCGCCCCTCCCTGCCCTGTGCCACGCAGCCCCCCAAGGAAGGCCGGGGCGAGAAGGCGGGGGGCTCTGTAGGTCTTGCAGAGTGTCCTCAAGGTCAACGTAGCTGGGCTGCGCTGGGGCCCCGTCCCAGAGAATGCCCTGGTCTGGACTCAAGGGCCTCCCGAGCGGGCTGGGAGGTGCAGTGGGGCTCTCTCAGGGTAGCCACGGCTCGGCGAGCCTTTCCCCCGTCCCCACGACACGCCTGGCCAGGCACACGCCGCTCCGTAGCCAAGGCTCCAGCCCTCAGTTCCTTGGCAACAGGCTCCACTGCTCAGACCCAGGGACATCTGCTGCCCTCGCCTCAAAGGGCAGGCCCGAGGTGAAGGCCCCACACTGGGGTGGGTGACGCAGGCTACCAGGCCGGGCTGGTGCCCGTCTCTCCCTCTCCCATCTCTGACGGAGACCAAGCATTGCCGGGGGCGGGATGGAAACGGTCCGGGGCCGCCGGCCGCTTTCCACGCAGACCCTGGGCTGACAGGGCCGATGCCCAGCCTGTGTGGCTCAGCCAGGCCGGCGAGGAGACGTTTGCTTTCTCTAGAATGTGCTGCACCTCCTGAGCCAACGGCAGCAATTTCTTCATCTTGGATGCTGGCACCATGGAGCACGGGCCGCCTGGAGCAGACAGCTCGTGACTGCTTGGCTGCTCGGCCCTTGGCCCCCTTCCAGGTCACGCCGTCCGGCAGAGCTCACCGGCGGGAAAGTCCAGCTGAGAAGGGCTTTGCCCATCACCTGTGGCTGGGCCAGCTCTCCAGGCCCGGAGACGGTGACGAATTAGCGGCGCTAGTTTTCCAGAGCTGTTTAATGAAATCACAAGCCTGGGGTCTGAAATGTGCCTGCCAGACTGGCAAGCTGCAATCAGCCAGCGGACTGAGGCAGTGGAAACCCAACCAGCTGCCGGCCCATCCCATTCTATTAGGGCTTGTGTCTGTTCGCACCAGTCAGGAAGGGAACGGCGCACGCCACCCGGTTTCCGTCTGTCTTTGTACATTTTAGCAGAAGTGCTCCCAAGCCAGCAGGTCGCTGCATTTAGTTCTAAGATGGTAAATGCAAAAGCTGCAGCATTTAGCTGAGCTAAGCTCGAGATCTTAATATGCCCTGAACAGGAACCAGAAAATCCAGAATTAAGGTGTCCTCCGTAAAAAGAGAATCGTACAATCACAGGATTGGCAGGGACCTCGAGAGGTGATCCAGGCCACTTCCCTGCACTCGCGGCAGGACCCAGCACCATCTAGAGCAGGGGTGGGCAATAATTTTTGGTGGGGGGCCATTCCAAGGTTTTGGAAAGTGGCCAAGGGCCGCACTGTCCTGTGGCGGGGATGCGGGGCCTAGGATGGAGGCTGGTGTAGCAGGGCGCCCGGGGCAAGGGACTGGGGTGCAGGAGACAGCGTGAGGTCGGAGAGAGAGGGTGGGTGGAGGAGGGGTTGTGACCTGGGTCAGGGGATTGGGGTGCAGGGTCTGGGAGGGGATGTGGGTGCAGGAGAGGATCCTGGCTGGCAGGAGGGGTGCAGGGTCTGGGAGGGGGTGTGGGTGCAGGAGAGGATCCTGGCTGGCAGGAGGGGTGCAGGGTCTGGGAGGGGGTGTGGGTGCAGGAGAGGATCCTGGCTGGCAGGAGGGGTGCAGGGTCTGGGAGGGGATGTGGGTGCAGGAGAGGATCCTGGCTGGCAGGAGGGGTGCAGGGTCTGGGAGGGGGTGTGGGTGCAGGAGAGGATTCTGGCCAGCAGGGTCTGGGAGGGAGCTGTCCCCTGGGGCAGGGGATGCAGATGGTGATCTGGGGGAGGAAGTTGGGGTGCAGGAGGGGAGGGGGTGGGGTGCAGGAGGGGAGGGGACGGGGTGCAGGAGGGGAGGCAGCAGGGTGTGGGAGGGGGCGGGTGCAGGAGGGAAGGGGGAGGGGTGCAGGAGGGGGCGGGGTGCCAGAGGCAGGAGCTGGCCGGGAGGGGAGGGGGCGGGGTTGTGACGGCGCGTTGGGGGTTCCCCGTCTCCTGCACCCCGAAATGGCACAAACAGACTGCACCAGCCGGTGGAATAGAGGAAGTTTATTGCCTCTCCAGGATACAGCATAGCACAGATGTAGTCTGGTCACAGAACTGGGCTAGGATGCCTCAGGCCCCCTTGAGTTGGGGGGAGACTGGGCCCCTAAACTCCAGCTCCTCTCCCTAGGCTCTTCTCCATGCTCTCCCACAGTAACAACTAAATTCCCTTGCAGCCCTGCCCCCCAGTCCAGGGCAGCATTCACCTTCCTTTGTTCCTCTCCATGGGGGGTGTCTGGCCACTGGATCGACAAGTTTGGCATTACCTCTGCCTAGCGAGGTTTTCCCTGCTGGGTCTTGCTCCAGACAGCAGAGGTCACCACAGCCCAGCAAGTACCCCCACTACGTCACAGGGGTGCAGGAGGGGGTAGGGTGCCAGAGGCAGGCGCTGGCCGGGAGGGGAGGGGGCGGGGTGCGGGAGGGGGTGGGGTGCCAGAGGCAGGCGCTGGCCGGGAGGGGAGGGGGCGGGGTGCCAGAGGCAGGCGCTGGCCGGGAGGGGAGGGGGCGGGGTGTGGGAGGGGAGGCGGCGGGGTGCGGGAGGGGGCGGGGTGCAGGAGGGGGTGGGGTGCCAGAGGCAGGCGCTGGCCGGGAGGGGAGGGGGCGGGGAGCAGGAGGGGTTTATCTGAGCATCTCCTGGCCGGCAGCCCCAGCCTGCTGGACAATACCGGCTGCTCCCTCTACCTGCCCCAGTCTCCCAGGCCAATCTCTCAGCTCCGATTTGCTGGCTGTTTCTAGCCAATTGGAGCTGGGAGATTGGCTGAGGTCAGTTCTTATTGGCTGGTTGTTTCTGGCCAATAGGGGCCCAGGATTGGGCTGGGGGCGGGGAGATTGCAGAGCAGAGAGCCCCAGGGACTGGGCTTTAAACCGGAGCCGCTGTGTGTGCCCGAGGGAGAACCGCGGGCCGGCTCCGGGGCCGTATTTTGCCCAGCCGGGGTCTAGCCCATCCCTGGCAGGCGTGTCCCCGACCTGCTCTTCCATAGCTCCAGGGATGGGGATTCCACAGCCCCCAGGCAGCTCATCCCAGTGTCTCACCCCCGGCAGGCGGGACGTGTTTCCTCAACCTCCCTGGCTGCCGTCTCAGCCCCTTGCTGCTTGTCCTGCCCCCAGGGGCCAAGGCGACAATTCTTCTCCCTCCCCCTCGTGATAACTTGCTTGCAAGCTGCTCTCCTGCCCCCTCTCAGCCCCGTCCGCCCAGCCCTCACGGCTCCTGTTCTCTCGGCCTTGCGTCGTTCTTGCTGCTCCTCCCTGGACTTTTGTTCCCCTCTGCCCAGTTTCTCCTCACCCTTCCTGACATGTGGGGCCCAGAACTGGCCACCACGCTCCACGTGAGGCCTAGCCAGCGCAGAGTGAAGCAGAAGAACGAGCCTCCTGTCTCGCTCACGATGCCCCTGCTAACGCCCACTAGAATCGGGTTGGCTTTTTTGCTGCTGTGGTCCACTCTGACCCCCAGACTGTTTCCCACAGGACCCCTTCCTGGGCAGTCACTGCCCATTCTGTGTGTGAACCCTTCCGAATGGGGCACTTTGCATGTGTCCTGGGTGAATGCCAGGCTGTGCACTTCAGCCCATTCCTCCAGTGTGCCCAGGTCATGTGGATTTGGCTCCAGACTCCCTACCTGTGATGACGTGTTTGGGGTTTTCCTGCCTCCTGCACCCCCGGAATGGCACGAACAGACTCCCCCAGCCAGTAGAACAGAGGTGGTTTATTGCTTCTCCCGGATACAGCCCAGCACAGATGGAATCTGGTTCCAGGGCAGGCCTAGGATGCCTCAGCCCCCCTTGAGATGGGGAGATTGGGCCCCTAAATCCCAGCCCATTGCCTAGGCTGCTTCCTCCATGATGCCAGACAGAAACTAAAACTCTCTCCCAGCCCTGCCCCCCAGCCAGGGCAGCATCCACCTTCCTTTGTTCCTCTCCCTGGGGGTAGCTGGTCGGACAGGTTGAGAGACCCTGGCCTAGTGGCTCATCCCCTGTCCTGCTGGGCCGTGCTCCAGACAGCAGCCAGTGGGGGTCACCCACAGCCCCAGCATAGCAACCAGCAAGGTACCCCCACTACGGCACAGCCCCCTTGCTTCACAGACTCTGGGGTCACGGCTGCTTTCAGCCTGGAGCCAGGCAACTTGCCCTTTCTCCTGCCACCCTGCCCCAGCTGCTCCTGGGCCCCCAGGCCTTATTCTGGGCTGCTCGGGGCTTTGCTGTCTTGTGATGCAGCCAGTGTGTTGGGCACCGTTGGCAGGTAGCATTGCTTTCCAATTGCCCCGCGCGGGCTGGCCTCTCAGCGCTTCGAGGGCAGAGGTTCCTGCCCGCACAGGGCTGGAGGGCTCGGAGCTCACCCGGCCCCAGGGACATGGAGCAGGAGTTTGCTCTGGGAGTTGCGTTCACCTCTGGGAACAGCTGTACAGACTGTGTGTCGCGCCCTGAGCTGGGGCCGGGTCGGGCCGTCGCTGTTTGCAAATGGCAGACGCCAGCGCCAGGTCCGCCGGGCACAGGTTGGTCCAACTGGCTCCTAAGCTGCAAGGGAACGTTCCCGCGAGCGAGCTCGTTCCGGCACAGCCTCTGTGGGTGGGTGCGATGGGACGGAACAGTGGAGCTGTGGAATTAATTAACATACTGCGTTCACTTCATCGGCTAATATGCATAATTTATTTCCCTGAGGAGGGAAATTTCCATACGGTTCTTCTAGGAGACGGGCTGCAGCGCGAGGAAACCCGCCCCTGCACCGTGCGCAATCCAGGAGAACTGCTGGACGTTCACCGTGTCCAGCTGAAGCAAACCTGTATCCGTGTGCAAGGTGGGGGCGGGGGGGACTTGGACCCGTTCTGGGCACCACCAAATTTCATACAGCCGGGCACCTTGGGGCCAGCTGCCCGCTATGCTCAGCACGGCCTCTTGCCAGTGCAGGGCACAATGGCACCAGGCCTGCTGGGAGAGCAGCTGTGTCTGCCGCCCTGCCCAAATGCCCCCCAGCAGCAGGCGCATGCCAGCGTGCTGCCCTGAGGCCCCCACCAACAGGGGGTTCAGAGACAGACACACGCACGTTTGCCGATTTGACCTCTTGCTTCTTGGCACAAAGTCCTGCAGCAGCCGAGGAGTCGCTGTCGGCTCCTGCAAGACCCCGCAGCACAGACGCGTCCTGCCCTGACTGGCAGGGCAGAGAGGCTGTGAGCAGCCTTTGGCCTCCGCCCCATTGCTCTGCGCCTGCGGCGCGTTCCAGCGAGGGCCGGCTCTGCGCCTGCTCCGTCCCCACGCCAAGACTGACGTGCGAGGCCCGAGGTGCCTGGGACCGTTCTCACCAGGCTGTGCCCGCCAGCATCCCCCCAGTGGGGAGCACACTCGGACACGCCGTGCCGGAGCTCGTGTGCTGTGCCTACGAGCAGGCGGCCCGTGAGACGCGTACGGCCTCAGTGCGCGCCCCTTGGCTCTCCCGGGGCGGTTTTGTGTGATCTCGCAGCGTGTGTGGAACAAGCCACCTGCCAGTGCGGGCCCTGGCTCCTCGCGACCTGGCCCTGTTGCAGAAAGCGGGCCGAGCTGCCCCAGGGCCAAACGGGGACACCGGAGGGAGGGGCTGGCGGGGGGGCCGCGGTTCACCGTTACTCAGTCACGTTGGAACGGAAAGGTCCTGTCCTGGGCTCGCCGCAGTGCCGGGGGCGGGCAGCACGTTCCGTGTCGATTGGCGGTTGGGGGAAGGGGAAGGGGCAGGGGATTGGGGGAAGGGGCAAGGGTACGTCTGGCCCTCGGCCTGGCTCCGCCCGGTTCTGACAACGCCTCGCCCCCGTCGAGACTGGCCCACGCGCAGCCGCTGATAGAAAGTGGCCTCACCCCTTCGTGCTCACCCCTCCCCTCCTCCAAGTCCCACCTTCAGTGTAGCTCTAAATACCCTCGGGAAGCAAAGCCCCAACCCCCACTGTGACGTAGGGTGCTTCACCTCCAGCACCCTGGCACCCTGCCCTCACGCTGGCCTCCAGCGCCCGCTGTAAACACTGTGCCCAGCCCCGCAGCAAGCTACTTTCCCAAACAAACCTACCCCACCACACACCTGCGAGCATTGGGAGGAGGGGAAGTAAGAGCCAGGGCAGAGTTAAGGGTGTGATGTACACTGATAATGGCAAGGTGCACGCTGATGGGTTAAGGATCAGAGAGTACAGACTGTATCGGGCAGAGTTAAGGGTCTGATGTACACTGATAATGGCAAGGTGCCCGCTGATGGGTTAAGGATAAGAGAGTACAGACTGTATCGGGCAGAGTTAAGGGTCTGATGTACACTGATAATGGCAAGGTGCACGCTGATGGGTTAAGGATCAGAGAGTACAGACTGTATCGGGCAGAGTTAAGGGTATGATGTACACTGATAATGGCAAGGTGCACGCTGATGGGTTAAGGATCAGAGAGTACAGACTGTATCGGGCAGAGTTAAGGGTGTGATGTTCACTGATAATGGAAAGGTGCACACTGATGGGTTAAGGATCAGAGAGTACAGACTGTATCGGGCAGAGTTAAGGGTCTGATGTTCACTGATAATGGCAAGGTGCACACTGATGGGTTAAGGAACAGAGAGTACATACTGTATCGGGCAGAGTTAAGGGTGTGATGTTCACTGATAATGGAAAGGTGCACGCTGAGGGGTTAAGGATCAGAGAGTACAGACTGTACCGGGCAGAGTTAAGGGTGTGATGTTCACTGATAATGGAAAGGTGCACGCTGATGGGTTAAGGATCAGAGAGTACAGACTGTACCGGGCAGAGTTAAGGGTGTGATGTTCACTGATTATGGAAAGGTGCACGCTGAGGGGTTAAGGATCAGAGAGTACAGACTGTATCGGGGCAGAGTTAAGGGTGTGATGTTCACTGATTATGGAAAGGTGCACGCTGAGGGGTTAAGGATCAGAGAGTACAGACTGTATCGGGCAGAGTTAAGGGTGTGATGTTCACTGATTATGGCAAGGTGCACGCTGAGGGGTTAAGGATCAGAGAGTACAGACTGTACCGGGCAGAGTTAAGGGTGTGATGTTCACTGATTATGGAAAGGTGCACACTGAGGGGTTAAGGAACAGAGAGTACAGACTGTATCGGGCAGAGTTAAGGGTGTGATGTACACTGATAATGGCAAGGTGCCCGCTGATGGGTTAAGGATCAGAGAGTACAGACTGTACCGGGCAGAGTTAAGGGTGTGATGTTCACTGATAATGGCAAGGTGCACGCTGATGGGTTAAGGATCAGAGAGTACAGACTGTACCGGGCAGAGTTAAGGGTGTGATGTTCACTGATAATGGCAAGGTGCACACTGATGGGTTAAGGATCAGAGAGTACAGACTGTATCGGGCAGAGTTAAGGGTCTGATGTACACTGATAATGGCAAGGTGCACGCTGATGGGTTAAGGAACAGAGAGTACAGACTGTACCGGGCAGAGTTAAGGGTGTGATGTTCACTGATTATGGAAAGGTGCACGCTGAGGGGTTAAGGATCAGAGAGTACAGACTGTATCGGGGCAGAGTTAAGGGTGTGATGTTCACTGATTATGGAAAGGTGCACGCTGAGGGGTTAAGGATCAGAGAGTACAGACTGTATCGGGCAGAGTTAAGGGTGTGATGTTCACTGATTATGGCAAGGTGCACGCTGAGGGGTTAAGGATCAGAGAGTACAGACTGTACCGGGCAGAGTTAAGGGTGTGATGTTCACTGATTATGGAAAGGTGCACACTGAGGGGTTAAGGAACAGAGAGTACAGACTGTATCGGGCAGAGTTAAGGGTGTGATGTACACTGATAATGGCAAGGTGCCCGCTGATGGGTTAAGGATCAGAGAGTACAGACTGTACCGGGCAGAGTTAAGGGTGTGATGTTCACTGATAATGGAAAGGTGCACGCTGATGGGTTAAGGATCAGAGAGTACAGACTGTATCGGGCAGAGTTAAGGGTGTGATGTTCACTGATAATGGCAAGGTGCACACTGATGGGTTAAGGATCAGAGAGTACAGACTGTATCGGGCAGAGTTAAGGGTCTGATGTACACTGATAATGGCAAGGTGCACGCTGATGGGTTAAGGAACAGAGAGTACAGACTGTACCGGGCAGAGTTAAGGGTGTGATGTTCACTGATTATGGAAAGGTGCACGCTGAGGGGTTAAGGATCAGAGAGTACAGACTGTATCGGGGCAGAGTTAAGGGTGTGATGTTCACTGATTATGGAAAGGTGCACGCTGAGGGGTTAAGGATCAGAGAGTACAGACTGTACCGGGCAGAGTTAAGGGTGTGATGTTCACTGATTATGGCAAGGTGCACGCTGAGGGGTTAAGGATCAGAGAGTACAGACTGTACCGGGCAGAGTTAAGGGTGTGATGTACACTGATTATGGAAAGGTGCACACTGAGGGGTTAAGGAACAGAGAGTACTCTGTAAGTGGCTGAACTTTCCCTTGCTGTGTGTTTGTGCCAGGCATTAACTCCACCTGCATCGCAAGCCTTGCCTTTGTGCCCTAATGTGCACACACACGACACCGCACCCGGTGCACACTCGCTCCAAACCAGCAGCTGTCTGGCCCCCCCAGGCTACAACAGGAGACCGCTGGGGATTTACAGTCAGGCTGCTAATGAGCACGCTGGGAGCTCGGCTTCCCCTTCACTAGCTGCCTGTATCAGGGACTGGGAATGTGTTTTTTGAAGGGAGGCACAGGCATCGCCCTGCCAGCGGTTTCTGTGACTCCCCGGGGCTCACGCCGGGCTCCCCGACCAGATAGACCCTTCTGGGGCAGTTTGTGCAGAGTACAGCTCCCCCGCTCCCACTTGGGCCTGGCTCTGAGCACTGGGGGGGGCACATAGAGGGGCTGTTTCCCCTGAGAGCAGCTCGGGGCCCAAAGCTGGTCGTGGCCCAGGGAGCAGGTCACACGTGGCGGCACCAGCCCGCAGCGCTGACCCTTCCCATGGGAGTCACAGCGCTGGCTGCCTTGTGTCACCCCCCGGCTCCCTTCCCAGGCGCTGCCTGATCCCCGCCCCCGCAGCGCTGACCCTTCCCATGGGAGTCACAGCGCTGGCTGCCTCGTGTCACCCCCCGGCTCCCTTCCCAGGCGCTGCCTGATCCCCGCCCCCGCAGCGCTGACCCTTCCCATGGGAGTCACAGCGCTGGCTGCCTCGTGTCACCCCCCGGCTCCCTCCCCAGGCGCTGCCTGATCCCCGCCCCCGCAGCGCTGACCCTTCCCATGGGAGTCACAGCGCTGGCTGCCTCGTGTCACCCCCCGGCTCCCTCCCCAGGCGCTGCCTGATCCCCGCCCCCGCAGCGCTGACCCTTCCCATGGGAGTCACAGCGCTGGCTGCCTCGTGTCACCCCCCGGCTCCCTCCCCAGGCGCTGCCTGATCCCCGCCCCCGCAGCGCTGACCCTTCCCATGGGAGTCACAGCGCTGGCTGCCTCGTGTCACCCCCCGGCTCCCTTCCCAGGCGCTGCCTGATCCCCGCCCCCGCAGCGCTGACCCTTCCCATGGGAGTCACAGCGCTGGCTGCCTCGTGTCACCCCCCGGCTCCCTTCCCAGGCGCTGCCTGATCCCCGCCCCCGCAGCGCTGACCCTTCCCATGGGAGTCACAGCGCTGGCTGCCTCGTGTCACCCCCCGGCTCCCTCCCCAGGCGCTGCCTGATCCCCGCCCCCGCAGCGCGCTGCATGGGCCCCTCCCGCCCAGCACCGGCAGGCGAGACGGGGTGAGGACGCCGAGGCTCAGCGCTACGACGGGCCCGGCATTCGCCCTTCCACGGATGCCCGGGGGCCGTGGGTGCTCTGCGCAGGCCTGCACACACAGACGGGGCGCCGGCCCGGGCCGAGTCAGACGCGAGAAATGGCCCAGCCCCCAGCTCTTGGGCGAGCCCTGGATCTTCAAACGCTGCCTCTTCCCGCGGTCACCTGCAGGCCAGCAAGGGGAGGGGCTGCCAGGCCAGCAACCCCCGGGGCATGGCTGCTTTGCAAACCCGCTGAGGCGCTGCCCGGTCAGGGCGCGAGAGTCCTGAGCCCGGCATGGCGACACCGCTGCTCTCCCGCCTCGGGGGCCGCCGCGCGTGGCTCTGCCCGACGGGCCCCGCTGCAGCCAGGGCAGCCCCAGCTGTTGCTTGCTGGCAGGCAGCAGTCGCTGGTTACGGCTGGAGCCTGTGACTTGGAGGGGCCAGGATTTGCCCGGTGGAAGCGGTTTGCCATGCGACCGCCATGGAGCGAAGCCGTCGCTGGGATGACTCTGCCCCGTTCAGGTCAAATACTTCTCAGTTCGCTCGTGCGAGCGCCGAGACAGTCACTGTGAATAAGACTCACACGAGAACCGAGTGTGCACCAGATGGCACGACTGGCCGGGCACAGCCCAGCAAGGGAAGGAGGGGATGGGATGAGACGCCGCCTAAGGACACCCACCACTCCTGCCACCGATCAGTGTGGGAATCCGAAGCGAGTCCCGGAGCTGAGCCCCCGGCCCGTGGGGCCCGCAAGGTAGGAGAGGCCAGGCCCCATGCAGACTCCAGCCTAGAACTTCAAGCAACGTGGCAGGGGAGGTTTCTATTCCCCCTTCCCCCGTATTCATCCCAGAGGCAGGGCAAGGCTCACAGCCAGGCCCGGACAGAGGCTGTCCCGGGTGATTGGCCAGATCAAACCCAACCACACCACACAGAGCCGCCGGGGCGCAGGGGACGGGAGCAGCTGTTTGCCAGATAGACACAGCCCGGGGATTCTAGGGGCTCGGGGGGATCCAGCTCAGCCCAGAGAGGCAGCACAAGGTCGATGTAAGTGGCCCAAAGGACTCGTGCTGGCTTCAAGCTTAGTGTCATCAAATTAGCGGATGACACTAAGCTCGGGGGAGAGGTGGATATGCTGGAGGGCAGGGAGAGGGGCCAGAGTGACACAGACAAATTGGAGGATTGGGCCACAAGAAATCTGATGAGGTTCAACAAGGACAAGTGTAGAGTCCTGCCCTTGGGACGGAAGAATCCCAAGCATTGGTACAGGCTGGGGACCGACTGGCTAAGCAGCAGTTCTGCAGAAAAGGGCCTGGGGGTTACAGTGGATGAGAAGCTGGATATGAGTCAACAGTGTGTCCTTGTAGCCAAGAAGGCTAATGGCATATTAGGGTGCATTAGGAGGAGCATTGCCAGCAGATCCAGAGATGTCATTATTCCCCTTTATTCGGCTCTGGTGAGGCCGCATCTGGAGTATTGTGTCCAGTTCTGGGCCCCCCACTACAAAAAGGATGTGGACGCATTGGAGAGGGTCCAGCGGAGGGCAACCAAAATGATTCGGGGGCTGGAGCATATGACCTATGAGGAGAGGCTGAGGGACTTGGGTCTGTTTAGTCTGCAGAAGCGAAGAGTGAGGGGGGATTTGAGAGCAGCCTTCAACTTCCTGAAGGGGAGTTCCAAAGAGGATGGAGAGAGGCTGTTCTCAGTAGTGACAGATGGCAGAACAAGGAGCAATGGGCTCAAGTTGTGGTGGGAGAGGTCCAGGTTGGATATTAGGAAAAACTATTTCACTAGGAGGGTGGTGAAGCACTGGAATGGGTTCCCTAGGGAAGTAGTGGAGTCTCCATCCCTAGAGGTGTTTAAGTCTCGGCTTGACAAAGCCCTGGCCGGGTTGATTTAGTTGGGATTGGTCCTGCCTGGAGCAGGGGGCTGGACTTGATGCCTTCTGAGGTCTCTTCCAGCTCTATGGTTCTATGATTCTATGAATTTCACCCGCCGAGCACGCCCGGGTGCAGGGAGGCCAGGCCGAGCTGACGCGCATGGTAGCAAACACCCTGCCGCTCTCATGCCATTGCAACAGATTTGTGAACGGCTTCCTGCCATCTGCTTGCGACGCACAACTCCCTGGAGCCCGGCAGCTTTCCCCGGCGGCGCGTCCCTGCGGGAAGGGCGTTCCTTCCGTGGCGTGGCACACTGCCCTGCTCCAGATGGCAGAGAGCCCAGCGTATAGACGGGGCTAACGTCAACAGGAGCCCTCTGGGTTCGGCATCTGCAGCTTCATCGTGGCTTTATTAAACATTTAAATCACAAATTACAACATTCACCAGGGAAGAATTGCTTTCCTACCAATTACAGTTAATAGAAGAAAATTAATGTACCAATTAATATGGCTGCTTTTAAAACTCAGTCTAATATGTTAAATACTCTTCCTGCTTCTATAAATGCAGCGAAATAACCCAGGGATCGGGGTGGGAGCTAATAAAGTTTTGCTTCTCTGTACTTAAACTCCGTGGCATCGCTGACTCAAGGCACAGGGAAAAGGAGATTATTTAACATTTGAAGGTTTGTAAGGCCCATAAATCATTTCACACACGCCATGTTTGTTGAAAAGGATAGAATACATTCAATTTTACAGTATATTAAACTTCATCTAATTTGAACGTAAGAACAGACCAGCAAAATAAATGACCAATTTCTGAAGCAGAAATTACCATTTGGCTGCTGCCATTATGAAGCTGCTGGTATTTTATCATGTTCTTAGCATAATATTGCTTGTCTATTGATGCATAGTTATAATGCGAGCCCAAATTAGAAGGCGGCGAAAGAGGGGAGTGCAGAGGTTTTTTTTAATAGGCATCATTTGTCAGATGTTATTTCGGAGGTCTTTGCACTGGCGATAATATGCAGATTAAAACAGAAGTAAATAGCAAGAGGAAAAAGAAGGAAAAGCAGAGCAGGAATGAGAATTTCACGCTGTTGGGGCGGCGAGTGAGAGGCAGACAGGTGGCTGGGGCCCGGTGGGCACCGATCACAGTAATTCATCTGGTGTGAAGGGTTTCTGCCGACAGCCCCGTGGTCTTTGACGAAGGGGGAAGCAGCTGAATTTCAATGCTGCGTGGAGACGGAGGCTGCACTCCGCAAGCGCGCCTGGCTGTGCCCAGCCCCCGCCCCGCTGTTCCCCAGCGGCAGGACCCAGGGCTCCAAGCGCTGCGTTTGCAAGCCGAGAGGCCGGCACAGCCACCCTGCATGGGGCCCAGCACTGCTGAGCAGGGCCCGGGTGAGCGCGGTGCCAGGGCGCTGGAGCACCGACTGGCCTTGCCTCTCCCTTCTGCAGGGGACGTCCCCCGCAGCCAGCAGCAGCGAGGCCGGGAGAGCAGGCTGAGCCCAGCACAGCACCGGGCCGCTCAGTGCCAGGAGGCTGGGCTGTTGCCTCCTGACCCCTGAGCCTGGGGCTTCCCTCCGGCCGCCTGGCAGGGGTGTGGAGCCCCAGAGGCTGTGTCCCTGCCCAGGTGCGCCAGCTGCATCAGCTGGCTTTGCCCCAGCATTCCTGTAGGGAAAGCCCAGACCCCCTGTGATGTAGTGGGCAGGCAGTCACTGGGGGCTGTGGGCTGTGGGTGACCCCTGCTGGCCTGCGTCTGTAGCACTGCCCAGCGGGGGGGCCCTGAGGTCAGGTAGACAAAGACCCAGCCGGTCCTACCGGACGGAACAGAGGAAGTGAGTGTTCGGGGCAAGAGTCAGTTTCTGCTGGGAAACCATGAAGGGGACAGACTAAGCAGAGGGTTGGGAGTTTGGGGGCCCAGGCTCCCCGTCCCAAGGGGCTGAGGCATCCTGGCCCTGACTCCTGTATCCACGTCACGTCTGTGCTGGGCGGTATCCCGGAGGAGCAGTAACCCCCCTGTTCTACTGGCTGGCGGGGCTGCAGGATCGGGGACCCCGACGTGTCATCGCACCCCCACAGGGGGTGGACAGGAAACTCTGAGGGGAGCCCTAGAATTCCCAGGCCCTTCGGGGGAGGGGGAGGAAGATGGGTGTCTTTGGCCAGCACATGTGCTGAGCTTCCTGTAGGAGCCGTGGCTCTGGAGTGGGAAGGTGGCTCCAATCCCCAGTCCGGCAGGGAGCCTCGTGAGCTGGGAGTAAGTCAGGTCTCAGCAGCCCACAGCTCGAAGCTGGGGATACTGGCCTGCCCTGCACTCCCAGCTGGAGAGGGGCGTGAGGCAGCTCCCGGGGTGGGGGGAGAGCACCTTGCTGGTTCTGCACAAGCTTTGCACAGGGGATCCAGACGCTTTGCCTGCTCCGCACCGGGGCAGCTGCGGTTTGCAAGCTATGGCCTGGGAGGGTGGGAGTCTTTGGGGCAATCCATCCAGCTGTCGGTTGCTGAAAGCAGAACCGGCTCCCCCGGGTAACTGACTGGAGCCTGTCTGCTAGGCACGTCAGGGACCTGCCTCTGTTACGGGGCCCAGTTCCCAGAGTTACAGCCGTGCCCCCCACACTGGCAGCGCGGGCGCCAGGGCAGGGTGCACCGCCAGAGCTCACACGCTGCCTCCTCTCCGCGCCACGGTACTCGGCTGCCAGCCTCTGCCCGCCGCCTGCTTTGATTCCTCCTGTTAAATATGCTCTTTGTTGCGCTTCATTGATCTCTGAGCATATTCTGCTGTTTACAACTTTGATAATCTTTGTGTAATCTTCAGGGGTAATTGAATTCCTACCAGCGGATGGAAACGCGGAACGGCCACAAGACGCTCGCTCTTGGCTTCTTTGCCACCGCGCAGGCCGGGAGGAGAGGAAGTGGTTTCCTGTCAGGACACACAGCTGGAAGTCTTCGGGGGGAGGGGCGGGGGAAGCTAACAGCCCGGAAACGTGATCCCCTCATGAATATTATTTCATGGAACTGTCCTTGTTAGAAGAACATGCAAACTCAAAACAGCTTTAAAATGCTGGAACCAACGCGTGGTCCTGTGGCCCCTTAGAGACTAACCAAAATACTTACAACAGGCCTGTACACGGCAGTGGGGGGGGGGGGTGAAGGGTGCGAAGGCCCCCCCCCCCCGTGGTTCCCCACGTAAGCATGCTCTGGCCGGGGGAGGGCTGGAACGGATTTCCTCACTAACGGGGGCGGGTATGGGGGGCATTCACACCCTTGCAGTCCACGTTTACAAAAAGCCCCCCCCCCCCATGCACAAAAATTCCTGCGTACCGGCCTGGAGAGTCCTGAGCTCTCTGTGTATTTCGGTGAGTCCGGGAGGCGCCCCGGGACTGCTCGCTGGCTTTACAATGGCAGACTGACATGGCTCCCCAGAGATTTGGACCTGTTGTGCAGTCCTAGGAAACAGGCGGCAGGGAAGTTTGCAGGGTCTCCCCAGCTCGGCTCAGCAGGGTTTCCACAGGCGCTACCAGTCCTTGCCTGCCGTGGGAACGGCCCTGGGAGATGGGTGTGACGGACCGGGCCGTGTCTGGGCACAGCTGAGGGCGTCCACTCAGGGCGAATTGCTCAAATCCGGGGCTCCTTACAGCCCCCAGACTGGTGACCTCTCCACACAGGCCACAAACCAGTCAGGCGGCAGAGAAACACCCCCACCCCCGGCACGGCATACCCAGCCAGGAGCCAGAGAAACACCCCCACTCCCGGCACGGCATACCCAGCCAGGCGGTAGAGAAACACCCCCACCCCCGGCACGGCATACCCAGCCAGGAGCCAGAGAAACACCCCCACCCCCGGCACGGCATACCCAGCCAGGAGCCAGAGAAACACCCCCACCCCCGGCACGGCATACCCAGCCAGGCGGTAGAGAGACACCCCCACCCCCGGCACGGCATACCCAGCCAGGAGCCAGAGAAACACCCCCACCCCCGGCACGGCATACCCAGCCAGGAGCCAGAGAAACACCCCCACTCCCGGCACGGCATACCCAGCCAGGCGGTAGAGAAACACCCCCACCCCCGGCACGGCATACCCAGCCAGGAGCCAGAGAAACACCCCCACCCCCGGCACGGCATACCCAGCCAGGAGCCAGAGAAACACCCCCACCCCCGGCACGGCATACCCAGCCAGGCGGTAGAGAGACAACCCCACCCCCGGCACGGCATACCCAGCCAGGAGCCAGAGAAACACCCCCACCCCCGGCACGGCATACCCAGCCAGGAGCCAGAGAAACACCCCCACCCCCGGCACGGCATACCCAGCCAGGAGCCAGAGAAACACCCCCACTCACGGCACGGCATACCCAGCCAGGCGGTAGAGAGACAACCCCACTCCCGGCACGGCATACCCAGCCAGGCGGTAGAGAAACACCCCCACCCCCGGCACGGCATACCCAGCCAGGAGCCAGAGAAACACCCCCACCCCCGGCACGGCATACCCAGCCAGGAGCCAGAGAAACACCCCCACTCCCGGCATGGCATACCCAGCCAGGCGGTAGAGAGACAACCCCACTCCCGGCACGGCATACCCAGCCAGGCGGTAGAGAGACACCCCCACTCCCGGCACGGCATACCCAGCCAGGAGCCAGAGAAACACCCCCACCACCGGCACGGCATACCCAGCCAGGAGCCAGAGAAACACCCCCACTCCCGGCATGGCATACCCAGCCAGGCGGTAGAGAGACAACCCCACTCCCGGCACGGCATACCCAGCCAGGCGGTAGAGAGACACCCCCACTCCCGGCACGGCATACCCAGCCAGGCGGTAGAGAAACACCCCCACCCCCGGCACGGCATACCCAGCCAGGCGGTAGAGAAACACCCCCACCCCCGGCACGGCATACCCAGCCAGGCGGCAGAGACCCTGCCGGGCACGGCATGTTTCCACATACTCTCCGGCTGCGTGGAGGTGGGGAATTCAGTCCAGCCCGGCCGGGGCCCCCAGGAAAGCCCCCTCGGAGCAGCAGGAGCAAAGCTGCTGGGCTCCACACTGGTCTGCAGGCTGGTGTGTTCCAGCTTCCTGCACCCGGCCCCTCAGACAGGGACAAATTTCCCTTGACAGGGGAGAAGCGCCCCGGAAACGCATGGGCCCCCCAGCCGAGGGGGCGCACTGACTCTCACTGGAGATGCTGGGACGCCGGGTTCAAAGGCGCGTGCCTGTTAAGGGTGGGGCACTGGCCAAAGGCCAGGAGGGCTCAGGAGAGGCAGAGCGCGCCCAGTGCCCCAGGACCCACCCGCGAGAGAGGGCAGCACCAGCAAACGCCAGGACTCCCAGCCCAGCGCCCAGGGTCCCGCCTTTGGCCTGGGGAGCGCGCTGCCTTCTCCGGGGCCTGCTTGTGCTTCCCTCCCCGCTTCATTCCCCAGGGCGGTGCGTGAACCACCCGGGCCCTGGGCCTGCACCAGGAACCACCTGCCTGCCCGGGGGAGGGGGAGGGGAGCAGGCGTGGGACGGAGCATTGGGCAGCCAGCCCGGGGGGTGTGGGGGCTCCTCCCAGGGCAGCGCCAGGAGCCGGAGGAGCAGCAGGGTCCCCGCTTGCAAGGGGAGCTTTGCGTTGCCACGCGCAGGACCCAGGTGCAGGGCGCTACCCAACGGCCAAGCAGCGCCTGAGCCTGCCCCCGATCACAGCCCATGCGCCGCGTTCTTGCGAGGGCGCTGCCTCCGCCCCCCCCCGCGCTGCGAGTCCTGCACCAGAGCCAGACGGACGGCAAGGGCCGGGGCAGCCCCCTGCGGGTGCCTACGGCGGGTTGGACCCAGCGCTGGGCCCTGGGAGACAGGGCAGCCAGGCCGGCGGGCGCTTTGGGGCTCGTGGCCATGGCTTGGGACAGGCTGTCGCCCCGGGAGTCCCCAGGCCCATTCAGAGCGGTGCCGGCAGCAGCTGCGACACTTCCCAGCCAGCAACGGCAGCGTGAGAGCAGCGGGCGCCGACGGGGCCTCGGCAGATCCCAGGGCACCGACCGGCCCCGCAGAAGCCAAGGACTGTGCAGTGCAGGAAGCCCCCTCAGGGACGGGCCACGGGCCACAGGCCACAGGCCGGGGGGCGCTTTGCTGCTGCTGCGCACGTGGGACCAGACGCCTCCCAGAGCTCGCGCTGTCAGCCCGGCACCTTCCACAGCCCTCCGCGCCTTCGCAGACCCGCCGAGCGAGGTGCCGTGGGAGCGAGCGAGCGAATGGGCTACGCTGCCGCCGCCGGCCCAGCGGGCGAGTCGCCCCACGCTCCGCAGCCTGCCGATTCAGAAGCAGAACTGCAAGGAGACTTTACGTTGCATTCCATAAAAAGTCAAGCTAATCAGCGGCTGCGCCCGTAATTGATTCTTCGCTGGCTCAGTGCTTAATGCTACATGTGAAGCAATAGGGCTTTACCATCCGCGCGCTCCACTTACAGAGAATTAAGCAATAAAAATCCATTCTGAGCACAAACAGCGAGAGCGGAGCCACAGTCGCTAATAAGCGAGCAAGCCAATAAAGCGACTCAGTGCTCACATCGATCCTTTGTTTTTCCAAATCTCTGGCGCTGCGGGATACAGGCAGCGGCTCGAATGGCCCCCATGGTGCCCAGCGCTCCCCCGAGCGCGAGACTCTGGCACGGGACAGGTCACTGGAATCCCAAATGCCAGCTGCTGGTGGCTGGTTCCGGGTGGGCTGTGCATCCCGGTGCAAGCTGCAGGCCCTGGCACTGCCACGCAGAGATTGGCAGGGCCTGCCGGAGCGGTGCCAGCCACAGTGAGCAGAGAGGAGAGTGGATGGGAAGCAGAGAAACAGCAGCACTTCCCCAAAGGGCAGGGCCCTAATGCCAGAGGTTTGACACAACCCTGGCCGGGCTGGTCCTGCTGTGGGCAGGCGGCTGGACTCACTCCTGAGGCTCCGCCAGTCCTGGGGTTGTAGGTAGGATTGATGGGGAGGTCTGTGCCAGGGTGCCCACGGTGCCCCGCTGCCCAGTGAGTCGGGATCACACCAAGGTGCAACCCCCGTGCTCTGAAGTCCTGGGTCCCCTCGCACCGCCACGTTGCACGTATTTACACAGGGGGCGTGTCGCCACGTCAGTGCGGGAGACACGCCAGGCCTGCAGGGAACGCCGCTGCTGGGTGCTGTGCCAGGGGCTCGCGGCTAGGGAGCCGGGCCATTCTCTGGCACCGCAGGAAGCAGCAGCTCTCTGAGCGCATGGGCAGGGGGTTGGGGGCTGCCGGGGGAGCCAGGGAAGGGTGGGCCGGGACTCCAGGACGACCTCTTCACGCCCACATGTGATGAACAAGCACAGCCCTGCGGCCCGGGAGGCCCTCTCACTTCCCGCCTACGGCCCTTGCCAGCCATGGGGAAGCAGAAACGCAGGCGAGAGCTGCCCTGGGATTGGGCGGTGGGCCTGGCTGCGACTAGCCAAGGCCTTTGCCAGTCGGCCCTGTGCCAACCATCCCCCAATCCGGGATCCTCCTCTCAGCCGGGTTCCTGCTGCGAGTGACCGGCTGCACCCTCCCCTGCCCCTTCCAGATTCGGCAGGTGAGACGCTGCCGGACCTTCCGAGCATTCACAGTGATCTTTGGGCCCCTTGGAGGATGAGCGAGGCGCCCGAGGGTGGAGAAGGGCAAATAGCACCTGCCTTGAAGGGGGGAGGGAAGGACACAGGGAACGAGACGGGCCAGGCTAACTCTGAGGCCTGGACAGACACTGGAAGAAATGAACAAGCAACGGGGTTACACGCCCGAGCCAACGTGGACTTGGCCAAAGTGACGTCACTTCCTTCTGCGGCAGCTCGCTGGCCTGGTGGGAATGCTAGAGCTCCAGACCACGCGGGCACCTGACGGTCCCTAAGCAAACTGGGGACACACGGGGTGGAGGACACTGATTGTGACGGACCCGGCCGTGTCTGGGCACAGCTGAGGGCGTCCGCTCAGGGCGAATTGCTCAAATTCCGGGCTCCTTACAGCCCCCAGACTGGTGACCTCTCCAAACAGGCCACAAACCAGTCCCACAGAGCGCTTCAGCAACCTGCCTGAAGCCTCCCGAGCAAAACCCCTCTGACACCCCAGCAATATCCGTGCCCCAGATGGCCCCGGGCCTCATACACAGGTGGGGGGTCCTAGCACCCAATCCCACCTACCCCAAACAAGTTCTGTCCGGTTCCAAGAAACCAGCCACAGATCCCTGGTCAATTTACCCTCTGGACCTTACCCACAAATCACGCTGGGCCAATCCTTTAGCATCTAACAACTAAAGGTTTATTATTACAAGCAAGAAAAGCATGAGAGTGAGGTTGTTAAAGTACAGTACGTTACATGCACCGAATCTCCCAGTTCTCGATGCAGGCTCTAGCAGAGATGTTACAGCTGCTGGTTTAAAAGTTCTTGTTGCACATCCTAGGATCAGGATGGGTTCACAGGTCTTCCGGGCTCTTCGATCCCTGCACTGCTGCCTCTGGGATGAAGTGCTGAGCAGAAGACAAAAATGGAGACCACCACATGGCCTATTTATCCCTCCTTCCTGGTCTCTTCTTGGCTATCGCAGGTCACCTGGTCCACCTTATTCCTGTGTTGCCTGCTGGTAGCCCTTTGAGTCACCCTCATGCTTTAGGTGTGTCCTTGGCCCATTGAGTGCCATTGTCCCACAGGGCCTTGCTGATTAGCATGTCCATAGGCTGGGCCCTGCCCACTGCTCAACCACATGCAGGGAAATATTCAGTATCCATCCAAGTCCATGCTTATAATTGCACACACAGACATTATACAAACACGTGAACAGCGTACGTAGGATCAGCAGACAGCAAGCTTCTATTCAACACCCCGCATGGCCCCCCTTTTATACCATTTTCTGGGGCCAACACCCCCACCTAAGGGTGCAGCAGCGACCTGGCTGCTCCCCTCAAAATCCGGTAACGTGACACTGCTCTCAGGTGATGGCATGGCTGGTTACAAGACCGTTTGCAGGCGGGGGACAGATCTAGAGGGGCCCCACCGCAGTCTGTCTTGGCCTCAGCACATGCAATATCTGTATTCAGAGCGGAGTGGACCCTGCGGGAGGTTGCTAGCGCTGGGGAGGATAAGGTAGGCTTAAAGATGACCCTGACGTGGTCTGAAATCAGCAAGACCAGGGGAATTGGTGAGGAGGAAGCACTACAAGGGCCTAGGGGCTATGGAGGGTGACAGACTGGATCCAAACCAGTAATGTGATGCCCGGGAGGAAGAGGCCAGTGTCACTCTGGTGTGTGAACAGGGGCCATGGGGCTAATGGGGAAAACGTGCCAACTCTGGGGCACTTCGCTCCGGAAGAGGCTTCCTGGGGAGGCTGTGGAATCTGGGCCGTGGTCTCCAGCTCAGACTGACGCCATGAGGGCGCTGCGCGGCGTGGTCCTCATTATTTAAATCGCTGCTTCATTTCCCTTTGCCCAATAAACAAATCTACATGGAGCCACGTAGTCCAGACATATCCGTAGGGTATGTCTACACTACAATGTTAATTTGAACTAACAGCCTGTTAGGGGCTACACATGCAAACCGCTAGTTCGAACTTAATTCGAGCTAGCAGAGCGCTTAATTCGAACTAGGTAAACCTCATTCCACAAGGACTAACGCCTAGTTCGAATTAAGGGCTGTGTAGCCCCTTAATTCGAACTAGTGGGAGGCTAGCCCTCCCCAGCTTTCCCTGGTGGCCGCTCTGGGCCAAACCAGGAAAACTCCTCTCCTCTCCCCCAGCCCCGAGGCCCTTAAAGGGGCAGATTCTGGCCAGTCGGCACTTGCCAGCCCTGCCAGCAGTCTCTGCCCTGACCCAATGGCCCCAGGATGAGCCAGGCAGCCAGTGGCAGCGAGCCGTCCCCCGCCCAGTCCCCCAGCAGCCAGGGGCCAGCCAGGGGCCGTAGACGGCGCGCGGCCTCCTGGACTGGTGCGGAGGTCATGGACCTCATTGAGGTTTGGGGGCAGGCTCCCAACATCCATGATCTCCGCACTAGGAGGAGGAACGCAGCCGTCTACGGCCGCATAGCGGCCACCATGGCCCGAAAGGGACAGAGGCGCACGCAAGAGCAGGTGTGCCTGAAAGTTAAACAGCTGCGGCAGGCGTACGCCAGGGCCAACAGGGCGGCGCCGCAGCAGGGGCTGCCACCTGCCCCTACTTCCTCTCCCTCGACCAACTCCTGGGGGGCAGGGCGGTCCACGCCAGACCGGGAGGCAGCGAGCCGGGACCAGAGGGCCCTGACCCGGGCGCACCAGAGGGGCCACCGCCAGCTGTTCCGGCACCTCCTCTCCACAGGCACCACCCGCCACTCTCACGCCCACGCCAGACTGCTGTCTCTGCTTGGGGCTGAAAGCCGCAGGACTCTACACGCCCAGCCCCAGAGGCACCTCTTGCCGGGGTCCAGGCCCGGCAGCTGGAGCTGAAGGACACAGCTTTCAACGTCTTCCTCAGCCGTCAGCTCGGAACCTCTCCTGCTGGGCACGTGGGACAAGTTCTGCTGGGCCAGGAATGAAGAGTCAGGCTGAGAATGTCAATGTAACCCAGCTCAGAACAGCTGGCCACCTGACACAACAAGCCGAAAGTCCTGGAGAGTAAAGTTCCTGTTCTCCTCGGCCGGGCAATAGATCCGCTTGGCCTCAAGGGGTACGTCTAAACTACATGCCTCGTGAAACCAGGTTTACCTGTGCCGATCAAGAAAGGCTTCTTTGTCAGCGCGTTGCGTCCAGACTGCCCCGATCTGCCGACAAACAGCTGATCGGCAGAGCGGGGCAGCCATTTAAATTTAAATGAAGCCGCGATTATTTTAATCGTGGCTTCATTTCCCTCTGCCGATCTGGCTAATCTACATGCCTCCGTCGACGGAGGCATGTAGTTTAGACGTACCCAAGCTGAAGAGGAACCGTTCGTCTGCCGTCTGACCCAGCCAAACCCACCGGCCTGTGAACTGTCTGCCTTGCTTCTTCAGGGGAGTCTCACAAGACACCCCGAGAGCTGTGAAATGAAGAGTGCTCGTGGCAGCCTGGACATTCTCTGATTATGCCCACTGCATGTAAGAGACTATCTGGAATTTGCTGGTTTTCCTCCAGAATTACTATAGGCACAGGAGATTACCTGGGATGCAGAACTGGAAAGACCTCCTAGGTCACTGAGGACTGAGAGATCTAAGCAGGCAGTAACTTTGGAGTAGCAGGAGAAATGGCTTTAAAGGGGGGAATTGGAATGAATAGTTTGGGTTCAACAGAACCCTAGCAGCACGGGGTTAGACAGGACCCCGGGGGTCATCTAGTCTAGCTCGCTGCCAGGAGGCAAAATTTGCTGCGTCTCGCCAGAAGTACAATCCTTAGAAAGAACCAAATATAAGAGTCCTTGATAAGAAAAGGGCTGGAGGAACGTGTTATTTATTGTCACCATCTGCTGTCTCCGTCTGGGAACGCTCAGAAGCAGCAAGAAAACTAAGCTGCAACCTGAGTGCACAGACCGGCCAGTGCCAGTGGAATAAGGGTCTGTCTACACTACCCCCAGTTCGAACTAGAGGGGTAATGCAGTCATACGCAGTTGCAAATGGAGCCCGGGATTTGAATTTCCCGGGCTTCATTTGCATGATGCCGGCCGGCGCCATTTTTAAAAGCCGGCTAGGTCGGACCCCGTGTCACGCGGCTACACGCGGCACGGACTGGCTAGTTCTGATTAGGCTCCCTATCCGAACTAGCTGTACTCCTCGTTCTCTCCCCTAGGCCGAGAGCCACCTGCAGAAACGTGTGTCCCTCCCAGTGGGCCTCCCGCCCAGCACTGGCCTGCAAAGCCCTTTCCAGAGCCAGGCCGGGGGGACATGGCCCTCCGCCACCTGTCCTGAGGTGTCCCCTCCCCCAATTCCCTGGAGCGGCCGCAGAAGCAAATTGCACAAGACACATTCAAACTCCTGCCACTCGGCCGGGATCTCCCTGGGGCGACTGCCCCCAGTGTCCGAGACTGCCCGCGGGTTCTGATCCAGGCTGGCTTGCGTAACTTGCGCCTCTTGGGGCCGGGAGCTGGCACGTACCCCAATTTACCCCAGGGAACGCCCGCGTGGCCACAGCCCTCCCGCATCGATCCATACCGAGCTGGCTCGGGGACTTGGGGGCTGCGGCACACGGCTTCCAGTTTGGCCCCCATGATACACCCAGTCCTGTGGCGGGGGGGAGGAGGAGGCGTTTCGGTGACCCTGGAATGACTGGGTAGGAGGAAAGCTGCCGGGCTGCAGCTAACCTGCCCAGGACTTCGTAACACACGTGATCTACGCCCGGCCTGGGACCGGATTCCTGCTCAGCTGGCAGGCCGGAGAGGGGCCGGCCGCCCCGCGTGCGCAGTCCGGGGAGATGAAACCCAGCCAGAGTCTGTGCTGGGAAATGGGATTTTCCCCTTGAAACGCATGAAGCAAAATGGAATAGGAGTTAGCAAGCAAGGGCTTCCCTCTTTGCACACCCGCGAAGGGCTCAGCAGAATGCACGTTAGCGCCGGCCCTTCGCTAGCAGTCGCTGGAAATGCCAATTCAAGTGACTCTGGAATGCGCTGCAGTGTTGACTTGCATTGCTCTTCCGGCTCAGAGCGCTGGGGGGTCGCTCCCAGCAGATGCTAAATGTGATTCAACAGGACCAGAGCACCCTGGGCTTCCTTGTTAAATGGCTTCCAAGTGTTCGCTCTGTTCCCTGCCAACGCCTCCTCTGTGCTTCCCGCTCCCGCACTGAGCCCACTGGAGCAGTAAGTCCCTCAGCTGGGCCCAGACCTGCAGCCAGCCCACTGCAGGCCCGGAGTGCTGCTGAATGTGGAACGGGCTGTGGGTGTGCAGGGGCTGCGGGTGGGCTTGCAGTGGGTGTACAGTGGCGGTGGGTGCAGTGGCTGCGGCTGCATGTGCAGTGGCTGTGCAGGGGCTGCGGGTGGGTGTGCAGTGGCTGCAGGTGGGGCATGCAGTGGGTGTGCAGTGGTGGTGGGTGCAGTGGCTGCAGCTGCATGTGCAGTGGATGCAGGTGGGCATGGAGTGGATGTGCAGTGGCTGTGCAGGTGGGCATGCAGTGGCTGTGCAGTGGCTGTGCAGGTGGGCATGCAGGTGGGCATGCAGTGGCTGTGCAGTGGCTGTGCAGGTGGGCATGCAGTGGCTGTGCAGTGGCTGTGCAGGTGGGCATGCAGTGGCTGTGCAGTGGCTGTGCAGGTGGGCATGCAGTGGCTGTGCAGTGGCTGCAGGCGGGCATGCAGTGGCTGTGCAGTGGCTGCAGGCGGGCATGCAGTGGCTGTGCAGTGGCTGCAGGTGGGCATGCAGTGGCTGTGCAGTGGCTGCAGGTGGGCATGCAGTGGCTGTGCAGTGGCTGTGCAGTGGCTGCGGACGGGTGAGCAGTAGAGGGGCCTAGTCCTGGTCCTTTGCTGGCCATGAGAGCAGCCGCTGCCGGCCTCTTGCCCTGCTTCCGCTGAGCGGAGCTTTCAGGCCGCTCATTCCATGGGACTGAATGTTCTGACGTTTCTGGAGCAGCGTGAACCAGAAGTAGCGCCCCTCCGCTCGGTCTGGGGCACGGGAGCGCCGTGTGCACAGGGACTTGGCTGTGGCGCTCAGGCTGTTTCAGCCTCTCTCCGAGCCCTTGCGCCGTTTGCCCTGAGGAGTCCCGGCGCGGGGCCTGCGTGCTGCCTGACTGCGTTGCCCGAGGTGCACTTGCCTGAGCCAGCCCCGGGACGGGACGGCTTCGGGGTCAGAACCTGTGGACCAGCCCTGGGAGGGCCCAGCCGGGCTTGTCGGAGCCAAGGCCTGTGTCCTCCGCAAAGGGCCCCGGCGCGAGCACTGTGCTGGCGTGGTGACTCGGTTGTGGCTCCGCTCCCTCAGCCCACGCTCCTTCTGCCAGGCCTTGCAGCTGAGTCTGGGCAGGGCTCCACGTCCATCTGCAGGCAGAATGGAGCTGAGGCAGGGCAGTGGAGGGCAGCAGTGGCTGGCTGGTCACGTGCGCTCGGCTTCGAAGCGGGATAAAAGGGGCCAAGGCTAGTGCCTCCCGCCTCAGTCCCTCGCTGTGTCCCCCCTTTGCTGATGCGCAGGGAGTAGCGTTGGCTCTGGAATCAGCCACGTTTCTAGCAAGCTCTGTGAGATAAGCAGCCACTTCATGAAGCTGCAAATAGCTCGCCCTCGGCCTCTGTTCCCGCCGCCCGCGTCCCACGCTCGCTGCTGGCCTGTACGCGTGATAAATGGCAGTGCCGTGATCCCTGCTCACGTTGGCTGGAAGGGAGCCGAGCGAGAGGCAAGCAAATTGCGTCTCTATTTGAAATGGAAGCCCTGGAGCCTGAGTCTGTGGAGATCAGCACACGCTGCCTCCCTTTCGTAAGCAGCTTGCTGGAGCAAAATGACAAGTTTCTTCTTGCAGAAATGGTTTCACAGCCAGTCCCCTGCCATGTCCCCGGCTGGCTGCTGCAGAACGGAGCCCGCAGCCCGCAGCCCGTGGCTCCGGTGCACGCTGGGGTCGTGGTGGGAGGCAGTGGGGTTCAACAATCAGGCCTCATGCATGCTGGGGCCGGCCCGGGACTCGGAGCACAGAGCCCTGCCCAGTGAACTCTTTCCTAAAAGCCCGTTCATTTCTCCAGCGGCTGTTTCGAGGGGCTCCATCCCGCTGCAGTGACGGTTTCTCCGGGCCCTGAGTGTCCATGAACAACTAGCCCAGTAGGAATTCCCACTGTGAAAACTGATCTTCTATTCCTCTGCTTTGTTTCCTACCTTCTAACTAGTTGCTGATCCATGGGAGGACCTTCCCTTTTATCCCAGGACTTCTCCCTTTGTTTAAGAGTCTTCGGTGAGGGGTCTTGTCAGAAGCTTTCCGAGAGCTCGAGTGCAGTACGTCTAGGTAGATACGCTTAAGGGCAGAGATAGGGTCCAGAGTGACTTAGACAAATTGGAGGATTGGGCCACAAGAAATCTGATGAGGTTCAACAAGGACAAGTGTAGAGTCCTGCCCTTGGGACGGAAGAATCCCAAGCATAGTTACAGGCTGGGGACCGACCAGTTAAGTAGTAGTTCTGCAGAAAAGGACCTGGGGGTTACAGTGGATGAGAAGCTGGATGTGAGTCAACAGTGTGCCCTTGTAGCCAAGAAGGCTAATGGCGTATTAGGCTGCATTAAGAGGAGCATTGCCAGCAGATCCAGAGATGTCATTATTCCCCTTTATTCGGCTTTGGTGAGGCCGCATCTGGAGTATTGTGTCCAGTTCTGGGCCCCCCACTACAAAAAGGATGTGGACGCATTGGAGAGGGTCCAGCGGAGGGCAACCAAAATGATTAGGGGTCTGGAGCATATGACTTATGAGGAGCGGCTGAGGGACTTGGGTCTGTTTAGTCTGCAGAAGTGAAGAGTGAGGGGGGACTTGATAGCAGCCTTCAACTTCCTGAAGGGGGGTTCCAAAGAGGATGGAGAGAGGCTGTTCTCAGTAGTGACGGATGGCAGAACAAGGAGCAATGGTCTCAAGTTGTGGTGGGAGAGGTCCAGGTTGGATATTAGGAAAAACTATTTTACTGGGAGGGTGGTGAAGCACTGGAATGGTTCCCTAGGGAAGTAGTGGAGTCTCCATCCCTAGAGGAGTTTCAGTCTCAGCTTGACAAAGCCCTGGCCGGGTTGATTTAGATGGGATTGGTCCTGCCTAGAGCGGAGGGCTGGACTTGACGACCTTCTGAGGTCTCTTCCAGTTCTATGATTCTATGATAAGGGGATGGTTGGATGAAATAACATGATCTTGGTAACTAATTGACCATTCATTATAGGGAACTTTCTGGGTGTCTGGCTGGTGAGTCTTGCCCACATGCTCAGGGTTTAGCTGATCGCCATATTTGGGGTCAGGAAGGAATTTTCCTCCAGGGTAGATTGGCAGAGGCCCTGGAGGTTTTTCGCCTTCCTCTGTAGCATTGGGCACAGATCACAGCTGAAGGACTCTCTGCATGTTGGGGCCTTCAAAGTATTTGAAGGCTTCAATATCTGAGACATAGGTGAGAGGATTATTCTAAGAGGGGTGGGCGAGATTCTGTGGCCTGCACTGTGCAGGGGGTCAGACTAGATGATCATAATGGTCCCTTCTGACCTTAAAGTCTATGAGTCTATGAGTCTATCGGATCGCCCTTCCCAGATGTTTGTTGACCCCCTCAAATAATCGTAATAGACTGGTGTGGCCTGCTGTTCCCAGTCCCAGGCTGGCTGACTCTCCCTGACAAATGGCGTTCACTTAGACAGCCGGCGCACCTGGGAGGGATGGCTCAGCGGATTGAGCATTGGCCTGCTAAGCCCAGGGCTGTGAGTTCACCCCTGGAGGGGGCCATTTATGGATCTGGGGCACAATTTGTCGGGGATGGTGCTTGATCCTGTCATGAGGACAGGACTCGATGACCTCTCAAGGTCCCTTCCAGCTCTAGGAGATAGGCAATCTCCATTCATTATTATGCAGGTCGTTCTGTGCTCGTCCTGAGGTCAGCCTGGCTGGCCTGTGCTCGCAGGGATCGCCTCTGGAGCGTGAACGGTCAGCGTCACAATGCCCCTCGCCATCTGGGGCAGAAGCGCCTGGACACGCCAGGGGAGGTGCCGCCCTGCACTTCCCTCTGAGTTCCCTCCCAAGGCTCGGCTCAGGCCCACCCGGTGCCAGCGACTTGTCAGCTTCTCCGCTCGCCCTCTGCTGGGACCGCGCCTCAGGCCTGTCGCCCACAGAGAATGGCTCAGGGTGGAACCGGCCGGCAGATGGATGCCCAGAATTCATTCCACTTCTCTGCACCGGCCTGTTCTCCCGCCACTGTGCCAGGTGTCCCTGGCTCCCGCAGGGGCCCACGGCCCGGCTAGCAGGCTTCCGGCATCGCACGGCCGCTGCCCTTGGCCTTTTGCCTGGTGCCAGTTGCTCTTCCAGCTGTTTTGGGGGCTGCCTCCTCAGACTCTTGCACCCGACTTGCTAGAGTGCGTGCTCCCTCCCATTGGCCTCAGCAGGAGGGGACGCCCGGTGTCTCCGGGGAGCCTCTCTGCCCCTCACCGCTTCGTTGGCTAGCCCTGGCGGCTGCCACTCGTAGTCTTGATCTGGGGTGTACATTGACCGTGAGCCTCTGGGCAGGTGTTTTAAGGAGGGTTCCATGCAGCTTGCAGGCATGTCGCTCTTCCCACGGCGCCTTTCCCCAGCTCCCTTGTCGCTAAGAGGTCCCCTCTCGGAAGGGAAATACTTCGGAACCGGCCGCATTTGGACTTCCCCTCCCACAGCGATGTCGCGTGGAGTTGCAGGAGCGGCCTCCTCGCCTCTTGGACTCTCTCCAGTCCACCACTCAGGGCTACATCAAGAATTGTCTCGTCTTGTGGGTTCCAGGCTAGCTGCCCCCGTGAACAGTCACTACCGTGTCTGGAAACGTTATCCAGAGGTGACAGGTGCCCAGGCACTATGGGCCAGTGGAAATCCCCCGCTGCTCTGAGCTCTCTTCTCTTCTCCCCTCTCTAATCTCCTGGAGCATTTCATGGTGGCCATGCCCCTCCTGGCCAGGTGGTGGGTAGCGTCTCCCCCCGGCATGGCTCTTGGACTGCTCCAGCATGGAATGTCGACCCATCGTGCAGTCTGATTCCATAAGACGGTTGCATGAGTGGACTCGCTGCTCTCTGGTCAGTGGGCTGTGACTAGGGGAGGAACGTGAGAATTTGTAGCCACAAAGCCCCCCTCTACCCCAGCACGTCACCGTAAGCCAGTACTGGGCCTCCTGAGCCAGCCAAAAGCCCCCGCCACAGGCCACTTCAAAGCCAGCCCGGTCTGGGCAGGTTGTGCCATAAGTGAGAATCACTTTGCACTGGGCTCCCCAGGAGCTGCAGGTCTGCGCAGTATTTTAGGAGGCTCTGAGCCCTGTAAGAAGAACAGATTGATGTTGCATCCAGTTCCATTCTCAGTCCAGTGAAAGAATCAGGCGCGGGATTAGAATTTTACAGGGTGTGCGGCGGGGTGAGTTATAGCACGGCTCTGTACCGCAGAAATATGATTTGTTCAATATATTCTGTTTGGATTGGCAGGTCAGCCTAACTCTTTCTCAACTGACTGATAAAGCACTAGACAAGGGATTAGGCCTCTTGGAAGCAAAAGAAAGAGGTAATTCAGGTTGTTTATAGCCTGCAGGGTTGGAATCAAAATGTAGAATACTGAGAGTCAAACTTTGACAGCGTACCGTACAGCCATAACTCACAGCGAGTCGGAGCATTACAGCGCCGGGAAACCTGCTCCTGTGACAAAGCGCTGTGACGGCAAGAGGAATGAAAGAAATTAATCTATTCTTGGGGTAAATATTGTAATGAAGATGGGAACTGCCAGGAAGTTAACCCCTGGCTGAGGCTGTCCGGGGATTAGATTGCATGATCCTCGCTTGGTTTCCTAATTCGGGGAGCGTGGCGTCGGGCTGTGGGTTTGAGTCACAAATAACTAAGGCGTGAGGAAGTGGCTCGCGATGCTGTTGACACAGGATAGCAGCTCTAGCTCTGACCTTGGCGTTTCTTCACTCAGGGCAGAGCAGTTTCCCTTCAGTTGCCGAGGCAATTATAAAATGGCCATTTTAACCATGCAAATGGTATGAAATAACTGGTCATCCACGTCTGTGACGATGCCTGATTATTAAACGAACAGCTGCCTCCAAATATGTTTGCAACATGCTAATTCAATGAGTCCACGTCTCTGAATATTCATAGCCCTGATTTGTGTCCCAGACTTTTAGGACCTTTTCATTGTGGCTTTGGAAGTTAATTTATCCCGACAGTTAAACAAAAGGCCCTTCGCTCAGCCTTTGGCGTTCTCCTGGGCTGGAGCAAAAGGTGCTCCACGCCCCACTCTGACATCTCGGCACAGCCCAGAACTTCCAGTGGAGAGACACATCAGTGTGTGTGTTGATTTCAGACTTCTCCCATGTCTCGTTTGCCAGTTTGACAGCCTCTCTCCATGTAGCACTAACACAACGTGACACTCGGCAGTCTGTTTGGTTTAGCGCTCCCACCTAATCCTGCAACCATCTGAAATCACCAGGAAATAACTGGCTCTCCCTGAATGTTAAAATACGGAAGAGATTGGCTTATGCAACCAAAAGAGATGAACTCCCCCGCCCAGACAGCACTGTGCTAGCAAATGGCACACAGACAAGCTGTTAATTTTTCATTTAATCAGAACCTGCGTTTCCCCTCTGCATCCCCCACATCCTTCTCCAAGCATCACAGCAGCTCTGATGTCTTTCTGCACGACAGGGACAAAGAGGAGCCCTTTCCCCTAATTGCTTGCCCCAGAACAGTTGGCCGGGAGGCTGGGACTGGCTGCCAGGCGTGACCCGGCCCCCTGCACAGCGACGCTCTGGTGCAGCTGACAGGTAAGGCCAGGCTCTGCGGGTGGGGCTGTGCCCGGCCATCCTGTGGCTGCTGGAGAGACGCCAGCCCTGGCACGTCAAGAGACAGTTCTCACTCAGTCCCGCTGCAGCGGGGGCTCGCGCACTGCAAAAGCGCCTCCTCCTGGCCAGGCCTGGCAGAGCAGCTTTCTTCCCAGAGGGAGCCTCCTCCCATACTTCACAGGGCTTCCTCGGCGTGGTTCGGCCCTCCGGCCAGCACACCAGAGAGCACCCCCATGGGCCAGTCATGCCAGCCCGCTGCTTGGGCCATGCTGGGAGGGGAGCCCAGGCCCTCCCTCCACCTTCCTTGGGGTGTTTCTGGGCGTCCTCCTGCCCTCCTTCTCGGGCTGCCTTTCCCCAGCTCCTGGGGCATGCACCCTGTATCCCAGGGCCGGCCCTCCGCCGGGTCGCCTCCTCCCCCTCCCAGTGTGGGCACTGAGCAGAATCAATCCAAGCAATCTCTGAGGGCCCAAGCCGCGCCCGTGGGCCCCGTTGGCTTGCAATTACATGCTGTGGGGTGCCTCCACCAACTCCCACTTGGGCCCCAATGGGCTGGCACCACCTCTCTGCTCCCAGAGGGGACTGGGACTCACCCGCTGCTGCTACCCACTTCCTCGCTCTGCTTCCTGGCCAGCGGCTCCCCAGCCCTTACAGCGGGGTCGGCCGCGCACGGCACGTGGCCAGTGGCACGCAAGACCATTTGGAGTGGCATGCAGGGAGCCCGCGCTGCCGCTGGAGCCTCGTGGCCAGAGCGCAGCCGTGAGGCTGCTGCACCAGCTCCAGGGGGCAGGTGGGGAGGTGAAGAAACCAACTCACCCTCCCCCCCGCCGTCCGGGCCACAGAGCTACACATGGAGGAGCCCCCCCCCCATTGAGACACTGAGAGAAATTCACAAACCCTCATTTCTCACCCCTTGTCCTTATCTCAGGTAAAGTCCCTCAGGCCAGAGCTGATCTGTAATCTGACCTGGGTGCAGCTTCTTCTCCCCCCACCCCCCCTAGGAGTTCTTTGTTGCCAGGTCTCTTCATGTGTCCTCTTGTGGTGGGGAGCAAACTGTGAAGCCAGCGGTCGACCCTCATTGTTTGCCTCCCATCCCTTAGATAGAATTTCCCCAGGGTGGGAAGTCTTTGTTCCATCCTCCCCACCCCAATGGAAAAATACCAAATCCAAGATGGATTCCAGCACCAGGTCTCCTGTCTTTGTAGGACCAATCACAATTCAGGCTTGCCAGAAAAACAAGACCATTCACAGATCATTGCCTTGAGCACCAGGCCATTAAGTTCCTTAACTACCATTAATGGCTTTCACTAGAAAACCTAGATTAATGAGTAGGTTTACACTTCACATTTCTAACTTCCCATAAAGATACAGGCACGCAAATAGGATCCCAAGCTCTTGAATGATAAGTTACTTGCCCTGTTTTGCATAAAGCATATTTGAGTTATGCATATTCATATTCCAAACCACATTTCCATACAGCATCACAGTGCCCTTCCCCCATCATTCGGGGCCCTGCATGCGACAGCCTGTTTTGTTAAGGGCTGTGTCTCATGGGGGAGCTACCCTGCCCTGTGGGAGTGGCACCAGCTTCCACTTAGTTTTGGGTGGAATCGACGATGTTGACTTTAAACTTGAAAGCCTGAAATGAGCTGGCCCTTGTCTAGCCAAGCGACCACTCTTCTCCCAGCCTGGGTGCCTAGTTCCAGCCTCCTTTGGTGTGTCTGTGAGGGGGTGATAAGTGGGGCACGTCTACACTAGGACTCCCCATGCTACTGACACTGCTGCAGCTGAATAGGGGTAGCGCCGGGAGGGAACGTTTCAGGCAACGTCCCCGCCAAGACCGGCCCTTGGTGGGAGCCAGAGGCAGAGCATGCACCTCCTCGGGAGACAGCCTGGCTGGGCAGCGGTTGGTCCCTGTGCCACGAGGGCTGGTAATTCCCTGGCAGGCCCAGCTGGAAGGAGCCATTTACCAAACCAGGAGAACCTGGCCCGAGGTGTCCGGGGCTAGGGGTGTCGCTACATCGGCAACAGCCCATTGCCCGTTGCACTGCGGCCAGACACTGGTCTGCAACGCGGAGCCTCGGGAGCACCGAGCAGCCGGGCCAGCGACCGGCATGTTCCTTTGCGAACGCGTCCCCGCGGCCGTCTCAGTGCCTGCGCGTCATCAAGCCCCGTGGAGTCACTGGCCCGGGCACCCTCCCCGCGGCAGCTGCCCGTCAGGGGCCCGGTGCTGTCTCTGCAAAGAGCCTCCCTGGACAGCGCAGCCAGTGATGTGTGCCCAGGACACCCTCCTGCCCCAGCCGGATCCCCCAAGGGCAAGTGGGGATCTAGACACAGGCTGCGGGGGCAGGGCGAGTGTATTTGCAGTGGGCTCCGAGGGAGGGAAGAGGCACCTCAGGGCCCTGCTCCTGCTCTTCCACCAGTAACGTCCGTGGGCTCCGGGTTCGCGCTGTCGGAGGGAGGCCGTGGGGCAGTGAAACAGGCCTCCCTGTGGCGCCCGCAGACTGGGGCATGGCCTGGCTAGAGCGTGGCCTGCCTGAGTCGCCGCCGCGGACGGACTTCGGGCGCAGAGCCTGGCAGCTCCTCCCCGCGGCTGAGCGTGATCCACATTGACTCCGCGGTTCGAAAGGGAGCTGGCCACTGCGCAGCAGCCGGGCACTCGGAGCCAGGGGGCCGGGTTCTCACCAGCCAGCGCAGCGTGGCGAGGGGGAGAGGAGCGGAGGGATGACCCGTGTCCTGGGGCCTCGCTGTGGCTCCTGCTAGTCCCGGCCAGGGCAGGGGACACAGTTACATTGCTGGGAAATGACAGAAGCGCCTTCGCTTTCTCACCAGAGCGGCCGAGGAAGGGCCCTGCGGCGTGTGGGGAGCCACGGTGGCAAAGAGCCGGACGCTGCCGGCCCTGGGGGCAGGAATCCATCGCCAGAGGTCACACGCCACAGGCTGGGTAGCTTCGTGCAGCCTCTGTGGGACCTTGTCCCCGCAGGGCCAGCGAGCCAGGCTGAGGGAAACCCACGAACCGCCCTGGGAGCAAGCAGCTGCCCGGAGTTGCCCGTCGGCAGAGAGCAGTGAGCAGTGGCAGTGGCAGTGGCAGTGGCAGAGAGCAGTGAGCAGTGGCAGTGGCAGAGAGCAGTGGCAGTGGCAGAGAGCAGTGAGCAGTGGCAGTGGCAGAGAGCAGTGAGCAGTGTCAGAGAGCAGTGGCAGTGGCAGAAAGCAGTGGCAGTGAGCAGTGGCAGAGAGCAGTGGCAGTGGCAGTGAGCAGTGGCAGAGAGCAGTGGCAGTGGCAGAAAGCAGTGGCAGTGAGCAGTGGCAGTGGCAGAGAGCAGTGGCAGTGGCAGTGGCAGAGAGCAGTGGCAGTGGCAGTGGCAGTGGCAGAGAGCAGTGGCAGTGGCAGTGGCAGAGAGCAGTGGCAGAGAGCAGTGGCAGTGGCAGAAAGCAGTGGCAGTGAGCAGTGGCAGTGGCAGAGAGCAGTGGCAGTGGCAGTGGCAGAGAGCAGTGGCAGAGAGCAGTGGCAGTGGCAGTGGCAGTGGCAGAGAGCAGTGGCAGAGAGCAGTGGCAGTGGCAGAAAGCAGTGGCAGTGAGCAGTGGCAGTGGCAGAGAGCAGTGGCAGTGGCAGAAAGCAGTGGCAGTGAGCAGTGGCAGTGGCAGAGAGCAGTGGCAGTGGCAGAGAGCAGTGGCAGAGAGCAGTGGAAGAAAGCAGTGGCAGTGGCAGTGGCAGAGAGCAGTGGCAGTGGCAGAGAGCAGTGGCAGAGAGCAGTGGCAGTGGCAGAGAGCAGTGGCAGTGGCAGTGGCAGTGAGCAGTGGCAGTGGCAGTGGCAGAGAGCAGTGGCAGTGGCAGTGGCAGTGGCAGTGGCAGGCACGGGAGCCCCGGCCCTTTAAATTGCTGCCGGCGCGCGCCCACGGGTGGGGGAGGCCCCGGCGCGCTCCAGGCAGCGCAGGGCCAGCTGCCCCTCCCCCACCTCGCCAGGGCCCACGGAGGCTGTCGGCTCTGCTGTCCCTCGTCCCCATCTCGTCAGCGCTCTCCAGCCCTGCCTGTCTCCCCACGGCCCAGGCACCTCCCACCCAGGAACCCCCCTTCTCCGGCCGCCGGGAGCGGGGGCTGGGTCGCTCGCAGGCAGCGCTCCCTGGAGGCTCGAGGGGGCGAGGCGGCTGGCGTGCACGTCTCAGTGCCACGGGCTCCTTGCAGTGAAGATTTTACCCACCGGGAGGGCCCGTTTTAACCCGCCAGCGAACGCCCCAGCGTGAACGGGCCCCTCGTGCGCCGCGGGCCTGAAGCTGGAGGACGCTCTGAGGCAGGGTGCAGGCATGTTACCCCCCTCAGACAGGCGGCCCCACGACCAGGCATTGCCAAGGAAAGCGCCTCGTTCCCAAGGAGCGGTGCCTCCGGTTTGCTTGTGTCAGGCGCTGCCCGGGAGCTGCAGGACGCCGCGGGCTCCTCTGCGGCGCCGGGCCGGCTGCTCTGGGGTGTCTGCTGCAGGCGCGACTTCCCGGGGCGCTCTGGCAGGCGTGTGAAGACTCGCTGGGTCGCCGGAGCGCTCCGGCCTGTCCGTGCAGCCAACCTCTCCCACAGAATGAGCCGGGCTGGCCGTCCAGCCAGGCCCAAACGCAGCCTCCAAGGCTTCGCTGTCCCAGGCCAGGGGCTGACCAGCAGCGGAGCAGCCTCGGACTGAGCCCCTGGGCCCACGGCGGGTCTGACGGTCCTACACACTGAGAGCAGCCGGCAGCTTCCCCGATCTCGTGACCCTCCCCCTCCAGCCGCAGGTGTCTCAGGTCCCTGGGGAAGGCGCGGACTCAGCAGCGCAGTGCGGGAAGGGGCGGGCGCCCACAGGACGCCGGAGCCGTTGCGGTTGGCTTGGGCAGGCTCTGCAGAGCTTTGCGTGCCAGGAGGTGAGGCGCTCAGGTTTCCCTGGCGTGGCCAGCTGACAGGTCTCCGGCGCCTTCCCGATGAGAGCGCCCGGCTGCGCGCGCTCCCGGCTGGCTGTGCCAGCCCCGCACGGTCCCTCAGCGCCGCAGGCTACAGAGCCCGACGATCACAGGATCAGGGACGGAGCGAAGGCGCCCAGCCTGGTTTGTTGCAGACAAGGCACAGTCCTAGCATCCCCGGCCCCAAGGGTCTCACCGCGGCTGAGAGGAGCAGGCCGCTCCAATGGGACGACTCTGCCCCTCGGGGCTCACGGGAACAAACCCCTTGCACCTCGCGCCACGCACAGATTGCACCTCCTGTTGCCTAGTTACCGCCCCACAGCTCACGCAGGGGTCGCTCGCTGTCCATCCCCGTCCGTCAGTCTAGGCCCAGTCCTGAGCCTGGCTCGGTTTGTTCCTGTTCTCGGGGGGTTGGACCGAGACGTTTCCTCCCGAGGCGTCCAGTTACGAGCCCTCCGGGGTGTGCTCTGGGACGTGGGGGGCTGTCGGCTCCAGGGGCCCGGGGCCCACTCTGCTGGGTGCTGCGTGGGCTGGGGGTGACCCCTACTGGCCTGTGTCTGTAGCACTGCCCAGCGGGGGGGCGCCCCAGGGCCCTCACACCCTGTAGAGCATGGCCCAAGGGCTCTCGCGTGAGCAGGGAAGGGGTGGGGGGGGGGGAAGTCTTGGCTGGGAAACTGTGAAGAGAAGAGACTGAGCCGGGTGCTGGAGTTGAGGGGCCGGTGGACCCCCCCCCCCCGGGGTCTGAGGCTGCCTGGCCCTGACTCCTGTAGCCACATCCCGCCTGTACTGGGCTGTGTCCTGGAGGAGCAACAAGCCCCGTTCTACCGGCTGGCGGAGTCGAGTCTCGCTGCGGACGGGGTGCAGGGTCGGGGTCCCCGACGCGCCGCTACGTGCTCAGGGCCTGGGCCTAGTGCCCCTCAGCGCTGAGTGTCTCGAACGTCAGCCGAGTTCACGCCCAGGCCCGCTCACGGCCGCACTCTGCTTCCTGCGACCCGGCGTCCCGCGGGCCGGTGCCCAGCCGGGGAGAGGGCCAGGCTGGAGCCCGCACAAGGCTTTTGACCTCTCCCGGCTCCCTGGGGCCAGAGCAGCCTGGCTGAACAGTGCCGAGGGACGGGCTGTGGGCACTGGCCTCTTACTTCCCCAGGGCGAGGCAGCGCCAGCGTCACCTCTGCCGCCCGTTCGTGGGGGCCCCAGGCTGCCTTGCTGGGCACACGTGCCGGAGAGGGGCGTGGGTCTGGGGCCAGCGCTGCTCGCCAAACAAGCGGCATTGGGAGAGGCTGTCACAACAACACACCTGTCAGCGGCAACACCCGCCCCAGTGCCCACCTGCCATTAGCCTCGCCCGTCTCCCTGCCACCAGAGCCATCCCCCGGAGCAGCGCTGGCACCTGCCCCTCCGCCCTCACACTGCCCTGGGCACCGGGCCCAGCGCGGCGCCTGAGCACAGGGTGGGAGGGTCACTTGCAGGGGTTCAAGGCACCTCCCATCTGCTCAGCTCCACTCTGACGTTTGCTGGCCGAGCACTTGGCCCCGGAGCCTGCCCAGGGTGCGCTGACAGGCACTGCCCACTGGCGCTGGCGAGACAGACTGGTGGGCAGGGACAGGCCACCGCCGAAGCAAGGGATGCCCAGGTCCTGGTGGAGAGGAGAGGAGAGGAGAGGAGAGGAGAGGGGAGAGAGAAGGGGAAAAGAGAGGATAAGGGAGGAGGAGAGAGGAGAGGGGAGGAGGGAAGGAGAGGAGAGAAGGGGAAAAGAGAGGAGAAGGGAGGAGGGGAGAGGAGGGAAGGAGAGGAGGAGAGAGGAGAGGGAAGGAGGGAAGGGGAGAGGAGAGAAGGGGAAAAGAGAGGAGAGGGCAGGAGAGGGAAGGAGGGAAGGGGAGAGGAGAGAAGGGGAAAAGAGAGGATAAAGGAGAAGGGGAGAGGAGAAGGGAGGAGGAGAGAGGAGAGAGGAGAGAGTTTCAGGAAGGCGCTGGGCAAGAGGCAGCGGCCGTTCTCTGCGGGGGCGGGGGAGCCTCGATTTGGCAAAGCCCGTGAGTTTCACCCTCCAGCAGAAATGAGCGCAGGGGCCCAGTCTGTTCTGTGCAGAGCTGGTGCCCTCTGTGCTGGGCGCGTGAGCCGTGGCGGGGGGGGGGGGATGGCTGAGCTCCAGCGCCGCGTTCGCTCTGAACAGAAAACATCAGACCAGACGCACCAGCAGTGTGTGGGCAGGAGAGGAGAGCGCTGACAGATCCATCTCTCCCCAGCTCCGGAGGCGGATATGGATTTTCCAGGAGCTGTCAAGCGGGGCGATGGTGCCCGGCCGTAGCACTCCAAGCCCTTCCAACGGCCTCGCCGCGGATGTGTCTGGGTCACAGACGCAATGAGCCCGTGGGTCCCCTGGGGTTCCCCGTGGAGGTGCGGGCTCTGTGCAGAAATCGGCGCGCGGTTAAGTATGATTGGCAGGCCAGGCGCAGGAGCAGCCCAGCGGCAGAATAGCAGGGTGGCAAGTCAGTGCTGTGGAGGGCGTTAGCCGAGCACAGACACAGCGATTCTTTAATCCTGGAGGCACCGGGCCCAGCTGAGCCCTTTGAAGAGTGACTGGAAGGGTTCTGCCCGCTTCCTCCCTGACCCAGGGCCAGGTTCGCACCGGCAGGCTGGGCCTGGCCCTGTTCTCTGGCGGGGAAGGGAGTCAGAAATGCAGAGGAGTCTCCCCACAGCAGCTCTACGGCCCCCCGGTTCCCAGGCCTCGCCTCCCACCGGCCTCCCGGGGCTGCAGAGCAGGGCTCCTGCTTTCTGTCAAGCAGCTACAGATTAAGAAGCTAGTTAAAAATTCATCTGAGAGAGACAAAGTTTCCCAAGCATATCAAAATTAATATTTATAAAGGAGATGGTTGCTCAGGCTCAATTATTCTAAAAGCCTGATCCAAGCGATGCATTAAACAAACGCCGAGTGCCGGCCGTCGGGGGAGAAGCGTTTCCTGTGACTGCTAACAAAATGCAGTCGGATCTGCAACATGTGGAGCCAATTGATTTTCAACAAGTTATACAGTGTAAACAAATGATTGATTCTCAGCTGCCTTAGTTCTGAGCGCTCTGCCTGGCCTCCCCTGCACAGGTAAGGCTGGTGGTTAAGCAAGGGCTGAGGGGCGGCTCGCCGCCCTTTCATCAACCTGTGAGCAACAGCGGCTTTGATTTTTCCAAACCCCTTAAGCAGTCACTAAATAATCAACAGCTCCTCAGTCAAAGTCCCTCCCCAGCCTCAGAGCTCTGGCTTGGCAGCAGTCACGTCAGACCGACTCCGGCTCCAATGAGAGGCCGGATGCTTTATTGCCTTTGCATTCCGGCTCCTCGGATGGTTCCGGTCTCGCCCTGATTTACACGAGATGGATGAGACAGGAAGCTCTCCACGGGCTCCTGTCAGGAGCGGCTGCTAAGTCGACAGTGCAATGAGCTGTGTCCGGGCTGAGGAGCAGGGGCCTGCTTGGCTTGTTCTCCACCCCCTGCGAAAGCAATAGCTCTCCTCCTCCGCCACTGCCCGGGCAAGCGAGCTCCCGACCGGGCCCACCGCCGTGTCAGATCCGGTCTCCGTCCGTCCCAGCTCAGCCTGCGGGAGCGAAGGCCTGGCTCTAGCCCCCGCAGGCCCGGGGCGTGGCGGCCGGCGTGACGGAGCCGGCTCGTGTTACCCGCTTGGGCTGCGGGGAGACGGTTAACCCGCAGGAGGAGCGGCACATCCGCTGTCTGCGGCTCCCCACGGCGACGCCCCGCGAGCCCGCTCTGAGCTCTGGCCCAGGCCGGGTCCGTTCCATGCCGACGGGTTCGCACCCCCCGCCTGCGGCAGGAAACACGTTCACGGCTCGCCTCAGTTCCCGTCCCCACTGCTGCAGTGCCGGGCAGTGCAGGGAGCTCGGAGGATCCCAGGCCTCCAGCGCGAGGGGCCCAGAGGCCCTGGTGCAGCGGGCACCAGCCCAAACTCCCACGTGCGGGAGGGTTTTCTGGGGCTGTTCTCATCACACTGGGTCTCCACCGCCGCACAGGCAGTCCTGTTCTCAGGTGCCAGGAGAGCCCCGAGGCAGCTCTCGCGCCACCCCAGCCCAGGGGGACTGGAGAGACAGTCGCGCACTCCGGAGGGGCCTGCCCGCCCCGGCGCCTTGCAAACGCGTTAGGCAGCTGGCATTGGGACGGGCCAGCTGAGCTGTGAGCTGGGCACAGCCGCACTGCAGTGCCAGGTCACGCCCCGTGGCTCTGGCGAATGGGGCTGGGTGAAAGAGGCAGGAGGGAAGGGTCAGATCAGAGCTTTGCCCTGTGCTTTGCACTTGGGATCCTAGATCAGAAGGCATTTGAGATCGGTCAGCTGGTGAATATTTGCACAGAAATGCAATGTGCCTCGTGAAAAGGGAGCGATTCCCCCCCCCTCCCCAGTGTGCATCATGCAATGTGCCTCGTGAAAAGGGAGCGATTCCCCCCTCCCCAGTGTGCATCATGCAATGTGCCTCGTGAAAAGGGAGCGATTCCCCCACCCTCCCCAGTGTGCATCATGCAATGTGCCTCGTGAAAAGGGAGCGATTCCCCCCCTCCCCAGTGTGCATCATGCAATGTGCCTCGTGAAAAGGGAGCGATTCCCCCACCCTCCCCAGTGTGCATCATGCAATGTGCCTCGTGAAAAGGGAGCGATTCCCCCACCCTCCCCAGTGTGCATCATGCAATGTGCCTCGTGAAAAGGGAGCGATTCCCCCCCTCCCCAGTGTGCATCATGCAATGTGCCTCGTGAAAAGGGAGCGATTCCCCCACCCTCCCCAGTGTGCATCATGCAATGTGCCTCGTGAAAAGGGAGCGATTCCCCCACCCTCCCCAGTGTGCATCATGCAATGTGCCTCGTGAAAAGGGAGCGATTCCCCACCCTCCCCAGTGTGCATCATGCAATGTGCCTCGTGAAAAGGGAGAGATTCCCCCACCCTCCCCAGTGTGCATCATGCAATGTGCCTCGTGAAAAGGGAGCGATTCCCCCACCCTCCCCAGTGTGCATCATGCAATGTGCCTCGTGAAAAGGGAGCGATTCCCCCCTCCCCAGTGTGCATCATGCAATGTGCCTCGTGAAAAGGGAGCGATTCCCCCACCCTCCCCAGTGTGCATCATGCAATGTGCCTCGTGAAAAGGGAGAGATTCCCCCACCCTCCCCAGTGTGCATCATGCAATGTGCCTCATGAAAAGGGAGAGATTCCCCCACCCTCCCCAGTGTGCATCATGCAATGTGCCTCGTGAAAAGGGAAAGATTCCCCCACCCTCCCCAGTGTGCATCATGCAATGTGCCTCGTGAAAAGGGAGCGATTCCCCCCCTCCCCAGTGTGCATCATGCAATGTGCCTCGTGAAAAGGGAGCGATTCCCCCCTCCCCAGTGTGCATCATGCAATGTGCCTCGTGAAAAGGGAGCGATTCCCCCACCCTCCCCAGTGTGCATCATGCAATGTGCCTCGTGAAAAGGGAGCGATTCCCCCCTCCCCAGTGTGCATCATGCAATGTGCCTCGTGAAAAGGGAGAGATTCCCCCACCCTCCCCAGTGTGCATCATGCAATGTGCCTCGTGAAAAGGGAGCGATTCCCCACCCTCCCCAGTGTGCATCATGCAATGTGCCTCGTGAAAAGGGAGAGATTCCCCCACCCTCCCCAGTGTGCATCATGCAATGTGCCTCGTGAAAAGGGAGCGATTCCCCACCCTCCCCAGTGTGCATCATGCAATGTGCCTCGTGAAAAGGGAGCGATTCCCCCACCCTCCCCAGTGTGCATCATGCAATGTGCCTCGTGAAAAGGGAGAGATTCCCCCACCCTCCCCAGTGTGCATCATGCAATGTGCCTCGTGAAAAGGGAGCGATTCCCCCACCCTCCCCAGTGTGCATCATGCAATGTGCCTCGTGAAAAGGGAGCGATTCCCCACCCTCCCCAGTGTGCATCATGCAATGTGCCTCGTGAAAAGGGAGCGATTCCCCCCCTCCCCAGTGTGCATCATGCAATGTGCCTCGTGAAAAGGGAGAGATTCCCCCACCCTCCCCAGTGTGCATCATGCAATGTGCCTCGTGAAAAGGGAGCCATTCCCCCACCCTCCCCAGTGTGCATCATGCAATGTGCCTCGTGAAAAGGGAGCGATTCCCCCACCCTCCCCAGTGTGCATCATGCAATGTGCCTCGTGAAAAGGGAGCGATTCCCCACCCTCCCCAGTGTGCATCATGCAATGTGCCTCGTGAAAAGGGAGCGATTCCCCCACCCTCCCCAGTGTGCATCATGCAATGTGCCTCGTGAAAAGGGAGCGATTCCCCCACCCTCCCCAGTGTGCATCATGCAATGTGCCTCGTGAAAAGGGAGCGATTCCCCACCCTCCCCAGTGTGCATCATGCAATGTGCCTCGTGAAAAGGGAGCGATTCCCCACCCTCCCCAGTGTGCATCATGCAATGTGCCTCGTGAAAAGGGAGCGATTCCCCCACCCTCCCCAGTGTGCATCATGCAATGTGCCTCGTGAAAAGGGAGCGATTCCCCACCCTCCCCAGTGTGCATCATGCAATGTGCCTCGTGAAAAGGGAGCGATTCCCCCACCCTCCCCAGTGTGCATCATGCAATGTGCCTCGTGAAAAGGGAGCGATTCCCCCCTCCCCAGTGTGCATCATGCAATGTGCCTCGTGAAAAGGGAGCGATTCCCCCCCTCCCCAGTGTGCATCATGCAATGTGCCTCGTGAAAAGGGAGCGATTCCCCCACCCTCCCCAGTGTGCATGCATCCCTTTGTATGACCCACCCCCGACCTTAGGTCACCAGCAGGAAGCAAGACCACCCGCCTGCCACAAGCACAAATGGTGCAGGTACCAGGCCGGTTACGGTCATGTGTGCGCCAGATCACTTTCCTCTCCAGCAGCCTCTCTGGTCCTTCGCTCTCTTCCGCCCCGGGTTTCCGAACAACGGCGTTTATGGAACGACAACGGCTTCAACTAGGCCTGACTGCGACGCCTCCTCTCCAGCAATACTGCAGCTGCACCTGTCCCCTGGCTCCACCGCTCGTCGTACAGTCCCGCTGCACCTTTTACTTGGCTTCTCCTTACTCGTTTTGTAGGTATCTCTCTGTGTCTCTCACACACACACACACACACACACACACACACACACACACAGAGTTCAGCTGAGGTTGCTGTACTTATGCAGAGCCAGTAATGTCTTGCTCCCCCCCATCTCTGTAAGATGCATCGCACCTGTTTGCGGAGTTCTTGCAGTTATTGACTAAGTATCTCCAGGGACAAGGGCTCCCTTGCCCTGCGCTCTGCTAATGTTGCAATAACAGCCAGACAGAAGCATTTGCAGAGTCCCACGAGCTACTTTCTGCTGTTTATTTATTTAGTTGGGGTTTGGGTTTTGCAATAGGGCGAGTCTGGTTCCCTGTGTCCGTTACTCCAGCCCCGAGCGTCTGATCAGGGCTGTGGCCCCGCTGAGGCAGGCACTGCGCACGCCCTAAATAAAAGGAGCAAGGCCACTGGCCCTGGCGACTGAAGTCCCCCCTTGACTCTCATGATAGTGAGGCACAGTCAGCCCCCCCCACGCCATGTCACCCTCCCGTCCGCAGCCTGGTTGGAGGGGCTGCTGCTTGGGGTGAGTCTCGCTGCAGCCGTGCAGTCCTTGGCCACGAGGGATCAGCAGGGCCAGCAAGCGCCGCGGCGTCTGCCCACTAGAACCCAGCGTGTCCCCTCTGTGCGAGCTAGCACCTGTGACATCAGCCTCGCACTGGCCACGCCCCCTGGCTTGTGCAAGCTCCGCCCCTCCGTTTCACGGCAGGGCCCTGCATGGGTCTGCCTCGCGCCCTCAGGATCCAGTGTAGCGGCTAGCTCAGCGCCTGCGATTCCGCGGCCAGGTGCAGGACGGGTACCTAGCCCCCAGCACTCGCGATTCGCCAGAGCCGGGAAAAGAATGGAAGCTGTGCGGAGCCCGGAGCCTTCCAGCCACGAGGGGCCTGCAACCTGCCCGAGACTCCACACGAGGGACGGGCTTCCGCTGAGAGGGGCCAGCCCCCTGCAGTTCTTAACTGGCCTGCTGGCTCCTGATTGGCCAGCCACTCCTCCTGGCCCTGCTGGGCTGTGGAGGACTAAGTCTCGCTGGCCCCCGGAATGGCTGCGGCGGCTCAGACGTGTGTCTCTTGCATGCGGCCCTGTTGTCAGGCCCGGCGCCCAGCTCCTTGCACGCGGGAGAGCGGGGAGGGGAGTCACCAACGTGTGCGGGCGAAGGGGGCGAATTCAAATGCCCGTTCCAAGCCAACAACGCGGACTTTTTACAGGGTGATCCCAGAGCGCAGCTGCTCTGGTGCCACCGGCCTGGAGTGCCACTGGGTTGTTTTCGCTACGTTCTGCGGAACTTTCCACTGCGATCAACAGCCCTGGATTGCAAGCGGCTTTCTTCTCGGCTTGCATAGTCACCGAAGGCCCGGCACTAACATTCATTACCATGTCATTTGCACATTGTAATTAACCATGTAGAGACCGTAGTACTTTGCGCTTGGAAGAGAGTCACATCCGGCTAATCTAATTGCTTAATAACGTGTTTTCATTTAGCAACACGTACCACATTTCCAGGGCCTGAATTAATGGCATGTTAAGGGCTGTTTTTCAAAACAACATTTGGCATAAATTGCATTAAAAATGGATGTGAGTACAAATGATTTTTGGCCCCAGCCCAGCGCGTGGCCTGGAGAAGCCGTGCTGCGAGTTATGCAGTCCCTGCGGAGTGCAGGTGTACTCTGGAGAGCTGCCCCGAGCTCCCTGCATGGCAGGTGAACAGGGCCGCATGGGGCTGCTCCTACGTAGTTTCCCAATACTGACTCCCAACCAGGCTGGAGCTGCCTCTCGGAGGCTGCCGAGCGACTGCCCTTTATCCGCACTAAGTGGGACAAATCTCTCCGACGCACATCGCTCGGGTGAGGGCGTCTTTACACCTCCCTCTGCACACGTTCCTGATCAGATCTTAAAACCAATTCTCTGCTGTCAGCGGGGCTGCGGCTAGACGTCTCTGGGCACCCACTGAGCCAAAGCCAAATGTGGCGATGCAATTAACTGCATCCCCGTGTAAAGTCCACTCGGCTGTGATAGTCTGGCCTGTCTGTCTTTAGCCCGGTGTCCGCGAGGACAGAATGAAAACATGCTCTGCAGCTTCTTCCCTCCGTTCTCCGCCTTTGCACGTGGCCCCACGGGAGACAGCTCGATGCCGTCTCCAGCCCGCAGACCGAGATGTGCAGAAACGAGCAGAGGAAATGCACAAAGCAGGCCCTGCTGGCTCCAGGACTGGGCTTTGGTCGGTAAGCTGGGGATTTGCAGCAGAGCTCTGTGCGGCTGCCCGCTGCCGCCCCCGACCAGAACCACGGTATTTCAATGGTAGGCTTCCGGGGCTGTGGTCTTCCCTTGCAGGCAGGGTGGCCCCAGAAGTTTTCTGTGTGGCTGGCTGGTGAAAACACAACCCTTGGAGGGTTCTACCCGTGGAATTAAAATCAAGTCTCAGCGGTGTTGGGGGTTCATTAGCTGAGGTGCTGACATTTCACATTTATCATCAATTCCGTACTTCGATCTAGGCAGGAAGCAAAACCACAGCAATGCAAAGGGGGGGTTCTTTGGTCACATTGCAGGCACGGCCCACAGCAGACACCACTGGAACCTGCAAGGGTAAGTGAGACTTAGAGCTGAAGAAAACGGCAGAGTCTCCTTTGCAACGGCTCAGAGGGGGAGCTAATCACAGGGGTGATTTGGTTGCTGGTTCGATGGGTCCCAGGACATGGTCTCTGCTCATTCCAGAGGGATGGGGGCTCCTCGCCCAGCTGACCAGACAGTCTTTGTGCACCGTGATTCTCGGAGCCATGCTCCAGACTGGCCTCCCACGCCAGTCGTAATTCCTGGTGAGGTTCAGATGTGCCTGGTGACCCAGGAATAGCTGCACTGCAGTGGGCCGGCCCATCGCCGAGCGGATAAACAATCGGACGTGGTTGCACTAGTTCAAACTGACCATAGAGGGGTTCTCTGGGAGTGGAAGTCCCTGAATCGCTGCGTTGGGGTTTTCCCGCCTCCTGCACCCCGTAATGGCACAGACAGACTCCCCCAGCCAGTAGAACAGAGGGAGTTTATTGCTTCTCCAGGATACAGCACAGCACAGATGGAATCTGGTTCCAGGGCAGGCCTAGGATGCCTCAGCCCCCTTGAGATGGGGGAGCCTGGGCCCCTAAATCCCAGCCCGTTGCCTAGGCTGCTTCCTCCATGATACCAGCCAGAAACCTAACTCCCTCACTTCCAGCCCTGCCCCCAGACAGGGCTCCACTCCCCTTCTTCCCATTGTTCTGCTCCCTGGGAGATAACTGGTGTCACGTTACTGGATCTTGAGGGGAGCAGCCAGATCACTGATGCCCCCATCGGTGGGGGTGTTGGCCCCAAGAATGGTATAGAAGGGGGCCATGTGGGGTGCTGAATAGAAGCTCACTGTCTGCTGATCCTGCGTACGCTATTTGTGTGATTGTAGAATGTCTGTGTGTGTAGTTAGGAATCTGTAATCTGTGTGGAGACTGAATATTTCTCTGAATGTGGGTGAGCATTGGGCAGAGCCTGACCTATGGACATGCTAATTAGTGAGGCCCTATGGGACAATGGCACTCGATGGGCCAAGGACACACCTAAAGCAGGAGGGCGGAGGCCTAAGAGCTGCAGCAGAGAGAGGCTGACGGCCAGGTGACCGGCTACGGCCAAGGAGAGGCCAGGAAGGAGGTATAAAGAGGCCATGTGGGGGACTCCATTTGGTGCTCAGCTCAGCACTTCATCCCAGAGGTAGCAGTGCAGGGATCGAAGAGCCAGGAAGACCTGTGGACCCATCCTGATCCTAGGATGTGCAATAAGAACTTTTAAACCAGCAGCTGTAACATCTCTGCTAGAGCCTGCAGCGAGAACTGGGAGATTCGGTGCATGTAACGTACTATCCTTTAACAACCTCACTCTCAGGCTTTTCTTGCTTGTAATAATAAACCTTTAGATGTTAGATGCTAAAGGATTGGCCCAGCGTGATTTGTGGGTAAGGTCCAGAGGGTAAATTGACCAGGGATCTGTGGCTGGTTTCTTGGAACCGGACAGAACTTGTTCGGGGTAGGTGGGATTGGGTGCTAGGACCCCCCACCTGTGTATGAGGCCCGGGGCCATCTGGGACACGGATATTGCTGGGGTGTCGGAGGGGTTTTGCTCGGGAGGCTTCAGGCAGGCAGCTGAAGCGCTCTGTGGGACTGGTGTGTGGCCTGTTTGGAGAGGTCACCAGTCTGGGGGCTGTAAGGAGCCCCGGATTTGAGCAATTCGCCCTGAGCGGACGCCCTCAGCTGTGCCCAGACACGGCCCGGTCCGTCACACCCGCCGCAGAGGCTGGGTCAGGTGGCCCGTGGGGAACACGCCCGTGGGGCTTCCCCCAACCGTTGAGAGGTATGTTTCATTTGCCAGAGCCCTCACTTCCCAGCAGGCACTGGGGCTCACCGGGAGGCATCCTGTGTCCCTGACTCCCTCGCAGGGGCTGGGCTCGCCCGTCACTGCTGCTCCCCGGCAGGCGGCACAGGCGGGTCTTCGCCGGCTCCTGGCAATCGGAAGGAGCGTTCCAGGAATTCTGCCAGGTAGCAACCGAGGCTCCATGCAGCCCGTCATTTCGGCAGCGGCGAGGAGCCGAGCGCTGGGCCAGCGTGGCAGACGCTCCCTGCAATGCGTCTGATTGCAAGAGCGACTGATGCCAGGTGAACCCGGCGCCTCCCCCGGCACAGGGGTTTCCTCCTTGTGGGGGGCGAAGCCATCGTGGGTTCGCGGGGTTGAACCACTGGCGCATGGTGCTGCAGCCGTGCAGAGTGAGGACCTGCTCTGGGGCCAGCCCCCCAGGGGGTCCGGGCCAGCAGTGCTGCAGCGCAGGGTGAGCTCTCGGGGGGGGGGGGGCCCTTGCGTGGTGCAGTCGGACTTGGCGCGTAACCTCCCCGGTCGCTAGAATCCTGGGCCTGGGCGTTCGCTGGTGCAGCTGGAAGCGCGTCTCTGGAAGCCTCCCCCCTCAGAGCCGGGGCCCGACCAGCACCCACCTGCATCCTGGGCCGGGGCCGGTGCTCACCCACCCAGCTGGGCACACGGACTCTGGCAGCTGCTGCCCCAGTGCCAGGACACCTGCCCCCATTCGGCCATTTCCCAGCACTGCACCAGCCATGCCAGGGGCTGGAACCGGCCCCGCTGTGGGGAACATTGAGGGCCCTTTCAAACCAGCCCCCAGCCACAGGAGCCACCAAACAGCGAGTTCCTGGGGACAGGGAGCCTGGAGACCAGCCCCTGAGTACGCCCAGTGGTCCCCAGGCTTCCTGGTGGGGGGTGTCACAGCTCACAGGCGGTGCCCACACCTGGCCCCTCAGCCCCTGGGCAGAACCCTCCCCCCAGTGCGGCAGCCCCTTCTCGGGGGGCCCCCTCCACTCCGGCGGCAGCGAGACAGTCCTTTCCCAGGGCCCACTCCAGTGCGGCGACCCTCTCTTGGTGGGCCCCTCACCCCTGGGGGGTCCTCCCCTCCGCCCTCTGCCTCTTGGACGGCGCCTCTCAGGGCCTCCAGCCTCCTGCCTCCGCCATGAGCCCTTCGGGGTCCCTTCCCGCTGGCCCCAGGGCCTCCACCCCCAGAAGGAACAGCGCCCCCCGTTCTCCAGCCAGAGCGACTCCCAGGCAGCACTGAACAGGAGGGTTATTGAGCTTTGAACAGCAACGGGTCCCTCAGGCCGGTCGGCCTGGCCCCCCCCCCTGCAGCCGGCTGAGTCCTGCCTGCTCTGCCCTCAGTCCCCCCAAAACAGCCCCCGTCTCCCAGCAGAGCCTCCAATACCCCCGCAACAGCCCCTCCCCCCAGTGTCTTCTCCCCAGGTAAGAGGGTCTCCTGGGCCCCTCTTCTCCAGCCCCCCCGTCCTGGGACCCGCTGGGCCAGTCGGGGTCCCCTCTGCCGCCCCTTGTCTGTCTCTGGCCGGACCCGCGTGTCCTCTGAGCAGGGCCGGGGGCACCGGGGGCCCAGACACCCCGGCGCCAACTCTGGGCTGTTCCCTGCAACCACAAACTGCCCCCCTTTGCCACATTGAACCAGCAACATCCGGGCACTGAGCCCCCCTGTGTGCAACCCCCTTCGAGCCCCAAACTCCTCACAGTGGGACCGGCCCTGGCCCCGCCCTGGCGAGAACGGGCGCCCCAGGCTGCAGTGTGAAGGCCGTTCGCCTGGGCGGGTTAGCTCAGGGTGCCGGTTGAACCCAAACTGACCAGGAAGCCAATGTTGCCAGGCTCATGGTCCTGCCAGGCAGCCCCGATCTCCGGGCAGGGGGGCTCAGTGCACGTGGCTGCTGAGCTCCCAGCTGCTTTGCAACCACAGCTGGGAACTGGGCCCATGCCCAGGCCAAATGTCAGCAGGGCGGCACATCTGGATCCCCTGCCATAGCTGATAAAACCGGCCGCCTCTGTCCCGGGGACCAGCCCCTTTGCCCACTAAGGCGGCTTCTCTGGCCCCAGCACGACCCACAAGCTCAGCTATGGGGAACCGGGAGCAGCCTGGTGTTTTGGGGCAGCTCGAGGCGGGAGGCGGATCCGCAGCCACTCTGCTCATGCCACTGAGTCGTGTGCAGTGCTGTTCTGCGGGAAAGAAAGGGCCAGCCCTCCGAACCCACCTTCAACGGCTGCACAGAAATCCCCGGCTCCGAGCCCTCCCCCGTCCTCGGCTGGTTCCTCCCGACCTGCAGGGACGGCCAGGCCCTGCCCAGCACATAAACGCACCATGCCCCGCCAGGAGAGGCCTGTCCTGCTCCCTGGAGCCCTGCCCTGCCGGCAGCAATGCGCGGGAGGCCGTCTCGCACAGCAGGGGTGGCTCTTTTCCAAGGGATATTTCAGGACGCAAATCCGCACAGGCCCATCTGATGTGCTAGTCCCGGGATTTCTGCCCAGCAACCTGCCTGGCACGCACAGTTCCCAGGGAACATCCGCAACTTGCTGGCGGCGATATTTACAAACAGCTGATTAAAAAGTGCTTCAAACAGCAAGTGCGTGGGCCTGGCGAGCCCCTGGCAGCGCCGCGCTGGCAGTGCCCGGAGAAGCTGCCCTTCCTGGGTTCATGTCGTCTGGAAACGGAGAGGCACTAGCTGCCGGGCAGAGAGGCAGAGCTCCGTGGAGAGGCTGGGGGCTGGAACCGCGGGGCTGCCCCGCGTCAGGGGGACGGAGGAGCACTGGCAGAAATGGGCCAGGTGCTGGCCCGAGGCCCTCGCCCCGCCAGGGCGTCACGCGCCACTCGGGGATCTCTCAGGCTGCCCCAGAGGTGAGAACTCCGAGATCCCGTCTGCTGCCTGGCAGAGTTCTCTGCAGCAGGCCGGGCCCCCGTCCCACCGCTCAGCGTGCGGGCAGGGAGCTCGCTGGGAGCAGACTAGGAATCGCTCTGACCCTGACTTATGCCGATAAGGTGGAGTATTCAATCTCTATTCTTCAAGCATTAAGTCTGCGTAATAGAGTGATGCCACAGGCCGTTTGCAATAAACCGGAGGAATACGACCGTCCTGGGAGACAGGCAATCCAACCGCAGCCACAAATTGATGTTGGAGATGGTGGCTCCAGCCCAGCCTGCCTATTAATTAGGAGTAAATTGTACATGCAGGAAGATGATCAGTTACACCCGCGGTTACTCGCTGCTCCTCTCCCCGTTGCAAGCAGCGTGCCTGGAGTCCGAGCACACCCGGGTTACCTGCCAATTTGACTCACTGACCCTCGACTCGGCCATCTCATGCTTGAATCCTGGCCATGGGCAATCCCTTTCTGACATCCTTAGTGCACAGATCCAGGGCCTTTCTTTGCTCACCTGCACAGGCCGGGATGGCTGGTATCGCCCGTCTGAGTGGGCCAACAGGTGAACCTGGCTCGCTCCTGCCTGGGCGGCTGCCGTCCCTCTGCATGGCCACCAGCAAGAGCTGAGGCTGGTGGTGAGAGCTCACGTGTCAGTACCACGAACGAGCCCCGCGCCGGATCGGCACCTGCCGGGTCCCCGCGACAGATCGGCACCTGCCGGGTCCCCGCGCCGGATCGGCACCTGCCGGAGCCCCACGCCGGATCGGCACCTGCCGGAGCCCCGCACCGGATCGGCACCTGCCGGAGCCCCGCGCCGGATCGGCACCTGCCGGAGCCCCGCGCCGGATCGGCACCTGCCGGAGCCCCACGCCGGATCGGCACCTGCCGGAGCCCCACGCCGGATCGGCACCTGCCGGAGCCCCACGCCGGATCGGCACCTGCCGGGTCCCCACGCCGGATTAGCACCTGCCGGGTCCCCACGCCGGATCGGCACCTGCCGGAGCCCCACGCCGGATCGGCACCTGCCGGGTCCCCACGCCGGATCGGCACCTGCCGGAGCCCCACGCCGGATCGGCACCTGCCTTGCACACTGATGTCCCCGGCCCTTTCTCCAGCTGGCCTCATCTTGCAGGGAACAAAACATGCACATGGGGGATTAACCTCACTCTGTGTTTCCCGTCTCCTCTCAGCCTCGGGGAGCAGCCCCTGAGCACAGGGCGGGGTCCATCTTGCTCTGCCCACCTCCCAGCGCTCGTGGCCTGCAGCAGGCCCCTGGCGCCTCGTTGATTTACTCCGACCGCAGAGCCCCGCGCGGCGTCCCAGCCACTCTGCCAGGACTTTAGCGCCTTTTGCTCCTGTCCCTGGGGTCTACCGGCAAGTCTGCCACAGGCCCGGGAGGCTGAGCACGTGCGGCGCCTAAGGGCTCATTGCTCAGGAGAAACAGCCGCTTTCTTTCTGCTTTCCTGGCCAAGGCCAGGCTGGAGAGGACCGGCCATTTCTCAGCTCCCCTCCCCCGGGACCGGCCCAACCTGAGCCCTGCGGACCTGCGCCAGCCGCCAAGCGGCGACGTTCCTTCTTGCCTCAATGGACCTCCTGCATTCGGCTGGAGCAGCGCCCCGGGGCCGCCGGAGCGGCGCGGAGCCAGCAGGCCCCCGCGGCAGAGGGCGAGGGGTGGGAACACTGCAGGGGAACACGCAGCCCCCCCGAAGCCGGCGAGACGCTGGGGAGAGCAGGGTGGTCCCCTGGCTGAAGCGGGGGGCCGGGGAGGGGGAGACGGAGCGAGGCTGCGCTCCCCGCTGTGCACGAGAAAGGGGCAGGGCCTTTCCGCACGGGCTGGAGAGCCGGGGCGCGAAGAGGCCTCAGCCGAGGGAACCAGGCTAGTCGGGGGTGGGGGGGGCACTGGAGCTGAGCCCCAGCAAACGCGATGTGGCAGCAAACTGATCAGCCTGCACCCACCACCAGCCCCGGGCGCTGCCAGGCAGCCTGTGCGAAGGCAGCGCGAGCAGCCCTGCCCACAAAGTATCCCCCACCTGAGGCCCAAGCCCCCAGCAGCTCCTCAGCCCAGCCGCCCGCAGGAGCAGCTCCGGGGCGCACGCCGCCTCTGGCAGCGCGAGGAAAGGAGGCGCCTGGGCCGGACGAGAAGTGGGAATGCCCCGGAAAAAGAACAAAAGCGCCAGGTGCTAAAAACTGGGCTCTGAGCGGAGGAGGGTCCCGGAGGGGGCTGCTCCTGAGCAAGAGGGGAACATTGGACTGGGCCAGCCGCAGGGCCAGCATCATGCCAGTGTCATGCCAGCGTCATAGCAATGCCATAACAGCACCATGCCAGCGTCATAGCAACGCCATAACAGCACCATGCCAGCGTCATAGCAACACCATAGCAGCATCATGCCAGCGTCATAGCAACGCCATAACAGCACCATGCCAGCGTCATAGCAACGCCATGCCAGCGTCATAGCAACGCCATAGCAGTGCCATGCCAGTGTCATGTGAGCATCATGCCGGCGTCATAGCAGCGCTCCATTTAGAGGCCCGCTCACCGCCTGTGCGATGGATCCTACCACGCCTCAGAGAGCGAGCGCCAGAGAAACCTGCCCTGCCCTGCCCCCGGCACTGGGGCTGTGGCGCCCACTGCCCCGTCCCCAGGCCCCCGCTGTGTGCACACGGGCATGAGCAGAGCTGCCGCAGGGCACCTGGCGGGCTGGAGACCTGGGAATCGGCGCTCGGAGAGGTGCGACGGCTGGAAATCGGCGGAGGAAGGCCGGCGGAGCAGCAGGACTCTGCTGGCTCGTGTGTGGTGAGGCTGGTACAGAGGGGCCCAGGGGCCTCGCAGACAGAAATGCTTCCGCTCTGTCGCTTGGTGCTGCTGTCCCCAAGGGCTCTTCCCCAGGCCCCCTCCTAAGTCATTGTCCCACAGTTAATCCGTGACGCAGGGACCCCACGCTGGGCCCGGGGGATCCCCCTTTGGCAGCAGCCGTCAACATCCCCCCGTCAGCCGGGGGCTCGTCACACGCGGCCCTCGACAGGCGGGCAGCTGCACCCCACGGGGGACCCTAGCGCTTCAGGAAATGGCACGACGGCAGTTCTGGAGTGAGGCAGAGCACGCTCGTGCAATGGACACACTAGTGATCGCTCCCAAGTCACAAGGGCGTCGAGCTGCAGGGCTAGTGGCAGGGAGGGAAGCGGCGGCAGCGTGGCAGCGGGGAGCTCAGATCCGCGCCACGCACACCGGGGCAGAACAGCTGGCACCTCGGCGCTCCAGAGCCGGCGGCCTCCCGCAGGGCCACAGAGCACGCAGCTCTCACCTTCCCTGTCGGAGACTGACTCTCCCAACGCGGCTGGAAGCGAGATGCTCTCGCCCCAAGACCAGCCCCTGCCGCTCCCCCGTGTGGGCGGGTTAGCCAGGGCTTTCCCCTTCGTCCACGTCCACGTGTCTGCTCAGGGAGCCTAGACGCTAGCACCCCAGCCTGGGCCTGGGCGGGCCTCCGTGCTTGTAAGCCACAAATATGGAGCTTGCGCTAACCTCGGTCCCCACTCTGACAGCCGCCTCGCACTTCCAGGTATATATCAACCTTGGCGCCTTACGTTAGCCGTGGAATCCCGGGGTGTGCATGTGTATGTGTGTGCGTGCACGTGCGCGTGTGTGCGTGCGTGTGTATGTGTGTGTGCGTGCACGTGTGCGTGAGTATGTGCGTGTGTGCGTGTGTATGTGTGTGTGCGTGCATGTGTGCGTGAGTATGTGCGTGTGCATGTGTGTGTGCACATGTGCGTGTGCGCGCGCGCACGTGTGTTTTAAAGAAAATTGAGCAATAAACATCCAGAGCAATGACACATTTAAACATTGGAAGTAATTGATACCAGAAAAGATATGACGGGATGAAATCTATCCCTGCAATAAACTGTCCATTAGCTGGGCCATCAGCATGGCCCTAATCTAAAGTTATGGGGCTCCATTACAGATATCATCAAGTACAATTTTCTATATTCCATTAATCAAAAGCAGCATATGCACAAGAGCCGGCTTTGTCTTTTTGTTCCTGCCTTCCCCTGGACCAGGAGAGATCTGATTCCGTGTGTTATATGGCTCTGATGTCTGCTAAGGGCACCCTGCCCTAGAAAGCCACATTAGCTAGCAGCGGGCGCGCTGGGAGCCAGGAAAGCGAAATACTATCTTGACAGCTGGAAGTGAAAATATGAAAAGTGTCGCACTTACCGGGGAAAACGCCTATTTGTATTACTGGAATAGACAGTTTAGGATAAAGAGGAATTCCTCATCCGGGATCACACAGCCAGTGGAGCTGCTGCTGCTGGCAGGTGAGCGGCTGGATCCACAGCGCGGAGGGAACTGTCGGGATCTCGGCTTTGGTGGCAGGCAATGGGTTTCCATAGACAGGCCAGGCTGCAGCCCACCAGGCTACGCTGCCCTGCCGAGCCTGCCCCTTCTTTCCTCTGCTCTCCTGCCCCCTGCCCCTCTCCGCACTGCCTGGCCCTTAGAGCCCCCCGGTCCCGCCCCCCAGCGCCCCCGGCCAGGCCCTCAGAGGGGACTCTCCCGAGAGGCAGGAGACCACAGAGGGTCAGAGCCTTGGGGGGCCATCCAGTCCCGGTGTGAGCACAGAACGGCGCTCGCGAAGACTTGCCCGTGCACACGCCCCTCCCGACGCTGCTTGGGGTAGCAGAACCACCGGGAGCAGAGGGCCCAGGCAGAGTCCCCGGGGGCAGGCCGAGCAGCGGGCGCCGCCCTGCCGCTGGCTGGGAGCAGAGGGCCCAGGCAGAGTCCCCGGGGGCAGGCCGAGCAGCGGGCGCCGCCCTGCCGCTGGCTGGGAGCAGAGGGCCCAGGCAGAGTCCCCGGGGGCAGGCCGAGCAGCGGGCGCTGCCGGGCAGGGCTTGCCTGTGCAGCGCAGAACGTTTTCGTGTGGCGCAGACGCTGCAGCTGCTTGCGCTTCCTGCTCTCTCCCGGGCCCCAGGGGTGGCCTGCTCCCCGATGCACAATGGCCCTTCCCACTCAGACTGAGGAGAGCACAGGGCAGCAGCACGGGGCTCTCTGGCTGCACGCACAAAGCACAGCGGCCCTGGCTCGCTCGACACGCAGCCCTTCCCCAGGGACCCAGCGCTCCGGGCGCGGCCCTGGCTCGCTCGACACGCAGCCCTTCCCCAGGGACCCAGCCCCAGCACTCCGGGCGCGGCCCTGGCTCCCTCGACACGCAGCCCTTCCCCAGGGACCCAGCCCCAGCGCTCCGGGCGCGGCCCTGGCTCGCTCGACACGCAGCCCTTCCCCAGGGACCCAGCCCCAGCGCTCCGGGCGCGGCCCTGGCTCGCTCGACACGCAGCCCTTCCCCAGGGACCCAGCCCCAGCGCTCCGGGCGCGGCCCTGGCTCGCTCGACACGCAGCCCTTCCCCAGGGACCCGAACCCAGCGCTCCGGGTGCGGCCCTGGCTCGCTCGACACGCAGCCCTTCCCCAGGGACCCGGACCCAGCGCTCCGGGTGCGGCCCTGGCTCGCTCGACACGCAGCCCTTCCCCAGGGACCCAGCCCCAGCGCTCCGGGCACGGCCCTGGCTCACTCGACACGCAGCCCTTCCCCGGGGACCCAGCCCCAGCGCTCCGGGCACGGCCCTGGCTCACTCGACACGCAGCCCTTCCCCGGGGACCCAGCCCCAGCGCTCCGGGCGCGGCCCTGGCTCACTCGACACGCAGCCCTTCCCCGGGGACCCAGCCCCAGCGCTCCGGGCGCGGCCCTGGCTCGCTCGACACGCAGCCCTTCCCCCGGGACCCAGCCCCAGCGCTCCGGGCGCGGCCCTGGCTCGCTCGACACGCAGCCCTTCCCCAGGGACCCAGCCCCAGCGCTCCGGGCGCGGCCCTGGCTCGCTCGACACGCAGCCCTTCCCCAGGGACCCAGCCCCAGCGCTCCGGGCGCGGCCCTGGCTCGCTCGACACGCAGCCCTTCCCCAGGGACCCGGCCCCAGCGCTCCGGGCGCGGCCCTGGCTCGCTCGACACGCAGCCCTTCCCCAGGGACCCGGCCCCAGCGCTCCGGGCGCGGCCCTGGCTCGCTCGACACGCAGCCCTTCCCCAGGGACCCAGCCCCAGCACTCCGGGCACGGCCCTGGCTCACTCGACACGCAGCCCTTCCCCGGGGACCCGGACCCAGCGCTCCAGGCGCGGCCCTGGCTCACTCGACACGCAGCCCTTCCCCAGGGACCCAGCCCCAGCACTCCGGGCACGGCCCTGGCTCACTCGACACGCAGCCCTTCCCCGGGGACCCGGACCCAGCGCTCTGGGCGCGGCCCTGGCTCGCTCGACACGCAGCCCTTCCCCGGGGACCCAGCCCCAGCGCTCCGGGCGCGGCCCTGGCTCGCTCGACACGCAGCCCTTCCCCGGGGACCCAGCCCCAGCGCTCCGGGCGCGTCCCTGGCTCGCTCGACACGCAGCCCTTCCCCAGGGACCCAGCCCCAGCGCTCCGGGCGTGGCCCTGGCTCACTCGACACGCAGCCCTTCCCCCGGGACCCAGCCCCAGCGCTCCGGGCACGGCCCTGGCTCGCTCGACACGCAGCCCTTCCCCGGGGACCCAGCCCCAGCGCTCCGGGCGCGGCCCTGGCTCCCTCGACACGCAGCCCTTCCCCAGGGACCCAGCCCCAGCGCTCCGGGCACGGCCCTGGCTCGCTCGACACGCAGCCCTTCCCCGGGGGCCCTTCCCCGGGGACCCAGCCCCAGCGCTCCGGGCGTGGCCCTGGCTCCCTCGACACGCAGCCCTTCCCCAGGGACCCAGCCCCAGCGCTCCAGGCGCGGCCCTGGCTCGCTCGACACGCAGCCCTTCCCCAGGGACCCGGCCCCAGCGCTCCGGGTGCGGCCCTGGTTCACTCGACACGCAGCCCTTCCCCGGGGACCCAGCCCCAGCGCTCCGGGCGCGGCCCTGGCTCGCTCGACACGCAGCCCTTCCCCGGGGACCCAGCCCCAGCGCTCCGGGCGCGGCCCTGGCTCGCTCCACAAGCAGCCCTTCCCCAGGGACCCAGCCCCAGCGCTCCGGGCGCGGCCCTGGCTCACTCGACACGCAGCCCTTCCCCAGGGACCCAGCCCCAGCGCTCCGGGCGCGGCCCTGGCTCGCTCGACACGCAGCCCTTCCCCGGGGACCCAGCCCCAGCGCTCCGGGCACGGCCCTGGCTCACTCGACACGCAGCCCTTCCCCAGGGACCCAGACCCAGCGCTCCGGGCGCGGCCCTGGCTCCCTCGACACGCAGCCCTTCCCCAGGGACCCAGCCCCAGCGCTCCAGGCGCGGCCCTGGCTCGCTCGACACGCAGCCCTTTCCCGGGGACCCAGCCCCAGCCCCAGCGCTCCGGGTGCGGCCCTGGCTCGCTCGACACGCAGCCCTTCCCCAGGGACCCAGCCCCAGCGCTCCGGGCACGGCCCTGGCTCCCTCGACACGCAGCCCTTCCCCGGGGACCCAGCCCCAGCGCTCCGGGCACGGCCCTGGCTCGCTCGACACGCAGCCCTTCCCCGGGGACCCAGCCCCAGCGCTCCGGGCACGGCCCTGGCTCGCTCGACACGCAGCCCTTCCCCAGGGACCCGGACCCAGCGCTCCGGGCGCGGCCCTGGCTCACTCGACACGCAGCCCTTCCCCGGGGACCCAGCCCCAGCGCTCCGGGCGCGGCCCTGGCTCACTCGACACGCAGCCCTTCCCCAGGGACCCGGCCCCAGCGCTCCGGGTGCGGCCCTGGCTCGCTCGCTGCCCAGCGCGGTGCACATGTGGGCGGCATGTTACTGCCTCAGCAGGAGAATGGGATCTGCCTCCCGTTTTCATGCAAGCGCTAGCCAATGTAACCGACCGCGGGGCTGTGAATTAACACCCCGCGTCCACGTTCTGCACAGCACGCCCCTCGGACGCGCCTCTGGAACGTCCTTCCCAGCCGCTCTCGGGAATCGCCCCAGATGCACCACGCCGCGGGCTGCTGAGGGGTCCGGGGTCTTTCTTGGATGAGCACAGTTGCTTCACTGCTGGCTGAGTGCGAGGGGCTGCATGCCAGTGCCTGGTGGCATGTCCCTCCCTTTGCCTGCGAGCTGGCACCTGGACTGTTTGCACCCCCTGCTAGTGTATTGCCAGCTCCATAGACCGGCTGCTAACGGGCCCGGCTCCCCGCTGGATCCTGACAGCTGTGCCGCTGGACTCCGGCAGGCGTATGTGCTCGTACTGGGAAAACAGGCGGCAGGGTTGTATCAGGCTGAGGTCAGTGTTTGGGCCTTACTGAATGCTTGGGAGCTGCTGCCTGTATTGTCCCACTGGTGCATCTGCATCCCGCACTGTAGGGTACAGTGACCCTCTGCGACTGTACATCACCCGGCCAGAGGGGGACATGAGCAGAGGAAAGGGCGGGTCTCCGGCCTGAGGTATCACACCCTGGCCAGTGAAGGACACTCCATTGACTCAGCCAACCGAGGAACATTATAGAGAACTAAATGCTTCATAGCCCCAGTGAAGAGAAGTCTCCCCCGTGGATTCCTCCCAGCAGCTGACGTTGCAGCTCAGAGCACATGGGGGGAATAGCCCCCCCCCCCGCATGCCCCCACCCCCCTGCAATGGGAGGGACGGAACTGGATCTTTGTCCTGCCTGGGTTTCCAGGCACAAGCGAAGGATCCCCAGCTGCCCAGGCTGGGTTAGCCGAGCTCACTGATTGTAGAAGCGCCTGTTCCCGTTTGACACGCGAGCCTGTCGCTCAGCCGCATGTCCCTGCACTGCCCTGCTTACCCGGCACCGGACACCTCCTCTCCTCTCCAAGGCAATGCAGCCGGGGCTAGTTAGGAGCGATTGGCTGCAGCACTGTCTTTGCTGTGAGCGCTGCAGGGCCAGCGACAGGGTCAGTGACTGGCCCTTGGGGCCTGGCAGCGCCCTGCACGCAGCTGATTTTTGGAGTAAGGGGCCAAGGCTTGTCTGGGAGCTGAGACGGGCTGGGTGCCCCAGGGCCTGCCTGTGGCCCCGGGCTGAGGCCATTTAGTGCCTGAGGGGCCTGCACTGGGTAGCTAGTGAAACCCGAGGCCGGAACTCACCAGCCAGTTTGGGGCTGGTGCCCCGGCGTGTAGCAACCTGCCTCGTATCAGTCCTCAGCCACGCGGCCCAGCGTGGGCCTGGCGTTTTCTCTCCCCTCGGCCAGTCCTGCAGCCCCACGTTCTATTTCTCGCTGCTCATTACCCGGGGGCGCAGGGCTGGTGCCCTGAACTGGGGTGTCAGGGCTGGGGCAGCCTCCCACGAGCGTCACTGGAATGTGTCACTGGTAACAGAGGCAACCTCTCGGCTAGTCCTGGACTGAGCACAGGTCGGAGGAAGTTTCCTCTTTCTTCTGACACTGCACAGGCCTACCCCACACACACTGCAGTGCTGAGCACACTGTACAGGTCTACCCCACACACACTGCAGTGCTGAGCACACTGCACAGGCCTACCCCACACACACTGCAGTGCTGAGCACACTGTACAGGCCTACCCCACACACACTGCAGTGCTGAGCACACTGCACAGGCCTACCCCCCACACACTGCAGTGCTGAGCACACTGTACAGGCCTACCCCACACACACTGCAGTGCTGAGCACACTGCACAGGCCTACCCCACACACACTGCCGTGCTGAGCACACTGCACAGGCCTACCCCACACACACTGCCGTGCTGAGCACACTGCACAGGCCTACCCCACACACACTGCCGTGCTGAGCACACTGCACAGGCCTACCCCACACACACTGCCGTGCTGAGCACACTGCACAGGCCTACCCCACACACACTGCAGTGCTGAGCACACTGTACAGGCCTACACCACCCACACTGCAGTGCTGAGCACACTGCACAGGCCTACCCCACACACACTGCCGTGCTGAGCACACTGTACAGGCCTACCCCACACACACTGCCGTGCTGAGCACACTGCACAGGCCTACCCCACACACACTGCCATGCTGAGCACACTGTACAGGCCTACACCACCCACACTGCCGTGCTGAGTGCACTGCACACGCTGCTATGCCAGGCACACTGCACAGGCCTACACCACCCACACTGCAGTGCTGAGCACACTGCACAGGCCTACCCCACACACACTGCCGTGCTGAGCACACTGTACAGGCCTACACCACCCACACTGCCGTGCTGAGCACACTGCACACGCTGCCATGCCAGACACATTGCTGTTCCAGGCACACTGCACAGGCCTGCACCACACACACTGCAGAAATCGCCATGCTGGGCACACTGATCCTGGGTATGTCTAGACGACACCGCCCTGTCGACAGAGAGATGGAGATTAGGCAGGTCGACATTGCGAATGAGGCAGGGAGTGAAATACCTCGTGCTTCATTAGCATAAACATGGCCGCTGCTTTTTTCAAAACGGAGCTTTTTCGAAAACCCCCAGCAATCTAGACGCGGATCTTTCGAAAAATAAACCCTTTTTGGAAAGATCCCGTAAACCTCACTTTTGAGGAATACAGGATCTTTCCAAAAAGGGTTTATTTTTCGAAAGATCCGCGTCTAGATTGCCGGGGGGTTTCGAAAAAGCTCCGTTTTGAAAAAAGCAGCGGCCATGTTTATGCTAATGAAGCACGAGGTATTTCACTGCCTGCCTCATTCGCAATGTCGACCTGCCTAATCTCCATCTCTCTGTCGACAGGGCGGTGTCGTCTAGACAGCCCCTGGGTGGCTGTTCTCATGTTCCCTTCCCAGAGGGGCTCCGAACACAGGGGGTCGCTCAACAAGCAGGTGCCCAGCTAAGGTTGGCTACATTCGTTATTGCCTCTTCTGGTGTCTGACCTGTGACCAGGGCTGAGGGACTCGGTTTCGCGTGGGCCAACGGCTCTTGTCCAGCACCGGCAGTGGTGGATCCGCGGCGGGTTCGCGGAGGCTGGCAGGAAGCACGCTCTACGGTGGCTGTGGGGTTTTACACACGAGTTAGTAAATAAAATGCAGCCGAGTTACTTTGCAGCAGGCGCCTTTGAATCATTCGAAATTATTACGAATGCCAATTTTTCTTCCCACCTTATGGCAGGATGAAGATACCCACTCAATTTTCATCAAAAGCACATGAAAGCAATCAAGTCTCCCGTCGTTTCTATGGAAATAAGGGATGCAAATTGGGATTGTGTGGTATCTTTTTTCTTGAATTTATCCATAAAAATGCAAATACCCTTCAAACTGATAGGAAAATATTTTTCTTGTACAAAGCGAGGCGCCACATTTCGGCGAGAAGCTTTTGTCCATTGGCGCTTGCGGCCAGCAGACCCAACAGCCTGTCACCGCGTGGCGCCGGAATAGAGTCCAATGGCGCGAGTCTCCCCGGGCAGGCGTGCCTGGGCCCAAGGGGCTGTGTCCTTGGGTGCCCCTCAAAGTGCCCACTGGGTTCTGTGGCCCAGCAAGCCCGGCGAGGGCGTCCCCAGTAGGAGCAGGGAGGCTGTTTTACCTTTGTGCCTGGCGCTGTGCGATGGCGGCTGGAAGCCGGGGCCTGGCTCTGTGCCCACGAGGCAAGGAGGAGACGGGTACATTGGAGGGGCTCGGAGAGGAGCCACAGGACTGATGAAAGGGCTGGAAAACCCGCCTCGTCCTGACAGAGCCCAGCAGCTGGGCCTCTCGCTTCCCAAGGGAAGGGAAGGGAAGGGCAGCTTGGTCCCGGTCGGGCAGTCCCTGCCCCAGGGCCGGCGAGTGATGGAGGGAGGCGCGCAGGCCCCAGCATGACCGGAGCCGAGGGAGACGTCTCCACAGGTGAATTAGAGCCCGTGGTGCCAATGAGGCCTTGCTCCCGCCAGACGGACAAGGGAGGAGCCGAGGCCTGGTGCTGACCGCGGGATCGGAGGCCTGGGAAGGGAGACGCTGCCAGGGCAGGGCAGGGGAACCCCACAGAGGAGCCCTGCCCAGGGGGAAAGGGGCGAGAAGTGAAGCTGAAGGGGCTGAGGCCGGAGCAGGTGGAGGACTTGGGTCCCTGCCCGCTCCCCACTCCCCGTCTCTGCCGGGCGGGGCCCTGACCCACCACGCCAAGGCAGAGCGTGGGACCCACCCCAGCAGCATCCGCTACTGGCCACGCTCGGTGGGAATTTATTCCGTGGTAGCAGACGTGCCCAGCGTTGCTCCATCTTCCAACTCAATTATGACTGTGCTGGAAGAGGAAAGGAAACGTCTGTGCTGCCTTGCAACGAGGGGCTTTTCCAAACATGCAGTGCTGGCTTACCATGCTAACTCAGTCATTTTTTACATGGAAATTCTATCGTGTGTTTTTTCGTCCTAGAGTCAGTTTGGTTTCTAACAACATTGCCTTCTAGGTTTCATTCCATAAGCATTGATTGAGCTGGGCCAAAGCAGAGCGCCGCTCCAGACTGCGCCGTTTTCTCTCTCCTCTCTCGGCCTTATTGAGACGCGATCCTCGTCCAGGTTCATCCTTTGTCTGGCTCCTCTTGGTTCAGTCTCTTGCAGCGTTCGCTCAGTTCTGCCCAGTCCGAGGCCTGTCCCTGCCTTGGGGGCTTGGTCTCTTTCCCGTACGGTTTTATGAGAACCAGTCCCGTTCCGGGCACATCCCACTGTCCTGGCCCAACCTGCCCCTGCTCTTGCATTCAGCTGAGACGAGGAATGGAATTGGGCGCTCCTCGCTCTTGCCATTTAGGCGAGGTTCTTGAACAAACGGGCCCACAGAGACACTCTCTTGGGACTCTCGTGGATTCAGTGATGGGCTCATCACTCTGGCTGAGGCGGGAGCCAATGGCCACCAAGCCAGACAAATTCAGCCCGGACACGGGGTGTACGGGTTTGACTTGAGGGTGTCTAACCCTTGGAACCACTGACTAAGGGCCAGGCGGATCCGCCCTCGCTGACGACTTTTGAATTCTTCTAACAGATCTTCCCTCGGGGGCAGGTCTCTGGCCGAGTTGCTCAGTCGCTCACACGCGGGGGCCCCTCTTCCTGCAAACAGTGCCCTGTAGCCGCGCGTCTGTCGGCTCTGCGCGGTATGCGCTCAGCCAGCCGCTCGGCACCGCAGCAGGCTCGGGGTCCAGTCTGAAAGGCCGTTGCCCTGGCCCTGCAGACGCTCTCCCCTCGCCCGCTGTCCTGCCCCTCTTGGCTTTCGGCGTGGGTTGAGCTGAGGGGAGCAGCAAGCAGGGCCTCTCCTCTCTGTCTGTCTGAACGCGCCTTGGGCGCCCGGGGAAGGTTCCCCAGACCAGCCATGATCAGTGCTGGCCCAGCTGGGGACAGCCCCTTAGCTCCTTGTCAGGACTCCACCGGCAAGGATCCAACTGCTCTCCCCCCTAGCCGCAGTGCAGGCTGTTCCCGTCAGCTACTGCACGCACCTCAGCGCGCCCAGCCCCAAGGGGTGCGGGCTAGTTCTTTGTCTCTGCACACTACGAAGTCCCCGGCTCCCATGGCTGCTGGCCTGTCCCACAGCTTCTTGTGTTCTCCTGCACGGGGCCCTCTCTTCCCAGGCCTGCGTTTCGTCCTCCCCCCGTCCCTCGCCTTGCTCGCCCGCCCAGCGTGGGCTGGACCGGGACTGAAGATTTTACTCTTCACGCCGTGAATGCCTCGTGCCTCCCGGCCACTTGCACCTACACTGGGGGCTCGTTGTGGAAGGTGCTGAAGCCAACAAGCTGCTTTGTCGAGTGGCTCGTGCCAGACGGTCCAGAGGAAGGTGCACAAACCCCACAGCAGCCAGTGCGGCAGGGCCCGCCCCTACACTGGGCCCCGTCCTGCTCTCCAAGAGCTAGTGCGCAGCCCAGGCCGTGCCACGGATGTTCGATGTCCCTTCCCCGGCCATAGTCAGTCGCTGTTCTAGCTCGGGATAGTCCTGGCTCTGGCTACTCCTGCCTTGCCCCCAAGTCTTCTCCCAGGGCTCCCTCCCTTCTCTGCATGGGAGCGCTAGGGTCGCCTCGCACAGCACCGAGCGCAGACAGAAATAATAAAGTAGCTCTGGAAACGCTGATCCCAGCTGGCTCCGCTGCCCCCTTTCCCGGGACGGTCCATGGTTGGGAATCCCGCAGTCGCTAGCTGTGCGGGGTCATGGGGGATCTCTCTGTCCCGTGCCTGGGGACTGGGTTCCCCAGGGCTGTTACTGACCGACCAGGATTAACAGTGCGCCCTTGGAACTGTGAAGAGGGAAAACTCCAGGCGTGAAAGAGAGAAGGCTACGGCTGCATGATTATAAGCTGGCAATTAATTAATTGTGCTGTCACTCTTGCCACCTGAGAACAACAGCTAGATCAAAGACCTGAACTGAGATCAAACTGATTAGCAGATCACGTTACTTACATGTGAAAGTGCCAATTACACACAGCAGGGAGACAGTCTGGATTAGTTACTGCCCCGAGCACCTCGGGAAGGGAGAATGCTCATTCGCTGAGCCTAGAAATGGTGCTCACTCCTGGGGTGCATGCGGGGCTCACCAACGCCAAGGCAGAGGGGTCCCCCGGCAGCAGCCACGTGCTGAACACACGAACCACGTAAAGATGCATTTTGGAAACTCACAGCTTGTGCACACTGGGCTGAGCCGGCTTGGCCTCGCCTTGCCCGCACGGCTTCCCAAGGCCTGCCAAAATGGCGACTGCAGGTCCCATGATGATCCGGAGGAGGAGAGCTCCCTCGAAGACACAGACCTGAGCAAGTGAAGCCAATTGTCTGTATCTAAGTGCATCTGCACGCAGCACGTGCACAGCTCCTGGGTGAGCAGCCGTGCGCTGTGCACTTGTGCATCCAGAGAGCCCGCTAGACTCCCAGGTAGCGAGCTGTGCTTCGTTACCCAGCTCCCCCGCAGATACGCAAGGGAGGCCTACACGTCGACCCTCAAGCCCTGCTGTCATTCGTTAGCCCTTTCCTAAGCGCCCTCCCACCGCCCCTTGGATCACAGAATAACTTCTCACCTCTGCTAAAGTGTGTCACGTTCCTGGATCTTGCGGGGAGCAGCCAGGTCGCTGCTGCACCCATAGGTGGGGGTGTTGGCCCCAGAAAATGGTATAAAAGGGGCCATGTGGGGTGTTGAATAGAAGCTCACTGGCTGCTGATCCTACATACGCTAGTCATGTGTTTGTATAATGTCTGTGTGTGCAATTATTAGCATGTGGTTGAGCATTGGGCAGAGCCCGGCCTATGGACATGCTAATTAGCGAGGCCCTGTGGGACAATGGCACTCAATGGGCCAAGGACACACCTAAAGAATGAGGGTGACTCATACCTAAGGGCTACCAGCAGGGAACACAGGAATAAGCCGGGGACCAGGTGACCTGCGATAGCCAAGAAGAGACCAGGAAGGAGGGATAAAGAGGCCATGTGGTGGTCTCCATCTTGTTCTCAGCTCAGCACTTCATCCCAGAGGCAGCAGTGCAGGGATCGAAGAGCCAGAAAGACCTGTGAACCCATCCTGATCGTAGGATGTGCAACAAGGACTCTTAAGCCAGCAGCTATAACATCTCTGCTAGAGCCTGCAGCGAGAACTGGGAGATTCGGTGCATGTAACGTATTGTCCCTTTAACAACCTCACTCTCATGCTTTTCTTTCTTGTGGTAATAAACCTTTAGTTGTTAGATTCTAAAGGATTGGCCCAGCGTGATTTGTGGGTAAGGTCCAGAGGGTAAATTGACCAGGGATCTGTGGCTGTTTTCTTGGAACCGGACAGGACTTGTTTGGGGTAGGTGGGATTGGGTGCTAGGACCCCCCCCCGCCCCCCGGTGTATGAGGCCCGGAGCCATCTGGGGCACGGATATTGCTGGGATGTCGGAGGGGTTTTGCTCGTGAGGCTTCAGGCAGGCAGTTGAAGCGCTCTGTGGGACTGGTTTGTGGCCTGTGTGGAGAGGTCACCAGTCTGGGGGCTGTAAGGAGCCCCGGATTTGAGCAATTCGCCCTGAGCGGACGCCCTCAGCTGTGCCCAGACACGGCCCGGTCTGTCACAAAGTGTTACGGGCATGTCTCCGCATGACCTGCCGGTGGGGCGTGATCTGCTCTTCACAACGCACCTCCCGTACACATGGAAGAGAAGACCACGCCCAGGGACAAAGCCACTTGTGGTTGTGCCCACGAAAGCCCACGATACCATCGATATTTTGCTCGTCTCTGAGGGTGCATCTACACAGCAGCGATATTTCAGAATAACGTCGAGCTGGAGGACTTCTAGCTCCGACTCCTGCAACCCGCACGCCATGAGGAGGAAGGGACATGGGAGGGAGCACGCTCCTCCTCTGCCTTCCTGCAGCGTGGACAGCGCCAAGAGCCGAGCTGAGCAGCTTTGTCTTCAGTGACGCCACTGAGGTAGCTGAAGTTGGGCAGCTTAATTCGGCCTCACCCTGCAGTGTAGATGCGCCCTACGGTGCTACAGGGCTCGTTGGTTTTTAAGGTATTTCAGCTCCACTCCACCGTGGTTCTCCACTGTTTCGTTCCCAGCCTGCCGTGCAGGGTCCCCTCCTGGGCGGCGGCTTTGAAAGGGCAGGAAGGGAAGATGGGGACTCTCCACTGCCTGCCATCTGTCAGCGCCCTCTGTCCCGGAGATCGGCTCCAGCTCCGCCCCAGAACAGGGGCTGGGCACCGGCGCTGCTTGGTGAAACTCCCCGGCCTGTGCTTCGTAGGAGGCCAGACTAGAGGACTAATGGGCCTTCTGGCCCAGACAGGCTGCTCTGTCTCCCAGCTCCTTCAGCTCAACTCTCCAGAATCCAGACTGTTCTCCCAGGCACGTCCCTCTCGGAGAGGCCAGTGGACACGCCATTGCCAGGGTCACGGGGGAGCCAGGGTCCGTCTGACTGCAGCACAAGCACAAGACGGCCGCTGCGGGACCGCGCAGAGGTCTCTGGACGAATGGCCCGCTCCGAGTGGTTTGGTAGCCATCGGCCCCGGTGCTGGGAGGGTGCCCGTGGTCCCTCTTCATGGTGGCAAAAGGTCTGATCTGCAGGCGCCAGCTGCTGCTCGCGTAGTTGGGGATGTAAGTCAGAATCCAGCTGAGCCTTGGTCAGGTGCTGCCTGCTGCACACTGGGGTTTGTCTGAGCTGGGGTGGCTCTGGAGACATCCCCCCAGCTGGCAATGCCCCAGACGGGGGGCAGGGGGCACTGACCGGGGGGCTCAGAGTTCTAACCTGCACCAGAAATGGAGACGCAGGAAACAGTCGAAACCCTGGAGCGAGAGGCTATTAGTGGAGGGTGCCACCGCTGCCGGGTGGGAACGGCTGCTACTTAACACATGCGGGGTGGTCAGGAAGAGCGGGGAGAACAGGCTGGTGACAGAACCTGTCGGTCACACAAAATGATTCGCATTGGCCCGGGCTAGAGACACTGCAGCAGTTCAAAGGCTCCTAAGGAAGCAGGGCAAACAGGCCGCCCCGGGTGAAATGCAGAGCGGCCGGGAGCAGGGTAAAACACCGGGAAGGAAGCGCTCGAATCACTAGCCGTGTCAGGTTCTCTTGAAGGAAGATGCATCATTTCAGCTTATGCATTATCCAACAGCAGCCTGTGCAAGATCTGCTAATGATGCATCTTCCCATTGCTCTCCCTGATGACAATATAATTGACATGTTGAGAGATTTTGTTGTTTTCGTGCTCTGAGACGTCTTGAGATGCGCGCTGCTCTCCCCAGTTCTGTGAGCTGCATCCAAAGAGTATGCTTGTTGCTGACTGTTCGGCACTGGCTGCTGGCTGCAGATTTCCCAAATAGGGTGTAGAGGGAGCAGGAAGAGAAGTTTTGTGCATGTGCAGACCAAAGTATTCACAGCCCCACTCTGCCCCCGGCGGAGAGCACCGGCCTCGGGAGCTTCAGCTGGAAAGGGCTGCTTGCTCCACGCTGTGGATCCGCGTCACCTGGGTCCAGAGAGCCTCAAGTCAGCTGCAAGTGACTCCTCTTCCCGTTTGTTAGCTGTATGATCGCAGAGCCGGGCCCAGGCGCGGATCAGGAGCCCATGGAGCCAGGCCCTGTGCAAACACAGAACAGGTGATAGAGACAGAAGGAGAAGGAAGCAACCCGCACAGGGTGCTCTCTGGGACTGTCTGCAGATGGCTCAGAATATGCTTCTGTCCACACAAGCAGCTTGTTGCAGCGTTAGGTGCTCAGACGGGGGCAACGCACGAGAGGAAAGCCTGCTGCAAGAAGAGCAGCAAAGACCGTGTGTGTCTGCGTCTCTCTAGCGAGTTCTACACGTCTGGAGACCTGCAGCACTGCTCACTCAAGGCATTTGCTTAATGACTTTGACCTTTATGGATTTGTGCAGACTCCCTTGGTATGGAAATACGAGCAAACAATGTCAGCTGAGGTTTCAAAACATGGCAGCTGTCCTCGTGTAACGTGTGTCTGCAGACACCCTGGAAACCCTTGAACGCTCTCAGAACGGTTTCAAACAGCAGAGCGGCTCCACCAGCTGCTACAGGCCAGTCACTGAACACACCCCAGAAAGACAAATAGTCGCTAGCACGAAGGCAGCGGGGATGTGCCGCTGGAGATGGTCGAGAGCTAGACAACGTGGGGGACCCAGGGGCTAACCAATGTGAGCGGTAGAATTCACACGGCTCACCCACATTCTCCCAGGGCGGGGGCCCTGCAAAAAGGGAAGTCTCCAGTGGATGGCCAGAGATGCCGCTCTCCCTCTGGATGCCCAAGCAAGAAGCTAAAGGCACATTTGTGATCAGACTGTAAACTCCAGACTCCGGATCTCCGCCCAGAAAGCTCCCGTGCGCAGAGGCTGGCGCAGGCTCTGGCTAAGGTACTGCAGAAAAAGCAGAGGAAACTCTCGGGCCAGAGCCTGGGAGCGCGAAGCTCTTCCGTCCCCAGAAGGACTTTGTAACGTATTGGCAGGTGCCAGCAGGAAGCTTCTCACGGACGCGGTAGCTCCAAACGCTGCACCCTGGAGAAGCTCAGCCCCCCCCACGTCGCGTCTGTCGGGGCAGAGGCGTGGCAGCGTGCGTGACAAGCAGGGAGTCGGGGCGGGACTCCCCATTCTAGTTCCCACGACTGTTTTAAAATACACCCGGCAAACCTGCCGTGGGCTTGGTTTATTGTTGTGGGGCACGCATCACAGTGTGTGTCCGGGCAGGGAGGGTGTCCCTGGCCTGTCTGTCAGCTGATGGCACTGGGGGGCCTTCGTACCTAACATCGAATCAGACGGACACACAAACGCAGGGTTCCGATACATTGCGACTGTTTGTGCGGGAGGCTGGCGCTGCAGAGCCCTTCGCAGTGAGTGGGCGTCTTTCTCTGGACACGGGGAGCTTTGGCCAAGGCCGGGGGTGCTGCAGGAGCTGCAGCTGTGCTCATTATAATTATTATCCCCACCCCCGCTTTCTTTGTCTGGAACCATTCACTGGCCTCCGGGACCCTTCTTGGGCTGGGGGTGTCTGCGAGAGGCGGCCTGGAAAGGAAGGGTCTTAAATGCGTCATTGATGCTTTCTGGCGGCAGCTCCCTATGAAATCAGACAAGTGCAATTTTCCTGCAACCTCCAAACCCTCCGCATCTTCCAGCGGCTGCAAATAAACTCGATGACTCCATTTGTGCCACAGGCCTGGGCGCCTTGAGACTGCAGCAGGGAGGGGACCTGGCGGGTTAAACACCCAGCAATTCACAGTGGGAATTGATCGAGAAAGTTCAACGCCAGCCTGAAGAGCAACGCCAGCAAGCACAGTGCCAGCACCGGCTCCGCTGGCCAGCCAGGCGGGGGATGCGCTGGGCCTCCCCCTGCAGGAGGCCACGTGCCACCGAGGCTCATCTCATCCACATCTCGGGGCTCAGTAGGGCCTGGGTCTGGCCCCGTGCAGGGGAATGGGACCCAGGCCCAGCGTCTAAGCCCACTGCAGTGACAAGAGTGCGAGCGTGCCCCAGCTGCGCTGGTGCTGTGTCACACGTGATCACGAGGGATGGGAATCCTCGTGTCTGCGGTGAACATTTCCCGCCCTACTGACCCTTTCCTGAAATGGCTTTTGGCTGCAGGGCTAAAAGCACAATATTGAAAATCAATAAGTGCAAAGCATTTGAGAGCCGAACGGAATCAAACATCATAATACGCTGGAGTCAATCGTCTGCAATTAACCTTGTAACATCTCCTGCCTCCCGGCTCCGTGGAGACAACCAGCACCTGCCAGTCAGAGCCGGCCCAGCCTGCGGCCTGCACGACCACCCGTGCGAACGGGGAGCGGCCCCCACGGGACGCGCTTCTCTCTGGGCGTGTGCGGGCGCCACCCGGCCTGGCAGGATTTCCAGCGATGTGAGTCCAGCCATGTGTGTGCGTGTGCGTGTGCGTGCGTGTGTGCATGTGTGTGTGTGCGTGTGTGTGTGAGCGTGTGTGCGTGTGAGCGTTTGTGTTGTGTTATGAGCTCAGTGGGGAGAGGCTTCTGAGGCACAAACGCGGTTCAAAGGACCAGCGCATCAGTAGCCACAGAGCTAGCAGCCGCTGCCACGCGTGTCTCCTGCAGGAAGGGGCGCAGAAGCTGTTGCCCACAGGAGATGGGGCCGTGGTGCAGGCGGGGGGCTCTGGAGAGGGAGCTCAGCAAATCTGCCTGCTGGTGCTGGGGGGCAGGAGACTTCCCTGGCTTGCCTCTTGCTGCGGTCGACCCGGGTTCTCTCCAGCTCCGTGTGGGCGGGTGGTTCCTCAGAGCAGACTCAGGGCCCCACGGCCCTGGCTGCAGGCTGGCTCCGGCAGGGGCGCCCGGCCTCTGGAGGTAACTCTGGTCCTGCCGCAGCGTGATGTCTCATTAACCCGGAGAGGACCCCTGGTCCCTGGCAGGGTCTTGGGGGTTTCCTGCCCCCTCGGGGGGCCTGGAGGCTGGAAATGCAGGTGAATGCTGGGAGGGCCAAGGACACTGGTGTGGAAGCAAATGCAGCTTTTTACCCAGGCCGCGGAAGCCCTTGGCAGCCTTTTGGAGGGTCGGGTGCCCACTGGGACGCTGCCGCCGCCGCCCTCCTCGGCCTCAGGGCTTGGGAGCAAGGAGCCCGCGGCCAGCGAGATGGCGAGGGCCGGATGGGGGAGCGGCTGCGCGCCTGAGGCCAAGGAGCTGCTGGACGTTGTGTGAGCGCGGCCGGTCCTGGCACGTCCTCCCAACAGCTCCGCCCCCCTGCTCGAGGGCCCGCTGCCTTGGGGCTCCGCAGCGGGACAGAGGGCACCGGCACTGTGGCAGTGCGGCACGGCGGACGCTCCCAGCACACGCCTGGGGCAGAGGAGATGAAAGCCAGAGTCCCTGCCACCACCTCCTGACTCCAGCCCCCACACCTGCCCCCCAGCCCCTCTTCGCCCCTCTACTAGGGGCCATGTTGTGTCATCCCACCAGCATTTTCCGGGGCGGGGGGCTGTGGAAGGGGGTGAATGGGGAATGAGCCCCACCCCTGCCCACGTGAATATTAACAGTTTAGCTGGAAAGGGCCATTCCTAAGACCGCCCCTGCCCCCCACTGGTGCGTCGGCGCCGTCGGGAGGGAAGCACAGAAAGGTGAGTTTCCTTAGCCGGTGCTGCGACTGTGGCTGGAGCGTGCCAGGCCAGCGGGGAGCTGCCCACCAGCACAGAGGGTCCAGGCCCAGAGGTGAGGCCAGGCCAGGAGAGGCTGGGCTCCACCAGACCGATTCGTAGGGGATGGGCCCCAAGCACGTGCCAGGCAATGCCCAGGAACAGGAAAGGGCTGATCAGGGGTCTGTGAAATGGAGGAATTGGACGTTTTCATTGTGTCCCCGCGTGCGGCCTTCCCGTCTGGCATCCCTGCGGCTTTAGGAGAGGGACCGGGCTCGACAGCGGGAGGGGGGGAGCTGGTTTCAGGTTCGTCTGGTGCATCGCCCTAAGCCCCGATGCTCTGCTCTACGCTCACTGCGTGTTCAGTAAAGAAGGTGATTAAGTTACTAGCAATGAATTAGGGTTAAGTGGGTACTTGAATATAAACCAGCACCTGGTGCTGGCCGTGGGAGAAGTGGTAAAAAGAGCTGGAAAAAGCTTTGAAAACCTGAGGTAACAGTTACTCAGATGTGAAAAAATGAGCCTCAGTGACATATGATGGATCAAGTAAGAATTTCCGACATTCTAAAAATGTGGAGAAATGCTGCAGAAAATTGGAAAAGGATTAAACGAGACTTTGATTTATTTTTGAGGGTATTGAGAGCCACTCAGAAAGAAGGGGAACAAAAGAGTGCGACCATTTTGAATATTGCAGGTGCTGAAGCATTGTCATTATATAATTCCTCTGAGCTTAATGTGAGAAAGCCAACTCCCTATCAGTTTGTCTTAAAAAAAATTGAGGAATATGGTTTACCAAAAAGAAATGAAACATTTCAAGGATTTTGGTTTCACTCAAGACATCAAAAAGGTGAAAAGACTCTTGGATCATTTTAACAGATCTAAAGATAAGAAGTCAGACATGTAATTTCCAGACTCCGAGTCAATGGCAAGAGATCAAATTGAGATGAGTCTAAAAGATATCCATAGAAGAAAAAGATTGTTAGAAAAGTCAGATCTAAATCTGGAAAAAGCAGAGAGAATGCGCCGAACTGCTGAACTTAACCAACAACAAATATGCATTTTAGAAAGAAAACTAACTTGTGAATATAGACCTAATAAGGAGAAATTCTTAAAAAACCAAGTGTGTGGAGGAGAGAGTGAAAGTGTTAATGGTAAATCATATGAGCGTGGGAAAGAGTGTTCTTGTTGAGGAAGAAGGTGCCAATCGAGACAATGCTCGGCATACGGTCAAATCTGTCTAGCTGCAAAAAGGAAAATCATTTCCCAAAAGCAGGTGAATAGAGAAGTCTGGAACATTTAGAAACACACATTTAATTCAGAGTTCTGCTATGCCCAGGAAGATCGTGAATAAGGAACGCAGTGCTGGCATAGCAGATGGAGAAATTTTGTTTCTGGGCTTTTAGAAGCAGACTCAGGCTGTGAACATAGAGGAGGACTGGACAGTTCCACTATTTACTAATGGAATATTTATTGTATAGTGGTGAGACATGCCTGTGATGGGCATTTGTGAATTGCAGGTCACTGCTAGAAACCACAAGGTCTGTGGTAAAGGAATAAAGCACCTGAATTGTAGGTTTTAAAACATGTTTAGCGCTAAATCTCATTGGTAGAATTTAGACTAGTCAGGATCCTGAAACACGAGAATTAATCAATCGATTTAGTTATTCCCTGGCATTAGGAAATTAGATACAATGTATAAAATAGAGTTAAGTGAAACAATGAAACCAGTTATACATTCTATTACAAAAGTGCTGTTCATTTTAAGAAGCGGGGTACAAAAGGATTTGGAAAGATTAGTTCATTTAGATATACGGTAATTAAAATAGTGGAAGAGCTGTAAATTCATTAACAGTAGCAGAAAAGAAAGATGAACCTTTGCATTTACATTATTATCTAAAAGACTTCAATAAGGATGCTTAAAAAGAATGTTTTAAAATACCTGCCAGGGAAGAAATATTTGGACAAAAGTCAGGTGCAAAATATTTTTGTTCTTCAGATGCTCAAAATGAATGTTGGCAAGTATCATTGCAGTAAAAAAACCAATTGCTATATACATTTATCACACCCAGGAGACGTTGCTATTTTAAAGATTACCTTTTGGATTATGTTCAGCTCTAGACGTAGCAATTCAACGCTTTTGAAAATACAGATGGCACACAAGTGCACATAGATGATCTAATAACATGGGGAAAAACTTTAGAAGAGCATGATACATGATTAAATGAAGCATTATCCATAGCAAAAGAAGGATTGAAACTTAACAAACACAAATGTAAATGCAGAGTGCAAGAGTCTGCATTTTTACAAGAAAAACTGAGCTGTCAGGAATTGCAGACTGATCCACAATGAATACAAGCCATTAACGATACGGCTTTCCCAAAAGATCAGGAGTCATTACTGAAATGTTTGAGTATGGTTAGTTTTTCAGAAAAATACATACGTAGCACAGCAGAACTGGGATGGAAGGGTTTGAGTTGGTCAGGGAAGACAGACCTAAAGGCAAAGGTGGCGGAGTAGCATTGTCTGTGGACAATGAGGTAAACAGTAAAGAAACCAGAAGTGCTTGAATGGGGGGGGGGGGGGGAAACAGAATCTGGGGCAAAATCACATTGAGGACAAAGGCTAATGGAGCCTGGGTAGAATAGCACTTGGCCTTGTCTGGATATGAACAGAGATTCCTTTAATATTGTTCATAAAATAAGAACTCCCGGGAATTGTGTGATTATGGGGGACATTAGTGTCCCAGCTATAGATTGGAGGACGCGTGCTATTAATAATGGTAGGGCCCAGGTATTCCTGGAGCTGGCAGCTGACAGATTTCGATTCAGTGTTGGTAAGTAGGGAGGATCTTTGAGAGGAACTGATTGTAGGGGACAACGTTGGTTCAGAGTTAAAAATTGCAGAGGGAGGTTGTGGAATCACCACCATTGGAGATTTTTAAGAGCAGGTTAAACAGACATTGATCCATCAGGCATGGTCTAGATGGTGCTTGGTCCTGTCCTAGGAGAAGGGGACTGGCCTTGATGACTTCTCAAGGTCCCTTCCAGGTCTAGGATTCTAAGGGATCATAAGCTAACTCACTTTAAACTGAACGTAAGGAGAAACAAAAAGAGGCCGGCAATTAGGGTCCGTGATTTCTAACGAAAACGAAAACGAAAACGAAAACCTTGACTTGACTTGACTTGACGTAACTGAAGAACTCAAGGATCTGAATGTGGAGTAGGCCTGGATTTACTTGAAGTCAAAGTTCCGGACACTATCTTAAGCAAGGGGGGAATTCACTGGGATGACCAACCTGGATGCGCAAGCGTCTCAAACAGATGAGCACGAGAAAGCAGGAAGCCCCCAAAGAAGGGGAGCTGGGAGGGGTCGGCAAGGAAAGTTACCTCTCGAAGTGGGAAAGCGCAGGGATAAAGTGAAAACTGGCCAAAGCCCGGCAGAATTGGGCCTTGAAGAAGAAAGCAAAAGCAGCGGGAGAAGGTTCTTTAGCCACATCAGTAAGAGGAAACAAGGAGGAATGAAGTGGGCGGGGGGTTAACTCTAGTCTAGGCAGGCCCCAGACCGAAGGCAGCGTTTCTCGGCGTGCGCCGCGGGCCCGCTTTGGGAAAGCTGCTAGTGAGCCCACGCTGCTTTGTTTACTTAACAGGGTCCTTCTCGTGGCTCCCATTGGCTCTGCTTTGCCGTTTCCAGCCAGGGGATGCTGGGGGAAGCAGCATGGCCCGGACCACAGCTGGGGGCAGCTGCAGAGCTCCAGATGTGGGGCCGATGGTTGGGGCTCTGGGGCTGCCAGGACCCTGGGTGGCAGCGGAGCCCCTGGAGGCCAAAAGCCCGGGGCCAAAAGTGGAGCCTGCAGGAGCAGGTGGCCAGGACCCCCAGAGGCAGGGCGGCTGGTGGCTGGGACCCAGGGCTGCAGGAGCCCAGGAGCCCAGGGGCCCAGGCACAGGCTGGCTGCAGGGTCCGTGGTGCGGGTGGTACTGCAGCAGCACCTGCACTCCTACTTCCCACGCCTGTGATGCCGACAGTGGAAGTCAAATGTCATGGGACTAATCTGGGGATAGTCTCCATAACTGCAAGCCAAGGAGCAAGGACTTCTAGTGGCTCCATGAATTCAGGGGTGTGACCAGGCCATTGCTACGTGGTTCCTATCTTTCAGAAAGGGAAACAAGTGATCAGGAATCTACAGGCCCATTGGTTTGACCTGCACTGTATGCAGGGCCCGGGAACAAGATGGAAAGAGAAAGTAGTTAAGCGCCGAGGTAATTGGGATGAACTACAAGTGGGTTTACACAAGGAAGACTGTCCAGAGAACCTGGTCTCTTTCATTGAGAAGATAATGGGCTTTAGCGAAGGACATTCAGGAGAACTCATCTCAGCATTCGGTAGAGCTCCGCTCCGGAAAACAGGTGTAAACTGGAAGGTAGATAAAGGAATGGAGACTACAAGGGTTATACTGGAAACTGAATGGTCAGGCTGGAGGGAGGTTACAAGCAGAGTTCCTCAGAGATCAGTCTTGGGGCCAGTGTCATTTAACCTCTTTGTCAATGACCTTGGTACAAAAAGTGGGAGTGTGCTAATAAAATGTGTGGATGGCAGAAAGTCGGGAGGCATTGCTGATATGGAGGAGGGCGGGAATATCATGCAGGAATATCTGGGTGTCCTTGAAAACTGGAGAACTAGAAATGGGATGAAATTTATTAGTGCAAAGTGCAGAGTCATGCACGTCAGGACTAACCACAAGAATTTGTGCTACAGACTGTGGCCTGTGCATGAAGAGCAGCAGAGGCGGCGAAGGAGCCGAGTGTACGGGCTGATCACAGGATGACAGAGAGCTGCCAATGTGACACAGCAGCAACAAGGGCTAATGCAGCTGGAGAACAGTCAGGCGAAGTATTTCCAGCAGAGATGAGTGTGCAACCATTACACAAGGCCCGGGCGAGGTCTCATCAGGAATTCCATGCGCAGTTCTGGTCTCCCCGGTAAGAAAGATGAATTCCAGCAGGAAGAGGCACAGGGAAGGGCGATGAGGATGATGAAGAGATGGAGAAGGGGCTCCAGGAGCCAGAACACACAAAGGCTGAGGGGACAGGCTCGCTCTCCCTACATACATCGGGGGCTAAACACCAGGAGGCAGAGGAGTTACTTAAATGAAGCACCCAAGTGGACACGAGAGCAAATGGCTATAAACGGACTCTCTTTAGGCTTGAAAGCAGATGAAGGTTTCTCGCTACAGACATGTAGTTCTGGAGCAGCCTTCCAAAGGGAGCAGTGGGGGCAACTGTGACGGCGCGTTGGGGGTTCCCCGTCTCCTGCACCCCGAAATGGCACAAACAGACTGCACCAGCCAGTGGAATTGAGGGTTGTTTATTGCTCCTCCAGCACAGCGCAGCACAGATGTAATCTGGTTACAGGAACTGGGGCTAAGAGGCCTCAGTGCTCCCCCTTGAGATAGGGGAGTCCCAGCCCCCCCCCAGCTCCTTATTCCCTGCCTTCCAGATCAGAACTAACTAACCCTCTTCCAGCCCTGCCCCCAGCCAGGGCAGCATCCACCTTCCTTTGTTCCTCTCCATGGGGGGTGTCTGGCCACTGGTTCAACAAGTTTGGCATTACCTCTGCCTAGTGAGGCTTTCCCTGCTGGGTCTTGCTCCAGACAGCAGGGGTCACCACAGCCCAGCAAGTACCCCCACTACGTCACAGCAACCCCCGCCCCAAACCCTCACTTGTTTCCAGGCGGAGCTGGCGGAGGTGATGGTGGGGACGGCGTGGTGAGGTTGCCTGCAATGGCACCTGCCCACATGCGACTACTGGGAACAAATACCACCAGTGGCTGGAGAGGGATCCCTGCATGGCAGGGCTCTGAGTTCTGCAGCGAATTCGTGCCCCGGTGTCCGGCTCTTGGGGTCACCCGCATGCTGAGGGTCCGGCTGGTCACCGTGTTTGGGGCTGTTGGAGAATTCTGCAGAGGGCCCGAGAAGCACCGCTCCAAGGGAGAGGGTCGCCATGGGGTCATGGGCAGGTTTACACGAGCGGCAACAGTTGATTCGCTGTAACTTGGAGTCTTTAAACCACGGCGTGAGGGGGTCAGTGGCTCAGGCAGAGGTCGGGATCCAGCGCAGGAGTGGGGCTCGGTGGCCTGTGACAGGCAGGAGCTCAGACTCAGCAATCGGGATGGTCCCTTCTGGCCTCACGGTCTATAAGCCCATGAGAAAAAGCAACACATTCCAGGGCTTTGCATTTCGGTGGAAATGGAACTGTCAGCAACTACAAGGCTTTAAGCAGCTTAAGCAATGAACGAAAACAGCCCCAATAACCATTTGATAGCAAGAGACTCACAAAATTGTCTTCAGCTGCATCCAAACCGGGCCTTGGAGCAGTTCTGTTACAGAAATGTCACGCTCTCTGGAAAGCAGCTGTTTGTGCAGCTACAGAATGGCAGTCTGCTCTAATAGGAAACGAGGCTTAGGCATTCATTTTTGCACACAAACAAGCTTTACATATTTCTATATGAAGTCTCAGAGGGGCAGCCGTGTTAGTCTCTCACTTTAAAAGTGAGGAGTCCTCGGCACCTTAGAGACTAACAAAGGCATAGGGTCATGAGCTTTCGTGGGGAAAACCCACTTCCTCAGAGGAATTGGAGTGGAAACACAAAATCCAAGATATAACTACAAAAGCAGTTACCTGTCAATTGTTGGATCCTTGTTAATTAAGCAGGCTGCATGTGTTCCATTCATGACTATTGCTGTGACATGAATGTCAAAGGTAGGGGAAATTGTCTTTGTAGTGCCTTAACCAGTTAATATCTTTATTCAAGCCCAAGGAGATAGTGTCAAACATGCAAATGAGAACTCCAGTTCAGCAGTATCTCTCTGCAACTGGTTAGTGAAATGACTTTGTAGAAGAATGGCTACTTTTAACTCCATCATAGAATGGCCAGGGAGGTGTGACGGACCGGGCCGTGGCTGGGCACAGCTGAGGGCATCCGCTCAGGGCGAATTGCTCAAATCCGGGGCTCCTTACAGCCCCCAGACTGATGACCTCTCCAAATAGGCCACAAACCAGTCCCACAGAGCGCTTCAGCTGCCTGCCTGAAGCCTCACGAGCAAAACCCCTCCGACACCCCAGCAATATCCGTGCCCCAGATGGCCCCGGGCCTATACACAGGTGGGGGGGGGGGGTCCTAGCACCCAATCCCACCTACCCCGAACAAGTTCTGTCCGGTTCCAAGAAACCAGCCACAGATCCCTGGTCAATTTACCCTCTGGACCTTACCCACAAATCACGCTGGGCCAATCCTTTAGAATCTATATCTAAAGGTTTATTATCACAAGAAAGAAAAGCCTGAGAGTAAGGTTATTAAAGTACAGTACGTTACATGCACCGAATCTCCCAGTTCTCGATGCAGGCTCTAGCAGAGATGTTGCAGCTGCTGGTTTAAAAGTTCTTATTGCACATCCTACGATCAGGATGGGTTCACAGGTCTTCCGGGCTCTTCAATCCCTGCAATGCTGCCTCTGGGATGAAGTGCTGAGCTGAGAACAAAATGGCATCGACCGCATGGCCTCTTTATCCCTCCTTCCTGGCCTCTTCTGGTCTGCAGCAGGTCACCTGGTCCTCACGCTCTCTCTGCTGCAGCTCTTAGGTGTCCGCCCTCATGCTTTAGGTGTGTCGTTAGCCCATTGAGAGCCATTGTCCCACAGGGCCTCGCTCATTAGCATGTCCACTCTGCCCAATGCTCAGCCACATGCAGAGAAGTATTCAGTATCCACACAGACTACAGATTCCTAACTACACACACAGACATTATACAACCACATAAATAGCTTACATAGGCTTATCAGATAATAAGCTTCTATTCAGCACCCCACATGGCTCCCTTTTATACCATTGTTGGGGCCAACACCCCCACCTATGGGTGCAGCCATGATCTGGCTGCTTCCCTCCAATTCGGTAATGTGACAGGAGGTTGTTTCTACATATTTCTATATGGTGGCTCTGGACTGGCAGAAACAGGTCATAAACCATTAGTGACTATTTCAAAGAGGAACATGACAGACTCATCACCTCAGTTACCAAGATTATTTTTTAAATTGTATTTATAGGATTTAAAGTTAGAGCACCAACTAGGCAAATCATCAATTGTTACTGATTCTTTCTGCATCTTATGATGTAACTGAAAAAGAAGATGATACAGTACATGGAGATATACTTAGAAATCGTTTCCTAGGTTAGAAAATATGGGAAGAAAATGTATCAGCAACTCAACAGACATATTACAGCCATTGAAAAAAATTAGCATAAAACTGATAGTGAAGCCATATAATCAGTTTCTCCAACACTTCAGTAATGGAAGGAATTCTGTATAGAGGTAATAGAGTAGTAAGTGGAGGACATTTAGGCATAGAGGGGGAAAATACGGAGCAAGAAAGATTCTGTATTGGCCACCAATGTAACAAAACAGAAAGGACAATATAAAAGAATGTGACCAATGTCAATAATATAGAAATCTTAGCAAGCCAGGACTTTTATTCAAGAAAACTTTAGACCTTAGTCTAAAATTGGTTTATATCTATTTGAATGCAAGCGATATGCATATATTATAGTTCTTGATTTTTTTTACATTTTCCTGAAATTTTTGTCCTAGAAAATGCACCTGCCAAACCAGTCATTAATAAAATTAAATCAGTTTTTGAAAGAAATGGCAATCCCAATACAGAAAGGATTGATAATTGTCCTGAATTTTACAGAAAAGGGTCTAAAAATTTTGCCTTATATGATTTCAAACATATTACAGCAAATCCAAGTCACCCACAATCGAAGGAGCTAGACAAAAATGGAGTTGAACAGTAAAAGGATCATGAAGAAAAGCCGAGAGAATGAATACTTTCTTGTATTCTCAGTTACAGAACATCACCGTTGCAATAAGGACTATGGTCTGCACAGTGGTTATTCAACAGACATCCTTGACACAAATGAGCCTGTTTTTCCCTGAGAAGGACACATGCGAAAGGATAAGGGAACATCTGTGAAACATCTGTGTTAGAGCCCCTGGAAGGCGCGGCAGGAGCGCCAGCTGCCACCCGACACGTCTCTAGGCCACCCGCATGCCCTGCAAAACGGTGAACAATCGACTCACTCCAGCCCAGTCAGGGAACAGGCAGCTTTGGATCAATATTCCCACAACAGGCCACTTCGAAATGATAAATGCACTTGTGGGGAAGAGGGCGAGATTAACCTATTGGTGCAGCTGGCGTCCGGTGACGGGGGAAGATGGCTCAATTCAGCAGGGAAGGAAGGCAGGGTCAGGAGCCGACGCTCTGTGGAACCCGAGAATATCTTTCAGCACCTGAGAATCATTAATGAAAATCAGACTCTCGCCTTCCCCTGAGACACCCTCCCACACCGCATCAACCAAGAGAGGCTAGAACAGCAGGCTCCATCTCCGCCAGGGTCAGCGCCGTTTGTCTACAGATGAAGCAGCAGAGAGCCAGCCCGGTGTGCAGGAAGCAGGCGGCCGATGATATATGGACTTGGGGCTGGTGACAGATGAAGACAAGGAAGGAATCATGCTGCAACAGAGAGCATGTGGGAAGATAAAAGGCACCTAGACGAGAACTTCCCCAGCATAAATCCTTCTGCTAGTGACAAATAGCTCAGAGACAAGGTAATTTGCCAGCAGGCAGGACCAGAGATTACATCAGAGATTTCTCACCCACTCGGCAATGAGGAGAAATCCAATTGGATGCAAATGGCAGTAAGCTAAGGAGGGCCAAGAGCCTCAGCGGGAAAGGAGCCTGGCCCGGGTCAGCCGGCGGTGCAAGAGCCTCGGCGGGAAAGGAGCCTGGCCCGGGTCAGCCGGCGGTGCAAGAGCCTCGGCGGGAAAGGAGCCTGGCCCGGGTTAGCCGGCGGTGCAAGAGCCTCGGCGGGAAAGGAGCCTGGCCCGGGTTAGCCGGCGGTGCAAGAGCCTCAGCGGGAAAGGAGCCTGGCCCGGGTTAGCCGGCGGTGCAAGAGCCTCGGCGGGAAAGGAGCCTGGCCCGGGTTAGCCGGCGGTGCAAGAGCCTCGGCGGGAAAGGAGCCTGGCCCGGGTCAGCCGGCGGTGCAAGAGCCTCAGCGGGAAAGGAGCCTGGCCCGGGTCAGCCGGCGGTGCAAGAGCCTCGGCGGGAAAGGAGCCTGGCCCGGGTTAGCCGGCGGTGCAAGAGCCTCGGCGGGAAAGGAGCCTGGCCCGGGTTAGCCGGCGGTGCAAGAGCCTCAGCGGGAAAGGAGCCTGGCCCGGGTCAGCGGGCGATGCAAGAGCCTCAGCGGGAAAGGAGCCTGGCCCGGGTTAGCCGGCGGTGCAAGAGCCTCGGCGGGAAAGGAGCCTGGCCCGGGTTAGCCGGCGGTGCAAGAGCCTCGGCGGGAAAGGAGCCTGGCCCGGGTCAGCCGGCGGTGCAAGAGCCTCGGCGGGAAAGGAGCCTGGCCCGGGTCAGCCGGCGGTGCAAGAGCCTCGGCGGGAAAGGAGCCTGGCCCGGGTCAGCCGGCGGTGCAAGAGCCTCGGCGGGAAAGGAGCCTGGCCCGGGTCAGCCGGCGGTGCAAGAGCCTCAGCGGGAAAGGAGCCTGGCCCGGGTCAGCGGGCGGTGCAAGAGCCTCAGCGGGAAAGGAGCCTGGCCCGGGTCAGCGGGCGATGCAAGAGCCTCAGCGGGAAAGGAGCCTGGCCCGGGTCAGCGGGCGGTGCAAGAGCCTCGGCGGGAAAGGAGCCTGGCCCGGGTCAGCCGGCGGTGCAAGAGCCTCGGCGGGAAAGGAGCCTGGCCCGGGTCAGCTGGCGGTGCAAGAGCCTCGGCGGGAAAGGAGCCTGGCCCGGGTCAGCGGGCGGTGCAAGAGCCTCGGCGGGAAAGGAGCCTGGCCCGGGTCAGCCGGCGGTGCAAGAGCCTCAGCGGGAAAGGAGCCTGGCCCGGGTCAGCTGGCGGTGCAAGAGCCTCAGCGGGAAAGGAGCCTGGCCCGGGTCAGCTGGCGGTGCAAGAGCCTCGGCGGGAAAGGAGCCTGGCCCGGGTCAGCCGGACAGTCATTGTGGAGGGCCGAAGGCTCGAATGCAAGAGGAGAGGCAAGGGGGCAGTAGCTGCACCTGGGCCCCAGGTCCGTTTTCCAGCCTCGGCCACCAGCACCCTGGGCTGTGGAGGGGACGATGCTTTGAGAGGTCTGATGTGGAGGGAGGAGCCAAACACCCCGCAGGGTTATGCAGCCGTCCGGCCTTCGCGTGCAGGGCTGAAATCCCACCGCAGCCACCCCGAGCCGAGCTCTCGTGAGCACCTTCAAACAGGGGCAGGTGCCCGGAGCTTTCACGCGCCTCATGGGGCTGAGCCCCTGCCACAGCGGAACCCAACGCCCGGAGTGGAGAGGTGGGGGCAGGCTCCTGGGAACGTTCAGCCAATTTAAGCCCCGCGTGCATCGGCCTCACCACACTGGCTGGTCTTGTGCTCCCAGGAGTACGCTCCAGTGGGATCAGCTCTGCCCCGACGCGCAGGGACGCAGGGATCAGCTCTGCCCCGACGCGCAGGGACGCAGGGATCAGCTCTGCCCCGACGCGCAGGGACGCAGGGATCAGCTCTGCCCCGACGCGCAGGGACGCAGGGATCAGCTCTGCCCCAACGCGCAGGGATCAGCTCTGCCCCAACGCGCAGGGACGCAGGGATCAGCTCTGCCCCGACGCGCAGGGACGCAGGGATCAGCTCTGCCCCAACGCGCAGGGATCAGCTCTGCCCCCACGCGCAGGGATCAGCTCTGCCCCCACGCGCAGGGATCAGCTCTGCCCCGACGTGCAGGGATGCAGGGATCAGCTCTGCCCCCACGCGCAGGGATCAGCTCTGCCCCGACGCGCAGGGATGCAGGGATCAGCTCTGCCCCCACGCGCAGGGATCAGCTCTGCCCCGACGCGCAGGGACGCAGGGATCAGCTCTGCCCCGACGCGCAGGGACGCAGGGATCAGCTCTGCCCCGACGCGCAGGGACGCAGGGATCAGCTCTGCCCCGACGTGCAGGGATGCAGGGATCAGCTCTGCCCCCACGCGCAGGGATCAGCTCTGCCCCGACGCGCAGGGATGCAGGGATCAGCTCTGCCCCCACGCGCAGGGATCAGCTCTGCCCCGACGCGCAGGGATCAGCTCTGCCCCGACGCGCAGGGACGCAGGGATCATCTCTGCCCCGACGAGCAGGGATCAGCTCTGCCCCGACGCGCAGGGATCAGCTCTGCCCCGACGCGCAGGGACGCAGGGATCAGCTCTGCCCCGACGCGCAGGGATCAGCTCTGCCCCGACGCGCAGGGATGCAGGGATCAGCTCTGCCCCGACGCGCAGGGATCAGCTCTGCCCCGACGCGCAGGGACGCAGGGATCAGCTCTGCCCCGACGCGCAGGGACGCAGGGATCAGCTCTGCCCCGACGCGCAGGGATGCAGGGATCAGCTCTGCCCCGACGCGCAGGGATCAGCTCTGCCCCGACGCGCAGGGATGCAGGGATCAGCTCTGCCCCCACGCGCAGGGATCAGCTTTGCCCCAACGCGCAGGGATCAGCTCTGCCCCAACGCGCAGGGACGCAGGGATCAGCTCTGCCCCGACGCGCAGGGATCAGCTCTGCCCCGACGCGCAGGGACGCAGGGATCAGCTCTGCCCCGACGCGCAGGGACGCAGGGATCAGCTCTGCCCCGACGCGCAGGGATGCAGGGATCAGCTCTGCCCCTAACTGCAGTGGGATCAGCTCTGCCCCGACACACAGGGACGCAGGGATCAGCTCTGCCCCACGCCAGTGGGATCAGCTCTGCCCCAACACACAGGGATGCAGGGATCAGCTCTGCCCCACTCCAGTGGGATCAGCTCTGCCCCGACGCGCAGGGACGCAGGGATCAGCTCTGCCCCACTCCAGTGGGATCAGCTCTGCCCCGACACACAGGGACGCAGGGATCAGCTCTGCCCCACGCCAGTGGGATCAGCTCTGCCCCAACACACAGGGACGCAGGGATCAGCTCTGCCCCTAACTCCAGTGGGATCAGCTCTGCCCCAACGCGCAGGGACGCAGGGATCAGCTCTGCCCCTAACTCCAGTGGGATCAGCTCTGCCCCGACACACAGGGACGCAGGGATCAGCTCTGCCCCTAACTCCAGTGGGATCAGCTCTGCCCCAACACACAGGGACGCAGGGATCAGCTCTGCCCCATGCCAGTGGGATCAGCTCTGCCCCAACACACAGGGACGCAGGGATTAGCTCTGCCCCACGCCAGTGGGATCAGCTCTGCCCCAACACACAGAGACGCAGGGATCAGCTCTGCCCCACGCCAGTGGGATCAGCTCTGCCCCGACACACAGGGACGCAGGGATCAGCTCTGCCCCACGCCAGTGGGATCAGCTCTGCCCCGACGCGCAGGGGTACCTCTCGTGGGTTTGCATCGGTCGCTACTGGGACATGAGCTGATGTTGCAACGCTGGTCACAGGAGAGCACCGATTGGGTCCCTGTCCCTGCTCCACAGAGCCCTGCCCTCATCTCAACCCAGTGCCGCTCCCTCTAGGGTTAGCAGCTTAGCCAGGGTTTGGCTCTATGTGGCCTAGAACCCAAGGGTGCAAACTTCGGAACCCCCGGTCCAGGCTGTGCCATAGCTGACAGTCAGCTGCATTTCCTGGGTGTCAATGTGTCTCAGACTGTACACGGCACCGACTGTACCTGGAATGGGACCTCCACTGCACAGCCCGATGAGTCTCACCGGCAGTTAGTGACCGTGGCTGTGGCTGGGAATAAGGATGCCCCTGAGCAGCACGTCCAGTGTAAAGAGAAGCCATGCAAGGGAGACAGGTGAGCGACGTGCACGGCCTAGCACACAACAGCCGCAGCTCTGCTGGTCACGAAGGCAGGTGGACCTGCCGTCCGATGCAGCGTGAGCTCTGCTGGGCTCCTACACCAAGCCGAACACCACTGGGCTGCAGTTCCTGGCTACTTTCAAGTGCCAGGTCACCTCTTATTAAACGACACTGCTCCACGCCACACGCACCCACCCTGGGCTCCCGGCTGCCCCTCCAGGTCTGAGCACTGGCATGGAGCGCCTAGAGCGTAGGGCATTTTCAAGTGCACCCCAGCTGTATTGGAGCAGGCCATTCGTTTAGCTAGCCTCTCTCCGTCTGGGGCCATAGATGATGTCTGAGTGGAGCCACAGGACATATGAGCTACAGGGACGAGGAGAAACATCAGAGCCCGGGAGATGCCTGTGATGTAGGGTGGTACCTTGCTGGTTACTATGCTGGGCGGTGGGCTGTTGGTGACCTCCACCGGTGGCTATTTGTAACACGGCCCAGCAGGACAGGGGAGGAGTCATTATGCAAGGGGCTCCCAACCTGTCTGACCAGTTGTCTCCCAGGGAGAGAGACAAAGAGAGGAGGGCGAGGTCCAGTCCCTGGCTGGGGGGCAGGGCTGGAAGAGAGAGAGTATGTCTACACTACCACCCTAGTTCGAACTAGCGGGGTAATGTAGGCATACCGCACTTGCAAATGAAGCCCGGGATTTGAATTTCCCGGGCTTCATTTGCATAAGCCGGCCGGCGCCATTTTTAAATGCCGGCTTGTTCGAACCCCGTGCCACGCGGCTACACGCGGCACGGGCTAGATAGTTCGAACTAGCAAGCCATTCCGAACTATCTGTTCCACGAGGCGTACAGATAGTTCGGAATGGCTTGCTAGTTCGAACTATCTAGCCCGTGCCGCGTGTAGCTGCGCAGCACGGGGTTCGAACAAGCCTGCATTTAAAAATGGCGCCGGCCGGCTTATGCAAATGAAGCCCGGGAAATTCAAATCCCGGGCTTCATTTGCAAGTGCGGTACGCCTACATTACCCCGCTAATTCGAACTAGGGTGGTAGTGTAGACATACCCAGAGTTAGTGTCTGTCTGGAATGATGGAGGAGGCAGCCTAAGCAATGGGCTGGGATTTAGGGGCCCAGTCTCCCCCATCTCAAGGGGGCTGAGGCATCCTAGGCCTGCCCTGGAACCAGATTCCATCTGTGCTGTGCTGTATCCTGGAGAAGCAATAAACTCCCTCTGTTCTACTGGCTGGGGGAGTCTGTACATGCCACTACGGGGGTGCAGGAGGCGGGGGAACCCCAACGCGCCACCACAATGCCTCATAACATGGCCGAGGTAAACACTACGCTGCTCAGCTACTCGCACATTTCTTATCGTATATGAGCCCGCTCCAGGGCGGACTTAGCGTTAGCGGGGCCCTGTGCTCAGCTTCACTTTGGAGCCCCCGGGCCCAGCCAAGAGAAGGAAGAGTCACTCCCCCTGCCCTCCCATGCGTCAGTCCGTGTAGCTCAGCCCCTCCTACGTTAGCAGCAATACGCCGGGAACCGAACCAAGCGCGGCGCCTGGATTGCTTTTGCACTCTGACCAGACCAACTGAAAATTGCAGAGGGCTCGGTGGACCACTTAACGATCTCCCCCCATAGTGCCTGTGCCAGGAGCTAACTATTGCACCGTGCTTGGGGTAAGAGCCCTTTCGAAAACCCAAAGCACCTTTCCTCAGCCGCCCGAACGGAGATCTCCACGCTCGGTTTGAGAACGTCTGGTCTGGGAGAAAGCTTGAATTTGCATTAGGCCAACATGACCAATGTGTACAAATCAAGGGTGTAGATGACGCACGAGTGGAAAAAGAAAAGTGAACTTCCTCTGAAGACACTTAGGCTGTGTCTAGACTACATGCCTCTGTCGGCAGAGGCATGTAGATTAGACACATAGGCAAAGGCAAATGAAGCCGCGATTTAAATGATCGCGGCTTCATTTACATTTACATGGCTGCCGCGCTGAGCCGACAAACAGCTGATTGGCTGTTTGTCGGCTCGCCGCTAGTCTGGACGTTTCCCCCGTCTACATCAAAGCCCTTTGTCGGCAGCCCCGTTATTCCTTGTGGGATGAGATTTACCGGGGCTGCCAGCAAAGGGCTTTGATGTCGGCAGGGGGAACGTCCAGACTAGCAGCGAGCCATGTAAATGTAAATGAAGCCGCGATCATTTAAATCGCGGCTTCATTTACCTTTGCTGAATAAACAAATCTACATGCCTCTGCCGACAGAGGCATGTAGTGTAGACGTACCCTTATTCAAGCTGAAAGAAACACTTGGCCAGCTTCCTCGCTACACTTTTCCTTTTCAAACCCGGCTGTTAAGTCTTCCTAATGTTTTGCGAAGAGGCACTTTCAATTGTCCATATTGCTGCACTTCAAACGTTCCTCCCTGCTCCCTTGCTCCCCCACAGCCTCTGCAGAGGGACTGCCCCGCCCCCGGCAGAGCGGCTGCCCCTGTGTGGAGACAGGGCTGTTGCTGGACCCAGTGCTGGACGGCCTGGCCCTGGGGGCCCCGTGTTGTTGGGAGGCCCCATGCCAGGGCACGGTGTGTTTCACTGTGATTTCGCCCCAGCCCACATTGATTTAACAGGGGCCTCTGAGCACCAGTGTGGGACCCCGGAGCAAGCTCTACTCCTGTTGGTTGTTCAGCGAGCCAGTCTGAAGCCTTGCTAGCCAAAGGGGCCTCCCAAAAAGGAAACCTTCATCCTCATTTAGGGCCGCCAGGTGTCCGGTTTTGAACTGAACAGTCCAGTATTTGAGCTTTCTGTCTGGGAAACACATTGAGAAACTATCAGTGTCGGGTACTTTCTAGCTCCGACGTGATGTCGATTGTGATGTCATAGCAAGTGTGTCGGGTATTTTCTAACTCCGACGTGATGTCGATTGTGATGTCATAGCAAGTGTGTCGGGTATTTTCTAACTCCGACGTGATGTCGATTGTGATGTCATAGCAAGTGTGTCGGGTATTTTCTAGCTCCGACGTGATGTCGATTGTGATGTCATAGCAAGTGTGTCGGGTATTTTCTAGCTCCGACGTGATGTCGATTGTGATGTCATAGCAAGTGTGTCCGGGATTTCTATTGAAACCATCTGGCAGCCCCACCCACATTCTCTTTGCAGGCAATTCAGTGGCAGGTGCCAGTAGGATGGTGGCTCTCATGGGCACGGCTGCTTCCTTACCTGGACGGTGGCATGGCTGGAGAGCTGGAGTCCTGGAGTCCCCAGCCCCTGCTCCATATTCCCTGCAAGCCACTGCCGTGGACGTGCCAGCGACGTCACACGTGAAGCTTGCACAAAGAGAGACTCCTGGCTGAATAAGCAAACATGCCTAGTGTTAAAATCCAGCAAAGGAACCAGAAACCACACGTGCTCCAGCAGCAGAACAAGCTGGAAATGGAGCAAGTCTGAGAAGCTGTCTGGGAGGAAGCTGCAAGTGTGTTCATTTCCTGGTTTTAATAAGATTGCTGGAGCAGATACCCAGGAGCTGATTTTACTGGAAATGCATTAATTTCCCACATATTCCCAGTAAGTTAATTTATCAAAGAGCAACTTTATTAAATAGAACTGACAACAAAGTTGGAAATAGATTAAACATTGATGCAAGTGTATATTGATTTGCTCATTCCCATGACTTTGTGCATGACACATCAATAAAATTAAATAATATCTTAATAAAACAGTGTGGTAATTATGTCTGCTTCTGTTGGCCGGCATCGCCTTCAGCAATGTCATTAAAACATGATATATGTTAACCCCTTCAGAACCACTCAGCAGAGGACAAAAAGAGAGAGACCAAAGGGACTCCCAGCTAGGTTACTTTGAAGATACCGGACGCTTCTCCTCTCACACATCCCACTAGGATACACGTGATGCAGAACTGAATGGAGTCACTTCTGATTTTCACCAGTTTCAGTCCCAAGAGGGTCAGGCCACTGTGTCACTTAATGAAACAGATACCTAGAAACAACTGCATCCTACAATACTCAAGGAGCTGATAGAGGAGGTATCTGAGCCATTAGCTAGTGTCTTTCAAAAGTCATGGAAGATGGGTGAGATTCCAGAAGCCTGGAAAAAGGCAAACATAGCACCCGGCTATAAAAAGGCAAATAAGAACAACCCAGGAAACTACAGACCAGTCAGCTCAACTTCTGTGCCAGGAAAGGTAATGCAGCAAATAATTAACAAATTCATCTGCAAACACCTGGAAGACAACAAGGTGATATGTAACAGCATGGAAATGTAAAGATCAAATCATGTCAAAACAACAGCCTTGTGGATCAGGGGGAAGCAGTGGATGTGGTATACCTAAATTTAGTAAAGCCTTTGATACAGTCTGGCATTACCTTCACATTCATAAACTAGGGAAATGCAACCTAGATGAAGCTACTCTAAGATGGGTGCATAACTGGCTGGATAACTGTTCTCAGAGAGTAGTTATTAACAGTTCACAATCCTGCTGGAAGGGCATAACAAGTGGGGTTCCGCAGGGGTCTGTTTTGGGACTGGTTCTGTTCAATATCTTCATCAACGATTTAGACGGCGGCATGGAGAGTGCAATTATTAACTCTGCAGATGATACCAAGCTGGGAGGGGCTCCAAGTGCTTTGGAGGATAGGGTCAGAATTCAAAATGATCTGGACAAACTGGAGAAATGGTCTGAGGTGAACAGGATGAAGTTTAAGAAGGACAGATGCAAACTGCTCCACGTAGGAAGGAACACACATCCCGTACCGCCCCATCCCCCAGCCTGGGACACCTCCCTGCACAGTCGCCATGGCCACCAGCCTGTGGGGAAAGAACAGGTTAGGAACTATTTAGAAAAGCTAAACATACACAAATCCATGGGCCCGGATTTAATGCATCCGAGGGCACTGAGGGAGTCGGCAAATGTCATTGAGGAGCCTTTGGCCTTTATCTTTGAAAACTCGTGGAGATCGAGAGAGATCCCGGATGACTGGAAAAAGACAAATGTCATGCCCATCTTTAAAAAAGGGAAGAAGGACAATCCAGGGAACTACAGACCAGTCAGCCTCGCCTTAGTTCCCAGAAAAATCATGGAGGGGATCCTCAAGGAATCCATTTTGAAGCACTTGGAAGAAGAGGAGAAGGTGATCAAGAATAGTCAGCATGGATTCATGAAGGGCAAGTCGTGCCTGACCAAGCTGATTAGCTTCTATGATGAGGTAACTGGCTCTGTGGACATGGGGAAGGCGGTGAATGTGATATACCTTGACTTTAGCAAGGCTTTTGATACGGTCTCCCACAATATTCTTGCCAGCAAGTTAAGGGAATGTGGATTGGATAAATGGACTGTGAGATGGGTAGAAAGCTGGCTAGATTGTCAGGCCAACGGGTAGTGATCAATGGCTCGATGTCAGGATGGCGGTCGGTTTCTAGTGGAGTGCCCTAAGGATCAGTTCTAGGACCAGTTTTGTTCAACATCTTTATTAATGACCTGGATGAGACGATGGATTGCACCCTCAGCAAGTTTGCAGATGACACTAAGCGGGGGGGGGGGGGGAGGTAGATACGCTGGGGGGCAGGGACAGGGTCCAGAGTGACCTAGACAGATTAGAGGATTGGGCCAAAAGAAATCTGATGAGGTTCAACAAGGACCAGTGCAGAGTCCTGCACTTGGGATGGAAGAATCCCAAGCATAGTTACAAGCTGGGGACCGACTGGCTAAGTAGCAGTTCTGCAGAAAAGGACCTGGGGTTACAGTGGATGAGAAGCTGGAGATGAGTCAGCCGTGTGCCTAGAAGGCTAATGGCATATTAGGTTTGTCAAGGCTTTTTCCCCACTTTGGCACGATAAATGCAGAAGTGGGGGCCCGCAAAAGTACCCCAAAACCTTATCTTTCCAGGCTTTGGTATAAAGCTTCCCCCCAAAAATCTTAAAACCCTAGATTTTGGGGATAAAAATTCCGCTGCCACCACCCAAGTAATAATAAAGAAACCAAGGAGAGACTACTTGGGAAATCTCAGCCTCAAAAGTAAAACCAGGACAGAAAAATTAACCAATAGCAGGTTAATAAAAAGAAAAGAGAAAGAACTTTTATTATCAGCACAATACTCCTGTTGCCAGCAGAATGACTAGATGGAGAAGTCACATTAATATACTCATGGGAGGATTCTACCATGGGCCAAAACTTAATTACAAAGTAAAGGAAACCCCATTTTGAAATGCACAGACATCAGATTCCCATTCCCAAAGCATAAAACAATCAAACCCGAGGGATTTATCTAAACTTTATCCTACTTACAGAGAGTGAAGAGTCTTTTCTTAGAGGGCGACATAGGCTGCGTCTAGACCGGCAAGATTTTGTGCAAAAGCAACCGGTTTTGTGCAAAATCTTGCCACCTGTCTACACTGGCCGCGAGTGTTTGCGCAAGAGCACTGACGGTACTGTACAAAATCAGTGGTTCTTGCGCAAATCCTGCGACGCTCCCGCTCAGGGATAAGCCCTCTTGCGCAGTGTAGGCAGCAAGTTAATTTCTTGCGCAAGAGAGCCCGATGGCTACAAAGGAGTGTTCTTCATATGCCCAGACTGCGCTGGCCTCCTCCTGCGTCTGGCGGCTCAGGCTGCAGCAGGAGAGGCAACAGTTCTGCCTCCCCCTTCCGGAGTGTTCTGGCCCCACCACGCCCACAGGGTGTCAGCACATCACTGGCGGGTACAGACACTCGGCACTTGGAAGGCAAGTCCCACCCTTGAGAAGCTCAGGCCTGCCCCAAAGCCGCAGGTGAGAGCTGCACGGCCCACGTTGCCTGGAAAGAAGGCCTGGCCCTTTGCACGTTTCTCACCCTGTGGGGTGCAGGGATCTCAGCGTGAATTAGTGCGGGACACCCAGACACCAGCAACGCACAAGAGGAGGGGGCAGCGGAAGAGGCTGCCCCTGGCCATCTGGCTGTGGCTCAGCTTGTGCCGGAGGGACCCCACGTGCAATCTGGTAACCAGTAAGTTGCTTTGCCTCCCTGACAAGGGACCTCTGCTGGCTTGGACACAGTCAGGCGGATGTTTGAGAAGAGGCTGGAGAGTCTGTTTCCTGGCCTTCCCCACAGAGCCCTGCCAGGCACTTCGACCCTGCCTCTCAGTGCCGCTCCTGCCGGGTTGTCAGTTCTCCGGCCTCGCGGCAAAGGGGGCTGGGAACCCAGAGGTGGGTCCACTCAGGACAGCGGCAGTGCAGCCTGGCAGTTCTGGGCGTGCTACCCAGGCCGCTGGCTGCACGAGTCCTGACCACCCAGAGCCCTTCCGAAGCACCAGCGGGCGGACCGCTGGCACCAGTGACTTGATTCCCGGGGACATGCTGATTCAGAGACTAACCATTTCTAGTGCCTGTGCTTTAACACCTCTGTCCTGTCCGCTGGCAGGAAGCAAAACAAGGGTCCCCGGCCCCCACTGGCACAGCTCCTCTGTCGATGGTCGTGTGGTGCAAGCACGGCTCTGCACCCTGGGTGCTCTGCCTGGGCCTGTTCACCTGCCCACCCTGAGCCTCACAGGCCAGCCCTGAGAACAGGAGCAGAGTGAGGCTGGGTAGCCAGGTGTGCAAAGCCCTTGGGACCCCCAGAGAGAAGGCGCCTTAGACGGTCAGAGCTAAGTTCATCTTCGAACGTTAAATTCTCTCCCACCAAGGCCACGTGGGAATGGGAGGAGACGCCCAGGGCCCGCCAGAGGATGACAGCTGCCGTTAAAGTGCCCGTGCTGGGTATCTGGGGCCAGGGGCTTATCTTGCGCAGGGCACTGTCCCTTTGCAAGGTGTGCGGGAAAGAGACCCAGAGCGGGAGGACTTTAACTCGAGAGGCCAATGATCAAGCCGGCTACGTTCTTACTGGGCCATCTCATTGTATTCTTGGGCCGGAAGAGACTGCAAACAGACAGAAGCAAACAGCTCTCAGCCTAGCAGCTGACAAGGTTTTCCAAGGAGGTTGTAAGCCCAAAGCAGCTTTTTGATCTGACACCAGGTCTGCCAAATTCATTTCTTCTTGTGAGAATGTCATGTTTGCTAAAGGACCTTGGCTTTTTCACTTTGTACAGTCCTAAGAAATCCAGAGCTGCCCCCTGTTGCTGTGAGCTTTGCATGCGAAAACGAGAAAAGGAGGAGCACCTTTACCGTGCCAAAGGGTTCTCTCCTTTGTATCGGGGTCTTTGCAAAAGACAGCGAGCGCTGGAGTCTAAGAACTCACCGTGTGTGACTGACGGACATTAGCAGGTTTTAATTCCTCCGAATCATCTGCAGATGTTTTGAGAACACTTTGTTCGGAAATGCGAGAGCCTCAACATGCGTCCTGCTCTGAAGAGGGCAGTGGAGGTGGCGCCTTGCTTTCCCAGCCCCCCGGGAGCAGATGCGCGTTAATACTCTGCTAATTGGAAAGGAACTTTGGACGTGGTAGAACTGTGAGCATCTTAGCTGTCTGTGCACAAATGCAAATAGGAAGGGGAGTACACCAGGACGAACTGACGGTATTAGCACATACGGTAAGTGATGACTTCATTGGCACCACAGAGACTTGGTGGCAGAATTCCCCTGTTGGGGACACGGCAGAGAGGGAGACTATTGCTCAGGGAGAGCAGACAAAGAAAACAGGGTGGTGAGGTTCCAGGGTACAGCCAGAGCATGCACGTGGGTTCTGAGGCCCAGCACCAGGTGGGAGCAGACCTGTTGAAAGCACGAGCAGTGGGACCACGGGCCAGAGGAGGCTGTGCCTTCCCAGACAGCCTGGTACGACCCCAGCCCCCTCCGGCCTGCTCTTCTATGGCAGAGCGGCTGGGGCACCCAGGCTGGGGCTAATCTTACAAAGGAGCCTGCAAACCGTGGACCCAGGAGCTCACTGGGTGGGGTGAACACAGCCATGTGGCCAGAATCAGAGAGACTGAGGCAGGAGATGAATTGCCCCAGCCAGGGACACAGGGGCAATACAAAGAGCTTTTCTGAACACTTCAGGAGCAGGAGCAGGAGCAGGAGCAGGAGCAGGAGCAGGAGCAGGAGCAGGAGCAGGAGGAAGAGGAAGAGGAAGAGGAAGGGCAGGCCCTCCAACGTACACAGAAAAGGGAGCTAAGAACGGGTTGTCGAGATGCCTCTCATGCTTCAATCTTTACTCCAAAGAGAAATTGTGACTAGATAGTTTACACACGCACACGCACAAACATGTGTGCGCACACACACCCGTGCACACGCACGCGCGGGAACACACACATGCACATTTATCTTAGCATTGAAGGAGGAAGCCATGCAAACCAAGACAGGGCAAGAGCAGGCTGAAGATTATGGAGATCGTTTCGACGTGTCGTGTTGGCAAGAGAGGACGAACGTCACCCTACAGGACTCAATGAACTGCTGACGCGATCTTGGAGCTATTAGCAATTATCTCGGAGCCCGCAGACGGATGGTTAAGGCCCCAGAGGGCTGGAAAGCACAAACGCGGGACATCTGCAAAAGAGGGGACCCAAGGAAGTACAGACTGGTCAGCCTCACTTGGAGATATAGAAAGATTTGAAATTATTAATAAGTTCTTAAAGCCATAAATGAATGATTATTATTAGTCTCTAAGCACCCACAGGATAATAGATTGTAAGAGTAGCCCTCATGGATTTGTCAAGAGCATCATGTCCCACCAACCCAATTTCCTTCTTTACCAGGGTTGGTGGCCCAGAGGGAGGGAAAAGCAGCAATGACAGATCTTCATCGGAGTGAGGCTTTTGATTCAGTCTGACAAGCCAGCTGGGGAAATGTGTCTCGGTGAAATGACTGTCAGCTGGGTGCACAACAGGCTGAAAGATCTGACTCAGAGAGCAACGATTAGCGATCAGACTGGGGGCTGTTGGTAGCGGGGCCCACAGCGGCCAGTTCTGGGCCCATTACTACTCAATATTTCCATTAGCGACTTAGATAATGGAGTGGAACCTATGCTTAGAAAAGTTGCTGATGATGCCAAACCAGGCGGTCATTAGCATTTGGGGAGAAGGGGTTAGAATGAAAAAGGCCCCGACCAATCGGAGAACTGGCCTGCAATCAGCACAATGGAATTCAATCAGATCAAGTGGGAAAGTGCCCCACTTAGGAAGAGAAAATCAAACACGGCCACCGGGGACTGGCGGGCTCGGTGGCAGCGCGGCAGAACAGGCTCTGGGGTCACACGTTCAATATGAGCTGTCAATGCAATGAGGCTGAGAACCAGGCGAAACCAGGCCGGAGCGTGTCAGTGGGAGTGGCACGTGTGAGCCATGTCAGGTCACTGTCCTGCTCTACGCGGCACGGCGGGGGGGAAATGCATCGGCTGCTCTACTCGGCACGGGGGGGGGCACATCAGCTGCTCTACTCAGCACGGGGGGGGGGCGAATGAGCTTCTCTACTCGGCACGGGGGGGGGCGAATGAGCTTCTCTACTCGGCACGGGGGGGGGCACATCAGCTGCTCTACTCGGCACGGGGGGGGGCACATCAGCTGCTCTACTCGGCATGGGGGGGGCACATCAGCTGAAGTCCTGGGTCCAGTTCTGGGTGCCGCACGCGAGGGAAGACATGGACAAGCTGGCAAGAGCCCGGGGCAGGGCAAGAGAAATGACCACAGGGGTAGAAACCTGAAAGCTTAACAGACCCGGCAAGTTCAGTCTTGAGAAAGAAGCCTGCCTGGGAACCGGGTAACAGGCTTCAGAACCCCCTGCGGGCCGTGACAGACGTGAGGCTCCCTGTTCTCCATGCCCTCGGCAGACAGGCAGGAGAGAGCCAGTCCAATCGCCCGCAGGGCAGGCTGGGGGAAGGTTTCCGACCAGGAGGCGTGTGCAGGTTCCCGGGCCAGGCTGTGGAATGCCCCCCACGGGCTGGAGAGGGTCTCGCCCCTGCAGGGGTGCGGCCTGGGCGGTGACCTCTCCAGGTCTTTCCCAGCCCCACCTTTCGGCAGTGCCTTTCAGACTCCCATAAATGGCACCGGCTATTTGGAACCACGCTGAGGCTGCCGCATGCACTTAGGAGTTTGCCAGACCTTGGCCGCGGGTTTTCTTGCTCCTTCTGCCATTGTTATTGGCCTGCTCGTGAAGGGAAAGCGAAGCCCCAAGGCCCGAGATGAACGTGCCATCTGAACATTCAGCAACGGAAGAATAAACCCAAACACATCTCCCTGCTCCCAAAGACTCCAGCGGCGGAAATGGCTACTCAGCTCCCCACGCGGCGGGACGGCGCTCCGTCTCACCCAGAGATGTGCAGTGACGGGAGGGACAACTAACCGCTGCATGGTCTCCAGATGCATCCCTCGGCCACTGGACAGACAGGACAGCAGCAACCAGCCCAGGACGCAGAGAACTGGCGTCCCTTCCTTCAGCCTGGATTTTCCAGGCACAGAACTTCCAGGATCCAGCAGCTTCCACCAGCCCCCCGAAGGACGTGGTTCTAACGTGAGTTAGCTTCATGTCAGCTCCGGGGAGGCTAGCTCGGAAACGTTCTCTGGAGCCCCGTGTCCACGCTGATGGGCTGTGCCGAGCCAGCAGGATTGTGCGGTCACGTCAGCGGGTTTTCAGGAGCAGTGTGAATTGGCGGCGGGGGGGCTGTTCCTGAACGGAAAGACAATGGGAACTCAGCTGGCAGTAACGCTCTGGGGAAGGGCAGCCTGCCAGCCAGGGCGGGGCTTTGGGCACCCCCAGCACAGCGCAGCGTGAAGACAGGTGCCCGTCCCGCCGAGCAGCCAGGGACAACACGGGCCAGTGCCGATTCTGCACAGAAGGGGCTTGGGTGCGGCGCAGGGAAGCAGCAGCCACGGTCACTGAAACTACCAGCGCTGGGGGCCTCCTGCCTCCAGGGCTCAGCAAGGGCGAAGAGGAGACATTCCCACCTCGCTGCCAGCAGGGCACGTGGCCACCAGCCGCCTGTTCACAGCCCTGGGCCTGGGGCCAGCAGCGGGGGGGGGGGGGAGTGAAAGGCCAGCATTCATTACCCCTGCCCCCCAGTGACTCTTTGGGGAAAGCCGGGCCTAGGGAGCCGAGCGGAAGCTGTCCTTGAGCACGGATGAGGGCTGGTTCCGAGACGCAGACTGGACGCATGGCTATGCTGGGCCAGTGTAACCCACACACCTGGTGAGGTTCACCCTCCCATGCAGCGGCACCTACACCACAGCAAGGTTCCAAATGGGACGGGGGATAGCTCAGAGCTCACCTCTGAATCCTTGTGAGGAATATTGCAGCTACACAATATTATCGACTGTACATACGTTATATTAATAAGACAATGGAAACTTGCACCCGGTTGGGGTTAGATCCCTATTGGACCATTTTGGTCAGTGATGTGTCTTCTGTTGACAGACAGCAGAAGTTAAGAGAGCTAGTAGAAACTTTGGTCATGTGACTAATAGGAGGCGGGTGAGGGGAAAACAAAAGGATATGAGTCTCTGTGAACGTGAAGATCCTGTTTCTGTGAACTAGGGCAGAAATGGGATGTAACTGTGACGGCGCGTTGGGGTTTTCTCGTCTCCTGCACCCCGTAATGGCATGGACAGACTCCACCAGCCAGTAGAACAGAGGGAGTTTATTGCTTCTCCAGGATACAGCACAGCACAGATGGAATCTGGTTCCAGGGCAGGCCTAGGATGCCTCAGCCCCCTTGAGATGGGGGAGACTGGGCCCCTAAATCCCAGCCCATTGCCTAGGCTGCTTCCTCCATGAAACCAGCCAGAAACCTAACTCCCTCACTTCCAGCCCTGCCCCCAGCCAGGGCTCCACTCCCCTTCTTCCCATTGTTCCGCTCCCTGGGAGATAACTGGTCCGACAGGTTCTTAGCCCCCTTGCATAATGACTCATCCCCTGCCCTGCTGGGCCATGCTGCAGCCAGCAGCCAGTGGAGGTCACCCACAGACCACTGCCCAGCATAGCAACCAGCAAGGTACCCCCCCCCCACGTCACAGTAACTCCTATTCATTTTGAAGTTTTGCCATTTATAGCCACTGGTTTTTTGTCCAGAGTACCTCAGTGCAGGGACCATGGATGTTCGGTGTGTTCTGATAGAGGGTTCAGGACCGAGACACAGGCTGGGGATCATCCTACCTGGTGAGCATGAGCCAAAGAGAGGATGGAAGACAATGAGATTTCTGACCAAGTTAGAAGAAGGAAGAGGCTTGAATGTGTATTACCCCCAGTGCTGAAGGTGTGTGAGGAGCTGGTAGCAAGGCATCCGCTGTAGAATGCTTTGATATTTGAGAGAGAGCCTGTGAACATGTGACAAGTGCATCTGAGCTTCAGGCTCAGTTTTTGGTGACACACCAGTGCACTAGAGAGCCGCCTTCTGCATACCTGACTCGACTACATGCATTAGCCCAAGAAATGGTGGAGGCTGGTGGGGTAAAAGATACTGGATCGGACTCTTACATACAAGATCAAGGTTTCCGTGGTTGCTGGCATGAATCCTTATTACACATGCTCTTAATAAAAGGTACTGACTGCACTGGTAGAAAAAAGAGCCTCTTATGTCACACTCCTTGAGGTGAGACCCATGGAAAGGGAGCGCGCTGATAAACAGAGAAAACTCCGACAAGGACTAGAGGAAAAAGGGAGGCCAAAAGGCACCTGACATTGCGTCCAGCGCCAGTGAAGAAGTTGCTGCAATAGAGACTGGAAGGAAAGATATCTGCAGGCTGAGCTGCTGTTGGTGGGACGGCGGGTGACCCAGCCAAGCTCTGAAATATCTAATTCAGACAAATAATTTACTCCTCCAAGAGCAAAAGCTAAGGGAGTATGGATTGGGTAAGTGGACGGTGAGGTGGATAGAAAGCTGGCTAGGCTGTCGGGCCCAGCGGGGAGTGATCAACGGCTCCATGTCAGGAGGCCGGTCGGTTTCTAGCGGAGTGCCCCAAGGATCGGTTCTAGGACGGGTTTTGTTCAATATCTTTATTAATGACCTGGAAGAGAGGATGGGTTGCACCCTCAGCAAGTTCGCGGATGACACTAAGCTGGGGGGGAGGTAGATACGTCGGAGGGCAGGGATAGGGTCCAGAGTGACCTGGACAGATTAGAGGATGGGGCCTAAAGAAATCTGATGAGGTTCAACAAGGACAAGTGCAGAGTCCTGCACTTGGGAGAGAAGAATCCCAAGTATTGTTACAGGCTGGGGACCGACTGGCTAAGTAGCAGTTCTGCAGAAAAGGACCTGGGGGTTACAGTGGATGAGAAGCTGGATATGAGTCAACAGGGTGCCCTTGTAGCCAAGAAGGCTAATGGCATATCAGGGTGCATTAGGAGGAGCATTGCCAGCAGATCCAGTGAAGTGATTATTCCCCTTTATTCGGCTCTGGTGAGGCCACATCTGGAGTATTGTGTCCAGTTCTGGGCCCCCCACTACAGAAAGGATGTGGACGCATTGGAGAGGGTCCAGCGGAGGGCAACCAAAATGCTGAGGGGGCTGGAGCACATGACCTAGGAGGAGAGGCTGAGGGACTTGGGTCTGTTTAGTCTGCAGAAGAGAAGAGTGAGGGGGGATTTGAGAGCAGCCTTCAACTTCCTGAAGGGGGGTTCCAAAGAGGCTATTCACCGATGGCAGAACAAGGAGCAATGGTTTCCAGCTGCAGAGGGGGAGGTCTAGGTTGGACATTAGGAAAAGCTATTTCGCTGGGCTGGGTTCCCTAGGGAGGGGTGGAATCTCCATGCCTGGAGGTGTTTAAGTCTCAGCTTGACAAAGCCCTGGCTGGGTGGATTGAGTTGGGTTGGTCCTGCCTTGGGCAGGGGGCTGGACTCGATGGCTCCTGAGGCCTCTGCCGGCCCTGGGAGGCTGTGAATCTAGTAAACGAGCAATACCAGATTGTAACAGACGAAATCCTGTTTGAACTGTGGGCAAAAGGGCCATTTGCAAAGCGAATGTGCGAATTCTCCTAACCCCAAACAGCGCGGCAGCGGTTGGCAGGCAGACGCTCTCAGAACGGAAGTGAGCTGAGCCAGGAGCAGAGAACCGGCTGCTGTTCCTCGCTCTGCAGCACTTCGCAGCAGGGCTTTCTTTCACCCCGTTCCCTTGCGGGCTGCCTGCCTGGTTACTTGGTGAGCTGCCTGCCTGGCAGCCCCACTCAGCTTTGGCTACAGCAGCAGGCTGGGCCTGTAGTGATCCACTGCAGCCCATCCCCACAGGGCTGCCTTTGCTGCCCTGGGAACTCCCCCTCCAGCCTCACCAGGCTTGGGAACAGCCAGACATTACCCCAAGGCTTGCACTGGACCTCGTGCCTGCTGCATGGGCCTTCAGAGCAGCCAGCCTCCGTGCTCAGGAAAACCCCAAGGCATGCCCAGACCTCAGGAGCCACACCCAGCTGGGAGCACAGCATGGGTCACTGTGCCCCCCAAGCACACAGACAGGCACCCCATGCCCCTAACATCCTCCCTCCCAGCAGACAGCCCTGCCCCCTGCAGCCACCCCAGGCTGGGGAAATGAGCCAGTTTAAGGGACTCCTGACTCCTCCCCCAGCTCCCTCCTCCAGCCACGTTGCAGGGGAACAATCAAAGCCCTCAGGCTCACAGCCCACACCTGGGACGTGAGCACGTAGGAGGCTGCACCTGCTCTCTAACAGGGGCTGCCTTTCCCAGCGCGCTGCAGCGAGGGCCTGGGAGCCAAACAGGGCCCAGGCTGGCAGGGGACAGGGCCTCGCCCAAGCCACGTGCTCAGAGCTGGGAGTTTGCCTGCCCCTGTGCTGGCAAGCAAGGGGGTTCAGCTGCGGGCAGGGTGGGCAGAGCTGGGAAGTGGCAGGGTGACTGCAGCCCACCGCCTCCCCAGTCCGTTGGCCTCGTTCCCGCCAGCTCAGGGGCTCGCTTGGGGGAGCAGGGACTGGCAGCCATGCTGGGCCCTGGGCAATGTGGGGGGCCAGCGCTGTGCTCCTGGGAGTGGTGGGGCCAAGGCAGCCGGCCCTTAGCGCGGTCTGCAGCGCACTACGTGGCCTCCAGGGCGTGGGGCTCCCAAGGGCAGTGGCCGTGGCCGTGGCCGTGGCTGGGGGCCCTGGCCCTCTAGAGTTGCCAGGCCCTGGGGCAGTTGCCCTCTTTGCCGGGCCTGGGTGGCACTGGTGCCTGGGCAGGAGCCCTGAGGCCAAGCCTTAGGAGGGGAAGGGGCTTTCAGAGCAGCCACTGAGGCGCGGCGCGAGCTTAGGGGCCCACGGGGTGGGCTGGCCGCTGCGCAGGGCTTCGTGGCTCACAGGAGCACCTCCGCCCGGATGGAGACACCTCGGTCCCCAGGGCTTGGGCCCTGGCAATGCCAGAGGCGGGGGTGGCAGTGCTGAGCACCCCGGGGCCCCCTCTGAACGTGGAGGGCGAGGCACGGCCTGGCTGGGGCTGTCTCCAGGCGCGCTCCTCTATGCAACCTCCCTGGGGTCCTGGCTGCCAGGAGCAGACAGGACGGGGTGGGCCGGCGTGTGGCCGCCTGAGTAGCCAGCCCATATGGGCATCGCCTGGCAGGTGCCACGTTGCCCACGGCACCACGACCTCTAGGGCCCATGGCAGGCAAGCAGCCCCACTCGGCCCCTCACTGGCGGCGGGGCTCGAGGGAATCCCACGCAGGCACTTGGGTTGTGATGGCGCGTTGGGGGTCCCCCGTCTCCTGCACCCCCGAAATGGCACAAACAGACTGCACCAGCCAGTGGAATAGAGGGTGGTTTATTGCTCCTCCAGCATACAGCGCAGCACAGATGTCATCAGGTTACAGGACAGGCCTAGGATGCCTCAGCCCCCTTGATATGGGGCAGGGGTCTCGGCTTCTGTGACATAGTGGGGGTACTTGCTGGGCTGTGGTGACCCCTGCTGTCTGGAGCAAGACCCAGCAGGGAAAACCTCGCTAGGCAGAGGTAATGCCAAACTGGTTGAGCCAGGGGCCAGACACCCCCATGGAGAGGAACAAAGGAAGGTGGAATGCTGCCTTGGCTGGGGGGCAGGGCTGGAAGTTAGTGAGTTGGTTGCTGGCTGTCGGAGGGCATGGAGGAGAGCCTAGGAGAAGGGGCTGGAGTTTAGGGGCCCAGTCTCCCCCATCTCAAGGGGCCTGAGGCATCCTAGCCCAGTTCCTGTAACCAGATTACATCTGTGCTGCCTGTGCTGGAGGAGCAATAAACCACCCTCAATTCCACTGGCTGGTGCAGTCTGTTTGTGCCATTTCGGGGTGCAGGAGACGGGGAACCCCAACGCACCGTCACAGCTTCTAAATCCCAGCCTGTTGCTGAGGCTGCTTCCTCCATGCTCCCAGACAGAAACTAACTGACTCTCCTCCAGCCCTGTCCCCCAGCCAGGGCAGCATCCACCTTCCTTTGTTCCTCTCCATGGGGGTTAGTGGTCAGACAGGTTGAGAGACCCTTTGCATAATGACTCATCCTGTTTTGCTGGGTCGTGGTACCCATGGCAGCCAGTGGGGGTTACCCCAGAGCCAGCAGCATAGAAACCAGCCAGGTACCCCCACTACGTCACAGGGGTGTTCACGGATGGGTGCTCTTCCCCAGCAGGCAGGGAGCCGGTACTACAGAAGGGCTCTCAAAGGTGCCCCCCAGCAGCTCCGCCGCCCCCGGCACAGCCAGAGTCCAACAAAAAATGATGGGGTGGGTCCCCCACCAGGGCACCCCTTCCCTGTGTGGGCCGGCACTCGGAGAGGGTGTATGGCCACACCCCTGGCCTGGGCCGCCACTGAAAATAGCACTAAGCCCCGGGCTAGGAACGGCTCTCGGGCCCTGAACATTAATTTTAGTCACAGTTGGCCACAGTGTCTCCCCCTCTAAACACCTCTCCAGTTTCAATTAACATTCTCTATCTCCCGTCTCCTGAATATTACAGTGCACTCATTTCGGAGGTTGGTAAAGAGAGTTTTCACACTTCACAGGCAAGCATAATGAAATAATTATACCTGGGCCCATGGAAAGCATGAGGATATTGCACAAGGAGCTTTAAAGTCATTTAAAGTAGAAACTTCTCCAGAAGCGCCCCCAGGAGCCCTGCACAGACCTCTCCGCGCGGCTGCCCTGTGGCTGGCTGGCTGGCTGGCAGAGGGCTTTGCTTCCCGCTCGCCCCAGGGCAGCTGGGCAGTCCCTGGGTCGACAGGCGCTACCTGCCTGCCGGAGGCATTCGGCTCATCCACCCGGGGGCCAGGGCGAGGAGCCCGGGGAGGTGATGGGCACACGGGCTGCTGTGGCCAGGGCAGGTGCAGCTCTGGGGCTGGGGGCGGCCGGGAAGCCTGTAGCTGCCTGGCCCGCAGTGGCTGGGCTGTGCTGGGTGGCGTGAAGGCCTCTCAGCGGCTGTGCCGGGAGCAGCGTGGGCCAGCCCCGGGCGTGAGCCGACGTTCTGTGATCCCTTCTCCACCTCGCCGGCAACTTGCTTCCCGGGCAGGCCGCCCACGCAGGAGCTCTGGGGCTTGTGGGCAAGGCAGCGAGGCCTGGGGGATCTCTGGTGTCCCAGCCTGCTCTGCTGGAGAGCAGACCCAGTGGGTCTGGCGCGAGGCGGCGGGCGGCCCCGCCTCGGGTGTGCGGCGCTGCCAGTGCTGGGCGAGCCGAGCGCTCTGTGGGTGGCAGGTCCACGAGAAAGGGGAGGCTCCTCGGCTGCTCTCCCCGTGGCCTTCAGAGACCACGGGCAGCCGTTCAGAGGCGTAAGCCACTCAGGTTGGAGGGGGCAGGACAGACGCTCTGCCCCCTCCTCCGCCCTTTCTGCCTGGTTCTGGGGCCTGCTGTCTCTGGACGCCGCTCTGCCCCTCCCCAGCCCGGTCCCTGCTGTGGGGCGTGGGGGGCGTACCCCCTCGGGGCACCTACCAGCCAGCAGCCCTTTGCTCGTACCTTGAACCCTGCTCCCCCTTCACTGGCGGCCAGATTGCCAGGCCAGGGCTGCGCTGTCCTCTGTGGCCGCGCTGCACCCAGCCGCCTGGGACCGAGAGCGCCAGGCCTGCGGGGACAGGGCCCAGCCCGACCGGCTCAGCCTTCCCCAAGGGGGGTCCGCGGCGAGACGCTGGGCGCAGAGCGATGGCACCTTGGCATTGCTGCTTCCTCCCCAGCAGCGGGGCAGCCTCCAGCCCCGCCCTGCAAAGGCAGGCAGGTGAAGCGCCCCATCTCTCCAGGCAGCCGCACAAGGGCTTCCTGAGCAGATGGCTCGCCCAGGAGTCCCGGAGGAACATGACGAAAATAACCGAGCTGCTAACGAGCAAACGGAATCGTTGTCAGCGCGTCTCCTGCGGCGCAGGCCTGGGGGCACCCACGCTGAGCCCCACGCAAGAGGGGACATGGGGGCCTCGGGGCGCGCAGCCGGGGGCTCTCTGGGGCGGAGACGGCGGCACACAGCCCATGTACTCAGCGTGGCTGGGTGAGCGCAGTATGAACAGGCTGGCGGGGGGGCTGCCACCCCCATTGCCCTGGCTCAGCTCTGCTGGGGGACAAGGCCTTGCTGGGTGGGGTGCTCTGCCTGCAGCAGGATGGAACGCACCCGCGGCTCTCCCCTGGCTGGAAAGGAGGTTTCCCACTTCTCCAGGCCGGCCCCAGCTTGGGCCTGTCCCTGCCCCTGGCTGGTGCTGTGAACACGGTCCCCCCGGACACTCGGCGCTTTGCTCCTGTGACGGACCGGGCCGTGTCTGGGCACAGCTGAGGGCGTCCGCTCAGGGCGAATTGCTCCAATCCGGGGCTACTTACAGCCCCCAGACTGGTGACCTCTCCACACAAGCCACAAACCAGTCCCACAGAGCGCTTCAGCTGCCTGCCTGAAGCCTCCTGAGCAAAACCCCTCCGACACCCCAGCAATATCCGTGCCCCAGATGGCCCCAGGCCTATACACAGGTGGGGGGTCCTAGCACCCAATCCCACCTACCCCGAACAAGTTCTGTCCGGTTCCAAGAAACCAGCCACAGATCCCTGGTCAATTTACCCTCTGGACCTTGCCCACAAATCACGCTGGACCAGTCCTTTAGCATCTAACATCTAAAGGTTTATTACTACAAGAAAGAAAAGCCTGAGAGTGAGGTTGTTAAAGTACAGTACGTTACATGCACCGAATCTCCCAGTTCTCGGTGCAGGCTCTAGCAGAGATGTTACAGCTGCTGGTTTAAAAGTCCTTGGTGCACATCCTAGGTCCGGGTAGGTCCACAGTTCTTCCCGGCTTGTGATTCCCTGCGAGGCCGCATCTGGGGTCAGGAGCAGATCTGAATACAAAATGGAGTCAGCCACATGGCATCTTTATCCCTCCTTCCTGGTCTCTTCTTGGCTGCAGCAGGTCACCTGGCCAGCGGCCTCTCCCTGTGTCCCCTGCTGGTAGCCCCCAGGTATCAGTCCCCATTCTTGAGGGGTGTCCTTGGCCTAGAGAGGGCCGTTGTCCCATGGAGACTTGCTCATTAGCATGTCCATTGGCTGAGCATTCTTTGTGTATCAACACAGCGTCCATACTCCTAACCCACACACAGACACCGTGCAGGTCTATGACGAGCCGATACAGACTCAGTGTAAGATCAGCTTCCGTTTGACACCTCACAGGGCCCTTTTGTTCCACTTTTGGGCCAACACCTCCCTCTCTGATGGGTGCAGCAGTGACCCGGCTGCTTCCCTTAAGCTCCGGTAACGTGACAGCTCCCTGAGCTGGCTGCGAAGCTGGAACCAGCCCAAGAAGGCGCGGGAGCAGCCTGCCCACTCGCTGGCTCTGGCCCCTCGGACTGCCCTGGGAGCCAGGGGATCCTCTGCTGGCTGATCCCTCCAGGCTTCCCATCCACGAGTGAGCAGCGCAGGAGACCAGCCCACCCTGCCCAGACGTGGGGGTGTAAGAGCATGTGTGCACACACACATGCACGATCCCCGGTGCACTGCCCTTGATGCACAGGCCCATGCACACGTGCACGACCCCCAGTGCACTGCCCCCAATGCACAGGCCCACGCACATGTGCACGACCCCCAGTACACAACCCCCAATGCACAGGCCCACGCACACATGCATGACCCCCAGTGCACTGCCCCCAATGCACAGGCCCACGCACACATGCACGACCCCCAGTGCACTGCCCCCGATGCACGACCCCCGCCTCCTGCACCCCCGTAATGGTATGGACAGACTCCGCCAGCCAGTAGAACAGAGGGAGTTTATTGCTTCTCCAGGATACAGCACAGCACAGATGTCATCAGGTTACAGGGCAGGCCTAGGATGCCTCAGCCCCCGTTGAGATGGGAGGGAGTCTCGGCTTCTAAACCCCCCAGCCTGTTGCTGAGGCTGCTTCCTCCATGCTCCCAGACAGAAAACTGACTAACTCTCTTCCAGCCCTGCCCCCCAGCCAGGGCAGCATCCACCTTCCTTTGTTCCTCTCCATGGGGGGTGGCTGGTCAGACAGGTTGAGAGACCCTTTGCACAGTGACTCATCGCTTGTCTTGCTCGGTGGTGCTACAGACAGCAGCCAGAGAGTTAGCAAGTTACCCCCCACTACCTCACAAAGGGCCAGGCCACTCCATGTGCCTCCTTGGGGGGGGGTCTGCCCCACACACAGAAGGCACCAGCCCCTGACCCTGGCATGGCCCCCTCTTCTCCCTAGTCCCCGAGGGCGGAGCGGGCAGGGGCTGGGAGTCAGGCTGGGGATAAGGAAGCCCCATGTAGGTCTGTTTGCCGGTCAGCGCTGGGCAGTGGCCAGGCCAGGCTGGCTGTGTGCCTGGGGGTGTGGGGGCCGTTCTCTGGCCGTGGTGAGCAGGAGGGCACGGTGGCCCCACTGGCCCTGGGGCCTTGGACCAGCGATGCCCAGAAGCCCCCTGGCAGAGCAGGGCAGAGAGCCGCTTTCACTGGCCTGCGGAGCAGATCGCACAGGGCGGGGAGCCAGGCCTCCATGGCCATGGCATCTGCACCGGCAGCTTTCAGGGGAAGCCCAGGGGCTTGACCCCAGTCCGCCCGCCTCCCGCCATGCCTGATCCCCACTCAGCTTCCCCGGCTCCCACCCAAAGCCAGGGCTCAGTGGCCTCTCCTGCTGCTCTGGCTGAGGCTTTGCCAGCCTGGGCTGCTTCTGGCGCAGGAGGCCGTGCAGACTGGGCAGGGGCGAGAGCAGTGAGCTGCCCACAGGTTCACAGGACTGGGCGCTGGAGCCCACACCACCACGGCCCAAATCCAGCACTGGGGGCGCAGAGCACGCTGCCCCCCCGCCAGTCAGCAGCCACGGGCAAGGTGGCTGCTAGAACAAGGAGATGGGGACAGGGGCAAGCAGGAACCAGGGACAAAATGCTGGGTCTCTGTGAGCTCCTCTGGGTGGGGGCAGGTCCAGGCCCTGCAAGGCGAGGGGGGGTTCTAGGCCCAGGCCCTGTGAGAGGAAGGAGGTGGGGGTTCTAGGCCCACCCCATATGGGGGGAAGGGTGTGACCGGTGTTCTAGGCCCAGCCCCTGTGAGAGGAAGGTGTGTGGGGGGGTTCTAGGTCCAGCCCCTGTGAGGGGAAGGTGGGGCGGGGTTCTGGGCCCAGCCCCTGTGAGGGGAAGGGTGTGACGGGGGGTTCTGGGCCCAGCCCCTGTGAGGGGAAGGGTGTGGCTGGGGGGTTCTGGGCCCAGCCCCTGTGAGGGGAAGGGTGTGGCTGGGGGGTTCTGGGCCCAGCCCCTGTGAGGGGAATGGTGTGGCGGGGGGTTCTGGGCCCAGCCCCTGTGAGGGGAAGGGTGTGGCGGGGGGTTCTGGGCCCAGCCCCTGTGAGGGGAAGGGTGTGGCGGGGGGTTCTGGGCCCAGCCCCTGTGAGGGGAAGGGTGTGGCGGGGGGTTCTGGGCCCAGCCCCTGTGAGGGGAAGGGTGTGGCGGGGGGTTCTGGGCCCAGCCCCTGTGAGGGGAAGGGTGTGGCGGGGGGTTCTGGGCCCAGCCCCTGTGAGGGGAAGGGTGTGGCGGGGGGTTCTGGGCCCAGCCCCTGTGAGGGGAAGGGTGTGGCGGGGGGTTCTGGGCCCAGCCCCTGTGAGGGGAAGGGTGTGGCTGGGGGGTTCTGGGCCCAGCCCCTGTGAGGGGAAGGGTGTGGCTGGGGGGTTCTGGGCCCAGCCCCTGTGAGGGGAAGGGTGTGGCTGGGGGGTTCTGGGCCCAGCCCCTGTGAGGGGAAGGGTGTGGCGGGGGGTTCTGGGCCCAGCCCCTGTGAGGGGAAGGTGTGGCGGGGGGTTCTGGGCCCAGCCCCTGTGAGGGGAAGGGTGTGACGGGGGGTTCTGGGCCCAGCCCCTGTGAGGGGAAGGGTGTGACGGGGGGTTCTGGGCCCAGCCCCTGTGAGGGGAAGGTGTGGCGGGGGGTTCTGGGCCCAGCCCCTGTGAGGGGAAGGTGTGGCGGGGGGTTCTGGGCCCAGCCCCTGTGAGGGGAAGGGTGTGACGGGGGGTTCTGGGCCCAGCCCCTGTGAGGGGAAGGTGGGGCGGGGGGTTCTGGGCCCAGCCCCTGTGAGGGGAAGGTGGGGGGTTCTGGGCCCAGCCCCTGTGAGGGGAAGGGTGTGGTGGGAGGTTCTGGGCCCAGCCCCTGTGAGGGGAAGGGTGTGGTGGGGGGTTCTGGGCCCAGCCCCTGTGAGGGGAAGGTGGGGCGGGGGGTTCTGGGCCCAGCCCCTGTGAGGGGAAGGTGGGGCGGGAGGTTCTGGGCCCAGCCCCTGTGAGGGGAAGGGTGTGGTGGGGGGTTCTGGGCCCAGCCCCTGTGAGGGGAAGGTGGGGCGGGGTTCTGGGCCCAGCCCCTGTGAGGGGAAGGTGGGGCGGGGTTCTGGGCCCAGCCCCTGTGAGGGGAAGGGTGTGGTGGGAGGTTCTGGGCCCAGCCCCTGTGAGGGGAAGGTGTGGCGGGAGGTTCTGGGCCCAGCCCCTGTGAGGGGAAGGGTGTGGTGGGGGGTTCTGGGCCCAGCCCCTGTGAGGGGAAGGTGGGGCGGGAGGTTCTGGGCCCAGCCCCTGTGAGGGGAAGGGTGTGACGGGGGGTTCTGGGCCCAGCCCCTGTGAGGGGAAGGGTGTGGTGGGGTGTTCTGGGCCCAGCCCCTGTGAGGGGAAGGTGGGGCGGGGGTTGTATTTGAACTTGTGCTTTTGCCCAGGCCCCCTCTGGGAAGAAATCCTGTTGCTATTGCAGCACTGGGGCTGGGGGCGACGGCCTCCGTGCCCCCGGGTGCCAGGCAGAGATTAGCTCCTATGGACATGCCGACTGGAGACGCTCACTTGGGAGGTTCTGTCGTCCTGTTATGGCAAAAGAGACGCTGGTTCCTTTAAGACTTCAGAGCCTCCTGCATAAGTGCCCAGCGCAGGGCCCCTCCCCAAGAGGCATGTTTTCTGCTGTGATCTCGGCTTCGGTCAAGGTTGCAGCCTGGTGATCTATAGAACCGTGGTTAGTAAATCACAAGCTACTGAAAAATGCCCAGATTTGCACTCTCCGGCTCCCGGCAGCGTCCCACTAATATTAATAAATTGGGCCTGCACCAGAGGCAGGCCCAAGTCATCGGCGGAGTAATAGCCACAATAGATCTTGATGTGCGGCAGCGTTTTATTGTGTCTAGTGCACTCGGCTTGTGCTCAGAGCTTCCTTCCCCGCGGCCACCCACACACCCTGCTGGGGACGCAGAGGAGAACACTCACCCCACTCTTAGCATCTGCTCATGCAGCACTGCGCCAGGCCTCTTGGTAATTGAAATGGAACATTGCGTCTCGGTCTCCCGCCTTGCTCTGACTCCCCACCGGGGACTGCTCTCTGGTGCCCACTCAGCCACGTGACGGAATGCCTGGGCGAAGGCAAGGAGGCTTATTTGGAGAGTCTAAAAGACAGGCTTCTGGAACCACACAGGGACTTGGAGCCACATTTCCAGTGGGGCAGATCGTGTCCCTGCAGCAGCCACATAAATGTGCCACATCCGTGACGTGCGCGCCGTGCTATCGCAAGCTCTGTCAACGCCCGTCTGTTCATCTTCACATCGGGCCTGGCTTTACCTGACGATGTGATGAGTCAAGTCATGAACGTGCATTGGACCCAGGTGTCCAGTGGAAAACATCTGCTCCCTGCCGGGGCGCTGGATTTCCCATTTCCCGGTGCCGGACACAGTGCACTATCACTCAGCCTAACAGGGTGCACTATCACTGCCTGTCACGGGGCACTATCACACTGCCTGACAGGGTACACTATCACTGCCTGACAGGGTGCACTATCACTGCCTGTCACGGGGCACTATCACACTGCCTGACAGGGTACACTATCACTGCCTGACAGGGTGCACTATCACTGCCTGTCACAGGGCACTATCACACTGCCTGACAGGGTACACTATCACTGCCTGTCACGGGGCACTATCATACTGCCTGACAGGGTACACTATCACTGCCTGTCACGGTGCACTATCACTGCCTGTCACGGGGCACTATCACACAGCCTGACAGGGTACACTATCACTGCCTGGCACGGGGCACTATCACTGCCTGGCACAGGGCACTATCATACTGCCTGACAAGGTACACTATCACTGCCTGGCACGGTGCACTATCACTGCCTGTCACGGGGCACTATCATACTGCCTGACAGGGTACACTATCACTGCCTGTCATGGTGCACTATCACTGCCTGTCACGGGGCACTATCACTCAGCCTAACAGGGTACACTATCACTGCCTGTCACGGGGCACTATCACACTGCCTGACAGGGTACACTATCATTGCCTGTCACGGTGCACTATCACTGCCTGTCACGGGGCACTATCATACTGCCTGACAGGGTGCACTATCACTGCCTGTCACGGGGCACTATCACACAGCCTGACAGGGTGCACTATCACTGCCTGTCACGGGGCACTATCACACAGCTGGGCATTCTTAAAATCCTCTGTGGAGAGTCAGCAATGACCACATTTTGTGGCCTGAATGGGTGGGATTCGGAGATGGCTTTGTCCCAACTCGGGCAGCACATGTGGGCAGCCACAAGGAATTCAAAAGAATAACAGACAAGCCTTCTGTTGTCTGGGGAGTGTTCTCGGCACTGGCCAGCCCCCTGGCTCAGTGGGCTATGGAGAGGAGGGGTGTGTCATGGTTTCCAATGGCCGGGGCATATGGTCAAAGGACAATCATCTGTAATTCGTGCACTGCAGGGAGAGACCTTTGTCCTGCTCCTGGCCCATCAGAGCAGCCGGTGCCTGGTCCCTCTGGCAGGAAGCTGCTACCGGTTGAACCTCTCTAGAACGGCAGGATGTTAGTGAGCAGGGTGTCCACTTACTCTGGGGGTGGCCAAGTTTCCCGCGGCCCCATAATGTTTGTTTCCAGGCCCTAGCCCTGGCTCTGTGTTCTGTGCCATTAGCTCTAATTGACCCTCGGTGCCTTCTCAGGGCCCAGTGCTGGCAAGCAGTGGCGGTGCTGGTCATGCTGCAAGACAATACTGACCTTCCGTGGTCGGGCAAATTCTCTAGCCTGGCGCCGGTCAGGTCCGGAGGGGGCTGGACTAGAGAGGTCCAACCTGTCGGAGAGGAGGGACAGCATCCCTGGCTGCATTCCTCAACACCAACACCCTCCAAGCTCTGAAATAAACAGGCCATGGAGTGAGGTGCTTTAATCACTCCCACCGGAGGGACTTATCGGGCCCCATCAGTCCATAATGCAATCACCCCCAGGTCACACACCCTGGTGCCCCTTCGGCTGGACATTCGAGTTAGCATTTCTGTTCTGCACGGCGGCGTAGTCTCGCCAGGCACTGGGAGAAGATTGCTGCATTTCACCCCCGCGCTGGCTGCCTCTCTGCAGCAGAGGAGGTGATAACGTTTAGGGAACATTTAGGAAAGGCTTTGCTGAAATCACGCGTGCCTTATCCTCCCGGGAATGAGCAGCTTGGAGTCAGTTTCTCACCAACTGGTGTGCAACACAGAATGCGTAACGTTGCCCAGACCTGGGTAAGTGGCCTTTCCCGTCAGGGTAACCAGCGGGCAAGAGGAGACAAGTGTCCCCAGAGAAGAAGAATCAATGCCCACAAATCAGACATCAGACAGTTTCACAAAGAAAAACCAGTTTCTTGTCATTTCAACCAGACTGGGCATTGCCTCAAGAACCTAACTACATGTATCTGACTTCAAAGAGACTTTAACACGACTACAATGGGAAACCTCAGAACTGTCATTCATGCTTAAATTTGACACTTTACGAATGGGCCTTAACAAAGATGCTAATTATCTTACCCATTACAAAGATAGCTTCCCCAATTATCACCTCTAATATCATTATCTCATAGACACTAACCTCCTCCCCTCTTACCCCCCCCCCCCCCATTCTAAAATCTGATTTGTCAATTTTACACGTATTCACTTTTTTTTGATTGTCTCCCTTTGGTATATATGGTCATGCCAATTTTCGTCCACAAATTGATCTGAGGAAGTGGGTCTGGCCCACGAAAGCTCATCACCTAATAAACCATCTTGTTAGTCTGTAAAGTGCTGCATCGTCCTGTCTTTTGTTTCAGCTACACCAGACTAGCATGGCTGCATCTCGATCACTATCCCAGAGAAGAAGTGCTTTGTGCACCAAAGGACAGTGGGTCACTGGCAGTTGGGCTGAAAGTGTAGTTCACTATGTCGGGCTAGACCCCACGAGAAGGGGGGCATATTTTTGATGAGGGATTTGAAATTAACCGAGTTGTTTGCTACCCTACATCACCTGTATGCTAGGGAAGGGTTTTCTGAAATTGGCAAGTTACTGTAGACAGAGATATCATGTGTATTTCACCCGTCGCGTCACCAGGGAATCCGTCTTGCTGGGGACATTTCCATCCTGGCACTCTTGCCGATCAGAGCCTGACGTGAGCTGCAGCTCCGGCACCAGTGGTCTGCTGTGTCTTATCAAAGGCATCGGTGGGTCTTCATGGCTCAGACCAGCTTGGAATGCACACGTCACTGTCCGCTCCTTGGTGCAGAATGGCAAACACCTGCAAGCGGCAGGGAAGATCTATCACTTGGAGGCCCCAAACGGCTCAGAGCACATATGTTAAAGAGATAAAATAATTTTTTTCTGGTTAGATACCAGCACCTTATTGAATAAAGTTTAAAATCCTCACCGTGCCTCCATCCATCTTTGCAAGCACCGTGCTACTTTTTCATTTTTACTTTGGAGAGAATGAAAATGCAGGAAGAGTAGATAAAGCATTTACCTTATTTGAATTTCACTTATACCCCGTAATTCTTTTCAGAGGTCAAGGAGAAAGTGACAGGTGAAAAATGTGCTTTTGAATCAGCAACTTGAAGGCTTAGCAAAATACATTTCCACACCATTAATATACAGGTGGAGGGGGGGGAGCAGGACTAGCCTACTAAATCGATAGTGCGGGATGCTGAGAGGTATGGCCCAGACTGTCAGCAAGAATCCAAGCGGCACAGAGATGTAAGTGGTGTATTCAAACAGTGCATTTGAGACCCAGTGTTTGTATGCAGGGAGGAAGCGCAATGCCTTCCCCCGACAGACAGCCCGTTGAGCAAGCTCAGGGCCATGCGGAGCCGTTTGCCTCCTCGCTGCAGTTCCAGCTGGTCTGAAGTAGCCAGTCAGGATGGGGTTTAAGCTCTCGGCCAGGCGGGGGATGGGCAGACGAGCTATTGCGGACTACGCTGCTCTGCGACGGTGATTCTGGAAAAGCCACACGGGCGCTCTGTTCTGGAGTAATGAGAGCGCTTCCGGAGCAGAGCCGGCATTCTGGAGCAGTGGCCACAGGGGGAGCTAGTGCCAGATAGCGCATCCCAGCCTACACGAGCTCCAAGAGCCGCGAAAGCAGGGCCGAGGCTCATGCATGGGGAAGTGACAATTATCCGGGAGTATGCCGCACTTGTGTTACCGTAGCACCTGGGAGAGCTGTCATTTGGCCAGCAGGAGAGCTCGGCTTTGGTGTCTGCCCACCTTTGCACAGTCTCCCTCGGCCGCGTTGCTGCCCCAAGAGCCTTTGCCGCCATGCGGTTGCTGCAGATTCACCCTGCCTGGATCCGTTCATGCCTAGTTATTCGTTGTTTGGTTTTGTACTGAATTTCAGCACTGCCTGCTGAGAAGCTGTTCCGCTGCATCTGCGGTGTCCCGAGGCCAGCCCCTGCTGGGTCTATTGCCAGCTCAGTGTCTACAATTAGCACAAGTTAGGGAGTCTCATTAATTAGTCGCTGAACAGACCGAGGTGCCATTTATTTTCTATACGAACAGGACAACATCTTGCCGTGTAAGGCGGTGGGAGCTATAAATAAGCTCAGGATTCACTTGGAGTCTATCACAGAGATTTACTGAGTTCCACAGTTCTAATTTGACTAATGAGACCCAACTCTCCTGCTGTACCAGCCTGTGGGCTGTGTGTATTAATATCACTTGCTGAGAACTCCTGAGAGGCATCCTAACAGGAGAGTGGCAACCAGCGCCCATCCCCTCCCTACACTCCAGCAACAGAACAGCACGTCACACAGTGTCAGGAGATCACAACGCCGGTACCTTGTGCTCTAGCCCCAAATCCATGGAATCAGGTGGCCCGTGTGTAGAATGAACAGGAGGGTGAGCACAGACAGACCCCGGCAGTGTGACAACATGAGGGTGAGCACACACAGATCCCGGCGGTGTGACAACATGAGGGGTGAACACAGACAGACCCCGGCGGTGTGACAACATGAGGGGTGAGCACACACAGATCCCGGCGGTGTGACAACATAAGGAGTGAACACAGACAGATCCCGGCGGTGTGACAACATGAGGGGTGAGCACAGACAGACCCCGGCAGTGTGACAACATGAGGGGTGAGCACAGACAGATCCCGGCAGTGTGACAACATGAGGGGTGAGCACACACAGATCCTGGCGGTGTGACAACATGAGGAGTGAACACAGACAGATCCTGGTGGTGTGACAACATGAGGGGTGAGCACAGACAGATCCCGGCGGTGTGACAACATGAGGGGCGAGCACAGACAGATCCCGGCAGTGTGACAACATGAGGGGTGAGCACAGACAGATCCCGGCGGTGTGACAATATGAGGGGTCAGTACAGACAGAGCCTGGCAGTGTGACAACATGAGGGGTGAGCACAGACAGAGCCCGGCGGGGTGACAACATGAGGGGTCAGTACAGACAGATCCCGGCGGTGTGACAACATGAGGGGTGAGCACAGACAGAGCCCGGCGGTGTGACAACATGAGGGGTGAGCACAGACAGATCCCGGCGATGTGACAACATGAGGGGTGAGCACAGACAGATCCTGGCAGTGTGACAACATGAGGGTGAGCACAGACAGATCCCGGCGGTGTGACAACATGAGGGTGAGCACAGACAGATCCTGGCAGTGTGACAACATGAGGGTGAGCACAGACAGATCCCGGCGGTGTGACAACATGAGGGTGAGCACAGACAGATCCTGGCGGTGTGACAACATGAAAGGTGAACACAGACAGATCCCAGTGGTGTGACAACATGAGGGGTGAACACAGACAGATCCCGGTGGTGTGACAACATGAGGGGTGAACACAGACAGATCCCGGCGGTGTGACAACATGAGGGGTCAGTACAGACAGATCCCGGCGGTGTGACAACATGAGGGGTGAACACAGACAGATCCCGGCGGTGTGACAACATGAGGGGTGAACACAGACAGATCCCGGTGGTGTGACAACATGAGGGGTCAGTACAGACAGACCCCGGCGGTGTGACAACATGAGGGTGAGCACAGACAGAGCCCGGTGGTGTGACAACATGAGGGTGAGCACAGACAGATCCCGGCAGCGTGACAACATGAGGGGTGAGCACAGACAGATCCCGGAGTGGTGACAACATGAGGGTGAGCACAGACAGATCCCGGCAGTGTGACAACATGAGGGGTGAGCACAGACAGATCCCGGCAGTGTGACAACATGAGGGGTGAGCACAGACAGATCCCGGAGTGGTGACAACATGAGGGTGAGCACAGACAGATCCCGGCAGTGTGACAACATGAGGGGTGAGCACAGACAGATCCCGGCGGTGTGACAACATGAGGGGTGAGCACAGACAGACCCCAGCGGTGTGACAACATGAGGGGTGAGTACAGACAGACCCCAGCGGTGTGACAACATGAGGGGTCAGTACAGACACACCCCGGCAGTGTGACAACATGAGGGGTCAGTACAGACACACCCCGGCAGTGTGACAACATGAGGGTGAGCACAGACAGATCCCGGCAGAGTGACAACATGAGGGGTGAGCACAGACAGATCCCGGTGGTGTGACAACATGAGGCTGAGCACAGACAGATCCTGGCGGTATGACAACATGAGGGTGAGCACAGACAGATCCTGGCGGTGTGACAACATGAGGGGTGAACACAGACAGATCCCGGCTGTGTGACAACATGAGGGTGAGCACAGACAGATCCTGGCGGTATGACAACATGAGGGTGAGCACAGACAGATCCTGGCGGTGTGACAACATGAGGGGTGAACACAGACAGATCCCGGCGGTGTGACAATATGAGGGTGAACACAGACAGACCCCAGCGGTGTGACAATATGAGGGTGAACACAGACAGATCCCGGCGGTGTGACAATATGAGGGTGAACACAGAGAGACCCCGGCGGTGTGACAACATGAGGGTGAGCACAGACAGATCCCGGCAGTGTGACAACATGAGGGGTCAGTACAGACAGACCCCAGCGGGGTGACAACATGAGGGTGAGCACAGACAGATCCCGGCAGTGTGACAACATGAGGGGTGAGCACAGACAGAGCCCAGCGGGGTGACAACATGAGGGGTGAGCACAGACAGACCCCGGCGGTGTGACAACATGAGGGTGAGCACAGACAGACCCCGGCGGTGTGACAACATGAGGGGTGAGCACAGACAGACCCCGGCGGGGTGACAACATGAGGGGTGAGCACAGACAGAGCCCGGCGGGGTGACAACATGAGGGGTGAGCACAGACAGACCCCGGCGGTGTGACAACATGAGAGTGCGCACAGACAGAGCCCGGCGGTGTGACAACATGAGGGGTGAGCACAGACAGACCCCGGCAGTGTGACAACATGAGGGTGCGCACAGACAGAGCCCGGCGGTGTGACAACATGAGGGTGAGCACAGACAGATCCCGGCGGTGTGACAACATGAGGGTGAGCACAGACAGACCCCGGCGGTGTGACAACATGAGGGGTGAGCACAGACAGACCCCGGCGGTGTGACAACATGAGGGGTGAACACAGACAGACCCCGGCGGTGTGACAACATGAGGGTGCGCACAGACAGAGCCCGGCGGTGTGACAACATGAGGGTGAGCACAGACAGATCCCGGCGGTGTGACAACATGAGGGTGAGCACAGACAGACCCCGGCGGTGTGACAACATGAGGGTGCGCACAGACAGAGCCCGGCGGTGTGACAACATGAGGGGTGAACACAGACAGACCCCGGCGGTGTGACAACATGAGGGTGAGCACAGACAGATCCCGGCGGTGTGACAACATGAGGGTGAGCACAGACAGAGCCCGGCGGTGTGACAACATGAGGGGTGAACACAGACAGACCCCGGCGGTGTGACAACATGAGGGTGAGCACAGACAGATCCCGGCGGTGTGACAACATGAGGGTGTGCACAGACAGAGCCCGGCGGTGTGACAACATGAGGGTGTGCACAGACAGAGCCCGGCGGTGTGACAACATGAGGGGTGAACACAGACAGACCCCGGCGGTGTGACAACATGAGGGTGCGCACAGACAGATCCCGGCGGTGTGACAACATGAGGGGTGAGCACAGACAGACCCCGGCGGTGTGACAACATGAGGGGTGAACACAGACAGACCCCGGCGGTGTGACAACATGAGGGTGAGCACAGACAGATCCCGGCGGTGTGACAACATGAGGGTGAGCACAGACAGACCCCGGCGGTGTGACAACATGAGGGTGAGCACAGACAGATCCCGGCGGTGTGACAACATGAGGGGTGAGCACAGACAGAGCCCGGCGGTGTGACAACATGAGGGGTGAACACAGACAGACCCCGGCGGTGTGACAACATGAGGGGTGAGCACAGACAGACCCCGGCGGTGTGACAACATGAGGGTGAGCACAGACAGATCCCGGCGGTGTGACAACATGTGTCAGTCCTCAGTTACCTCAGGGAACACCCAGAGCGTGACCTCTGGTGTGTGCCTGAGGGCGGAGGGCTGCAGCGCCAGGCGGTGGCATTGTGACAGTGAAGACACGTGGAGGGGCTGGACCCCCATGTCCTCAAGGCCCCAGGGCTGAATTCTGATGATTTGAAAGTGCATAATCAGCTCTGATATTTCAGCTGCGTCTGAAATCCCAGCAAGCTGGGGCTGAGACCCGCCTGGGCCTCTGCCCCATTGCGCTAGGCGCAGAAGGGGACGGCTGCTTGCTCTTTCCACCCAGATCCTCCAGCTGCTTCCCAAGAGCGTAGGCAGCAGAGTCCCCATTTACTGCAGGGCAAACCGAGGCACAGAGTGGGGCATTGCTTCTCTGAGGCACAGAGGGGTTATCTGGCCCTGGAACAGAGACAAGTCATGCCGGTTCCCAGTCCTTGTCCCCTCCTGGAGCCGCTGATATTTCCAGACTGCGCCCCACCACCTGGGTGCATCTGCTGAGTCCCTAGTCTGACGTCTGCAGCCCCTCTGGGGTGGATGGGCCCCTGTGTTCCCTGACCCTCCACCCAGCAAGTGGGAAGATCAGGGGGCACAAGCAGGCTGCACTGGGTAGGAGATGGTGCAGTCACCTTCCAGGAGGAAGAGGGGGGAACACAAATTGCTCCAAATGCAGGGAGCTATTGCTCAGCATAAGCTCACATGCTGCTCAGCTGGGCTGCCATAACCAGGCAGCTAGCCAGGACTCCTAAGATCCCTCACCAGATCGTGTCTCCCACACAACACGGCAGGTGAGGGATGAGCCCCAGCACCTCTGGGCCCGCGGGTCAGAGTCTGGCACCTCTGGGCCCGGTGGGTCAGAGTCTGGCACCTCTGGGCCCGGCGGGTCAGAGTCTGGCACCTCTGGGCCCGGCGGGTCAGAGTCTGGCACCTCTGGGCCCGGCGGATCAGAGTCTGGCACCTGTGGGCCGGCGGGTCAGAGTCTGGCACCTCTGGGCCCGGCGGGTCAGAGTCTGGCACCTCTGGGCCCGGCGGGTCAGAGTCTGGCACCTCTGGGCCCGCGGGTCAGAGTCTGGCACCTCTGGGCCCGGCGGGTCAGAGTCTGGCACCTCTGGGCCCGGCGGGTCAGAGTCTGGCACCTCTGGGCCCGGCGGATCAGAGTCTGGCACCTGTGGGCCGGCGGGTCAGAGTCTGGCACCTCTGGGCCCGGCGGGTCAGAGTCTGGCACCTCTGGGCCCGGCGGGTCAGAGTCTGGCACCTCTGGGCCCGCGGGTCAGAGTCTGGCACCTCTGGGCCCGGTGGGTCACAGCCTGGGGCCGCGGGGCCTGTCCCATCTAGGGTTGCCGGATGGTTGAAACAAAAATACAAGCCCCCCCTCCCCCAAAAGAAAACCACCAGGAAAAAATTCTGTTGAAGGGGGAAAAAAGTGGGGGGGGGGGGGGGGGAATCAAAGTTGTTAAGCAAAAAAAAAAAAAAGACTCCAAGTATTTCCGGCCTTATTAAGAAGCATTAAACCAGCATGTCCCCTTTCAGCGCCGGGATAGGAGCGGGGGTGCGGCTGAGCGCTAAGACCCGTGGGAAAGCATTGCTTCCGCTAGGTCTTCTGGCTGCCAGCCATTTTGTGCCACAGCCTTGGGGAACCAGGTAAGCAGGGGGCTGGGGACGGGGCGCTGTGGGTGTTGGGGGCCGGGCGCTGAGTGTTTGTAGGGTTGCCAGGTGCCCGGCATTTTCGCCTCCTGGCAGGGGAAAAGTTCAGAAAATCCCGGACGGCTCAGGACAGCTCAGGACGGCTCAGGTGTCCAGGAGTCTCTGGGTTTTTTACCGGACAGGAGCCGAAAACCCCGGACTGTCGGGGTGAACACCGGGCACCTGGCCCCCCTAGATCAGGTATGAAAGTTTAAAATTGCTCGGCCCCAGCGACCCGCCATGGGGGAGGAAGCGCCGCAGGCTGCCCAGCGAGCAGAGGTCTCAGTGTCTGCGCATGAAGCGGGACCCAGGCCCGGCAGAGCAGGTTTTGGGGGTTCTGCTTTAGAGCGCCGGGGGGCAGCGAATCCGCCTCTTCCTGGTGGGACGCAGCTGTAACAACGACACCAGCGTGCACCCCGGCCCTGCTCCAGGCTGGGCCCTGCTCCGCTGCTATTTGCTCTGAGAGCCAGGAGGCCACGGGGCACATGCTGGCAACGTGAGCTTCGCGTGTGGCTTCGCCCAGTCGGGTGTGGCGGGAGCCTTGCCTCACCCGGGGGCCACGTGCCCTCGTCTGTCTCTGTGCTGCCCCGGCAAGAGACTCCCATGGCCCAGCCTAGCCAGGGCTTACCAGGCCAGTGCCAGCCGTGCTGGCCGCGTGCTGCCTGGCGATACGACTAGCTCATGCCGTGCGCTGTGTTGGCTGGCCTGGGCGCTGCTTCTGCCCTGTTCCTGCCCACCTGGCAAGCCCTTCCAGGGCGGGCACTAGACCGAACTCTCCTCTGCAGAGGAGCCCTGGCCTCCCAAGCCTGCAGCTGCTGTGAGTCTCGGCCCGTTTCTCGGCTGGCTGGAGGCAGGCGGAAGCTGATGTTTCAGCACCACAATTTCCTATCGATTCAGACTCTTTCATTTCAACACAGAAACAAATTTCTTAATCGAGTTGGGAAAGAAGTTTTTGTATCTTCACCTCTGCTGCTCCGAGGATGTTTGCTCTCAATTTATTTCTCTGCCTCTTATCTTGCCAGCAAGTGCATCTCTTGTTCCAAGTCCTGCTCATTTTCTGTTCCTTATTGTGATTTTTCTTTAATTTCATCTTGTGCCCCGCACTCCCCAATCATCCGTTTCATCACTTCGGCTTCCCTGTTCCCTACGATATGTGATTTCTTTATCTTAATTGTATCACCCCGTCATCTGGTTCCAGGGTGGCATGTCTTTACCTCGCGCTGACGTCCCTTTCATCATGACGGCTTCTGGCATGTGGAATAGCAGCAGACACAAGTTGTTAGCTTTCACCTTCCAGTTACATTCACACATTTTTAATGTAAGGATTAATGACAACACAGAAACTGGAAGCCCTCCCAGGCAGGCGGGGAGAAGAGCCCCCCCACCCTCTCGGCAGCCCACAAGCAGGGATCAATGCAGCGCATGCCGAGCTACAGGAACAGGGGCTGGGGAGGCCCTGCAGCTGGCCACCTGCACCCCGGGAATGGGCTGGTGGCAGGCAGGCAGCGGAGTGCTCTGGAGCAGGTAGAACGTTCCCGGGCTGGGGATCGCTTCGCCCGCCAGAGAACCCGCTAGCCATGCAGTCCAGCTCCTTTGGGTTTCAAGAGTCCTCATCCATCGAGCAGCATCTGCGCCCCCCGTTCCCAGCGGGGGCTCTCCCCAGCCCCGCCACGGCACACCAAACCCTGCTGCTCTGCCCCAGGGCGCTCTGTCCTCCCCCGCCAGTGGGCTCGCGGGGCGGTCTGGGCACACAGCCCACACTGACAGGGGCTCTCCTGCAGCTCCGCTTTTCCGCAGAAAGGAAACTTCTGGGCAGGTTGCACATCCCGGAGGAAATGGCAAGAGATGCGTCCCTGCAGCCCCCTGGAACGTGCTGCACCACGGCTGCTCAGGGGCTCTGTAATGCTGACAGGCCACGGACCTGAACCTGGGACCTGCTCCAAGCCACTGCCTGGCAGCGGAGGCAGACTCGTTCTTCTCCCTGTGCGTGGTCTCGGTGCCACTGGACAGGACAGCGCAGCACGCCCAGCAGGTGTGGGCACAGCGCCTCACACCCACCCCTTGCGACAGCCCCAGGGCCCGGTGGGATGCATCTGAGCCTGGCAAGAGGGTAGTACGCTGGAGAGCAGAGCCCAGCAGGCTCCGGGAGGAATAACGCTGTAACCAAGCTCACCCCATTGGGTTCACACGCCCCTCTCCTCGGAAAGCAAGGGAGTGGCGAGTCTCGGGAATGCAGCTAGAAGGAGCGCCAGCAGCACAGACTTGGAGCAAAGGTGCACGCTGGAGGCCACTGTATCTTTGCCCAGTGGAAGGCAGAGGGAAGGTGGGAATTGCAAGAGCATGCAAGGTACGAACAGAACCATATAGCTGCCTCCAGTCTGTGCTAACCTTGGCGCTTGACTTCTCCTCTGGACAGCCGTTCAGGGAGACCCTGCGTTAGAGTATTCTGCAGGGTGCAGGTCCTGCGGATAGTTCTCTGAAAACCTCCTCTCGGTGTGCAGCAGCTATCGAAAAGGCTAGCCGCGTGCTAGGAATACGCCATAATGCCACTCTATGAGTCCATGCTGTGCCCACAGCTGGCATAGTGTTTCCCGCTTTGGTCATCCTAGCTCAGAAAGGACATAGCGGGACTGGACAAAGTTCAGAGAAGGACAGCGAACACGATCAAGGGTGGAGGGTGGCTCCCACATGGGGAAAGACCCAAAAGATTAGGACTGTTCATCTTGGAGAGGACTAAGTGGGACTACGACAGAGCTTTGTGAAATCAACAATGACGTGAAGAAGAAGGAATTGAGATTGGGACTTACCATTTCATGTGGTGGGAAAAGAGGGCTCCCGGATTCAATGCACAGGCAGCAGATTTAATACAATCCAGAGGAAGCCCTGTGACGTGCAGTGTGCACAGATACTCCGTGGAGCTCAGTGTCTGTGCTGTGATGGGTCCCAGGAGAGTGGGGACATTCCTGGAGGGGGGTCCACCAACGACTCCTCGCCGAGATGGGCAGGGACCAGAGCCCATGCGCCGAACCTCTCTCATCTCTGTGTTTGGCAATTTTGTCATTTCAGCCACTTTGCCACGACTAAAGCCAAGCTCACCAGCCTGGAATTGCCAGGGTCGCCTCGAGTCCTTTTGTAAAGTGACGTCTCCCAGCTGTTGTCCAGTCACTGGGTACAGAAGCTGATTTAAAGGGCGGCTTACAGACTGTGATGGCGCGTTGGGGTCCCCCGTCTCCTGCACCCCCGTAATGGCACGGACAGACTCCCCCAGCCAGTCGAACAGAGGGAGTTTATTGCTTCTCCAGGATACAGCACAGCACAGATGGAATCTGGTTACAGGAACTGGGGCTAGGGGGCCTCAGTGCCCCCCCTTGCGATGGGGGGTGGCTGGGCCCTACAATCCCAGCCCCCTCCCTAGCTCCTTCTCCCCTGCTTCCCAGACAGCAACCTCCAGACCGACCCTTCCAGCCCTGCCCCCAGCCAGGGGGGCATTCCACCTCCCTTTGTTCCTCTCCCTGGGGGTGACTGGTCAGACAGGTCACCTCCCTGTTCCATCAGCTACTCGGCTGGGCCGTGGTACAGGCAGCAGCCAGTGGGGGTCACCCACAGCCCAAGCCAGCAACCAGCAAGGTACCCCCACTACGGCACACAACAACCGCTCAGCAATTTCACGTGAGTTCCATCAGAACTCTTGGGTGATGCCATCTGGTCCCAGTGACTCGTTGCTGCTTAATTTATCCATTTGTTTCAAAAGCTCCTCTAGTGACACCTCAGCATGGGACAGCTTCTCAGATTTCATAGAATCCTGGAATACTGGGCCTGGAAGGCACCTCGAGAGGCATCGAGTCCAGTCCCCTGCTCCCACGGCAGGACCCAGCGCCACCTAGCCCATCCCTGAGAGGTGTGTGTCCAACCTGCTCTTCAATATCTCCAGGGATGGGGATTCCACAACCTCCCTGGGCAATTGATTCCAGTGTTTAACTACCCTGACAGTTAGGAAGTTTTTCCTAACGTCCAACCTAAACCTCCCTTGCTGCAATTTAAGCCCCTTGCTTCTTGTTCTATCCTCAGAGGCTGAGGGGAACAATTTTTCTCCCTTCTCCCTGTAACACCCTTTTAGATACTTGAAAACCGCCCTCAATGTCCCCCCTCAGTCTTCTCCTTTCCAAACTAAACAAGCCCAGTTCCTTCAGTCTTCCCTCACAGCTCGTGTTCTCTAGAGCTTTCATCATTCTCGTTGCTCTTCTCTGGACCCTCTCCGATTTCTCCACATCATTCTTGAAATGTGGTTTACATTTAAGTTGAGCCTCTTTCATCGCGTCTTTGAAAAGTTCCCACGCAGCTTGCAGGGATTTCTCTTTTGCACGGTGTCTTTTCATTTCTGTGTAACTAACCTCCTCATTTTTGTGCCGTTCCCCTTTCTGCAATTAAATGCCAGCCGGGGCTGCTGAGGGGTTTTCCCACCACTGGGACGTCAAATGTGTTTAGATGGTGGTCACTATTCCCAAGCAGTCCAGCTCTATTCTCCTCTTGGACCAGATCCTGCGCTCCACATAGAAGTAAATTAAAAATGCGTCTCCTCTTGTGTGATGCAGGATTAGCAGCTCCAAGAAGCAGCCATTTAGGGCGTCAAGAAACTTTATGGCTTTGTCTACACTGCGAGTTTTTGCGGCAGAAAATATGCGAATGAGGAACAGCTTATAGCATAGGTCGCGATACCATTAGCTTATTTTCTGCCACTACTTTTTGCACAAGGGGTTTTTGCAGGGAGAAGCGCAGGGTTTGCGCAAAACGGGAGTGGCTGCACTGCTTCTTTTGGCGCAAAAACCCCTTGTGCAAAAAGATATGGCAGAAAATATGCTAATGATATTGCGACTTATGCTAATGAGTCTTTCATTAGCATATTTTCTGCTGCAAAAACTCGCAGTGTAGACAAAGCCTATCTCTGCTTCCCATCCTGGGGTGACAAGGGTCCAGCCAATAGGAGGGGAGTTGAAATTCCACTGGATCACTGATTTTTTTATTTTCATGGTCTCTCTAACCTCCAGGAGCATTTCACAGTCACTGTCACCCTCCTGGTCAGATTCGATGCCGTGTCCCTCCTGCGCTATTCATCCCGCCAGAGCACGGAACGACTATCCATAGAGACTGTGGCGCAGTTTGGTTTACGGAAGATTTTGACGTCGTTGGATTCAGATCGTGCCCCTCCCCCACCAGCACGACCTGCTCTGTCCTTCCGATAGATTTTGAACCTGCTCTGAGTGTGTCCCATTGAGCGTCCTCGTCCCACCAAGATGCCTGTTATATCAAGGCACTCGAGTTCGCCCTCCCGTCTAGCGCTGGTGTATGAGCCCTTCACAGACGTGTAATGGCAGAGAGCGAACACGTGCCGTGATGTCACTGAGTGGGACTCCCTTCCATTGGACTCTTTCGGATCAGACCCTGCCTGACTTTCGCCCTTTCCCAGCCTCCCCTCCTCGCGAGGACGTCCGGCTTGGTCCCAGGCCCTGAGGGGCCGCACCGGTCAGGCGCACGCCGCACAAGCCAGGCCATTCGCTCGGGTCTGGAGTGCGCCTGCGGGCAGCTGGCAGCAGCGTTTGGCGCTGGACGAGGCAGGCCGGGAGCAGGGCAGGTGGCGCAGAAGGAGGATGAGCCTTTGGGCGAACAGATGAAGAGAACTCCCCCGGCCAGACGCAGAGGCGAAGGCAGCGGGTCCCCCGCAGACCAAGGCCCGTCACCGGGGCTAGTTCGGGCTTTACAGGGTTTCAGACTTTCCTCACTGTCCGCTCTGTGGCTGCTCTGCTGGAACGGCCCAGGGAGGCCCGTCTCGGCAGGGAACAGGCTGGATGAGGCGGAGGGAGAGTGCCGGGAGGGGGCTGCACACCAGCACCCTGCTCCGCTGCCTGCACGTGCCAGCCCTGACGCGCTAAACGTCTCCTCACCAGGCCTTCCCCAGGAGCTCATGTGTGCTCGGGGGACAGAGACTGTCTGGCCTGCAGGGAGCCCCCAACACCCCCAGCCCCGCGACCCCATGCTTACCTGGTTCCCCAAGGCTGCCGGCCAGAAGACCTAGGGGAAGCAATGCTTTCCCCCGGGTCTTAGCACTCGACCGCACCCCTGTTCCTATCCCGGCGCTGAAAGGGGACATGCTGGTTTAATGCTCTTTTATTTTACTTTTTTTTTTTTTTTTACTCAACAACTTTGGTCTCCTCCCCGGTTTTCTTTCCTTCAACAGAATGTTTTCCTGGTGTGTTTTTTGGTAGGGGCGGGGGGTTCGGTATTTTTGTTTCAACCATCTGGCAAGCCCAGGAGCTGGAGGGTTTCCACGGGCGGAGAGCAGAGACCCTGCACACGAGGCTGGAGGCCTGCACCCGCTCCAGCGGAGGAGTCGGCACCAAGCACCACAGGAGCAACAACGCCGACTCCTTGGCATTGCCCTGCGCTTGCAGCCACGGATAACACGGCGTGTACCGAGAAATACCCTCCTGCAGCCACCCCTTCGGCAGAGATCGCACAGGCCTGCCTCCCCACACGTACCCAGTGGCCCTCCCCTCAGCCGGACGCCTTCTCTTCTCCCCAGACCCTTCACACAGCAGCCCAGCCCTCCAGGCGTGCGGGCCCCACGACCCACCCATCCCCGGCTCCGACCGCAGGCTCCTTGGGGCAGAGGCTTGGCCATTCTTTGTGATTCTGCACAGCCCTGCGCTTCAGCCACAGACCTCCCCGTCCTGCCCGGCGCTTCAGCCACAGACCTCCCCGTCCTGCCCGGCGCTTCAGCCACCGACCTCCCCATCCTGCCCAGCGCTTCAGCCACAGACCTCCCTGTCCTGCCCGGCGCTTCAGCCACAGACCTCCCCGTCCTGCCCAGCGCTTCAGCCACAGACCTCCCCATCCTGCCCGGCACTTCAGCCACAGACCTCCCCGTCCTGCCCGGCGCTTCAGCCACAGACCTCCCCGTCCTGCCCGGTGCTTCAGCCACAGACCTCCCCGTCCTGCCCGGCGCTTCAGCCACAGACCTCCCCGTCCTGCCCGGCACTTCAGCCACCGACCTCCCCGTCCTGCCCGGCGCTTCAGCCACAGACCTCCCCGTCCTGCCCAGCGCTTCAGCCACAGACCTCCCCGTCCTGCCCTGCGCTTCAGCCACAGACCTCCCCGTCCTGCCCGGCGCTTCAGCCACAGACCTCCCCGTCCTGCCCGGCGCTTCAGCCACCGACCTCCCCGTCCTGCCCGGCACTTCAGCCACCGACCTCCCCGTCCTGCCCGGCACTTCAGCCACCGACCTCCCCGTCCTGCCCGGCGCTTCAGCCACAGACCTCCCCGTCCTGCCCGGCGCTTCAGCCACAGACCTCCCCGTCCTGCCCGGCACTTCAGCCACCGACCTCCCCGTCCTGCCCGGCGCTTCAGCCACCGACCTCCCCGTCCTGCCCAGCGCTTCAGCCACAGACCTCCCCGTCCTGCCCTGCGCTTCAGCCACAGACCTCCCCGTCCTGCCCGGCGCTTCAGCCACAGACCTCCCCGTCCTGCCCGGCACTTCAGCCACCGACCTCCCCGTCCTGCCCGGCGCTTCAGCCACCGACCTCCCCGTCCTGCCCGGCGCTTCAGCCACCGACCTCCCCGTCCTGCCCGGCGCTTCAGCCACAGACCTCCCCGTCCTGCCCTGCGCTTCAGCCACAGACCTCCCCGTCCTGCCCGGCGCTTCAGCCACAGACCTCCCCGTCCTGCCCAGCGCTTCAGCCACAGACCTCCCCATCCTGCCCGGCGCTTCAGCCACAGACCTCCCCGTCCTGCCCGGCACTTCAGCCACCGACCTCCCCGTCCTGCCCGGCGCTTCAGCCACCGACCTCCCCGTCCTGCCCAGCGCTTCAGCCACAGACCTCCCCGTCCTGCCCTGCGCTTCAGCCACAGACCTCCCCGTCCTGCCCGGCGCTTCAGCCACAGACCTCCCCGTCCTGCCCAGCGCTTCAGCCACAGACCTCCCCGTCCTGCCCGGTGCTTCAGCCACTGACCTCCCCATCCTGCCCGGCGCTTCAGCCACAGACCTCCCCATCCTGCCCAGCGCTTCAGCCACAGACCTCCCCGTCCTGCCCGGCGCTTCAGCCACAGACCTCCCCGTCCTGCCCGGCGCTTCAGCCACAGACCTCCCCGTCCTGCCCGGCGCTTCAGCCACAGACCTCCCCGTCCTGCCCGGCGCTTCAGCCACAGACCTCCCCGTCCTGCCCGGCGCTTCAGCCACAGACCTCCCCGTCCTGCCCGGCGCTTCAGCCACCGACCTCCCCGTCCTGCCCGGCGCTTCAGCCACAGACCTCCCCGTCCTGCCCGGCGCTTCAGCCACAGACCTCCCCGTCCTGCCCGGCGCTTCAGCCACAGACCTCCCCGTCCTGCCCGGCGCTTCAGCCACCGACCTCCCCATCCTGCCTGGCGCTTCAGCCACAGACCTCCCCGTCCTGCCCGGCGCTTCAGCCACAGACCTCCCCATCCTGCCCAGCGCTTCAGCCACAGACCTCCCCATCCTGCCCAGCGCTTCAGCCACAGACCTCCCCATCCTGCCCGGCGCTTCAGCCACAGACCTCCCCGTCCTGCCCGGCGCTTCAGCCACAAACCTCCCCGTCCTGCCCGGCGCTTCAGCCACAGACCTCCCCGTCCTGCCCGGCGCTTCAGCCACAGACCTCCCCGTCCTGCCCGGCGCTTCAGCCACAGACCTCCCCATCCTGCCCGGCGCTTCAGCCACAGACCTCCCCGTCCTGCCCGGCGCTTCAGCCACAGACCTCCCCGTCCTGCCCTGCGCTTCAGCCACAGACCTCCCCGTCCTGCCCTGCGCTTCAGCCACAGACCTCCCCGTCCTGCCCTGCACTTCAGCCACAGACCTCCCCGTCCTGCCCGGCGCTTCAGCCACAGACCTCCCCGTCCTGCCCGGCGCTTCAGCCACAGACCTCCCCGTCCTGCCCGGCGCTTCAGCCACAGACCTCCCCGTCCTGCCCGGCGCTTCAGCCACAGACCTCCCCGTCCTGCCCGGCGCTTCAGCCACAGACCTCCCCGTCCTGCCCGGCGCTTCAGCCACAGACCTCCCCATCCTGCCCGGCGCTTCAGCCACAGACCTCCCCATCCTGCCCAGCGCTTCAGCCACCGACCTCCCCGTCCTGCCCGGCGCTTCAGCCACAGACCTCCCCGTCCTGCCCGGCGCTTCAGGCACCGACCTCCCCGTCCTGCCCGGCGCTTCAGCCACAGACCTCCCCGTCCTGCCCGGCGCTTCAGGCACCGACCTCCCCGTCCTGCCCGGCGCTTCAGCCACAGACCTCCCCGTCCTGCCCGGCGCTTCAGGCACCGACCTCCCCGTCCTGCCCGGCGCTTCAGCCACAGACCTCCCCATCCTGCCCGGCGCTTCAGCCACAGACCTCCCCGTCCTGCCCGGCGCTTCAGCCACAGACCTCCCCGTCCTGCCCGGCGCTTCAGCCACAGACCTCCCCGTCCTGCCCAGCGCTTCAGCCACAGACCTCCCCATCCTGCCCAGCGCTTCAGCCACAGACCTCCCCGTCCTGCCCGGTGCTTCAGCCACTGACCTCCCCATCCTGCCCGGCGCTTCAGCCACAGACCTCCCCATCCTGCCCAGCGCTTCAGCCACAGACCTCCCCGTCCTGCCCGGCGCTTCAGCCACAGACCTCCCCGTCCTGCCCGGCGCTTCAGCCACAGACCTCCCCGTCCTGCCCGGCGCTTCAGCCACAGACCTCCCCGTCCTGCCCGGCGCTTCAGCCACAGACCTCCCCGTCCTGCCCGGCGCTTCAGCCACCGACCTCCCCATCCTGCCCGGCGCTTCAACCACAGACCTCCCCGTCCTGCCCGGCGCTTCAGCCACAGACCTCCCCATCCTGCCCAGCGCTTCAGCCACAGACCTCCCCGTCCTGCCTGGCGCTTCAGCCACAGACCTCCCCGTCCTGCCCTGCGCTTCAGCCACCGACCTCCCCGTCCTGCCCTGCGCTTCAGCCACAGACCTCCCCGTCCTGCCCTGCGCTTCAGCCACAGACCTCCCCGTCCTGCCCTGCACTTCAGCCACAGACCTCCCCGTCCTGCCCGGCGCTTCAGCCACAGACCTCCCCGTCCTGCCCGGCGCTTCAGCCACAGACCTCCCCGTCCTGCCCGGCGCTTCAGCCACAGACCTCCCCGTCCTGCCCGGCGCTTCAGCCACAGACCTCCCCGTCCTGCCCGGCGCTTCAGCCACAGACCTCCCCGTCCTGCCCGGCGCTTCAGCCACCGACCTCCCCGTCCTGCCCGGCGCTTCAGCCACTGACCTCCCCGTCCTGCCCGGCGCTTCAGCCACAGACCTCCCCGTCCTGCCCGGCGCTTCAGGCACCGACCTCCCCGTCCTGCCCGGCGCTTCAGCCACAGACCTCCCCATCCTGCCCGGCGCTTCAGCCACAGACCTCCCCGTCCTGCCCAGCGCTTCAGCCACCGACCTCCCCGTCCTGCCCGGCGCTTCAGCCACAGACCTCCCCGTCCTGCCCGGCGCTTCAGCCACAGACCTCCCCGTCCTGCCCGGCGCTTCAGCCACAGACCTCCCCGTCTTGTCCGGCGCTTCAGCCACAGACCTCCCCGTCCTGCCCGGCGCTTCAGCCACAGACCTCCCCGTCCTGCCCGGCGCTTCAGCCACCGACCTCCCCGTCCTGCCCGGCGCTTCAGCCACCGACCTCCCCGTCCTGCCCGGTGCTTCAGCCAGAGACCTCCCCGTCCTGCCCGGCGCTTCAGCCACCGACCTCCCCGTCCTGCCCGGCGCTTCAGCCACAGACCTCCCCGTCCTGCCCAGCGCTTCAGCCACAGACCTCCCCGTCCTGCCCGGCGCTTCAGCCACAGACCTCCCTGTCTTGTCCGGCGCTTCAGCCACAGACCTCCCCGTCCTGCCCGGCGCTTCAGCCACAGACCTCCCCGTCCTGCCCGGCGCTTCAGCCACAGACCTCCCCGTCCTGCCCGGCGCTTCAGCCACAGACCTCCCTGTCTTGTCCGGCGCTTCAGCCACAGACCTCCCCGTCCTGCCCGGCGCTTCAGCCACAGACCTCCCCGTCCTGCCCGGTGCTTCAGCCACAGACCTCCCCGTCTTGCCCGGCGCTTCAGCCACAGACCTCCCCGTCCTGCCCGGCGCTTCAGGCACCGACCTCCCCGTCCTGCCCGGCGCTTCAGCCACAGACCTCCCCGTCCTGCCCGGCGCTTCAGCCACAGACCTCCCCGTCCTGCCCGGCGCTTTAGCCACAGACCTCCCCGTCCTGCCCGGCGCTTCAGCCACAGACCTCCCCGTCCTGCCCGGCGCTTCAGCCACAGACCTCCCCGTCCTGCCCGGCGCTTCAGCCACAGACCTCCCCATCCTGCCCGGCGCTTCAGCCACAGACCTCCCCATCCTGCCCGGCGCTTCAGCCACCGACCTCCCCGTCCTGCCCGGCGCTTCAGCCACAGACCTCCCCGTCCTGCCCGGCGCTTCAGGCACCGACCTCCCCGTCCTGCCCGGCGCTTCAGCCACAGACCTCCCCATCCTGCCCGGCGCTTCAGCCACCGACCTCCCCGTCCTGCCCGGTGCTTCAGCCAGAGACCTCCCCGTCCTGCCCGGCGCTTCAGCCACCGACCTCCCCGTCCTGCCCGGCGCTTCAGCCACAGACCTCCCCGTCCTGCCCAGCGCTTCAGCCACAGACCTCCCCGTCCTGCCCGGCGCTTCAGCCACAGACCTCCCTGTCTTGTCCGGCGCTTCAGCCACAGACCTCCCCGTCCTGCCCGGCGCTTCAGCCACAGACCTCCCCGTCCTGCCCGGCGCTTCAGCCACAGACCTCCCCGTCCTGCCCGGCGCTTCAGCCACAGACCTCCCTGTCTTGTCCGGCGCTTCAGCCACAGACCTCCCCGTCCTGCCCGGCGCTTCAGCCACAGACCTCCCCGTCCTGCCCGGCGCTTCAGCCACAGACCTCCCCATCCTGCCCGGCGCTTCACCCACAGACCTCCCCGTCCTGCCCAGCGCTTCAGCCACAGACCTCCCCGTCTTGCCCGGCGTGTGCCGGTCCCAGCACTCCCTGTATAAGCGATAACAGCTCTGCTAGTGGATGAGCAGCAGGTGCGTCCTTGGGGCATTCCCCTGGGCACAGAGGCTGGCGAGGCTGCAGCACGCACTGACTTCAATTGACTTTGCCGGCATTCAGCACCTCAGCTTGGTCTCCCCAGAAGCAGGAGGCCCAAACCACTGGCCTGCTGTGACCCTGTTCTGAAGCGTGCAGATCCTGGCGTGGTTATGTCACTCCCCGCCCAGACTGTGGGCTCCGTAGGCACAGACTCATCGTCCAGCTTTTCCCGCTCCCACACGGGGGCACGGTGCTAATCTCACGGCGATGTTTATTGCTTTTCATAATACCGTTCCTGCGCTCCCTGACTCCAGAGCCCGGCCTTTCCCAGCCGGGAGGCTCAGACCTTGGCTGTTGTTAAAAGGCTGGAGTGAAGTCAGGACAAAGGAAGGATTAATCAATACTGAGATCTGTTCGCTTCCCAGCATGCTCAGTCAGATCGGCTCTGGCTAGCTCTGGGCTCGCGCCATGAGGCTGTCGGCCCCTGCTGGGTTGTGTGAGCACGAGCCACGCATCAGGAATCATTTAGTCACACGAGAACTTTCTGAAACTGTCTCTGGCAGCTAATTAGCGTCAGGCGCTGGATCACTGAGACCACAGCCAAAGCTGGACTTGCTCGCACATGGGCCCCTGCTGTACAGCCAGATGTAGGGGGAGGGTCACAGCTCTGGGCAGGGCTTGGCGGTGAAGTCCTGGGGTCTGGCTCCATGGTGCCTGTGACGGCAAGTTGGGGGTCCCCCTGATCACGCAGCCCCGTAGCAGCAAGAACAGACTCCGCCACCCAGTAGAACGGGGGGGGGGGGGGGTTATTGCTTTTCCAGGATACAGCGCAGCCTAGACGTGATGTGGCTACAGGAGTCAGAGCCAGGATGCCTCAGCCCCCTTGAGATGGGTCCCTGGGCCCCTGGACCCCCAGCCTCCCTCCGGTGTCCGTCTCCTTCAGGGTTCCAGCCAGAAACTGCCCTTCCCCCCACACTCACTTCCTTTGTTCCCTCCCTTCTGTAATGGGTAGAACCGGTCTGTCTCTGTCATGGGGGCCCCCAGGCGCCCCCGCTGGGCCGTGCTACAGACAGAGGCCAGTAGGGGTCGCCCACAGCCCACGCACAGCAGCCAGCAAGGTCCGGACACTACGCCACCGTTCCTTTCCAGCAGCTCTTCCCTGGTCCGGAGCAGGGCGAAGCTCTCTGGGTGGCTGGGCATGACTGCTCGGGACCAAGCCGGGGTCTTGCCGGGACACGAGGCGACCCGCCTTTCTGGTGGACGTAGCGGTACCCAGGCTGTGTCTGCACGTGCTACAGTGCCGAGGGCAGCAGGCGGCCCTGACTCGCCCAGCCCGCGGGGGGACTGAGCGCGTGCGGGGCTGGGAGGAAACGCAGGACCCCGCCCATCAGGGCTGCCGGTGGCTGCCTTGCAAAGCTACAAGAGTCGGTGCCCCGCCCCGGGAGGTCTCTGCACTCCGGCCTCTCCCATTCGCTCCAGAGTCACGAATCCACCGGCAGAACCCTCGGCGCACGACTGGCCACGTGGAGCCTCGTCCGTCCTTGCCAGGCTCCCTCTGGGCTCAGGTGCCCAGCGCTCCGGGGCGGGAGGGGCTGGCCACGTGCGTGGCGGGGCGCGGTGCCGCAGAACAGCCGCCAGCACGTCCTGGAACAGGGACTCCTCGGAGCTGGAGAGCAGCAGCTGCTGTCGCGTGCCCGACGGTGCCAAGTTCAGATCAGCTGTTATGAAAACAGCCAATTTTTAAATCTCTCCCTCGCTGTTCCGCAGAGCCCTCTGGTAACTATAGTAACGGAGCCCTGGATTTCCACAGGCAGGTGGCTCTGCAGCTGCTCGGCGAGCTCCGGCGAGCACGAGGCCGCGGCTCGATTCCTCACCCCACCAGCCGCTGCCGTCGGACGTGGCCCCGGGCTGTGGAAGGGACCAGGCCCCTCCTGAGCTGGCAGGGCCATGCACCCGGCTCAGTCCCAAGTGCTGGCCGACCTGAGTCACAGCCACACCTGCCATCCCCCCCTACACCCCCCGATTCACTGGCACCAGCTGGGCCCTGCTGGATTCCCGCGGCTGGGGCCCAAAGGCATGAACAGCCCAGAGCCGGTCGCGGCACAGGCCCAGCACAGGGAGACCAGGGAAAGGAGCCCGCCAGCAATGCCTACACATTGCCCACGAGCCGGGCACCGCAGGGCCCAGGGTCCCTGGCTGCACCAGCTTCCCAGCGGCCGGACTTGTCTCTCCTCAGCGGCCACCTCACAGGAGGAGCCCCCAAGCTGCCTGTTGGGACAGATCCTGGCTAGCAAGTTAGCACCCAGCCTTTTGGGTGCTGAGATCTCTCCGTTCCCATTGACACCCAGGAGTCCCCCCTCACACACACACACGCAAGCATACATGCATGCACAATGCAACATGCACAAGACACACACCCGCAAGCGCACACGCATGCACAATGCACACGCACACATGCACATTATGCACACATGCAAGAGCACATGCATGCACAATGCATACACTCACATGCACAATACGCACACATGCAAGCACACATGCATGCACAATGCACACGCACACATGCAAGCACACATGCATGCACAATGCACACGCACACATACACAATACGCACACATGCATGCACAATGCTCACACGCATGCACAATATGCACACACGCAAGCACACATGCATGCAACATGAACATGACACACACCCGCAAGTGCACATGCATGCACAATGCACACACACAAGCACACATGCATACAAAATGCACACGCACGCATGCACAATATGCACACATGCAAGCGCACATGCATGCACAATGCACACATGTACAACACGTGTACACATGCAGGGAATAGGCCCAGGTGTAGAGCAGTCATTGGTAGTGGGCATAAGTGGAAAGCACATGGTGCCACCAGCTCGTTAAAAGAGCCCTGGGTACCCACCCCCCACAGATACAGACCCAGGCCCAGGCCAGGCTCTAAGTGACAGGGTGATGGGTAGAGGTGATGGGCGACGGGTGGTATGTAAGCAGTGTCAGAGGGTGGTCACATCAGCAGTGAGGTGTGGTTTGTCAGTGCCTGTCTCGTGGGGACGGCCTTTGCCAGCCGGGGGGCAGCGGGCGTTCCCCACGGGGTGAGCTGAGGCCGTGGTGGGAAGTACTTGTGTGCAGTGACGCGGTGGAGCCTACTGACAGCTATGACTGCACTTCACTTAACGATAAGCCTGGCTGGCCGCCTGCGATCTTTGTCCCATTTGTGGCCTTTGGGGGCTCTCTTGGGGCCTGCGGTGGTCATGGGGCCCGCACCGGCGAGCACACTCGCAAGCAGCCTTCTGGTTCTCAACGACAGAGCCAGAGACCTGTCTGGACGCCGCGGCAGTGGATCCCGACCCCTCCTGAATAACTACCCCCCTTAAACACAGTCTGAACCGAGGCAACGCACTTGGTGCCTTAGTGCCAACACGCGGCAAAGGACACTTTGCTCCCTGGAGCTGGCAGGAGTGATGCGCACACCCCAGGCATGACTGGCGCCTCTCCGCGGTCCCCTGGCATGGCAGTGCGAGCTCACCCCACTGAGCCTGGGACTCTGCCCCATGGACTCAGTCAGCAGGAAACTCAGCACAAGTGACAGGGTAGCCGGCAGCTGCTGGGCCCAACGCCCCTCCCAACATCTGTACAGTCGCCTTGTCAGAGCCAGAACCCTCAGAGCCAGGGCCAGCGGGACAGAGCGAGCCCGTCCCAGAGTCGGTACCGACGAGCTCCCGCCAGGAAGTTAGCAAGAGAGCGAGTGTGGCAGGATTGCCAGAGCGACCCCATTCGAAGAGCCACACACGGCCACACCCTCAACAGCCGGCCACAGCCGAGTGGCACAGCTGCCCGGAGGGTCAGGGGTTCGACGGGAACAGGCGGCACCAAGCACAGTGAAGGTGAGCAAACAGGACACGTGCTCTGCGTCCGTTGATGCTGTTCAGGGCCTGGGCACGGACAGAAAGGACACATCGCATGGAGACAGCGAAGAGGCGCAAACGCAGGCTCCAAGCAGGGGTGGATTCACAGTGAAACACACCGTGCCCTGGCATGGGGCCCCTGCGACAACACAGGGCCCCCAGGGCCGGGCCGTCCAGCACTGGGTCCAGCAACAGCCCTGTCTCCACACTGGGGCAGCCGCTCTGCCGGGGGCGGGGCAGTCCCTCTGCAGAGGCTGTGGGGGAGCAAGGGAGCAGGGAGGAACGTTTGAAGTGCAGCAATATGGACAATTGAAAGTGCCTCTTCGCAAAACATTAGGAAGACTTAACAGCCGGGTTTGAAAAGGAAAAGTGTAGCGAGGAAGCTGGCCAAGTGTTTCTTTCAGCTTGAATAAGTGTCTTCAGAGGAAGTTCACTTTTCTTTTTCCATTCGTGCGTCATCTACACCCTTGATTTGTACACATTGGTCATGTTGGCCTAATGCAAATTCAAGCTTTCTCCCAGACCAGACGTTCTCAAACCGAGCGTGGAGATCTCCGTTCGGGCGGCTGAGGAAAGGTGCTTTGGGTTTTCGAAAGGGCTCTTACCCCAAGCACGGTGCAATAGTTAGCTCCTGGCACAGGCACTATGGGGGGAGATCGTTAAGTGGTCCACCGAGCCCTCTGCAATTTTCAGTTGGTCTGTGGAAAAGTCAGAGTGCAAAAGCAATCCAGGCGCCGCGCTTGGTTCGGTTCCCGGCGTATTGCTGCTAACGTAGGAGGGGCTGAGCTACACGGACTGACGCATGGGAGGGCAGGGGGAGTGACTCTTCCTTCTCTTGGCTGGGCCCGGGGGCCCCAAAGTGAAGCTGAGCACAGGGCCCCGCTAACGCTAAGGCTGCCCCGGCTACAAGCCACGGCTTCAGCGCCTGTGATGAGCAGCAGAAGGAGCCAGTCGGAGAACAAGTGGCATCCGTGTGGTCAGAGGCAGAAGCTAGTGCTGTGTCCTGAGACAGGCACATTGGTCGGCTGCCCTGCCCCTTCCCTAGCACCTGAGGGAGGGGCCTTTCTTCACTGCCTCAGATGTCTCCATTCGCACTGGATTTCGCAGGGGCTGTCACGTTACTGAATTTGAGGGAAGCAGCCAGATCCCCGCTGCACCCATAAGTGGGGGTGTTGACCCCAGAAATGGTATAGAAGGGGGCCATGTGGGGTGTTGAATAGAAGCTCACTGTCTGCTGATCCTGTGTACGCTGGTCATGTGTTTGTAGAATGTCTGTGTGTGTAGTTAGGAATCTGTAATCTGTGTGGAGACTGAATATTTCTCTGAATGTGGTTGAGCATTGGACAGAGCCCGGCCTATGGACATGCTAATTAGCGAGGCCCTGTGGGACAATGGCTCTCAATGGGCCAAGGACACACCCAAAGAATGAGGCTGACACCTGAGAGCTGCCAGCAGGGAACACAGGGATAGGCCACTCGCCAGGTGACCTGCTGCAGCCAAGAAGAGGCCAGGAAGGAGGGATAAAGAGGCCATGTGGTCGACGCCATCTTGGTTCTCAGCTCAGCACTTCATCCCAGAGGCAGCATTGCAGGGATCGAAGAGCCAAGAAGACCTGTGGACCCATCCTGATCTAGGATGCGCAACAAGGACTTTTAAGCCAGCAGCTGTAACATCTCTGCTAGAGCCTGCATCGAGGACTGGGAGATTCGGTGCATGTAACGTACTATCCTTTAACAACCTCATTCTCATGCTTTTCTTTCTTGTAATATAAACCTTTAGATGTTAGATTCTAAAGGATTGGCCCAGCGTGATTTGTGGGTAAGGTCCGGAGGGTAAATTGACCAGGAATCTGTGGCTGGTTTCTTGGAACCGGACAGAACTTGTTCGGGGTAGGTGGGATTGGGTGCTAGGACCCCCCACCTGTGTATGAGGCCCGGGGCCATCTGGGGCACGGATATTGCTGGGGTGCCGGAGGGGTTTTGCTCGGGAGGCTTCAGGCAGGCTGCTGAAGTGCTCTGTGGGACTGGTTTGTGGCCTGTTTGGGAAGGTCACCAGTCTGGGGGCTGTAAGGAGCCCCGGATTGGAGCAATTCACCCTGAGCGGACGCCCTCAGCTGTGCCCAGACTCGGCCCGGTCCATCACAGTGGCAGACACCCTGCATGGTGCTCCCAGATCCCTGTGTGGCACCACCAGACCCTTTCGTGGCGCTCCCAGATCCGTGCGTGGCACCGCCAGATCTCTGCGTGGCGCTGCTGTCTGGCACGACGGGAGACACTTCTCAGCAGTTGCTTAGGACTCTGCGCTGGCCGAGGCATCCGGGCCTTCTCCCAGCAGGCCCCCCCCCAAACTCTGTCGGCATTAGGGGAATGCCAACCCTAGGAATCATTCCGGCCGGAGCATTTTGATGCATGTGCAGGCAGCAGCCAAGCCAGCAAAAATAGCTGCAATTCATTTCATTCGCCTGCCAGCGAAAGAAGCAGGAGGGAGTGAAGTGTGGACTGAATGCAGAGAAGTGACCAAGGGAGAATAGCACCAACTCTGCTGCGTGCCGGGGGACCCTGGACTGAGCTTCAGGGAGCCCTTGTGGAGAAGCCTGACTCCTTGGTGAGCAGTGGAGAAGCCTGACTCCCCGGACCAACCCATCAGAACGCGAGATGTCCCTGCCTGGGGTTCTCAGGGGCTGTTCCAGCCGGTGGCAGCTCCCTGCTGGCCCCCTTGCCCGGAAGAGAACGGTCCCTCCCAGCACTAGTAATGCTTCCCCCAGCATCACGGCCCCTTCTGCGTGGCTGCTCCTTTCTGAGGACGGGGCACGCTCGGTGCCCTCTGACCCACTTCCTTCCGAGTGGCCCGTAGCGCAGAGCCGGGGGGGCTCCCGCCTGAGCCAACACAGCAAACCCTGGGCGGGAGGGGGCTTACAGCTGGGGAGGGTAATTAGGCACATTGGGGCTTTCGAGCTCTTTCCAAGTTGCAGGTGAGCCCCTCTTTGAATGGCAAGTGATGCACCCTCCCTGCGAGCAGGCGCGGGGCCGGGCCGCCCTGAGAACGTCGCACTCAGCACCGCCTGCACGATTCAGAGCCGCCGACCCCCCACTTGTGCTTTATTCTGTCATTAGTCGCCAAGCCAGTAGCAGAGGAACTTCTGCAGGTTACCCACGAGCCAAACGCAGTCCCCTTTGGGCCGTCAGCCCTCGGGGGAGAGCTCTGTGGGGTGAGCATTGTGAGCTCAGCCCTTGAGGGACCATCTAGGGATCTGGGGCCAATCTGTCAGGGATAGTGCTTGGTCCTGCCGTGGGGGCAGGAGACTGGACTCGCTGAGCTCGCAAGATCCCTTCCAGCTCCATGAGATTGGCCTTCAGACCTTGGCTCCCACCCAAACAGATCTCGTCTAGCAAGGGGTTCTTGAAACCCCAATTCACTGTGTGAGAGGTTCCTCCTAATCCCCAGTCACTTCCCACCAGATGATCTGTGTCTCGGCTCTCACTCAGATACTGTGCTGCCAGCCAATCCGTCGCAACCCAAACAGACTGGTGAAGAGGAGAGATAAACGGGTAACAGATCACGTGCTTGCAAGGCCCTGTTGGGTTTTCACGGCAATGGAACAGGCTGCTGGCCTGCAGTAGTCTCTCCTGTGACTTCCGAAAGATCGAGCAGTTTCTTGGTCCTTGCTCAAACCGCTGCTGTTAGCTGCAAATCCACAGGCAGAGACCTGGAACAGGGGAGAGGCAAGATGGAGTTATCGCCACTTGTTTTTCATACCCTTTGCCACGAGGGGGGCAGCTGGGGCACGTCCACACAGCAGGGCTAATGCTGGAATAAGCCGCGCAGCTCCAGCTCTGTCAATGGCGTCGCTGAAGTCGAAAGAGCGCGACTTGGCATTTGGCGCTGCCTGCACAGCAGGAAGTCGGAGGAAGCGCGCTCTCGGGGAGTGCGGGCCGCGGGAGTCGGAGGAAGCGCGCTCTCGGGGAGTGCGGGTCGCAGGAGTCGGAGGAAGCGCGCTCTCGGGGAGTGCGGGCCGCGGGAGTCGGAGGAAGCGCGCTCTCGGGGAGTGCGGGCCGCGGGAGTCGGAGGAAGCGCGCTCTAGGGGAGTGCGGGCCGCGGGAGTCGGAGGAAGCACGCTCTCGGGGAGTGCGGGTCGCGGGAGTCGGAGGAAGAGCGCTCTCGTGGAGTGCGGGCCTCGGGAGTCGGAGGAAGCGCGCTCTCGGGGAGTGCGGGCCGCCGGAGTCGGAGGAAGCGTGCTCTCGGGGAGTGCGGGCCGCGGGAGTCGGAGGAAGCGCGCTCTCGGGGAGTGCGGGCCGCGGGAGTCGGAGGAAGCACGCTCTCGGGGAGTGCGGGTCGCGGGAGTCGGAGGAAGAGCGCTCTCGTGGAGTGCGGGCCGCGGGAGTCGGAGGAAGCGCGCTCTCGGGGAGTGCAGTCTGTGGGAGTCGGAGGAAGCACGCTCTCGGGGAGTGCGGGCCGCCGGAGTCGGAGGAAGCGCGCTCTCGGGGAGTGCAGTCTGTGGGAGTCGGAGGAAGCACGCTCTCGTGGAGTGCGGGTCGCGGGAGTCGGAGGAAGCGCGCTCTCGTGGAGTGCGGGCTGCGGGAGTTGGAGGAAGCGCGCTCTCGGGGAGTGCGGGCCGCGGGAGTCGGAGGAAGCGCGCTCTCGGGGAGTGCGGGTCGCGGGAGTCAGAGGAAGCGCGCTCTCGGGGAGTGCGAGTCGCGGGAGTCAGAGGAAGCGCGCTCTCGGAGAGTGCAGTCTGTGGGAGTCGGAGGAAGCGCGCTCTCGGGGAGTGCAGTCTGTGGGAGTCGGAGGAAGCGCGCTCTCGGGGAGTGCAGTCTGTGGGAGTCGGAGGAAGCGCGCTCTCGGGGAGTGCAGGCCGCGGGAGTCGGAGGAAGCGCGCTCTCGTGGAGTGCGGCTCACGGGAGTCGGAGGAAGCGCGCTCTCGTGGAGTGCGGGTCGCAGGAGTCGGAGGAAGCGCGCTCTCGGGGAGTGCGGGCCGCGGGAGTCGGAGGAAGCGCGCTCTCGGGGAGTGCGGGTCGCAGGAGTCGGAGGAAGCGCGCTCTCGTGGAGTGCGGGCCGCGGGAGTCAGAGGAAGCGCGCTCTCGTGGAGTGCAGTCTGTGGGAGTCGGCGGAAGCGCGCTCTCGGGGAGTGCGGGCTGCGGGAGTCGGAGGAAGCGCGCTCTCGGGGAGTGCAGTCTGTGGGAGTCGGAGGAAGCGCGCTCTCGGGGAGTGCGGGCCGCAGGAGTCGGAGGAAGCGCGCTCTCGGGGAGTGCGGGCCGCGGGAGTCGGAGGAAGCGCGCTCTCGGGGAGTGCGGGTCGCAGGAGTCGGAGGAAGCGCGCTCTCGTGGAGTGCGGGCCGCGGGAGTCGGAGGAAGCGCGCTCTCGTGGAGTGCGGGCCGCGGGAGTCGGAGGAAGCGCGCTCTCGGGGAGTACGGGTCGCAGGAGTCGGAGGAAGAGCGCTCTCGTGGAGTGCGGGCCGCGGGAGTCAGAGGAAGCGCGCTCTCGTGGAGTGCAGTCTGTGGGAGTCGGCGGAAGCGCGGTCTCGGGGAGTGCGGGCCGCGGGAGTCGGAGGAAGCGCGCTCTCGGGGAGTGCAGTCTGTGGGAGTCGGAGGAAGCGCGCTCTCGGGGAGTGCGGGCCGCGGGAGTCGGAGGAAGCGCGCTCTCGGGGAGTGCGGGTCGCGGGAGTCGGAGGAAGCGCGCTCTCGGGGAGTGCAGTCTGTGGGAGTCGGAGGAAGCGCGCTCTCGGGGAGTGCGGGCCGCGGGAGTCGGAGGAAGCGCGCTCTCGTGGAGTGCGGGCCGCGGGAGTCGGAGGAAACGCGCTCTCGGGGAGTGCGGGCCGCGGGAGTCGGAGGAAGCACGCTCTCGGGGAGTGCGGGTCGCGGGAGTCGGAGGAAGCGCGCTCTCGGGGAGTGCAGTCTGTGGGAGTCGGAGGAAGCGCGCTCTCGGGGAGTGCGGGTCGCGGGAGTCGGAGGAAGCGCGCTCTCGGGGAGTGCAGTCTGTGGGAGTCGGAGGAAGCGCGCTCTCGGGGAGTGCGGGCCGCGGGAGTCGGAGGAAACGCGCTCTCGGGGAGTGCGGGCCGCGGGAGTCGGAGGAAGCGCGCTCTCGGGGAGTGCAGTCTGTGGGAGTCGGAGGAAGCGCGCTCTCGGGGAGTGCAGTCTGTGGGAGTCGGAGGAAGCGCGCTCTCGGGGAGTGCGGGCCGCGGGAGTCGGAGGAAGCGCGCTCTCGGGGAGTGCGGGTCGCGGGAGTCGGAGGAAGCGCGCTCTCGGGGAGTGCAGTCTGTGGGAGTCGGAGGAAGCGCGCTCTCGGGGAGTGCGGGCCGCGGGAGTCGGAGGAAGCGCGCTCTCGTGGAGTGCGGGTCGCGGGAGTCGGAGGAAGCGCGCTCTCGTGGAGTGCGGGCCGCGGGAGTCGGAGGAAACGCGCTCTCGGGGAGTGCGGGCCGCGGGAGTCGGAGGAAGCGCGCTCTCGGGGAGTGCAGTCTGTGGGAGTCGGAGGAAGCGCGCTCTCGGGGAGTGCAGTCTGTGGGAGTCGGAGGAAGCGCGCTCTCGGGGAGTGCGGGCCGCGGGAGTCCGAGGAAGCGCGCTCTCGGGGAGTGCAGTCTGTGGGAGTCGGAGGAAGCGCGCTCTCGGGGAGTGCTGTCTGTGGGAGTCGGAGGAAGCGTGCTCTCGGGGAGTGCGGGTCGCGGGAGTCGGAGGAAGCGCGCTCTCGGGGAGTGCGGGCCGCGGGAGTCGGAGGAAGCGCGCTCTCGGGGAGTGCGGGCCGCGGGAGTCCGAGGAAGCGCGCTCTCGGGGAGTGCAGTCTGTGGGAGTCGGAGGAAGCGCGCTCTCGGGGAGTGCAGTCTGTGGGAGTCGGAGGAAGCGCGCTCTCAGGGAGTGCAGTCTGTGGGAGTCGGAGGAAGCGCGCTCTCGGGGAGTGCTGTCTGTGGGAGTCGGAGGAAGCAGTCGTCCAGCTCGAAATAACGGCTTGTGCAAAGTAACGCGCCCAGGGATTCCACAATAACGCTGCCGCGCAGACGCACCCGCCTGTCCCAAAGTCCCTGGGCCCGGCCCCAGGCCCTTCCAGGCTTGGCTGGCTCGTCTTTCGGAGGTTGCCACAAGGAAGGGCTTGCTGAGCAGGATGCACGTCTTCCTCATTCCACAAGGAGTAACGGTAGTTCGGAATAGGAAACCTCGTCCGAACTACCTAGTTTGTGCCGCGTGTAGCCGCGCTGCACGGGGTTCGAACCAGCGGGGTTTTAAAAATGGCGGCGCCGCGCTTATGCAAATGAAGCCCGGGAAGTTCAAATCCCGGGCTTCATTTGCAAGTGCGGTATGCCTACATTACCCTCCTAGTTCGAACTAGCGGGGTAGTGTAGACAGACCCTAAGGTTGTTAAAGGATAGTACATTACATGCATCGAATGTCCCAGTGCTCGATGCAGGCTCTAGCAGAGATGTTATAGCTGCTAGCTTGGAAGTCTTTAGTTACACATCCTAGGTCAGGATGGGTCCACAGTTCTTTCCGGCTCTTCCCTGCACTGCTGCCTCTGGGATGAAGTGCTGAGCTGTGTACCCAGATGGAGGCAGCCACATGGCCTCTTTATCCCTCCTTCCTGGTCTCTTCTTGGCTGCAGCAGGTCACCTGGCCAGCGGCCTATCCCTGTGTTCCCTGCTGGTAGCCCTTAGGTGTTGGTCACCATTCCCGAGGTGTGTCCTTGGCCCATTGAGAGCCATTGTCCCATAGGGCCTCGCTAATTAACATGTCCATAGGCCGGGCTCTGCCCAATGCTCAGCCACATTCAGAGCGATTCCCAGTCTCCATACAGGTTACAGATTCCTAACTCCACACACAGACATTATACAGAGATATGAAGAGGAGATACAGAATCAGAAGAAAATAGCTTTTGTTTGACCCTCCCCCCTATGGCCCCTTTTGTACCACTTTTGGGGCGAACACCCTCCCATGGGCGCAGCAGTGACCTGGCTGCTCCCCTCACAATCCAATAGCGCGACAAGAACAGAGAGGGTTTGTTGCTTCTCCAGAGTACAGCACAGCATAGCCATGCTGTGGACATAGGAGTCAGGGCCAGGCAGCCTTAGACCCCTTGGGGCAGGGGGACATAGGCCCCTGAACCCCCAGCACTCAGCTCGGTCTCTTCTCTTCATGTTTTCCCAGCCAAGACGGCTCCTTCCTTTGTCAACCCCCTTCCCCTGGCCAGGTGAGAACAGCTGGGCCATTGTCTACGGGACATGAGGGCCTCAGGGCCCCCCCCCGCTCGGCCATGCTCACAGGTGCAGGCCGGTAGGTGTATGACAGGGCACCATGGCCCCGCACTTGCGAGGCCCGTGCTCTGGCGTGGCAGGGAGGAGACGGGCGAAGGTGCTCGCATGTGCGGCGTGCTCTGGCGTGGCAGGGAGGAGACGGGCGAAGGTGCTCGCATGTGCGGCGTGCTCTGGCGTGGCAGGGAGGAGACGGGCGAAGGTGCTCGCATGTGCGGCGTGCTCTGGCGTGGCATGGAGGAGACGGGCGAAGGTGCTCGCATGTGCGGCGTGCTCTGGCGTGGCAGGGAGGAGACGGGCGAAGGTGCTCGCATGTGCGGCGTGCTCTGGCGTGGCAGGGAGGAGACGGGCGAAGGTGCTCGCATGTGCGGCGTGCTCTGGCGTGGCAGGGAGGAGACGGGCGAAGGTGCTCGCATGTGCGGCGTGCTCTGGCGCCGTGCGACAGCGGGGGTGAGGGGAGGGGAGAGAGGAGGCCGCCTCCAGAGGCAACACGATGTGGGACGCAGGCGCAGAGGAACGCCGGGCGGCCCGGTCGCTGATGAGGGTGGCACCCCGGCATGACGTAACGCCAGGGCACCAAGGTTTAAAAGAAGAAGGCTGGCCCGGAGAAAGGGGAGAGCTAGCTGGGCCACAGCCCCAGCGGGGACCTGGGAGCCATGCAGGGTGAGAGACGGGCGGGTGAGAAACCATGTCAGGGGAGCGGAAGCAGCCCAGGGCAGGGCAACTAGCCCGCGGGCTGGCGCGTTTCGGCGGAAAGCCCCGTCAGCCGGACAAGACTGGTCTACGCCTGGGTGTCTCTGTCGGTAAGTTTCACGCCAGGGCCAGGCGTGGCTCCAGCCAGTGTCTCTTGCTATGCCTCACACAGCTCCCCAGTGTGGCTCCAGCATCCCTCCCCGTGCCCCAAGCCAGCCCCTCAAGCTGGGGTGTTTCTCCATCCAGTTCTCTTCCATCATTCCCAAACCATCAGCCCTCTGCAGCCCTGGCGCTGTGCCTGGGAAAGGCTCTAGGAGATTACTTCAGCTTCCACCTGCCTGGGCTGGACCCACTGCCCCGCAGGGAGCGCCGAGCATTCGCTTCTTCAGGCCAGCCCCTCCCTGGAGCGCTCAGCCCGGCTCTGCTCCGAGCTCACCTTGGATGCTCTCCGGACCCTGGGGTCTGAACTCTCCTGGTCTCGGGGCACCGGGTTCTGAGCTCTCGTTCACCCCCGCCCAGCTGGGCGCAGGAGCGTGGGGCCCAGCCTTGTCCCAGCCCCAGGCTGGCGCTCTGCTCAGGATGGCACTGCCAGTCTGTGATTTGTGGGTTTGCTCATCGCGCTGATCCAGGAGCACCGGAGCGGTGTGCAGGGATTTCAGCGTAAGACGGAGTCTGACCAGCTCCAGCGTTTGCCCTGCCTGGCCCTTCTCCAGCCTGCGGTTCTCACGCCTCGTGTCCCTGGCATGAGCTGGTGCTGCCAGGGATGCCGGAAGCGCACGCTGCCGCCCGAGCTGGGCCAGTCGCCGTGCTGAGGGTGACTCTCGCACGCTCACAGTCACTCCGGGGCTTCCTGATCAATGAGCAGCATTTACCCCGCACCGTGTCCGGAGCCTGCGCAGGCAAGAATCCGTATCCGCACCGAGCCCACGGAGTGAGCGCGGATGCCCATGCCCGGACGTGGGCCCACAGCCCACAGCCCCTAGCCCCCAGCCCACAGCCCATGGCCTGTAGCCCACGGCCCCCAGCCCATGGCCCACAGCCCCTAGCCCCCGGCCCACGGCCCACAGCCCCTAGCCCCCAGCCCTCAGCCCACAGCCCCCAGCCCACAGCCCACGGCCCACAGCCCCTAGCCCCCAGCCCTCAGCCCACAGCCCCCAGCCCTCAGCCCACAGCCCCCAGCCCCCGGCCCACGGCCCACAGCCCCTAGCCCCCAGCCCTCAGCCCACAGCCCCCAGCCCCCGGCCCACGGCCCACGGCCCACAGCCCCTAGCCCCCAGCCCTCAGCCCACAGCCCCCAGCCCCCGGCCCTCAGCCCACGGCCCACAGCTGCGGCTCCGCAGGGCTCCGCTGCCCCGGGAGTGTCCCGGGGGGGCGACTCCTCACTCCTGGGAGGGGCTAATAGTGTGGTGGGCGGGGCAGCTCCACCCTTCACTTCCCACCAAAGGGGCAGGCAGGCCAGGAGCTTCGGGGAAGCTTGTTCTTCCTGTTCATTGCCACTGAAAAATATTGCTGGTGCCTTGATTTAAAACCCAGCCCCGCTCCTCCTGCTGTGCAGAGAGAATATACTGTGCACACGTGCTGGAGACTCGGCCTACAGATTTCTCAGAAAGCACATATGCCCTTTTTAAAATAATGTCACTCATAAATGTCACATGTTGGAGCCAAAATCTCATTATTAAGAGCAAGGAAATGTATCCGTGTAATAAATTCTTTTGTGGGAAACAACCCAGGTGACTCGAGAGGAATTTATGAACTTATTCTCACTCTTTGCAGGAGCCGTTCTGCCAGAACTTACGGGATCCGTCTTCCTAGGAGGGACCTGCCTGGCTCTCTCAGGCGGGACGCCGGCCACGAGGCTCTGTGGCAGACGCCGTTCAGCAGAATCCCTTGTCACTAACGGAACGCGCAGAACTTGTGCTTCACCCGCAAAACACGCAGACGTGCTGCGCGTCCTGAGTCCACAAGCAGCCTGCAGCCCTCCCACAGCAAATGCCTAGAACACCAGAGCGGCCAGGCTGGGGCAGACCAACGGCCCGTCCAGCCCAGTGTCCTGTCGACCCACCGTGGCCTGGGCCAGGTGCCCCGGGGGAGTGAACAGAACAGGGAATCCTCACGTGATCCCTCTTCCGTCGCCCATTCCCAGCTCCTGACCCAGAGGCCAGGGACACCAGCCCTCCCCAGCCTGGCTAATAAGCAGGGCTCGACAACTGGTGTAATCCACTCGCTCGTGGTGAGTAGATTACAAGCCGGCACAGCGCGATCAGCGCATACGCAGTGTGCCAAACCAGGCGGCTGGCGATCAGCGCTTGCTGCTGCTTGGCGCGCCCTGCTAATAAGTATTGATGGAACTGTATTACATTAATTTATCTAGCTCTTTTCTGAGCCGTGTTCAAGTCCTGGTCTTCCCAACATCCTCTGGCAAGGAGTTCCACTGGTTGACTGTGCACTGTGTGCAGAAATACTTCCTTTTGGTTGTTTTAAACCTTCTACCTATTAACTTCATTGGGGGACCCCTAGTTTTTGTGTTATGGCAACAACCCTTCTTTATCTATTTTCTCCACCCCAGTCGTGATTTTATAGAGCTCTTCCACATCCCCCCTTAGTCTCCTCTTTTCCAAGCTGAAAAGTCCCCGTCTTATTCATCTCTTCTCCTACTGCGGGACCCGTTCCAAACCCTCATCATTTCCGTTGTCCTTTGCTGACCTTTTCCCAGGGCCAATGTATCTTTTTTATAGGCGAGACGACCACCTCTGCACGCAGTACTCAAGGAGAGGCCGTCCCATGGGATGCCTGGCCCCATGCTTCCTTCTGCGTCCCTCTCCCAGTCCTGCCATGAGGGCAGGGGACTGGACTCGATGCCTCTCGAGGTCCCTTCCAGTCCTAGTGCTCTGTGATTGTAGGATTCTATGACTGACAGCCTTGTGGATCCAGCAGGACAGCCTCCGCAAATTGGTGAGACGCCCCCACACACATAGCACGAGCTGGACTGGTCGCTCCCCCGGCCACGAGCCGCTCTCTGCTAACGCCGAAGCGCTGGAGGCTGCACAGCCATTGCCTCCGATCCCCGTCCCCCCCCGGGTCAGCACGGTGCACCGCAGCGCATGTTCACGAGCCAGCTGGCAACTGACTCCTGCGCTGGGAACCCCTCTCCTGCCTGGCACTCGGCTCCTTCCTGGAGTCCCCCCGGCCCTCTGCCCACGCGCCAATGAACCGGGGCACATCTGCCCCCGCCGTGCCCCTCAGACGCAAGCCAGACATTCCAGGTGCTCTTTGCTGTGCTGCTGGAGGGCCCCAGGTGGCCGGACGCTCCCGAGAGCAAAGCTCACGTCTGACAAGCCCCGGGCATGGCCCTGGAAGCGGTGGCTGTGGGACCGGCTGCACGCCCGGTCCGTCTCTCCCCAGCCTGCCGCGTCACACGGGGTGAGGGCGCTGAGCTGGGGGCAGCCGGGTGCTCTCTTTGGATCTGCAGGGGAACTTCCCTTGCGCCAGGCTGGGCTACGCTGCAGGACCCAGCTCTGAGTCGACGGGCCGGAGAGCAGCACAGGGCATGGCCATTCCCAGCATGCAGTGCATCGCCCTGATCTCAACGGAGCAGCCCCACGCCCGACAAGCCCCGGGTGCCAGAGCCTGTTGCCTACAGGGCTGCAGCTCCCAGGCCAAAGCAATGACCCTGCTCGAGGGGGCAGAGTTTGGGCCGTGCGGCTCCATCCCAAATACAGGCGCAGGCGCCAAGTGGCAGCTGGGCTTTCACTGGCCTTTCCTGGGGAGCCAGTGGGCACTGAGGGCCTCAGGAAGCCAGTGGGCACTGCAGGCCTCAGCCCTCAGGGAGCCAGTGGGCATTGCAGGCCTCAGCCCCTCAGGGAGCCAGTGGGCACTGCAGGCCTCAGCCCCTCAGGGAGCCAATGGGCACTGCGGGCCTCAGAGAGCCAGTGGGCACTGTGGGCCTCAGGAAGCCAGTGGGCACTGCGGGCCTCAGCCGTCAGGGAGCCAGTAGGCACTGCGGGACATAGCCCTTCGGGGAGCCAGTGGGCACTGCGGGCCTCAGCCGTCAGGGAGCCAGTGGGCACTGCAGGCCTCAGCCCCTCAGGGAGCCAGTGGGCACTGCGGGCCTCAGCCCCTCAGGGAGCCAGTAGGCACTGCGGGACATAGCCCTTCGGGGAGCCAGTGGGCACTGCGGGCCTCAGCCGTCAGGGAGCCAGTGGGCACTGCAGGCCTCAGCCCCTCAGGGAGCCAGTGGGCACTGCGGGCCTCAGCCCCTCAGGGAGCCAGTAGGCACTGCGGGACATAGCCCTTCGGGGAGCCAGTGGGCACTGCGGGCCTCAGCCCCTCAGGGAGCCAGTGGGCACTGCGGGACTCAGCCCTTCGGGGAGCCAGTGGGCACTGCGGGCCTCAGCCCCTCAGGGAGCCAGTGGGCACTGCGGGACTCAGCCACTCAGGGAGCCAGTGGGCACTGCGGGACTCAGCCCATCAGAGAGCCAGTGGGCACTGCGGGACTCAGCCCCTCAGGGAGCCAGTGGGCACTGCAGGACTCAGCCCCTCAGAGAGCCAGTGGGCACTGCGGGACTCAGCCCCTCGGGGAGCCAGTGGGCACTGCGGGACTCAGCCCCTCGGGGAGCCAGTGGGCACTGCGGGCCTCAGGGAGCCAGTGGGCACTGCGGAACTCAGCCCCTCGGGGAGCCAGTGGGCACTGCGGGCCTCAGCCCCTCAGAGAGCCAGTGGGCACTGCAGGACTCAGCCCCTCAGAGAGCCAGTGGGCACTGCGGGACTCAGCCCCTCGGGGAGCCAGTGGGCACTGCGGGCCTCAGCCCCTCAGGGAGCCAGTGGGCACTGCAGGCCTCAGGGAGCCAGTGGGCACTGCGGGGCTCAGCCCCTCAGGGAGCCAGTGGGCACTGCGGGACTCAGCCCCTCAGAGAGCCAATGGGCACTGCGGGACTCAGCCCCTCAGGGAGCCAGTGGGCACTGCGGGACTCAGCCCCTCAGGGAGCCAGTGGGCACTGCAGGCCTCAGGGAGCCAGTGGGCACTGCGGGACTCAGCCCCTCAGAGAGCCAATGGGCACTGCGGGACTCAGCCCCTCAGGGAGCCAGTGGGCACTGCGGGGCTCAGCCCCTCGGGGAGCCAGTGGGCACTGCGGGACTCAGCCCCTCAGAGAGCCAATGGGCACTGCGGGACTCAGCCCCTCAGGGAGCCAATGGGCACTGCGGGACTCAGCCCCTCAGGGAGCCAGTGGGCACTGCGGGGCTCAGCCCCTCGGGGAGCCAGTGGGCACTGCAGGCCTCAGGGAGCCAGTGGGCACTGCGGGGCTCAGCCCCTCGGGGAGCCAGTGGGCACTGCGGGACTCAGCCCCTCAGGGAGCCAGTGGGCACTGCGGGACTCAGCCCCTCGGGGAGCCAGTGGGCACTGCGGGCCTCAGGGAGCCAGTGGGCACTGCGGGACTCAGGGAGCCAGGCCCTTTGCGTCTGGATGTAAGTGGCTCGTCGGAGTCCCCCGCAAGCAGCAGCTCTGTGGCCTGTGGATTGTTCTCCCTGCCCTGGGGCCCTCGCCGGCAGCCTCTTCGCTGCCTGGAGCTGGCGCATGCCTGGAGGCTGCCGGGAGGGGGGGGCTGGTAAATGTGGAACATAAAACCACAAATGGCATCAGTTCAGCTCCAGATAGCGCATTAGCGAAATAACGCTGGCGGCAGGGCCCTGTCTCCGTGCGCAGGTACGGGTGCGTGCCCACTTAACGACAGGGCTGCTGCACAATTATGCCTTGTTAGCTCATTGTCAATTTTAGTTTAATATACATTTGAAATACTTGGAATACAAACCCTTTCTGTAAGATTACAAAACGCTCGAGCACTTCTGTGATTTGGATGGCAGGGGATCAATTATTTGGGCATGGTTCTGCATATAATGTCTTGCAACAGATTGTAAAGTTTCTCAGTTAGCTGAGCAATTATGAATACTGAATACAAAATAATGGCTGAAGAACAATGGAACTGGGCCATCTGGATTCAGATGTGCTTCTAACGAAGGAGGAGGGGGCGGGCAGGGGATTCTCTCAGCTAAACGCTGGGGCTGTTTCAATGTGCGTTATCTGCTAGAGTCCGTCAGACGCTGGAGTTCCTGGTGGAATGAGCAGAGCCGGCAAAGAGAGACGCCGATCCGCCAGTGCAGACCTCACTTCCTTGCGCTTGGGCCCCTTTAAGGACTCCAAGGCAGAAAGTATTTTGCAATCCCGAGGCTCTTGCCCAGCCAGAGCCCTGCTGGCCAAGGGCTTTGTCGGGCACCTCGAGTGCTGAGCTGCGGATGTTGTTTGCGGGGAAGGGGGCCCGAAGGAGACCTGCTCACTGAAATGTAGCCTGGTTACCCACAGAATGCCACCACCGCGGAAAGGCGTCCCCCTGCCCCGGGCACGTGTCCAGAGGGCTGGAGCTGAACATTCACACTCCGGGGCGGAGGCCTTGTCCCGGGTTGTTGCTTCGATGGGGAGGGGCTATTTCCAGCTAGCGGGAGTGGAGCGTCCACACAGGCCGTCTTTCGAAATCGCTCTTTCGGAACAGGCGCTGTTCTTCTAGAATGAGGCCTCCAGACGTCGGACTCAGCCGCCCGCTACTTCGAAATGATTTCAGAATAACGGAATCGCTGTGGAGACGCCCGCATGGCTATTCCGGAGAGTCCTTGCTGTGTAACGCCCCCTCCTGGCTGAGCCGCAGTGACCGGCGCATGATGCTGCTGGGGTTCCATAAAACATGCAAGCGGGCTGAAGGGTTTCCCATTGCAAACAGCCCTGAGATTCAGGGGCCAAAATGTCGGATTCCACAAACGTTCCTTTGCTACAATTGTTCGGAAACAAGCCAGCCCAGCTGCACCGTGTGCTGGAGACCGGGGGGACAGGCCGGGATGAGCCCTGAGCAGCAGCCCAGGCCCTGTGAGCAAGCCCAGAGCAGCGCTCCAGATCAGTGTGTTCCTCGGCCCGGGAAAGGTCAGCGCCGCCCCAGGGAGGCCGGTCTCACAGCTGCCAGGCAGTGTCCTGTCCTGTCGGGCCACACCCGAGTGCTGGCAGGGCCGTGCTGTTGCCTGGGTCCTGCAGGGCCTCGGCTAAGCAGCCTGGCGCTCCGAGGAGCAGCCGCCACGATGCCCACTCACTCGGTGTGAGCCGGAGCGGGCGCCGCCTTTACAAGGGGCCCAGGCCGTTGTGGGTTCCAAACGCCCCCTTTCCAGGCCTGGGGCCTCATGCCGGCGCTGCTCCTGCTGCCCGGGCGCGCGGGCGGGAACCGGGGCCAGGCGCCTGCGCCCTCTTCCAGTCACAAGCCTTTCCACGCGCCCACGAGCGAATCCCGCTTCCCAGGGAAAGCCCAGCGCACACAGTGCCCGGGCCTGTCTTCCTCCGCTCTCCCCCGCGGCGCCGCACCCCAGGCCTCTGCCTCCCCGCGGGCAGGACGAGCGAGGCTGACGAGATGGAAAAGCATCTTCCTGCACGGCCCACGGAGCTCCGCGGAGAAAGGCTGACACGACGTCTTTAAACATTTTTAATTGCCCTGTCAAACTGACAATTATAGAACTAATTACTGGGAAGACAATGGCACATACACTGACTAGAGCAGCAACAGTGGTTTTTATGTGATTATGCAGTTTAATGAATTGAAGGCTACAGTAATGAACTAGAGCTGGTTAATTAGGGACTCCCTGTATGCTAATAATGCCATTTATTTTCAACTCCCGATATTTATTCTATCGGCGTGTAAAGTGGGGCAGATTGGTCCTGCCAGGTAACGCGGAGCGTTCTCAGAACAGGTCACATGCCACTTCAGTTATTTATAGCCACCGTCCTCTCCGGGGTTGACTGACGAATTCCGGCTGGCTCCACTTCCACACCGGTCCCTGTCTCGCTGCCACGGGTTCGAATTAGCCCCAGGTCTGATTGGCACAGACGTGTCACCCTTTCGCGCGGGAATCGCTGCTCCCCGCCGGACAGGTGCATGGCAGTCAGGAGAGCGCAGGAGCTACCTGCCAGTCTCTTGTGCTTCCTCCTTTCCATAGGCACAGGGAGCAGCTAATCGGGATCAGACCCATGGTCCATCTAGGCCAGCACCTTGTCTGGCAGCGGCCAGCCGGAGCCATGGAGAATGGATCCAACAGGAGCAGCGGGGAGGTAATCTGTCCCTGCACAGACGTCATCCGAATCCCCAACAGACGGAGCAGAGCTGGGGAACCTTCGGCCATGGGGTACACCTGGCCAGACTCTGGGCACAGCCCACGGGGTTTGTGACTCTTCATTCAATGGTCCCTGTCCTTGTGCTGTGAGAGGAGGGGCCCGGACGTTCCCCGACTGTTCCTCGCCCTTCGCTGGCTCTGCCGTGCCCCTGGGAGCAGGGCTGGGCAGCTCTGCGCAGTGGGCTGGGGTGAACGGCCACACCGCGAGCCAGGGAACGGCTCTGTCATTGTCTCCATGTTCTGCCCCAGCTCAGCCTCGTGCGTCCTAACTGGCCGGCTTGTGTCTTTGGCCAGGGCTGCACATTGAGCCCAGTTCTCCGCGGTGACGCCCAGGTGCCCTTCTGTGCCGAGCAGTTAGTGGAGACCTGGGTGCGGGGCGTGTGCAGATTATGCGTTTCCCTCCAGCGTTTCGCTTGCTGCGTGTCAGAGCCAGCCTTCGCTGGCCAGCCCGCTGCCCCGGCACCTCGCTGGGGTGGGTCCCTGTGAGCTCCCCACAGGGGGGGACGAGCCTGGCTCACCGTGTGTCACGTGCAGGCTTTGCTGCCTTCTCGCTCGCACCGCATGACAGGGCATTTGGAGACACGGGGACTGGCGTTTCCTCCGGCCCTGCGCCCTCTCCCTGCATGACAGGCCATTCGGAGACACGGGGACTGGCGTTTCCTCCGGCCCTGCGCCCTCTCCCTGCATGACAGGCCATTTGGAGACACGGGGACTGGCGTTTCCTCCAGCCCCTCTCCCTCGTCCAACATGACAGGCCATTCGGAGACACGGGGACTGGCGTTTCCTCCAGCCCCTCTCCCTCGCCCAACATGACAGGCCATTCGGAGACACGGGGACTGGCGTTTACTCCTGCCCCTCTCCCTCGCCCAACATGACAGGCCATTTGGAGACACGGGGACTGGCGTTTCCTCCTGCCCCTCTCCCTCGCCCAACATGACAGGCCATTCGGAGACACGGGGACTGGCGTTTCCTCCAGCCCCTCTCCCTCGCCCAACATGACAGGCCATTCGGAGACACGGGGACTGGCGTTTCCTCCGGCCCTGCGCCCTCTCCCCGCATGACAGGCCATTCGGAGACACGGGGACTGGCGTTTCCTCCGGCCCTGCGCCCTCTCCCTGCATGACAGGCCATTCGGAGACACGGGGACTGGCGTTTCCTCCGGCCCTGCGCCCTCTCCCCGCATGACAGGCCATTCGGAGACATGGGGAGTGGCGTTTCCTCCGGCCCCTCTCCCTCGCCCAACATGACAGGCCATTCGGAGACACGGGGACTGGCGTTTCCTCCGGCCCTGCGCCCTCGCCCCGCATGACAGGCCATTCGGAGACACAGGGACTGGCGTTTCCTCCGGCCCTGCGCCCTCGCCCCGCATGACAGGCCATTCGGAGACACAGGGACTGGCGTTTCCTCCGGCCCTGCGCCCTCTCCCCGCATGACAGGCCATTCGGAGACACGGGGACTGGCGTTTCCCTCTGGCCCTGCGCCCTCGCCCCGCATGACAGGCCATTCGGAGACACGGGGACTGGCGTTTCCTCCGGCCCTGCGCCCTCGCCCCGCATGACAGGCCATTCGGAGACACGGGGACTGGCGTTTCCCTCCGGCCCTGCGCCCTCGCCCCGCATGACAGGCCATTCGGAGACACGGGGACTGGTGTTTCCTCCGGCCCTGCGCCCTCGCCCCGCATGACAGGCCATTCGGAGACACGGGGACTGGCGTTTCCCTCCGGCCCTGCGCCCTCGCCCCGCATGACAGGCCATTCGGAGACACGGGGACTGGCGTTTCCCTCCGGCCCTGCGCCCTCGCCCCGCATGACAGGCCATTCGGAGACACGGGGACTGGCGTTTCCCTCCGGCCCTGCGCCCTCGCCCCGCATGACAGGCCATTCGGAGACACGGGGACTGGCGTTTCCCTCCGGCCCTGCGCCTTCGCCCCGCGATGACAGCCTGGCGTGTGCCCACGGCGGCGTGCCGGGTCCGCATGTTAATCCCGATGGGAGGGCAGCATGGGGAAGGACCCAGCTACAATCGATGGCTGTGAGAGGCTGGGGCTCAGACACAGGGTGCGCGCCGCTCTGACTTGGCACACCATGACCCGGGACTGGTCCAAGCCCCGTGAAGAGCGGGAGCAGCAGGGAACATCCGGGGCAGGGCCGCGGCACCGGAAGGCCGATGACAGGCTCTTGGGTGCAGTGCGCCGTTACATGCTGGGCACAGGCCTGGGGTGAAGCCAGTGTGGGTCTCTCCTCGCGCCTCGAGGAGGCTGCCCAGGCCCGTTGCTCACGCCTGGGGTGCGCCTGCCCCTGGCCAGTGGGGCTCTGACTGCGCACACAGAGGGACACACAGGCCTGTGGAGAGCAAGGAGCACCGGCCTGGGAAGGGAGCCAGGGCCTTCGCTGTTCCCAGAGTCCAGGAGACCCTGAGCTGCACGAGCTAATTGGCTGAGGGTTTGACCCAGCGCTGCTGCTTCTTTCCTAGGCATGTCAAGCGTCCCCAGAGAGACACGCCCGCGGGTAGCTCAGGCACCATGGCCTCATCACGCCCTTCAGATGTGCCAGCCAGCCTCCCAGCTGTGCCAGCCTGCCTCCCAGCCATGCTAGCCAGCCTCCCAGCAGTGCCAGCCAGCCTCCCAGCCGTGCCAGCCTGCCTCCCAGCCGTGCCAGCCTGCCTCCCAGCCATGCTAGCCAGCCTCCCAGCCGTGCCAGCCAGCCTCTCAGCAGTGCCAGCCAGCCTCCCAGCCGTGCCAGCCTGCCTCCCAGCAGTGCCAGCCAGCCTCCCAGCCGTGCCAGCCTGCCTCCCAGCCGTGCTAGCCAGCCTCCCAGCCGTGCCAGCCAGCCTCTCAGCCGTGCCAGCCTGCCTCCCAGCCATGCCAGCCAGCCTCCCAGCCGTGCCAGCCTGCCTCCCAGCCGTGCCAGCCAGCCTCCCAGCCGTGCCAGCCTGCCTCCCAGCCGTGCCAGCCTGCCTCCCAGCCGTGCCAGCCAGCCTCCCAGCCATGCCAGCCTGCCTCCCAGCCGTGCCAGCCAGCCTCCCAGCCGTGCCAGCCTGCCTCCCAGCCGTGCCAGCCAGCCTCCCAGCCATGCTAGCCTGCCTCCCAGCCGTGCCAGCCTGCCTCCCAGCCGTGCCAGCCTGCCTCCCAGGTAGGGTTGCCAGATGGTTTAACCAAAAATACCAAACAGCCCCCTCCAAAAAAACAATGTTGAGAAAAAAAAGGGGGGAAGGCCAAAGTTGTTGAGCAAACAAAAATACAAAAAAAACCTGCGTGGCCCCTTTAAGACCTTTAGGTTTGTTTTTTTTTTTTTTTGCTGGCAGCCATCTTGTTTTCTTACTCGGTGTGGGAAGAGACTCCCCTGCGGACCCAGATAAGTGGGGAGGAGGAGGGGCTCCGGGGGCCTGAGAGGGGCCCGGGGGCTGGGCCCGGTTGCTGAGTGTGCTAGGGCTGCCAGGTGTCTGGTATTTTCACTTCCTGGCATGAAAAAAAGATCCGAAAATACCGGACATTTTAGGCGAAAATACCAGACTGTCCGGGTCAATACCGGACACCTGGCAACCCTGCTCCCAGACGTGCCAGCCGGCCCCCCAGACCCCACTGATCCCGGCTGCGGGCCTGGCAGCCACTCACGCGCCTGCTCGGGTTCGGAGCGCACGTCCGGGGGCCCCGCCCTGCCGCCGCTTAGCGAAGGAGGCTGTGGGGAAAGGGCAGGCGGGGGCGTCCTTTCTTCCAGGGGCTCTGGGTTTCTCTGCCGTTCTATCCCCTCAGGCTCCCGGAGCTGAATGAGGGCCAGGAGCGTCCAGCCGTGGGACCTCGGTGATTCAGGAGTGTCCTCCCAGGGACACACCAGCATGGGGATGGGCTGAGCGATCAGTAGGGTGATCGAAGGGGGCCCCTCCCCCGCTGCACACGGTCCCCATGCTTTGGGCAGGCTGTCGGGAAGGGCTCTGCTACCGTCCAGCGAAGGGCCAGCAAGATGTAGCATGATACAGCTGCCTATTCTCTCCCTCCACCTCAGTGTCCAGTCATTGCTGACTCCTGCTGACTAAGTGGCCTCAGTGATACCCTGTGGCAGGGAGTTCCACAGACTAACCTTGCATTGCACAGATAGGAGTTGCCTGCTGTCAGGTTGGCATTGGCCCCCATCCTGTGTCAGTATCTGGGGTGCATGGATCTCTAGGGATGTAGGAAGACGATAGAGCCACAGCCCTGACCCGGCTCTGCTGGGAGCCAAGGCACAGACTCAGGATTAGCCACACCCAGCAAGGGCCAGGGCTCATCCTGCTGCTCCCAATGCAGACACCCTGCCTGGGTCTGACAGTGTCCCAGCCAGGGAGGGGGCAGGGAGAGCATTAGAGGCCCTGGGAGAATTGGAGCCGGCTTGCTGCTCTCTGCTGTCCCACTCGCTTCCCTCGCGGATTGGCCAGGGGGCTTAGCAGGCTGAGGAGCAACGTGCTGGATTATAACAGTAATGGGGACACATGCCCACACCTCACAGGGACAGGCCATCCCCCCGGACACAAATGGACACGCCCTGGGCTGTAATGACTGGCAGGCACAGGCACCGGGCCTGGCACACGCCCTGGGCTGTAATGACTGGCAGGCACAGGCACCGGGCCTGGCACACGCCCTGGGCTGTAATGACTGGCAGGCACAGGCACCGGGCCTGGCACACGCCCTGGGCTGTAATGACTGGCAGGCACAGGCACCGGGCCTGGCACACGCCCTGGGCTGTAATGACTGGCAGACACAGGCACCGGGCCTGGCACACGCCCTGGGCTGTAATGACTGGCAGGCACAGGCACCGGGCCTGGCACACGCTCTGGGCTGTAATGACTGGCAGGCACAGGCACCGGGCCTGGCACACGCTCTGGGCTGTAATGACTGGCAGGCACAGGCGCCGGGCCTGGCACACGCTCTGGGCTGTAATGACTGGCAGGCACAGGCGCCGGGCCTGGCACACGCCCTGGGCTGTAATGACTGGCAGACACAGGCACCGGGCCTGGCACACGCCCTGGGCTGTAATGACTGGCAGGCACAGGCACCGGGCCTGGCACACGCCCTGGGCTGTAATGACTGGCAGACACAGGCACCGGGCCTGGCACACGCCCTGGGCTGTAATGACTGGCAGGCACAGGCACCGGGCCTGGCACACGCCTTGGGCTGTAATGACTGGCAGACACAGGCACCGGGCCTGGCACACGCTCTGGGCTGTAATGACTGGCAGGCACAGGCGCCAGGCCTGGCACACACTCTGGGCTGTAATGACTGGCAGGCACAGGCACCGGGCCTGGCACACGCCCTGGGCTGTAATGACTGGCAGACACAGGCGCCGGGCCTGGCACACGCCCTGGGCTGTAATGACTGGCAGGCACAGGCGCCGGGCCTGGCACATGCCCTGGGCTGTAATGACTGGCAGGCACAGGCACCGGGCCTGGCACAAGCCCTGGGCTGTAATGACTGGCAGGCACAGGCACCGGGCCTGGCACACGCTCTGGGCTGTAATGACTGGCAGGCACAGGCACCGGGCCTGGCACACGCTCTGGGCTGTAATGACTGGCAGGCACAGGCGCCGGGCCTGGCACACGCTCTGGGCTGTAATGACTGGCAGGCACAGGCGCCGGGCCTGGCACACGCCCTGGGCTGTAATGACTGGCAGACACAGGCACCGGGCCTGGCACACGCCCTGGGCTGTAATGACTGGCAGGCACAGGCACCGGGCCTGGCACACGCCCTGGGCTGTAATGACTGGCAGACACAGGCACCGGGCCTGGCACACGCCCTGGGCTGTAATGACTGGCAGGCACAGGCACCGGGCCTGGCACACGCCTTGGGCTGTAATGACTGGCAGACACAGGCACCGGGCCTGGCACACGCTCTGGGCTGTAATGACTGGCAGGCACAGGCGCCAGGCCTGGCACACGCTCTGGGCTGTAATGACTGGCAGGCACAGGCGCCGGGCCTGGCACACGCCCTGGGCTGTAATGACTGGCAGGCACAGGCACCGGGCCTGGCACAAGCCCTGGGCTGTAATGACTGGCAGACACAGGCACCGGGCCTGGCACACGCCCTGGGCTGTAATGACTGGCAGACACAGGCACCGGGCCTGGCACACGCTCTGGGCTGTAATGACAGGCAGGCACAGGCACCGGGCCTGGCACACGCTCTGGGCTGTAATGACTGGCAGACACAGGCACCGGGCCTGGCACACGCCCTGGGCTGTAATGACTGGCAGACACAGGCGCCGGGCCTGGCTCACGCCCTGGGCTGTAATGACTGGCAGACACAGGCACCGGGCCTGGCACACGCTCTGGGCTGTAATGACTGGCAGGCACAGGCACCGGGCCTGGCACACGCCCTGGGCTGTAATGACTGGCAGGCACAGGCACCGGGCCTGGCACACGCCCTGGGCTGTAATGACTGGCAGGCACAGGCACCGGGTCTGGCACACGCCCTGGGCTGTAATGACTGGCAGGCACAGGCACCGGGCCTGGCACACGCCCTGGGCTGTAATGACTGGCAGGCACAGGCACCGGGCCTGGCACACGCTCTGGGCTGTAATGACTGGCAGGCACAGGCACCGGGCCTGGCACACGCTCTGGGCTGTAATGACTGGCAGACACAGGCACCGGGCCTGGCACACGCCCTGGGCTGTAATCACTGGCAGACACAGGCACCGGGCCTGGCACACGCCACAGGCAAGGACATAAATAATTGAAACATTTGTTCCCCGAGGAGAATATTTTGGAGGGGCTGGCGCGTCCTCAGTCCTTCTTGCTGACTGGAAATTGGCCGATAAATTATTGAGTGTCTTTTAGATTTACCCACTGAAGCAGTTTTAATTTTCCTTTGCTCTTTTTGGAGCTAATAATTAACCTCTTTAAATTTTTAAATCACTTGAAAATATTTCCTATTAATTGGGAAATGGGGAAAAGGCGGGGGGAGGCAGAGGGCGGGGCCGCCTGGCCGTGTCCTGAGATCGGGAAATCTCCACCACGCACGCCAGCGCCCCTCGTGAGAGCAGCCAAGCCAGCTCCCAGCCCTGTGAGCATCCCCTGGCTCGCGGAGCCCGGATCGCTCAGCAGAGCGTCCCCCATCCGCTGCGGGCAGGAGGCCCCTGGACAGAGGCTGCATTGAGAGTTCTGCTGCCGCTCACGGTGCCCAGGCCTTGATCCTGCCACAGGTGGGGCTCTGAGCCCATGGTGGGCGTGGCTCCATGGGGCGGGCGCATCGTCGGGCGGACATGGCTCCATGGAGTGGGCACATCTCTGTGGGGCGGACGTGGCTCTGTGGGATGGGCGTGGCTCTGTGGGGCAGACGTGGCTCCATGGAGTGGGCACATCTCTCTGGGGCGGACGTGGCTCTGTGGGACGGGCATGGCTCTGTGGGGTGGGCGCGGCTCCATGGAGCGGGCACATCTCTGTGGGGCAGGTGTGGTTCCGTGGGACGGGCGTGGCTCCGTGGGACGTGCGCACTGTGGGGCGGATGTGGCTCCATGGAGCGGGTACATCTCTGTGGGGCGGACTTGGCTCCATGGGACAGGCATGGGTTATGGGGCGGGCACGGCTCCGTGGGGCGGACGTGGCTCCGTGGGGCGGGCATGGCTCCGTGGGGCGGATGTGGCTCCATGGCACAGGCGTGGCTTATGGGGTGGGCGCGGCTCCATGGGGTGGGCACATCTCTGTGGGGCGGACGTGGCTCCGTGGGGTGGGCACATCTCTGTGGGGCAGACATGGCTCCATGGGACAGGCGTGGCTTATGGGGCGGGCATGGCTCCATGGGGCGGGCGCGGCTCCATGGGACAGGTGTGGCTTATGGGGCGGGCGCGGCTCCATGGGGCAGGCATGGCTCCGTGGGGCGGGCACATCTCTGTGGGGCGGACGTGGCTCCGTGGGGTGGGGGGAGGTATTCCAGGCTCCAGAAGAGCTGCAGTAGCCTCTGGGCAGCAGAACCAGCTGAGTCGCAGCTGCCAGGTGTGGCCCCCTGCGGCAGGCGCGGTGGGGTCTGGGTGCTGTGCGCGGTTAACCCCTTCCCTCCGGAACTGAGGCCCCAAGGCAGCCCCTCCCTCGGAGGGACTGGGAGGGGCGAGGCGAAGGGAGGGTGGAGCCAGCAGGCTGCTCCCCAGTGCACTGCCCTCCCTAGGCGGCCCCCCACTGGCCCTGGCCTGAGGACAGAGCCGAGCGGCTCCCTGCAGCGGCCAGGAACTGCCCGGGGCTGGGCCCGGATGCAGGCTGAGTCCAGGGCTGAGGGTCCTCCAGGCGCCTTCCCGCCATCCCCTGTGTGCCCAGAGGGCAGCCAAGTTCTCCCGGAACGCTGGGCAGCGCGAAGGGACCCGGGCGGTGCCCAAGGCTCAGTGGATCTCGTGGGTGGCTGCAGCGCCCGTGCAGACACAGTCGCATCTGGGGCCGCAGGGTGGCTGCTCACGTGCAGGCTGGGCCGCCCCGGTGCCGGTCGATGCCATCTGCTCTTCCCCCACCTCATTCGCCCAGTGCCTACCGGCGGCCTCCTGCATAGAGCACGGGGCTGGGACACCGGAGACCTGGAGCCGTGGCTGGCTCTAAAGCGTGGTGGCTGAGAGACCTTAGGCCAGTCACAGCCTTGCCCCGTGCCTCAGTTTCCCCAGCTGTAAACCCGTGAAGAGAGGGAAGTGCCAGGAGGGGCCCTGGTCTGTGTCTGCTGCACGGATGCCAGTGTCACTGTGACGTAGTGGGGGGGAACTTGCTGGTTTCTATGGGTCTGTGGTGTCACGTTGCTGAATTGGAGGGAAGCAGCCAGATCGCTGCTGCACCCCTAGGTGGGGGTGTTGGCCCCAGAAATTGGTGTGGGGGGAGCCATGTGGGGTATTGAATGGGAGATTATTGTTTGTTAATCTTATGTACGCTATTTATGTGAGTGTATAATGTCTATGTGTGTAGGTAGGAGTCTGTAATCTGTGTGGAAGCTGAATATTTCTGTGAATGTGGTTAAGCATGGCTATGGACAGGCTGAGTAGCAAAGCCCTGTGGAACAATGACTCTCAATAGGCTATGGACACACCCAAAGAATGGGATTTGTCACCTGAGGGCAGCCAGCAGGGAACATAGAGATTGGCCTCTGTCCAGGTGACTTGCTACATACTAGAAGGGGCCAGGAAGGGGATAAAAGAGGCCATGTGGTCGATGCCATTTTGTTCTCAGCTCAGCACTTCATCCCAGAGGCAGCACTGCAGGGATTGAAGAGCCCGGAAGACCTGTGAACCCATCCTGATCTCAGGATGTGCAACAAGAACTTTTAAACCAGCAGCCGCAACATCTCTGCTAGAGCCTGCATCGAGAACTGGGAGATTCGGTGCATGTAACGTACTGTACTTTAATAACCTTACTCTCATGCTTTTCTTTCTTGTGTTAATAAACCTTTAGTTTTAGATTCTAAAGGATTGGCCCAGCGTGGTTTGTGGGTAAGGTCCAGAGGGTAAATTGACCAGGGATCTGTGGCTGGTTTCTTGGAACCGGACAGAACTTGTTCGGGGTAGGTGGGATTGGGTGCTAGGACCCCCCACCTGTGTATGAGGCCCGGGGCCATCTGGGGCACGGATATTGCTGGGGTGTCGGAGGGGTTTTGCTCGGGAGGCTTCAGGCAGGCAGCTGAAGCGCTCTGTGAGACTGGTTTGTGGCCTGTGTGGAGAGGTCGCCAGTCGGGGGCTGTAAGGAACCCCGGATTTGAGCAATTCGCCCTGAGCGGACGCCCTCAGCTGTGCCCAGACACGGCCCGGTCCGTCACAGTGGTAACCCCACTGGCTGCCGCCGGTAGCACAGCCCAGAAGGACAGGGATGGGTCATTATGCAAAGGGATCTCTCAACCGGTCCGCCCAGCTACCCCCCATGGAGAGGAACAAAGGGAGGGGGATGCTGCCCTGGCTGGGGGGCAGGGCTGGAGGAGAGTTAGTTAGTTTCTGTCTGGGAGCATGGAGGAAGCAGCCTCAGCAACAGGCTGGGGGGTTTAGAAGTCAAGACACCCCCCCCCCCGGCATATCAAGGGGGGCTGAGGCATCCTAGGCCTGTCCTGTAACCTGATGACATCTGTGCTGGGCTGTATCCTGGAGAAGCAATAAACCACCTCTATTCTACTGGCTGGGGGAGTCTGTTCGTGCCATTTCGGGGGGTGCAGGAGACGGGGGACCCCAACGCGCCATCACAGTCACCCACGGGGGCAGGGGGCTGGAGGCCAAGTTTCACCCCCCCAGGAGAGAGGGACCGCCCGCTCTGGCGCCGCCCACGAGAGCAGGGATTCCTGAATTGCAATTTCCAGGCACACGGGGCATTTATTTGCTCCGCAGTGAGCCCTCCTCCATGTGGGGCATGCTTGCTGGGGGGAAGAAGGGGGCAACTTCCAGGAGCTCTCCCTCTGCACAGCACCCAGAAGCAGCCGGCACCGTCCCTGCAGCCCTGGGGGTGTCTTCACATGCTGCCCCCACCCCGAGTGCCGACACCACAGCTCCCATTGGCCGGACACTCTGGCCAATGGGAGCAGTGGGGTCTGTGGCAGCAGCACACATAGCCCCTCTGCCCTGCCCAGCGCCTGCTGCCGGGGGGAAGGAGCCACCCGCGGGGAGCTGCACCCAAACTCCCTCCCAGAGCCCCTGCTTGCCCGCTCTGCCCGGCGTGGGGGCAATAGAGTCTGTGTGTTTGCGGGATTCGACAGCCGGCGGCCCTTTGGGGCAGGCATGCAGCCCCCTGCAGCATCGTCCAGAGCAGGGCCGGCGGGGCAGGGGCCCAGCGCCCGTGGGCGCCAGAGGGGTTCGCGTGCCGACGAGCGGGGAAGGCGGGTCGCGCCGGGGCCTACCGAGCCGCGTTTGCAGATCTCCCCGTGCGAGTGGCTGTTTGCTTTCCAGGCCATTCGGCTTTATGCTATTGACATTGCCCAGGCCATCTCCGCGGCTCCGCGCCCGGCGGCAGCGGCACCAGCCTGGGCACGCGGGCGCCGCTTCCTCCTGGCCACAGACGGCCCCGGCAGCCCTGAGGCGCTGACACAGTCGCAGCCCCGCGACTCTCCTGCGGACGGTGGAGTCCGGCTGTGTCTGCCCCGCGGCACAGACCCAGCGAGGCAGCAGGCAGGTGCAGCCAGTGACCAGCAGGACCTCGAGGAGCCTTGCTGGGCCATGGGGCCAGGCTCCCTCCGTTCCCTGGGCGGCGTGGGCGGGGAAGGGGTCTCTAGCCCCGGGGGCGCTGCCCTGTTCCGTCCTTTCCCTCTGGGCACTGGCCACTGGGCAGACAGGAGCCTGGGCTGGACCGGCGGTGGGTCGGATCCCGTCTGGCCGTTCTGCTCTTGGAGGGTGGATCTGTCCAGACCCCTGCGTCCGGTCTCCAGGTTCCCCTCTTGGTTTCCCTCCCCAGATGGGGAGAGCTGGAGCTTGTGGCCCAAGGAGGGGAGAGGACCCAGGACCCAGAGACCAGCAAGAAACAGAAACAAGCCCCTGCCCAGGAGGGAGGTGGGGCCGGTGCATTCCCAGGGTTGCCCCCCCCCCTCGGCTGGTCCCATGGCCCCTTTGCCGCCGGCAGCCCACTCCCTGCCCAGGGCGCTGCAGGGCCCTGCTCAGACCCAGGGGACGTGGGCCCGAGCCTCTCCCCAGAAGCCAGTGGCAACGCTCCCCTGACTTTGGGAGCGGGGCCCAGCGACCACAGGGGCCGTCTGCAGGAGGCAAAGCCTTGGGAAGGGCAGACACGTGGCGGCCTCCTGGCGGGCGCAGCAGCTGGCTGGCTGCAGGCAGCGGCTCCGTGACAGCCCAGCGGGGCGAGGCCCGGCCTGGAAGCTGTCTGCAGGCTCCCCGCCGCTGACGGGTTTGACAGGCCGGGGGATGTGCCTGCAGCAGAGCGTGCTGCGCAGCTCACAGGCAGAAGAGCCCTCCTGAGGATGGACGCACAGATCACCCGGGGACGTGTCCCGCCCTGGCCCCGCTCTGCAGCTGCAGCCAGGAGCACCGAGCAGCAGAGCCGGCGCGGCGCGGTGCGGCTGGCCTGCGGCAAGGCAGCCGGGCGATTCTTGTTGGGACCAGACGTAGACACGGATCACTGAAAACCCAGTGTCGGTTCCCCGTGCCACCCCCCCGTCCTAGCCCGGCTGCCCCACCCACCCTGCCGGCCCCAGGGCCTCCTCTCCCTTCTCCGCTCTCTGCCCGCTCTGGGACTCTCCCCTCGCCATGCGCCTCCCGTGTCCTGGCAGGGACTCCCTGGCAAGCAGCTCGGTGCGAGCTGCCATCTCCCGTCCAGTGGGCACCGGGCACCTCTCCCTACCCCCCGCCACCCACTGCCTCACGGGGCAGCAGGAGCCCCTGGGCACCGCGAAGCAAAACCCTGTGCAAAGCCAGCCGCCTCCCAGGGCCACCCCTTGGTCTGCCTGTCTCCACGCGGGAGCACCTGCGGCTGCACACACCCGCCCTGCCCAGCTCCCTTCTCTCCCCTGCTCGTGCGTCAGGCCCCCGGAGGAGCCTCGTAAGCCGCTTGGCCATGTGGCTTTGTGGCTCCAGCGCCGCGCTCTGGAGTGACTCGGGCCGAGGTTCCCTTTCAGTGATGTGCATTTCTGGGCTCCGAGAGTCTGGTGTCTGCAGGGAACGGCTGAGACATAATGAACCCTCGGAGACACCAGTCCCTGGCTTCCCCCTCTGCTGTCTCCTGCATCTGCCCGGCTTTCCCAGCGCCTGCCTCCTCACTAGCCCTCTTGATGGAGATCGGGGCTCAAAGCTGTTGGCAGAGTCCAGGCACTGTCCCACACTAAACAGCATTAAACCGGGTCTGGGGTGTGGCAAACACACCGTTCCACAGCCTGCGTAGTACCACGGCGCACGTACCGCTTCACAGCCTGTGTAGTGCAATGGCAAACACACCGTTCCACAGCCTGTCTAGTACCACGGCACACACACCACTTCACAGCCTGCGTAGTACCACGGCACACGCACCACTTCACAGCCTGCGTAGTACCACGGCGGACACACCGTTCCACAGCTTGCGTAGCACCATGGCGCACACACTGTTCCACAGCCTGTGTAGTGCCATGGCAAATACACCATTCCACAGCCTGCTATGTACCACAGCCTGTGTAGTACCACAGCGCACACACCGTTCCACAGTCTGCGTAGTACCACAGCGCACACACCATTCCACAACCTGTGTAGTACCACGGTGCACACACCGTTCCACAGCCTGCATAGCACCACGGCGCACACACTGTTCCACAGCCTGCGTAGTACCACGGTGCACACACCGTTCCACAACCTGTGTAGTACCACGGTGCACACACCGTTCCACAACCTGTGTAGTACCACGGTGTACACACCATTCCACAACCTGTGTAGTACCACAGTGCACACACCATTCCACAGCCTGCGTAGTACCACGGCGCACACACCGTTCCACAGCCTGCGTAGTACCACAGTGCACACACCGTTCCACAGCCTGCGTAGCACCATGGCGCACACACTGTTCCACAGACTGCGTAGTACCACGGTGCACACACCGTTCCACAGCCTGCATAGTACCACGGTGCACACACTGTTCCACAGCCTGCGTAGTACCATGGTGCACACACCGTTCCACAGCCTGCATAGCACCATGGCGCACACACCGTTCCACAGCCTGCGTAGTACCACGGTGCACACACCGTTCCACAGCCTGCGTAGTACCACGGTGCACACACCGTTCCACAGCCTGCGTAGTACCACGGTGCACACACTGTTCCACAGCCTGTGTAGTACCACGGTGCACACACCGTTCCACAGCCTGCGTAGTACCACGGTGCACACACTGTTCCACAGCCTGCGTAGTACCATGGTGCACACACTGTTCCACAGCCTGCGTAGTACCACGGTGCACACACCGTTCCACAGCCTGCGTAGTACCACGGTGCACACACCGTTCCACAGCCTGCGTAGTACCACAGCTCACACATTGTTCCATGTCCTGTGTCAACTCAGTTCCTCTGGATCTGCAACACACAGCTCCACAGGTGGCCATGGCCCAGGACCAGCCTTTGCAGTGGGGCCAGATGGACACAGGAGCTGTTGTGGCAATGCACCTGCTATTTCATGTGCAGAGATGAGAACCTGCCCTTCAGTCCCTGGCCAGCCCCGCCCGGCTGTGGGCAAGTAGGAACAGCACAGGGACAGCCCAGGAACAGCACAGGGACAGGGCAAAGAGAGGGCGAAACCAGGGATTTCCTACAGTGGCTCTGGCTCGTCAGGGGCGGTAGGATAGTCTGCTGGTTTTCTGCCTTCATATGTTTTTGCACAGCTCCATCTAGGGGGATGCGGCTGGACAAGGCAGCGAAGTGCGATTGCTCCCAGTAAACAAGGAAATGGCTCCTTCCCCCGGCCGGGAATGCTGGGGCCATGCACTGAGTGCTAATTAAAAAGGGAGGGGACAGGCCATAAATTTTACAGTTTATTCTAACTTCAGTTCTGGCTGATTTGAAAAGAGCTGATGAAGGTAAGAGCATGTGTGTGGCTCACTGATGCATCACAGACAGAGCAGAGTGTTTAATTAAATGTTATTCTAGGAATAAAATTTAGCCTCTCAGCTGACAAGACAGAATATTAAAGCATCAATTTCCTGAAGGAAAAGTGCTGTAATGAGATTCGCCAGTTACGGGGAAGCAGAAATAAGCCCGACCGCTAATGTCGAGCGCCCTTCATTTCTGAGACGTCTTGATGAAGAGAGACTAGCCCCGGCCATGCCTGCGCAGCCTGGCGTCGGCCTGGCTCCCTGGCACTACCCCGCCCGCTGTCCCTCTGCTGTGCTGCCCCCTGGCCCCCATCATACTCCCCTCATCCTGCGCTGCCCCCATCCTGCCCCCCATCCTGCCCCTGCATCCTCCCCTCACCCCATCCTGCCCCCACATCCTCCCCTCCCCCATCCTGCGCTGCCCCCCATCCTGCGCTGCCCCCCATCCTGCACCCCCATCCTCCCCTCCCCCCATCCTCCACCCCCATCCTCCCCTCCCCCCATCCTGCCCCTGCATCCTCCCCTCCCCCCATCCTGCCCCCACATCCTCTCCTCCCCCATCCTGCACCCCCATCCTCCCTTCCCCCCATCCTGCACCCCCATCCTCCCCTCCTCCATCCTGCCCCCCTATCCTCCCCTCCCCACATCCTGCACTGCCCCCCATCCTGCCCCTCATCCTCCATCCCCCCCATCCTGCAGTGCCCCCCTCATCCTGCCAGACCTGCTGTTAGGGAAGGCCCTTCCGGCTGGCCAGGGCTGCTGTTTGTGCAGCACCCCACACACGAGCATCTGCCGTGCAATGCACGGTTAGTCCAGCTTTGTGGCGTGTGCCTAGAGCATTGTCACACCCTTGCTCCAGGAACGAGGTGTACAGATAGTGCGGAATGGCTTGCTAGTTCGAACTATCTAGCCTGTGCCACATGTAGCCGTGCGGCACGGGGTTCGAATGAGCCAGCATTTAAAAATGGCGCCGGCCGGCTTACGCAAATGAAGCCCGGGAAATTCAAATCCCGGGCTTCATTAGCAAGTGCGGTATGCCTACATTACCCCGCTAGTTCGAACTAGCGGGGTAGTGTAGACATACCCTAACAGATTAGTAAGACAGGATTTCCCTTTACAGAAACCATGTTGACTTTTGTCCAACAAATTATGTTCTTCTACATGCTTCACAATTTTATTCTTTACTATTGTTTCGACTAATTTGCCTGGTACTGAAGTTAGACTTACCGGTCTGTAATTGCCAGGATCGCCTCTAGAGCCCTTTTTAAATATTGGTGTCACGTTGGCTACCTTCCAGTCATTAGGTACAGAAGCCGATTTAAAGGATAGGTTACAAACCACAGATAATAGCTCAGCAATTTCCCATTTGAGTTCTTTTAGAACCCTTGGATGAATGCCATCCGGTCCCGGAGATTTGTTAACATTAAGTTTTTCTATTTGTTCCAAAACCTCCTCTAATGACACTTCAATCCGGGACAGTTCCTCAGATTCATCACCCACAAAGGACGGTGCAGATTCAGGAATTTCCCCAACGTCCTCAGCCATGAAGACTGAAGCAAAGAAATCGTTTAGTTTCTCCGCAATGGCTTTATCATCCTTGATTGCTCCTTTTATAGCTCGATCGTCTAGGGGACCCACAGGTTTTTTAGCAGGCTTCCTGCTTCTAATGTACTTAAAAAACATTTTGTTATTTTTTTTTGAGTTTTTGGCTAGCTGTTCCTCAAAATTTTTTTTTGCTTTTCTTATTACATTTTTACACTTGATTTGACAGTGTTTATGTTCGTTTCTATTTATCTCACTAGGATTGGACTTCCACTTCTTAAAAGATACCTTTTTGTCCCTCACTGCTTCTTTTACATGGTGGTTAAGCCACGGTGACTCTTTTTTAGGTCTCTTGCTATGTTTTTTAATTTGGAGTATACATTTAAGTTGGGCCTCTATTATGGTGTCTTTAAAAAGATTCCATGCAGCTTTCAGGGATTTGGCTCCAGTCACTGTGCCTTTTAATTTCTGTTTAATTAACCTCCTCATTTTTGTGTAATTCCCCTTTTTGAAATTAAATGCCAGGGTGCTGGACTGCTGAGGTGTTCTTCCCACCACAGGAATGTTGAATGTTATTATATTATGGTCACTATTCCCAAGCGGTCCTGTAACGGTTATATCCTGGACCTGATCCTGAACTCCACTCAGGACTAAATCGAGAATTGCCTCTCCCCTTGTGGGTTCCTGCACCAGCTGCTCCAAGAAGCAGTCATTTAAGACATTGAGAAATTTTATCTCTGCTTCTCTTCCTGAGGTGACATGTATCCAGTCAATATGGGGGTAATTAAAATCCCCCATTATTATAGAGTTCTTTATTTTGGTAGCCTCTCTAATCTCCCTCAGTATCGCTGTCCTGGTCAGGTGGTCGGTCATATATCCTACTGCTAATTTCTTATTATTGGAGCATGGAATTACTATCCATAGCGATTCTATTGAACATGTTGATTCACTTAATATTTTTATTTCATTTGATTTTACATTATCTTTCACATACAGTGCCACTCCGCCACCCACCCGGCCTGCTCTATCCTTTCGATATATTTTATATCCCGGTATGATTGTGTCCCACAGATTTTCCTCATTCCACCAGGTTTCAGTGATGCCTATTATGTCAATCTCCTCATTTAATACGAGGTACTCTAGTTCACCCATCTTATTTATCAGACTCCTAGCATTTGTGTACAAGCACTTTAAAAATTTGCCACTGCTTCTTTGTCTGCCCTTCCCTGATGCATTGGATTCCTTTGTATGCGGTTGTTTGTCTGCTCTGGCCCATGGTTCGCCCTCTCCCCTCCTCTCTTTCTGACTACAGCTTAGAGAATCTCTATCAATGGATTCTCCTCTAAGAGAAGTCTCCCTCCGATTTACGTGCATCTCCGCACCAATCGGCTTTCCCCCATCTCTTAGTTTAAAAACTGCTCTACGGCCTTTTTAATGTTTAGTGCCAGCAATCTGGTTCCACCCTGGTTTAGGTGGAGCCCATCCTTCCTGTATAGGCTCCCCCTCTCCCAAAAGTGTCCCCAGTTCCTAATAAATCTAAACCCCTCTTCCCTACACCGTCGTCTCATCCACGCATTGAGACTCTGAAGCTCTGCCTGCCTACCTGGCCCTGCGCGTGGAACTGGAAGCATTTCCGAGAATGCCACCATAGAGGTCCTGGATTTCAGTCTCTTTCCTAGCAGCCTAAATTTGGCCTCCAGGACATCTCTCCTACCCTTCCCTATGTCATTGGTACCTACGTGTACCAGAACCACCAGCTCCTCCCCAGCACTACACATAAGTCTGTCTAGATGCCTCGAGAGATCCGCAACCTTCGCACCAGGCAGGCAAGTGACCAGACGGTTCTCCCGGTCATCACAAACCCAACTATCTATGTTTCTAACGATCGAATCACCCACTACTAACACCTGCCTCTTCCTAACTGGCATTCCCTCCCCCTCAGAGGTATCCTCAGTGCGAGAGGATACCGCAACATCCTCTGGGAGGAGGGTCCCAACTACGGGATGGTTTCCCTCTGCTCCCATTGAATGCTCTGTTCCCTTGAGACTTTCATCCTCCTTAAGAGCACTGGGGCTCTCAGACTGGAGGTGGGACAGTACTACAGTATCCCGGAAAGTCTCATCAGCATAGCTCTCTACCTCCCTTAGCTCCTCCAGTTCAGCCACCCTGGCCTCCAAAGCCCGAACTCGGTCTCTGAGGGTCAGGAGCTCCTTGCAACGGGTGCACACATACGCCACCCGCCCACAGGGCAGGTAATCATACATGTTACACTCGACACAATAAACAGGATAGCCCCCACTCTGCTGCTGGGCTTCTGTCTCCAGTTTTCTAATGAATAAGTTTAAGTATAAACTGGGATTCTTTTTAAACCTCTGGAATATAGATTATTCTAAGGGTTATGTTTTAAAGAAGGCCAGAAGTCACTAGTGCCCTCTAGCCTCCCCCTCTAAACTCTCCTGTTAGCTGTTCCTGGTCACACTCTCCCTGGTCGCTGAGTCACAGGCTTATATAGCAGCAGTGACACACAGACCATGGGTCCTGGGCCCCAGCTCCTTTCCCCAGGCTGCGCTGCCCCAGTTTTCTCCCAGCAGGGCTCCATCGCCCCGCGCCAGGGCTGCGGGGCCAGGCCGGTCACGGTGTCATGGCGCTCGGGTACTCCTGCTGAGCGGGTGGGACTCGAGCCAGACAAGCACCAAGGAGCGGTGCCAAGGGACACAGCAGGATCAGGGCCCAGCCATGCCTGCGCCCAGCGCTCGGTACCTTCCCTGGGCCGTGAGGGGTCTGGGCACGGGCTGCCCTGGCAGATGTGAGGCCAAAGGCTGGGGTGGGAACCTGCCCCGCCCTTGCTGCCCCCCTGACTGGCCAGTCCCCACCAGCATCATGTGGCCAGCCACCCGCCTGCCGCGCCACCGGCCGCAGAGCCACAGCTCAAGGCCCTGCCACCGGCTCACACTCCGGGCGCTGCGCTGCTGCCTCCGGGGCAAGGCTGAGGCGCCCTCAGGAGAGGAGGCTTGTGGCTCCCCGCATTCTCCGGCACGGCCGCGCCCACGTCCTACAGCCTGAGGCTGGATGGTCCCCGAGGCCTTCGCTCTGCCCCCAACACGAGGGGCTCGGCCATGGCGCCTGAGTCCCAGCAGTGCCACTGGCCGTACTGCCGCGGGGGGGGGGGGGCTCCAGAAGGCTCCTGTGGGGAGGCCTGTCACCCGCCCAGGGACCCAGAGCCCACTCTGCACACTTTCGAAAAAGCACAGTTTACATCACATAGCACCGTTTTTCGAAAGAACACTTTCGAAAAACGGCGCTCTTCCTCGTAAAACGAGGTTTTCCACAGTCGAAAAAACTACCACGTTCTCTCGATTTACTTTCGAAAGAACACAGCAGCCGTCTAGACGCAGGGGAAGTTTTTTAAAAAAACCCCTGTAGTCTAGACACACACCCTGGCCAGATGCCCCCGGGAGAGAGGCTGGAGCCGGCCGACCCGTGTCAGCGGTGTGACTGCAAGCACTGGCGGGTGACACTGTCCCGTGTCGGCGGTGTGAGTGTGAGCACTGGCGGGTGACACTGTCCCGTGTCGGCGATGTGAGTGCGAGCACTGGCAGGTGACACCCGACCCGTGTCGGCGGTGTGAGTGCGAGCACTGGCGGGTGACACCCGACCCGTGTCGGCGGTGTGAGTGTGAGCACTGGCGGGTGACACCGTCCCGTGTCGGCGGTGTGAGTGTGAGCACTGGCGGGTGACACCGACCCGTGTCGGCGGTGTGAGTGTGAGCACTGGCGGGTGACACCCGACCCGTGTCGGCGGTGTGAGTGCGAGCACTGGCGGGTGACACCCGACCCGTGTCGGCGGTGTGAGTGTGATTACTAGCGGGTGACACTGTCCCGTGTCGGCGGTGTGAGTGCGAGCACTGGCGGGTAACACCGTCCCGTGTCGGCGGTGTGAGTGTGAGCACTAGCGGGTGACACTGTCCCGTGTCGGCGGTGTGAGTGCGAGCACTGGCGGGTAACACCGTCCCGTGTCGGCGGTGTGAGTGTGAGCACTAGCGGGTGACACTGTCCCGTGTCGGCGGTGTGAGTGCGAGCACTGGCGGGTGACACCGTCCCGTGTCGGCGGTGTGAGTGCGAGCACTGGCGGGTGACACCGTCCCGTGTCGGCGGTGTGAGTGTGAGCACTAGCGGGTGACACTGTCCCGTGTCGGCGGTGTGAGTGCGAGCACTGGCGGGTAACACCGTCCCGTGTCGGCGGTGTGAGTGCGAGCACTGGCGGGTGACACCGTCCCGTGTCGGCGGTGTGAGTGCGAGCACTGGCGGGTGACACCGTCCCGTGTCGGCGGTGTGAGTGTGAGCACTAGCGGGTGACACTGTCCTGTGTCGGCGGTGTGAGTGTGAGCACTGGCGGGTGACACCGTCCCGTGTCGGCGGTGTGAGTGCGAGCACTGGCGGGTGACACCCGACCTGTGTCGGCGGTGTGAGTGTGAGCACTGGCGGGTGACACCGTCCCGTGTCGGCGGTGTGAGTGTGAGCACAGCCGGGGCCCCAGTACTCTTATGGCCTGGGTTGGGGGCTCACATGCTGTGCAGGTTTAAAACTGTATTTCTTTGCATTTGCCCTGTGTCTTGTGACGGGAACAAGCCTGCCCCACAAGCGTGATCAGGCCGCCCCCGCGGCGAGAGGAAAGAGGCCTTCTCCTCTTCCCTGCAGTCCCTCGTCTCCTCCTCGTCCAGCGCCACGCCAGCCCACTGCTGGAGCCGGCCGCCTCCCAGGGCGTGGCAGGGCCTGTGGCCAAAAGCGGCGTCAGTGTCCACCCGTGGGGGACGAGAAAAGCTGATAACAATGGCTCTGAAAGGCAGAATCGTGTTCTCCAGCTGGCAGGAGGGTAAGACCAGGGAGCAGGGCCCAGAGACTCGTTGCGTGGGGAGAGGCACCTCTAAACCCTATGGAGCCCCTGGTTTCCCATTAACGTGCTGTAAATACACCTGAAAGGAAACACACTGTCTGCTAATGACATGAGCTGGGCGAAGGGGTCTCCTGTCTGCCGGGGGTAGTTTTCCTGCTGTCGCATCTCTGGGCACAGGCCTGTATTTAGATTATGTTGTCAAACACCATTTGAATGATACAATTTCTTCCCAGCTTAATTATTACCCTAATAATGAGAAGGAGAGGGTGCTGAGAATCAATAGGTTGATTTTTGTGTTTTATATCAATTGCCGGACTCTCAAATTGTAGGGCTGAGAGCAGATAAGATCAACGCTGCAATAATCATGATGGATATTGCCGCGGAGCCAGGCGAAGGAGCGCAGGAACGTGTGTAATGGAGGTTCTGTCTGTCACTCAGGGCTTGTTTGCACAGAATCACCTCAGAATCAACAGCTATTTGTGTCAGGGCGGCGCTTCACGTCGCGAGGGAGAAAGCGAAAGGCGTTTGCCGAGTGAGCAGGAAACGATTCCCCTTCAGAGCTGCCTTCGGCTGGGACTGATGGAGCCAGGCACTGACTGGGGCGATGCTCAGGCTTCCCAGGCAGCCCTGCAGGGCCTCTGCTTCTCCCGCGCCTTGGACCCGCCCGCCACGCCGCCGACCCAGCTCATCCTTGGCCTGCAGCGCCCGCTCCCAGCCCGCTTGCAAACCGCGCTGGTCCTTCCTGCTGGGTCTGCTCGGGGCTCCAATCCCCGTTCACTTGTGGCTGCAGGAGCCCGGCAAGCCCAAATCCTGAGTCCCTCGCGACTCTTAACGAACCTCTCGGCTGCATCCCCCCATCCTCAGACCAGTCCCCTCCCCCGCCCCCAGGTGCTGGCGCTACCCGGCCTGCGTCTCTGGGAAGCGATGGCCCCGTGGTGCTCGGTCGGCCGAAATGTCCCACTGGGAGCAGCCACCAGCTGACACTTTGCTGCTGTAACCAAGCGACTGTGCTGGGAGAAGCAGCCAGCCGGGGAGCAGGGAGGCGCCTGGCCACAGTCCATGTGCTGCGTGCCCGGATTGCCGGAGAATGGAACAACAGCCATGGGGATTGCCTTGGGCCCAGGCAGACCAGCCTGCGCGTGCTTCTCCTCCGGCGGCCCGGCGCTGCCCCGGCCCACCTGCTCTTCGCCCGCGGCGCTGGCTGATGGCTGGTGGGGCTGCGAAGCCTGACCCCGCCACGCAAACCGGGCAAACCCTGCCTCGCGGCGTGTTCCCGCCGGGGCCTCGCTGCCTGCAGCCTCTGCTGCTCACTGAGCGTAGTCTGCAGGCTCCCGTCTCTCCAGCCTCCAGCCAGCACCCACCCCCGGCCCATGCAACAACCCCGTTTACTCCCCCGACTCGCCTTCACAGCAGCTGCAGAAGGGGCCCCCATCTGATCACTCTCTGTCCGCTGAGCGAAGAGGGTTTCCCTCCCTGGCTGGGTGTTCGGGCAATGCCCGGTGCATGCTCCCTGGATGCCAGTCCTCTGCCTTAGCCTCCGGCGGCCTTCCCCCTACGAGCAGGCCAGGGAAAGGGCACTCCCTCTAGGAACGTGTTCCTATTCGCCTGGAAGCCAGGTTAGCTCTGCTCGGGGGGGACATGCTCAACAACTCGCTCTATGTCTAGACTGCAGAGTTTTGTCGGAAAAATGGCCGTTTTTCCGACAAAACCTGAGTTACGCTCACACTGCAAGCGGGTTTCTTCGACAGTGAATAGAAGGGACAGAGGTTTGTGCAATTGGTAACCCTCTTTCTACGAGGAAGAAGTCGTTTTGGCTATGTCTATGCTGCAACTTTTTGCGGCAGAAAATATGCTAATGAGGGACTCATTAGCATGAGTCGCAATGTCATTAGCATATTTTTTGCCCATTCTTTTTGCCTAAGGGGTTTTTGCTCAAATAGAAGTTGTGTAGCTGCTTCCATTTTGCACAAAAAACCCTTTTGCACAAGATTCTTGTCCCTCTCTGGGAGAGGCATAAGGATCTTGCACAAAAGGGGATTTTTGTGCAAAAAGGAAACGTGCACACTGCTTGTTTATGTGCAAAAACCCTGTGATGGCGCGTCGGGTTTTCCCCTCTCCTGCACCCCCATAATGGCACGGACAGACTCCCCCAGCCAGTAGAACAGAGGGAGTTTATTGCTTCTCCAGGATACAGCTCAGCACAGATGGAATCTGGTTACAGGAACTGGGGCTAGGAGGCCTCAGTGCCCCCCTTGAGATGGGGGGTGGCTGGGCCCTACAATCCCAGCCCCCTCCCTAGCTCCTTCTCCCCTGCTCCCCAGACAGAAACTAACCCACTCTCTCCCAGCCCTGCCCCCCATTCCATCTTCCTTTGTTTCTCTCCCTGGGGGGTAGCTGGTCGGACGGGTTTGGAGCCCCCTTTTGCATAATGACTCATCCCCTGTCCTGCTGGGCCGTGGTACAGACAGCAGAGGTTGCCCACAGCCCCAGCAAGTTACCCCCACTACGTCGCAAACCCCTTGTGCAAAAACAGCTCAAATAGATTATGCAAATGAAGTGTGACAGTATGCTAATCAGTTCTTCATTTGCATACTCTCTGCTGGCAAAAGCCATCAGTGTAGACAAAGCCTTAGCAAAAGAGCTCTTTCACAAAAGCGTGTGTGGATGGGGATGAGGGAGCTTTTTCGGAAGGAGCGGGAAGAGGAGGAAACACGGTGCCCTGGTGGCCCACCCACAGTAATCACAGCTTACCTGCGAGACAGTGTCCGGGCAGTCTGGATGCTGTCTTTCGAAAAGCGCATCGCTTTTTCCATGCGCTTTCGCAGTGTGGACACTCTCTTGCACAAGAAGTTTTTTTTGGAAGATCTCTTCTGATAAAAGTTTCTTGTGCAAGAAGCCTGTAGTCTAGATGTAGCTTAGGAGTCACCCAATGAAATGAGTAGGCAGCAGGTTTGAAACAAAAGAGAAGTAGTTTTTCTTCATGTAGTGCACAGTCAACCTGTGGAACTCCTTGCCAGAGGATGTTGTGAAATCCAGGACTTGAACAGGGTTCAAAAAAGAACTAGATAAATTCATGGAGGAGAGGTCCATCACTACTTATGGGTAGGAATGGTGTCCCTAGCCTCTGTTTATCAGTTATTTATTTATTCCCACAATATAAGAACATGAGGTCACCAAATGAAATTAACAGGCAGCAGGTTTAAAAGAAACAAAAGGAAGTTTTTCTTCATGCAGTGCATAGCCAACCTGTGGAACTCCTTGCCGGAAGGTGCGGTGAAGGCCAAGGCTGTAATAGGGTTCAAAAAAGAACTAGCTAGATTCATGGAGGGTAAGTCCATCAATGGCTGTTAGCCAGGATGGGCAGGGAGGGTGTCCCTGGCCTCTGTCAGTAGCTGTGCATGAGTGACAGGGGATGGGTCGCTTGATGGTTCCCTGCTCTGTTCACTCCCTCCGGGGCACCTGGCATTGGCCAGACAGGACCCTGGGCTGGATGGACCTTTGGTCTGACCCCGTGTGGCTGCTCGATGTTCTTAGGAAGGACTGATTGTTTGCCTGGAGGTTGACAATGTCCTTGGTTTTTCTAGAGTTCTCTGAGGGGAGATATATGCAACAACCACCACCAGCCCGGGAGAGGCTGCAAAAGTGTCAGTTGAAGAGGAAATTGACGCCCTTCCTGCCTTCCCCAGGCCACAGCTCCGTAGATCTTATCGGTTGGGATGACAAGTCGCTCTCTAAAGCTGTTTCCCTGCGGAGACTAACCCAGTGCGCTGCCTGTTACGCCTGGATTTCCCCAGCGCTACCGCACAGCAAAGGAGCCACACTGCCGAGAAGAGGGGAGAGAGACAGCAGCTCCCGACTCACTTGAATTCAGGGGGAATTTCACAGGTAAGTCGGGCTGGCGTCGGCGTGTCTGGCCGGCATCAGGCGTTTAGCCTGCGACACCTATTGCTGGGAGCCGCACGGGCCTTGGCAGCGTCTGCATTTGTTGCCTTGCACATTCAGAGCTGGTCCATCAAGTAGCCAGGCAGAAACTGGTCCAGAGTTCCGGGAACTTTACAAAGTTTCCATTGTGCGAAACTGAGCATGGAAACCGGCTGCACCTCCCTGCCCTGCAATGCGAGTCTTGCATCACTAGAACAGCCACCAAACTCTTCAGTCGGGGACTGGCATGTAGACAGTTTCTCTGTGGTAGCTGCACGTTCATGGTCTGCAAGCCAACCATCCTGTGGAGTGAAACTCAGTGCCGCGTGGGAGATTTTACAGAAGAGTCTTGTGGGCAAAATATGCATCAAGTTAAACAAGCTGGGCTCATCTCCCTTTGTAAGGTGGTAGCCTTAAGAAAACGCAGACCTTTAGCCAAAGCTGGGTGGATGTGACCTTCTGGATTATATTTGTAACAATCTTGCCATTTTTAGTCCCTGGTAGTTGAAATATTTCAAAAGCTAAATGACTCAAGGTCATTAAACTTTGTAAAGAGATTGCTTCAGGTATTTCCAGACATCTATCAAAAACTAAGTCACCATGACTGGCTATGATTAGAAAAGAGCACAGATCGGCAAACAGTAAATTGTCCTGTTTTATATCCCTTCAGAATTTTTTGCTGTGGTTTCCTCATTTTTTGTTCATACCCAATTTGATGACCGTCTGAATGAACATTAGGGTTGCCAAGGTAGCTTTGTCTTTCTATCACCTCGCTGGGATGAAAAACGAGTCCAAAATGTTGAGAAATAGAGGGGGAGGGGGAATAGCCAAAATAACTCGGCCTGGTTTAGGCGTTTCCGACGACGATGTTAGCAAGTTGCTTTGCTGGGGCTGGCTGGCAGCCTGGTGACATTGACGCAGCGATTCAGCCTGTTTTAGCCTAATGCTCTTTCTCCTCACTCAGCCGCCTAGAGTCTGAATTGGAGGCAAGGCGCGCGCCGGATTTGGGACACCTCTGGCCTGTGGCTGACGCTTTTAGCACCTCGTCATCTGTCTTGGGAGAAGGGCAGCGGCGGTAGCGACGTGACATTCCCAGCCAAGCGGCTGCACAGTCACCTGCGTGGAGACGCTGCCCCTCGCGGTCTTCTCCTTCGGCCTGGCCTGCACCAAAGTAACTCGCGGGTGGCCCCCACCCAGCGGGCTGCTCCTCCGGGCCGGCCAGCCACCTTCAGCCACAAACGGCCCGTCCCTGAGAGAGGCAGATGTGCTGGGGGCTCCAGAGGCCTGCTCCCGCCTCATGCACCCTACTCGGGGGAGGGAAAGCAAGGCCAAGGGGGTGGACGGAAAGCTCCCAGCCCTTGAGTCTGGCGGGGGAAGCCAGGGCTGCGTTGCTGAGTGCAGGCTCTGAGCGCTGCTGCGCCTAGGCATGGCATCGGGGCGCCAGACTCACCCCCGCAGAGCAGCACGGGAGACACCGCGAAACCAGCGGCAGAGCCCTCCCCTCGGCCCAGCGCCTGCCCAAGGGCAAAGCCTGTCGCTGCCGCGCGATGGTGCCCAGCTCTGCCCCGCGTGCAGGGGAGACGGGCGGCCGCCGGGGCTGCCTCACACGGTCCCATCTGCACCCAGAAGGCTGGGCTGAGCCGCACCGTGTGCAGCGTTTGCAGGGGCAGGGCTACACTCGGGGCGGGAAGCCCCCCAGCAAGGGGCACGATGGCGTCGGGAGCTGCCTGCACTTGTTGCTGTGGGAGCCACCCTGCTGACAGGAGAGGCCGCAGGGCGCATCCTCTCTGGACATGCTGCGGCTGCGCCAGCGTCGGGAGCCTTGCCCATAGGATGGCCCTGCTGGTGGGAACCGGCCTGGCTAAGGCAGCCTCCCATGGCACAGAACTGGGGGGCAGGTTTGCTCACCACCACAGCACCCGTGATGGGCAGGGGGAGGCTGAGCAGCGCCCGGTGACTACGGGTAAAGCCAGGTGGGTAGCAAGGGTGTCAGCCAGGGGCCGGGAGAGCCAGTGCAGAGAGAGGGTTGAAATTTGAATCGGCCATAGGTTCCCTGGCTGCTTCCTTTGCGTGGAGAGTTAGCCCAGGAGTGGAGAGACACGGCCTGGTTTAAACCCAGCCAGGACGGGGATTCTGGCCATGGGCGTGGGCTGAGCAAGGAGGAGACTGGAAGTACAGGGGGGCGGGCGGAGGGGGGGAAACCTGCAGGGTGTTTTCTCTGGTTGGTTCGAACTGCTCCGGGACTCCCTGCCACCCCTCCCCGTTCACTCCTCGCATCGCGACTGCGTTGCCCTTTCTTCTCCTTAGTTGCTCCGGAACGTCTAGCCACAAGGGGAGCGTCTCTGTCGCCACCACAATCCCTTCTGCAGGGTGAGGGGCGGCCGCTCTGTCCACGGGGCTCCGCCGGCCGCTCTGTCCACGGGGCTCCGCCGGCCGCTCTGTCCACGGGGCTCCGCCGGCCGCTCTGTCCACGGGGCTCCGCCGGCCGCTCTGTCCGCGGGGCTCCACTGGCCGCTCTCTCCGCGGGGCTCCGCCGGCCGCTCTGCCCACGGGGCTCCGCCGGCCGCTCTGTCCACGGGGCTCCACCAGCCGCTCTGTCCGCGGGGCTCCACTGGCCGCTCTCTCCGCGGGGCTCCGCCGGCCGCTCTGCCCACGGGGCTCCACCGGCCGCTCTGTCCGCGGGGCTCCGCCGGCCGCTCTGTCCACGGGGCTCCGCCGGCCGCTCTGCCCACGGGGCTCCGCCGGCCGCTCTGTCCGCGGGGCTCCGCCGGCCGCTCTGCCCGCGGGGCTCCGCCGGCCGCTCTGCCCGCGGGGCTCCGCCGGCCGCTCTGTCCGCGGGGCTCCGCCGGCCGCTCTGTCCACGGGGCTCCGCCGGCCGCTCTGTCCACGGGGCTCCGCCGGCCGCTCTGTCCACGGGGCTCCGCCGGCCGCTCTGTCCTCGGGGCTCCGCCGGCCGCTCTGTCAATGGGGCTCCGCCGGCCGCTCTGTCTACAGGGCTCCGCCGGCCGCTCTGTCCGCGGGGCTCCGCCGGCCGCTCTGTCCGCGGGGCTCCGCCGGCCGCTCTGTCCGCGGGGCTCCGCCGGCCGCTCTGTCCACGGGGCTCCGCCGGCCGCTCTGTCCGCGGGGCTCCGCCGGCCGCTCTGTCCGCGGGGCTCCGCCGGCCGCTCTGTCAACGGGGCTCCGCCGGCCGCTCTGTCCGCGGGGCTCCGCCGGCCGCTCTGTCCGCGGGGCTCCGCCGGCTGCTCTGTCCGCGGGGCTCTGCCGGCCGCTCTGTCCATGGGGCTCCGCCGGCCGCTCTGCCCACGGGGCTCTGCTGGCCGCTCTGTCCATGGGGCTCCACCGGCCGCTCTGTCCGCGGGGCTCCGCCGGCCGCTCTGTCCGCGGGGCTCCCCCGGCCGCGGGTTCGGCTGCCAGAGATGGCAGCTTGTTCATCTCGTCTCTTTCCTCAGGCTCTCTTGGGGCAAAAGTGCTGGAGGTGCCCCTGGGTTTAGGGGTCACAACACGCTTGGCGGTGGCAGCTGGTTTGTTTATTTCCCCGAGCCAGGGAATCTGTGACTCTGGGAAGTTTGGGGGTTGAAGCTCTTGCAGGCCCCCACCTGCACTGGGAGTGCCAGCGTGGGGAGCAGCCCTGACAGCCCTGCTGGCCAGCCCTGGGAATTAGGTCTTGCAGCGCCCACTTCTGGCTAGCTCCCTCCCCCTCCAGGGCTGGCGCAAGAGGGCCTGCACAGGCGTCCTTGGCAGTCTCTTACCTTCTTGTGATTGGCTCCCAGCCCTCTCCCAGGGCTATTTGAACCCCTTATGTACTATGCAGGACTGCCCCACCACAGCAGGGAAGAGGTCTCCATCAGTCCGGGGCATGTGGCCACGTCTGCTCCTGTGTTTCGGAAAGCGTGACACCTTTCTAGCAGAGATTAGACTGGGCTTTCTGCCATCCTTTATGCTTTGTTTCCGTGGGGGAAATCAAAGCCCAGCTAACATGACCAGTGTGCACATGCCAGACTCCCTCCCAAAGCTGGGGACCTGCAGGAAAGATGTGATCAAAGTGAACAGGGCAGTAGAGCTGTAATGACGCCTGTGATTCTCTTACCAGGGTTGTGATACTAGATGTGTTACTTGGGGACTGATGGGGGCGAGGAAATGCCTGCACCACCGGTGGGCTTCCCTGTCGCGCTCTCATGTGCAGCCCCGAGAAGCCGGAAGAACTGACGCACAAAGCAAGTGCGCTGCGGGAACTTTCATTTTACCGTGTTCACCAGGCAGCAGGGAGTGAACTTGATGAACACGAATGGAGGGAAAGAATTGAATAAATCACAATTGGAAGAGTCCCGGCGGTGCAGGGAACACAGGTGCACTGGGCTTCCTTGTGCTGGGAACACAGCCACACTGGGAACACAACCGACCTGGGCTTCCTTGTGCTGGGAACACAGCCGCACTCGGGACACAGCCGCACTGGGCTTCCTTGTGCTGGGAACACAGCCGCACTGGGAACACAGGCACACTGGGCTTCCTTGTGCTGGGAACACAGCCGCGCTGGGAACACAGCCACACTGGGAACACAGCTGCACTGGGCTTCCTTGTGCTGGGAACACAGCCGCACTGGGAACACAGCTGCACTGGGCTTCCTTGTGCTGGGAACACAGCCGCACTGGGAACACAGTCGCACTGGGCTTCCTTGTGCTGGGAACACAGCCGCACTGGGGACACAGGCGCACTGGGAACACAGCCACACTGGGAACACAGCCGACCTGGGCTTCCTTGTGCTGGGAACACAGCCGCACTGGGCTTCCTTGTGCTGGGAACACAGCCGCACTGGGGACACAGGCGCACTGGGCTTCCTTGTGCTGGGAACACAGCCGCACTGGGGACACAGCCGCACTGGGCTTCCTTGTGCTGGGAACACAGCCGCGCTGGGAACACAGGCGCACTGGGCTTCCTTGTGCTGGGAACACAGCCGCACTGGGGACACAGGCGCACTGGGATTCCTTGTGCTGGGAACACAGCCGCACTGGGGACACAGCCGCACTGGGATTCCTTGTGCTGGGAACACAGCCGCACTGGGAACACAGCCGCACTGGGCTTCCTTGTGCTGGGAACACAGCCGCGCTGGGAACACAGACGCACTGGGAACACAGCCACACTGGGAACACAGCTGCACTGGGCTTCCTTGTGCTGGGAACACAGCCGCACTGGGGACACAGCCGCATTGGGCTTCCTTGTGCTGGGAACACAGCTGCGCTGGGAACACAGTCGCACTGGGCTTCCTTGTGCTGGGAACACAGCCACACTGGGAACACAGCCGCACTGGGCTTCCTTGTGCTGAGAACACAGCCGCACTGGGAACACAGTTGCACTGGGCTTCCTTGTGCTGGGAACACAGCCACACTGGGAACACAGCCGCACTGGGCTTCCTTGTGCTGGGAACACAGCCGCGCTGGGAACACAGCCGACCTGGGCTTCCTTGTGCTGGGAACACAGCCACACTGGGAACACAGCCGCACTGGGCTTCCTTGTGCTTGGAACACAGCCGCGCTGGGAACACAGCCGCACTGGGCTTCCTTGTGCTGGGAACACAGCTGCGCTGGGAACACAGTCGCACTGGGCTTCCTTGTGCTGGGAACACAGTCGCACTGGGCTTCCTTGTCCTGGGAACACAGCCGCACTGGGCTTCCTTGTGCTGGGAACACAGCCGCACTGGGAACACAGCCGACCTGGGCTTCCTTGTGCTGGGAACACAGCCGCACTGGGAACACAGGTCCTTGTGCTGGGAACACAGCCGCACTGGGAACACAGTCGCACTGGGCTTCCTTGTGCTGGGAACACAGCCGCGCTGGGAACACAGTCACACTGGGCTTCCTTGTGCTGGGAACACAGCCGCGCTGGGAACACAGTCGCACTGGGCTTCCTTGTGCTGGGAACACAGCCGCACTGGGCTTCCTTGCCCTCTGTCAGTCCTGAAAACAGCAACCCTGTTAGTCTCGGGCTCTTGTTTTGGAGACTGTCCTGGCTGTCCTAGTGTGTCTGCTCCCCTTCAGTCTCCGGCTGCTCGAGAGACCACAAGGCAGTGGGGGGGGGGAGGGAGCCTCCCAAAGCTGGAAGCAGCAGCTGAAATCCCTGAATCAAACTGTCCAGTGTCCTAAGATCTGCCCTGACGAGAACCTGGACCCTTCTATTCTACTGCCCCCGCCACAGCCCATCGTCAGGAATTGTGCATCAGAGACGGTCCCGCGCCAGCAACGTTACTCCATCCCCCCCACGCAGGCTCTCGCAAAGCAGACAGTCCCTGCCCCCAGCCGCCTGCGGTTCTCCACACTATGGCTGGCTGTTTCACTGCCCCAGGCAGCTGTCCCGCTGGCAGAGCCAGCCCCATGTGTGCACACAGGCTGACCGCTTGGAGGGCGTTAGGCAGTGAGGGGCTACGCAGAGCCCTGCTTCTAGCGGTGATAATGGTTCATGTGCGCCAGGCAGGAAGGAAGCGAGGGAGGGAGGGAAGGAAGGGGCACCTCCGGGCCCGGCACTCAGAGACCCGGCATCTCACTGAATAAATCTGCTTTAGGAAAGCCAGTGGCATGCCAGGACCCCAGTGCAGGCTACGCTGCTGCCCCAAACCAGCTGCTCCCCCTGCAGCTCCAAGAGGAACAGGCAGCTCCAGCTGGGCCAGAGCAAGCTCCTTCCTGCAGCTTTGCCCCCAGAGCCGTGGGGTATCTCAGGGGGCTTGGCATGCTGGGGCCAGGGAGGTGCTTCGAAGCCCTCTCCACCCCACCCCCAGCAGAGCTCCCCGGGAAGGAGACGAGCTGCCGACAGCAGAGGGGAGCCAGTGACTCAGGCCCGTGTGCGACTCCCTATATCGCTGTGATCCTGCCAGCACGCAGGGCTAAGGGCAGTCACTGGCAGCCTGGCAGTCGCCCGCTAGCGCTTTGGGAAAACCCCTCCAGGTGCCCGCGCAGGACTGTCCTGCGCCCGGCGCCATGGTACTTCCGTGGGCAGGCGCTGGGCTTCTCGGCAGACCCGCGTGGCACGGCCCCCCAGCACTCTGCTGTGTCCGCGCTGTGCGCCTGGCCGCGGGGAAAGCCCAGCCAGCACCTCCACTGAGCAGCAGGCTGCAAGGAGCATGGTGAGATCCCTGCAGGTCTGAGCCGAGAGCAGGACTCAGTCCGGGGGCGGTGCAGACCGGAGCCCGCAGCCGCAGAGCGGGTCAGACGTGGCCCAGCCGGTGCCACAAAGGGCTTTATCCAGCAGCCAGGCAGCGCTGGGCCCAGCCGGCGCACCGGGAGTTGCACCGCCGTCCCTGGGTTGCTGGTGCCCTGAGGCAAGCCCGGCTGCTGAGCACCCTCCAGGCCAGCACCAGGCTCCGCCCAAGCAGAGCAGCACAGAGGGAGCTGGGGCTGCTGCCTCCAGGCCTGCTGGGGAGCGCGGGTGCTGGCGCCATCGGGAGCCCAGGGCTCTACCCACCAGTGGTGCGGCGGGGGCGGGAGGTTGGCTCGTGCCATTTGGAGGGGAGGGTCGGAGTCTCTGCACACAACGGGCTCACGGAAACGTCACCCTTGTGCCACAACGAGCTCCCTCTGGCCTTCGCCGCGCCCGGGATCCACCCCAGTGACTTGCTTTGAGCTAGTGCGGGGTCAGTCCTTTGCCCGAGGCCTGAGCTCACCCAGCGCGTCAGCTACGCACAAAGCTGTCAGCAGAACCCCCGGCCAGGGACCGTTCGCTCGGGACGCTTGGCCCGGCCACGACGGCCACGGAGGCGTGTGAGTAACACGTGTGGGACGGGAGGGCTGTGGCCATGGCTGCGGGCCGTGTGAGACTGGTGCTGGGGAAACGGGAGACGACCGAGCCCTCGGCGGGAGCTCAGCATGCAGCAAGAGACGTCGCACTGCACCCTCAGAGACGTGCGACTGGGTAAAAGCCTCAGCAAGGCTGTGAGCAATCTGCTGAGCTCTTTCCCCGGGATAGGACGGCTGGGGGTGGGGGAATTGGAGCCCTCTGGTGCAGCGGAGACAATCTATGTCTGTGACCCGCACTCTGAATGGAGAAATGATACGGGCCCCAGGTCAGAGCAGGCCACGGCCATTACTCAATGGCTTATCCCCCAAGCGGCTCCGGTGCTGGGCAGAGCCTAAGGCGAGGGATGCCGATGTCCGGGGGGGTGCTGGGCCTGTGGGGTTGGAGGAAGGACGCTGCGTGTGGCCCATACAGACATGCTGCCACGCCACACGAGCTGCCGCGCTCTCGCAGCAGAGCCGTGGCTTGCAGATGCTCAGCCCTTTGGTTCTTGTCTTGGGCAGCCATCCCCTTGCGTGTGCGCCACAGCGATCAGATCTAGCAGCCCCGCTTCCTGGGCCTCAGCAGGGCGAGGTTTCTCTGCAGGGCTGCCCCTGCCCACAGCTCAGGCCCGCGTGGCTGTCTGTCCTTTGCCGCGCAGGCAGGGCCACTCGACAGCCCTTCTGCGCCGCGCGGAGCACCGGGCACGCACCGGCGGAGAAGAAAAGCCGGGCCTGCCATTGGCTGGGCACGTGCGGCCAGCGGGGAGAGCGGGTGCTGGCTGACCCGGCCGGCGTGGGGGGGGACCGACGGGAATCGAAGGCCATGCCGGATGGCAAGCAGGCGGGGCAGAGGGGCCAGCCCTGCTCATGGTCCAGGTGTGGCTAGTGGGCAGGTCCTTGCAGGGCCTCCAGCATTTAGCGCTAGGGTGATGCTGCAGCAGGCGAGCGGGTGGTAAATCTGGCGGGGAGCCACGCAGGCCGTGCTGGACGTGACACGCGGAGCGCCGGCTCCGATCCTCCTCAGCCACTTTGCCACTCCCCTCATTAGGCCCCTGGTGGGAGCCGGGCTCTCCCCCGCCGCGATCGCACAGGAGACTCCCTCTGTGTTTAACAGCCAGACCTTTCTGGCATTAAATAAAAGCGACGTTTTTATCCTGCAATGAAACTCTGCAAGCTTGGAACGCGATTTGCATAAACAGACAGTTTGGCTATAAACAATTGCAGCCGTAACTGGTATTTACATCTAGAGCAACTCACTCAAAGTACAATTAAAGGCCCTGATGGATTGGAGAATGTCAAAACATGTAAAGGCTTCAGGGGAAGCATCTGATTTACATCTCCTCGCTGGGGGGGTGCCAGTGCCCCCAGCCCACAGAGACACCAGCCTGCTGTGCAGCACCCCGGCTCCGCAGCCTGCTTGGAGAGCGTGCATTCACCAGTTGCTTCCCCAGGCGGTTTTGTGATTTCTCTATGAAAAGCTGTAAAGTTAAAAGGAAGCAGCGGGACCTAGTGGTTACAGCAGGGGGTGGCAGCTGGGACTCCTGGCTCTGACTCACTGCAGTGCTCGCGGAGAAGCACCCCGGGGCTCCGTGTTCCATGCCAGGAACTCTGGGGCCAGCTTGTGAGGTCTCAGCCTCGCGCACAGCGCGGCAATCCCAGCTGAAAGCCAGAGGAGGGTTCTGGGCATCCCAAGTTGGGCCCCTAAGGCGGATGGGGGAGCTGCAGATTTCAGTCTAACTGTCCATGCAGAGGGCATTGCCCTCACTGCTCAGCACCGCGCCTCCAACCGCGGCGCCGTCTTAGCACCGTGGCTAATAGCGGCCAGTGCTGGAAACAGGCTGCCCCCGAAACCCGCGGTAACCGCTCTCCAGCTGAACAATGACGGGGGATACCAAACTCAGCATGCACCTCTGTGGTGAGAGCGTCGGCCATCCCGGCGCTAGACTGGCCAGGGTCTGACCTGTCGACAACACGTGACGAGGTCGTGGAATGAGGAGTAACGGTCGTTCGAATTAGGATCTTTAATCCGAACTACCTACTCCGTGCTGCTTGTAGCCGTGGGCACGGAGTTCGGACTAAGGGGGATTTAAAAATGGCGGCGCCCGGGAACATGCAAACGAAGCCCGGGATATTTAAATCCCGGCTTCATTTGCAACTCCGCTTGCCCTAATTACCCTGCCTACCTCGAACTAACGAGCTAGCGTAGACGTACCCCCAGTCTCTCCTTGTAGATCATGTGCTCCAGCCCCCTCAGCATTTTGGTCGCCCTCCGCTGGACCCGCTCCAATGCGTCCACATCCTTTCTGTAGTGGGGGGCCAGAACTGGACACAATACTCCAGATGTGGCCTCACCAGAGCCGAATAAAGGGGAATGATGACATCTCTGGATCTGCTGGCAATGCTCCTCCTAATGCAACCTAACATGCCATTAGCCTTCTTGGCTACAAGGACACACTGCTGACTCATCTCCAGCTTCTCATCCACTGGAATCCCCAGGCCCTTTTCTGCAGAACTGCTATTTAGCCATTCAGTCCCCAGCCTGTACCAATGCTTGGGATTCTTCCGTCCCAAGGGCAGGACTCTACACTTGTCCTTGTTGAACCTCATCAGATTTCTTGTGGCCCAGTCCTCTAATCTGTCCAGGTCACTCTGGCCCCTATCCCTGCCCTCCGACGTATCTACCTCTCCCTCTAGCTTAGAGTCATCTGCGAACTTGCTGAGGGTGCAATCCAGCCCCTCATCCAGATGTTGAACAAAGCCGGCCCCAGAACCAATCCCTAGTGCAGCCCACTTGACACTGACCGCCAGCCAGATGCCGAGCCGTTGATCACTCCCCGTTGGGCCCGACGGTCTAGCCAGCTTTCTCTCCACCTCACAGTCCATGTATCCAATCCAGACTCCCTTAACTTGCTGGCAAGAATACAGTGGGAGGCCGTATCAAAAGCCTTGCTAAAGCCAAGGTGTATCACATCCACCGCCTGCCTCATGTCCACAGAGCAGTGACCTCGTGGGGCTCCAGGCCACTGGCGCTCCCCGGCGACAGCTGCCCCCAAGGCTCTGCGGCCGAATGCTGGCACCGGGGTCTCCCAGCCGTCCCGCTCGGCTCAGCGGTCACTCGGCCGTGTGTGTTGCGTCAGGGCCGCTGGCATCCTCTCCAGCCCCGTCACCAATCCAGCCCCCCCAGAGTGGAAGGTCTGCCCCGACATCTCGCTTGCTCAGCTGTGGCAAAGCAAGCGCGGTGACCCGCCAGAGGAAGATTCAAATCCCACAACCCTCCCCGGCTCTGTCCCAAGAGCCGCGCAGCCAGCACCAGGGCTGAGACTCAGCGGAGAGTCCCTTGGAGTGTGTCCACCGCTCCCAACAAACAGCGTGTCGCTGGCCCTGCCAGGAGCCACCAGGCTGCGCCTGATGCCAGAGACAGGCGTCCTGGGGAGATGTGGGCAAACCCTCCGTACATGGGGAGCGAGGCAAGTGCTGCAAGCAGCTGAGGTTTCCAGGCACGAGCGACGGAGAGGGTCCCCTTCACTCTCCCGCCAGGGCCTGAAGGATGTTCACCGGACCCTGCCGCGGCGGGCACTGGCTAGCGAGCCTCACTAGAAACCCGTGGGCCACCTGCCCGCCCATATGAAGAAGATACAGGAGGTCAGACGATCACAGCGCTCCCTTCTGGGCGTAGAACCAAGGGATCGATGACTCGTCCCCTCAGCCGCGCTGGGTCAGCCCTTGCTCCCCCGACCCAGCATCCTGCCAGGAGCATCAGATGGAGCCAACAGAAGAAGGCAATTTATCGAGATCCATCCCCCGCCATCCAGGTTCCAGGGTCTCTGGCCGTTTGGCCAGCACTGGAATTGGGGGCGAGGGGGCTTCCCTGAGTGGAGCGGAGCCAGGGAGGTTCATCCGTCACTAGCTGAGATACCAGGCACGAGTGCTTGTCCTGCCTCTGTATTTGCAGAGCGTTGCTAAGGCTGTTCATGGCTGTATTTCTTCTCTTCAAGGTCATATTCCGCAAAGGCTAGAGGCTAAAACATTCTACATATATTCTAAAAATACAGAGCTTTATTTATAAGCTGCATAATGGATTTCAAAGGACAGGCGCGCCACATTTTACTTTTTATTGCCACTTATCTTCGGTCTCCGCTGTTGTATTTGTCCTGCGCTGCGTAAGGCGCCTCGGCAGCCTTGAAGTTTGCGAAGGCTGACACGGTGGAATGCTAGGAACTCAGTCAAGTGCAATCCTTGTCGTTTGTCACATGCTCCTGGAAGAGACCAGCCTGCTCGCTGCACGCCCCCAAGCACATCAAGCCACGATCACGGACCACGGAGCCGGGGGAGTCCTGGGAGCTGCAGCCGGGGATGGAGCCTGCGGCTGGGGCTTGCTGCCGCCCCGGGAAGGAACGTGCTTTGCTGCTGGTGAGCGAGTGCCCCTGGGAAAGCTTCCCCCGCATCTAGCGCACAAAGCCCCACCGCCCCGGCAGCTCACGTCCCACCCCCACCTCCCCGCCCGGCTCCAGGCAGGCTGGCAAAGGGAAGAACCAGACAACGCTCCTGCTGCGAGGCAGGTAAAGCCCGCCGGGAGGGCCCAGGCCCTGCAGTGACAAGGGCTGGCTCAGCCCCAGGCCATGGCTCTGCCGGCTGGGACCCCCGCGCTGACTCAGGTGCCTGATGGTGCCGCGATGTATCCTGCAAGGAGCAGGAGGCCGCACTCAGTCAGCCTCGCCCTCCAGTGAGGAGTAGCGACCAGCCTGGGCGTCGTAAAGGGCCAAAGCCCCGGCAGCGGCTCAGCAGGGCTAATGCAGGCGCCCCGGGGCTCTCGGAAGCGCCCATCGTGTCCGGAGCCTAAGCACGGGGCGCCCGGGGGTCTTCGTGCACTGCCCCCGTCCCGCCCGAGCACCGACTGCCGCTTTGCCATTGGCCCAATTGTTCCCTGGCCCCAGGCCCTGCCCAGAAGGGCTTAATGGGGAGCCCCAGGGACCCTGGGAGCTGTAGTTCCTTGGCCAGCTCCCTGCCTAGAGAGCTGGCCCTGGAGCAGGGAAGGGACTACATTTCCCAGCATGCCCTTGGCCGCTAGCGACAGGAAAGGGAGGGGGAGGCAGTGGGGATGCTATGAGCTGGAGCCGTGAGTGGGGAACGCGTGTGCATGGGACCAGGGGGTTTGGCCCACGTCTCCCCCTCAGCAGCCTGCCCAGCCTGGGTTACAGATGCTGGTGGCCTCAGCAGGCCACCCCAGGTGGCCTATGTGGACAGTGCCCTTCTGTGTGGATGGCTGCGGCCTAGCAGGGGGGTGGACCCCACCGGGAGAGGCTACCCTGAAAAGAAAAGGGGCAGGCTCTGCTAGAGGGCCCGGGCAGCTGCCCGTACAATGCCGGGCTCACAGGGGCCTTGACTATTTCCACAGCCACAGGAGCAGAAACACACTAGATCAGCTGTGCATGCTGTGCCGTAGTGGGGGTACCTTGCTGGTTGCCAGGCTGGGGCTGTGGGTGACCCCCACTGGCTGCTGCCTGTACCACGGCCCAGCCGAGCAGCTGATGGGACAGGGAGGTGACCTGTCCGACCGGCTACCCCCCAGGGAGAGGAGCAAAGGAAGGTGGATGCCGCCCCAGGCTGGGGGCAGGGCTGGAAGGAATGGATCAGTATGGCCGGCTGCTCCATCTGTTCTCCTCACTCAATCACTGACCCACGGCCATCTGTGGGAGCAAAAGTCGGATACGATTTGCTCTCCTCTTCCCAGTGCTCACTGGGACCGGAGTGGCCATTGTCAGCCACCACGAGCAGCTTTTGGTTGGCTGGTTTTAGGGTTGCCAGGTGGCCGGTTTTCACCCGGACAGTCCGGTATTTCTGGCCCTGTCTGATACAGAAAACCAGAACATTTTCTGTTTTTCTTGCATGGAAGGCCGGCGGGGACATTGCTCCCCTTACATGCCTAGCGCGGGCCGGGGGAAGCAAGGAGCATGGGGATTCTTAAAGGTGCAGTGACCTTTTTTATGGTTCTCCCCCTTTTTTTTTTTTCTCAACAACTTTCGCCGCCTGTTTTTGTTTGCTCAACCACGTTTTTTCCTGCCATGTTTGGGATTTTTGGTGAAAGCATCTGGCAAGCCTAGTTGGTTTGAAGTTGTCTTATTTTTGATGGCCGACAGTGACGTGCACTGGTGATCCCACGTCACCAGTGCCACGAAAGAACAGCAAGGGCAGGTGGCCCCAGCTTTTCCTCGCTCCACGAGAGCCTTGCACTATGGCTCCAGACGCCCTCCGAACACACACACTGAGACTGTCTCCACCGTCCTGGGCGCCGGGGGAGGGATTTGTCAGAACCGATCCGGCAGCTGCTGGCTGTGCAACCATACTGAGCTGAGGCCAGGCCCACATGCCGTGGCGGGGGAAATAGGGTGGCCTGGAGCCACGGCTGTAGCATGTCTGCATGCAGAAGGAGACAAATCTCTGGGGAATTTCCCCTGATCACTGTGAGATATCTCCTCGCCATGGACACTGGCAAACCCACATGGGTGTATGCAGGGGCAGAGTCACAGTGAAACACACCGTGCTCTGGCATGGGGCCCACCAACAACACGGGGCCCCCAGAGCCAGGCAGTCCAGCACTGGGTCCGCCAACCCCCTCGCCACCTCGCAAGGGGCAGCCCTCTGGGGGGGGAAGTCCCTCTGCAGAGAGGGTGTGGGGGGAGCAAGGGAGCAAGGAGGAACATTTGAAAATGAGTGCTCAGTGAGGAGGGAGAAACAGTAACAGGAAACTTGGAAATGGCAGAGATACTTAATTACTTCTTTGTTTTGGTCTTCGCCGAGAAGTCTGATGAAGGGATGCCTAATATAGCGAATGCGAGAGGGAAGGGGTAGATTTAGAAGATAAAATTAGAAAAGAACAAGTTAAAAATCACTTAGAAAAGTTAGATGCCTGCAAGTCACCAGGGCCTGATGAAATGCATCCTAGAATACTCAAGGAGCTGATACAGGGAGGTATCTGAGCGTCTAGCTATCATCTTTGGAAAATCATGGGAGACAGGAGAGATTCCAGAAGACTGGAAAAGGGGAAATCTAGTGCCCATCTATAAAAAGGGAAATAAGAACAACCCAGGAAACTACAGACCAGTTAGTTTAACTTCTGTGCCAGGGAAGATAATGGAGCAAGTAATTAATGAAATCATCTGTAAACACTTGGAAGATGGTAAGGTGATAGGGAACAGCCAGCATGGATTTGTAAAGAACAAATCATGTCAAACTAATCTGATAGCTTTCTTCAATAGGATAACGAGTCTTGTGGATAAGGGAGAAGTGGTGGATGTGGTATACCTAGACTTTAGTAAGGCTTTTGATACGGTCTCGCATGATCTTCTTATCAATAAACTAGGCAAATACAACTTAGATGGGGCTACTATAAGATGGGTGCATAACTGGCTGGATAACCGTACTCAGAGAGTAGTTATTAATGGTTCTCAATCCTGCTGGAAAGGTATAATAAGTGGGGTTCCGCAGGAGTCTGTTTTGGGACCAGTTCTGTTCAATATCTTCATCAACGATTTAGATATTGGCATAAAAAGTACGCTTATTAAGTTTGCAGATGATTCCAAGCTGGGAGGGGTTGCGACTGCTTTGGAGGATAGGGTCATAATTCAAAATGACCTGGACAAATTGGAGAAATGGTCTGAGATAAACAGGATGAAGTTTAATAAAGACAAATACAAAGTGCTCCACTTAGGAAGGAACAATCAGTGTCACACATACAGAATGGGAAGCAACTGCCTGGGAAGGAGTACGGCAGAAATGGATCTAGGGGTTATAGTGGACCACAAGCGAAATATGAGTCAGCAGTGTGATGCTGTTGTAAAAAAAGCAAACATGTTTCTGGGATGCATTAAGAGGTGTGATGTGAGAAAGACACGAGAAGTCATTCTTCTGCTTTACTCTGCGCTGTTTTGGCCTCAATTGGAGTACTGTGTCCAGTTCTCAGCACCGCATTTCAAGAAAGATGTGGAGAAATTGGAGAGGGTCCAGAGAAGAGCAACAAGAATGATTAAAGGTCTAGAGAACATGAGCTATGAGGGAAGACTGAAAGAATTTGGTTTGTTTAGTTTAGAAAAGAGAATAGTGAGGGGGGACACGGTAGCAGTCTTCAGGTATCTAAAAGGGTGTTGTAGGGAGGAGGGAGAAAACGTGTTCATCTTGGCCTCTGAGGATAGAACAAGAAGCAATGGGCTTAAACTGCAGCAGGGGGGGTTTAGGTTGGACATTAGGAAAAAGTTCCTGCCTGTCAGGGTGGTTAAACACTGGAATAAATTGCCCGGGGAGGTTGTGGAATCCCCATCTCTGGAGATATTTAAGAGTAGGTTAGATAAATGTCTATCACGGATGGTCTAGACAGTACTTGGTCCTGCCATGAGGGCAGGGGACTAGACTCGATGACCTCTCGAGGTCCCTTCCAGTCCTAGTATTCTATGATTCTATGGCAAATGCAGCAATATGGACAATTGAAAGTGCCTCTTCGCAAAACATTAGGAAGACTTAACAGCCGGGTTTGAAAAGGAAAAGTGTAGCGAGGAAGCTGGCCAAGTGTTTCTTTCAGCTTGAATAAATGTCTTCAGAGGAAGTTCACTTTTCTTTTTCCATTCGTGCGTCATCTACACCCTTGATTTGTACACATTGGTCATGTTGGCCTAATGCAAATTCAAGCTTTCTCCCAGACCAGACGTTCTCAAACCGAGCGCGGAGATCTCCGTTCGGGTGGCTGAGGAAAGGTGCTTTGGGTTTTCGAAAGCGCTCTTACCCCAAGCACGGTGCAATAGTTAGCTCCTGGCACAGGCACTATGGGGGGAGATCGTTAAGTGGTCCACCGAGCCCTCTGCAATTTTCAGTTGGTCTGGTCAGAGTGCAAAAGCAATCCAGGCGCCGCGCTTGGTTCGGTTCCCGGCGTATTGCTGCAAACGTAGGAGGGGCTGAGCTACACGGACTGACGCATGGGAGGGCAGGGGGAGTGACTCTTCCTTCTCTTGGCTGGGCCGGGGTCTAGCACAGGGCCCCGCTAATGCTAAGGCCGCCCCTTGGCGCACAGCTCCGTGAAAACAGCCGGGCTGAGGCAGCCGTGTGGCAGCGCAGACGGTCCAGCAGAGGGGGAGTCCAACTGGAAATGCCTGTGACTCAGTCCGGGGGACACTCTAGCACTGCCCCCCCAGGCCCACATTCGGAGGAGCTGATAATGACTTCACGCACGCGCATGCACTCGCACACACACATGCTCACATGTACATGCACTCACACTCACGCATTCACACACATGCATTCACTCAAAGCACGCACATATTCACATGAGCACACGCACGCTCTTGCACGCACTCACATGCACATGCGCTCACACGTATGTTCACAAGTGCACACACGTGCGCACATACACTCACATGCACGCACTCACACACTTACACGTGCATGCTCACACACTCGCACACACACTAACACGCATGCACATACACTCACATGTGCGCACACACTCACACGTGCACACATGTGCACTCACAGGCCACAGAGACAAACGTTCTTGTCTCCAGCCCTTTCAGCTGCCCTGGGGCTGGCAACAGCCCGGCCACTGCTGCCGCTTGGTGAGGAGCCCTGCCCCCTCGGGTTTTACTTCCCCGCTGGTCCCAGCCCGCCCTGGGAGCCGGCTGCCAGGCAGGCGCCAAGGTCACCGGCACTGTATTAATTGGACTCCGGGAGGAGTCTCTTCCCTCATTAGCTCTGGGCCTGGAGCCCATTAGCTCCCTGGGTGCGTCGCCGCCTATTCCAGCCTGGCCTTGTGTCCTTTCTTCCAGCCCTTTGTTCGGGCGCCGCCGCGCTCCCCGGCACGCGCTGTGATTTATTGCCGCACACCATATGGCTGCGCTCGTCTCCCATTCGTCTGCTTTCAATAATTATTTAAGCTTTATTAGGCATTTATCAAACAAACTGTCAGCATCTGAGGTTTCCTTATTGTAGCCAGAGATTTAGAGGGTCCATTTGTATGCAGCCCAGCCCCTCTGCGGAACAGCTCTCCCTGGGCGGATCACCGTGTTTTATGAGCCACCAGAGCGTGGGCTCGGGTTCCGGGGGCTCCCGCGCCGCTGCGCCGGGTTACGCTCAGAGGGCGGCTCTCCTGCTGCGATTCTCCCTGGAGGGTGCTAGGCAGGCGCTGGAGGTCAGGGTGGAGGAAACTGCTGCCCCTCAGCTCCAGGAAGTTTGGTTCAGCCCATGTTGAACTCTGCTGCAGTAGTCACCAGCCCTGCAAAGGGTGGCCGGGGCTGGGCCGGCTTTTCCCCAGCTGCTCCTGTGACAGTGCATTGGGGTTTTCCCGTCTCCTGCACCCCGTAATGGCACAGACAGACTCCCCCAGCCAGTAGAACAGGGGAGTTTATTGCTTCTCCAGGATACAGCACGGCACAGATGGAATCTGGTTCCAGGGCAGGCCTAGGATGCCTCAGCCCCCCTTGAGATGGGGGAGCCTGGGCCCCTAAATTCCAGCCCCTTTCCCTAGGCTGCTTCCTCCATGCTCCCAGCCAGAAACCTAACTCCCTCACTTCCAGCCCTGCCCCCAGCCAGGGCTCCACTCCTCTTCTTCCCATTGTTCCGCTCCCTGGGAGATAACTGGTCAGACAGGTTCGCAGCCCCCTTGCATAATGACTCATCCCCTGCCTGGCTGGGCCGTGCTGCAGCCAGCAGCCAGTGGAGGTCACCCACAAACCACTGCCCAGCCTAGCAACCAGCAAGGTACCCCCCACTATGTCACAGCCCCCACCCTCCCTCCTGGCTGGGCTCCAAGGGGCGACGGGAGCTGCAGAGGGGTCCCATGCCCACATGCGCTGCCCTGGGAGAGGAGAGATGGAGCCCGGCCTGCCTGCAGCTGCCCGGGGACCAGACCAGGGGGCCGACTCGCGCCCCAGTCCTAGGAGTGCTGCTCCAGTGCCCAATCCCATGCATAGGGTTGCCAGGTGTCCAGTTTTCACCAGGCGGCGTGTGACTGGCCCTCTCTGGCCGGGGTGCTGGCTGTCTGCCCGGCTGTCCCCCCGGAGTCTGTTCCTTCCAGCAGCTGTGCCCTGATGGGTCCAAGGCATTTCTCTCCCGGAGCCGACCCTCCCCGCCAGACCTGCCGCAAAGGGGGCTCCCAAAGACTGTTCACAAGAGCTTCTGCCGTCTGTCTGTCCGTCCGCAGCCTCTGTCTGTCTCGACAGGAGCAGCAGCCTGGCCGCGGAGCAGAGACCTGTCGGCTGCCCTGGCCGACGGCGCCGCAGACTGCCCCACGCCCTGTGTGGGGACCATCGCCTCTCGCCCTGCCCAGGGGCAGCTCCCCGCGGCTGCAGGAGAAGCCCCGAGGACGTTGCGCGTCCAGTTGGCGTCTCTGCGGTGCTCACGGGGGCAGGGGACTCTGGGCTTCCCCGAGAGGCCTGGGGCAGCACGTCAGCTCCTCTGGGGAAGGCCGGGGCAGGTTCTTTCTGAGCAGCAGGATTCCAGCTGTGCTGCCCAGCGGGTGCTGCCCGGGGGGGCTGGGTCAGCACCAGGACTAGCTGCTTGCCACTGGGCTGCCTGCGTTCTCCTGTGCCGTGCTCTGTGCTTCCCCGTAACCTGCCCTGGCATGCACAAGCTGGGACGCTGGTCCCAGCCTCTCAGTCCCAGGGAGATTCTCGGCACTGGCGGGCTCTGCGCCTGCAAACGCCAGTGAGTGAACACACCGGAGGGGTCTCCTGGGGCCTCTGGCTGTAAACAAAGAGCCTGCTCGGAGCAGCCCTCCCGGACACACTTGCTCTGGGGTGAATTCTGGGGGAGCTGCAGTCACTTTACAGGCCCAGCCAAGCTGTTGGTGCTGCTTAGGTGAGCCAAGTCGCTAGAGGCGATTCGGGGCCCGTGTTTTATTCACAGACAGCACCACGAGCTGTCCTGCCACGAAATGCACACGAGCCGTGGCACTGAGACTAGCCACGACTTCGTAAACGCAGACCGGTGGCCCAGCAAGCAAGCGGGAAATTCCTGCAGGCCCGTGGCCTGGAGAGGGGAAATCGCGGTGCTGCCGTGCAGTGAGCTCGTGTTGGGTCAGAGTCCTGGGATGATTAATACCGGGGCGGAAATGTGTCCAGATTTTGATTCCTGCCGGAATGCGCGTGGCTCATTTTCCCTGTAGAGATTCGTGACACTTAATCTACTCGATGCTTTTTAGTTGCATTGATCACATTTTATAGTATGATTAAATGTGTATGGAAGGGAACCAATTAGTTTTGTTTTACACTTATTGAATGCACTTTATGGCCAGACAAATTAACTCGCAGCACTTAGTTTGATTTATCCGCCTGCGTAAAGCTTGATGGCTCGCGCTCGCGGACGAGCGGTTTTCGAAGCGCGCTTCCCTGTGCGGACGGGGCCGTCGCAGCGGGAGTGAGCGGGAAAGGAGGAGTCTGACGCCACCAAAGGGCGCCCCCTCCACGCGCTTCCCAACACAGACCCCGAGCGACCCGCCAGCACTGGGCCCCAGGCTGCAGCGGCTCTGCTCTCCTTACCCTCGCGGCTGCGACTCCCAGCCCCACGGCGCCTGGCAGCAGGAGTCCCTAGTGATGTGGCTGGCCCAGCGCCGGCTTCCCCTTTGGAAGATGTGGGCATGGGGGGCAGGGCCCCAAGGCACCAGTGGACGAGTGGCAAACAGGATCCACCCTGAGGAGCTTTTTGGGAGGGGGCAGGGCCCTGGGTTTGGGGATCTAAAGGAAAGAGCCGCTGACGTGGCCTGATTCTGGGGTGGGCTGGCCCCCCCAGGTCTGGACAAGTTGCTGCTTTCACCGCGATGGGGCCGTGGGTCTGATGGCAACTCCACCCGCCCGCTGCCGGCCCCCGTGCGGGGAGCCCTGCCTTGGGGGAGCTGCCCCAGCCCAGGGCCGCTGGATCTCTGCTGGGCAGGCCAGCCAGGCGCACTGTGAGCACTGGCCTGACTCCGCGTGGGCCTGGGCACGAGCCAGTCGGTGCCCCTGCCTCAGCCCTGGGGCCGCTTCGCTCAGACTCAACCCCCATCCCAGGTCCCCCCACACCGCCCGTGGGGCTGCAGTCACCAGCACAGCCCAGTTCTCCAGACGTCAGCCAGGCCTCTCCCCGGCGCTCCCGGCAGCGGGGGCCTGGCGCCGGCAGCAGCTCTGCAGGGACGCTGGGCACTGGCGGGACGGGGGGAGTTCTGCCTTCCCCCTGTCTGCAGAGAGGCCGGCCCAGGGGCTGCCCGCTCTGCGTAGGGGGCGCGAGAAGTGGGGGGCAGGCCCCCAGGAGAGACACTGCAGGGCTGGCGTTGAGGCCTTGCTGGGCTCAGGAATTGGCGAACGCACCCAGGCAGCCCGTTACCTCCCAGCCCTGCTGGCAGGCAGCCGGGGGCCGGAGCAGCCCCTCAGCCAGCCCAGACGTGCGAGCTCTCCCAGCCGGGGGCCTGTGGGGACACGAAGGGCTCTGCTGAGGGCAGGCCCGGGTGTGGGGGCCGTGCCCAGAGCCCCGCAGGGTTGGGGGGTCTGCGCAGGCATGTGGGCTCTCCGGACAAGGTGCCCGCCCCGTGGAGCTGCTGCGCCTCAGGCACCGGGGGCTCAGCCCTGCCAGGCTTTCCCAGAGCCGAGCCTCAGACCGGCCCCGCTGAGCCCAGCTGCAGGCAGAGACAGGCTGCAGCATCCTCATGGGCAGGGCCTCCAGGCGTGTCCTTGTTCTCCGCTGCCCGTGCTCAGTGACCCCTTGGGGGGCTGGGGCGCCATCCTCTGGCGGGGCCGTGTGGGGTCTTAGCTGCAGGGCAGCTCCGGGGAGCCGGCGAAGGCCAGAAGGGAGCAGGGAGCAGAGGGGGAGCCGGCCGAGGGAGCTGGGAAGGGGCTGCTCTCTCTCTGGCCCCGGCTCAGCCAGGGGCCCGGGCCAGAGGGAGAGGGGCTGGGTCCCAGCTGCAGGACAGGCCTCGCTCGCGCCCTGGCCCTGGGCCCGCAGAGCAGGCTCCGGGGGCGCGGGAGGACGTGGTGAGATGGGGAAATGCAAATCAAGCGCAGGCCGGGGAGCCCGCGTCACTAACCAGCTGTGCCGGCCGGGGGGTGTCGTGCAAATGAGGCGCAGAACGGCGGTGGCTGCGTCTGTCACCCTCGCGCCCACTGCCAGCCGTGCCGAGCTGCTGGAGCGACCGGGGGCTCGGTCCATTGTCCGGAGATACCACATGCCTGGGCTGCTCCTAGGCCTGCGCAGCCCCCCCTCCCCCGCGGGGCTCCGGGCACCGCCCCCTGCAAAGCCTGGGGCAGAGCCTTACTTGGCCTTTGTCTCTGGGAGCCAGAAACTGAGCCAAGGGCCCCCCAGCCTCTGAGCAGCCCTGCAGCACCCGGGCTCTGTCCTCGCCAGTCCCTTGAGCACAGCAAAGTCCCCAGGCAATTCCCACGCGGCCTCTGGGGACCCCCGCCCCTCCAGGCCCCTCCCTCCCAGCTCCTGGTCTCTAGACCCGCCCCCTTCACCTCACCCAGTGGGTGCTGGCACGTGCGCCCAGCATTCAGGTCTCTAGCCTGGGACCAAAGGGCTTTTCAGAGCAGCCTCGGCCCCGGAGGCTAAGAACCCCCCTTTTCCCGTGACCTGGCCCCTTTCCCCCGACTGCCCGTGTCCAGCCTGATGGCCCAAGCTTGGTGTCCGGGCACACAGCAGCAGGGACTCCCTCCGTGCCCCGTGGCAGGGGCATTGTGATTCCCTGCAAGAAGAACCATCGTCTCTGGCCTGGGAGCAGTTTCCATGCGCGTTCGGCCTGAGCACCCAAAGCCCTCAGCCAAGACCAACGCCCCCTGACCCCGCGCCAGGGGAGCAGCTGCCCCTGCCTCCCGCACTGGCCTTGCTCTTTGAAAAGATGCAGCGTCCAGAAGATGGCAGCTGGAGCATCACACCAAACCTGTGGCTGAGCCGGGACCCCACAGCAGGCGGCTGGGTAAAAGGAGAGCTCCAACCCACCATCCACCCGCGCGGCAGGGGAACCGGTCGCTGCACACAGCACAGAGTGGGCCGGCGGGTGACAGCGCAGATGAATTTCAGTAGCTCCACCCTGGCACAGCAGATCCTGCAGGCTAGACCCAGCCACACGGCAGCACGCCGCACGCACAGGTTTGTTCCAGGGCTCGTGCGCCCGACGGCTCACTTCCTGGCCTGGTGCAGCAGATCCTGCAGGCTAGACCCAGCCGCACGGCAGCACGCCGCACACACTGGTTTGTTCCAGGGCTCGTGCGCCCGACGGCTCACTTCCTGGCCTGGTGCAGCAGATCCTGCAGGCTAGACCCAGCCACACGGCAGCACGCCGCACGCACTGGTTTGTTCCAGGGCTCGTGTGCCTGACGGCTCACTGCCTGGCCTGGTGCAGCAGATCCTGCAGGCTAGACCCAGCTGCACGGCAGCACACCGCACGCACCGGTTTGTTCCAGGGCTCGTGCGCCCGACAGCTCACTGCCTGGCCTGGCCTGAGACCGCCAGTTGCGCTGAAGCCAAGTTCTCTTTGGCTGGAACTGCCCACTGCCGGGTCTGTGTGGCCCCCTCGGGCCCTTCTCGAGAGCAGGGCAGCATGTGGCCGCCGGCCACCTGGGTATTTATTTGTCACTCTGAAAAACGCGACTCTTTGAAGCCCCCTGAATCGGGCCTTTTGCTCCCCTTGTTTTCTCCCCGGTGCCCCTCACTGTGGCGCCCGGGCAGTTCCCGGTCTGAGCGCTCGGCGGCGGCCTCCGTCTGCTGGGCATGTGGTGCAGCGCCTAGCGCACATGGGCCCTGACCACCACCCCAGTCACTGGTTTGCTGCCAGCCCAGAGGCTGGGGCAGCCTGGGGAGTGGCTGGAGAGCCGGCGTCCCAGCTAACCAACGCCAGCACCCAACTGGGGACCAGGGAACCGCCAGGCAAGCGCCACACGTAACGGAGACGTGTTCCCGGAACCGTTCTGACAGCCCCGCCGCGCCGCACGGCTCTGCCAGTCACTGTCGCTGCTGGCTGGGCTGACGGGAGACGAAGGAGCTGCCTCTCGATCCCATTTGTCACTTCAAACGTCTCATTAGAGTCAACGGGGACATTCTGAAAGTGCTTCAAGGGGGCCTGCTCCTGAAAGGCTTTCCTGCCCCCCCAGGCCACAGTCAGCAGCAGGCTCCCTACCGGCAGCCCTGCGAACGCTCCCCATGTCCGCAGGATGGAAACCAACCTGCCTGCCCACCGCAGCCGGGTCTTAGAAAGGGCAGGTCCGTGGCCGTCCAGCAACAGGAAGGGCTCGCGGCTCGACCGTGTCACAGCTCAACTGCCTTCCCGACGACTGGCCAGCACGCAGCAGGGAGCCCTCGCCCGGGGGACCCAGCTTTGTGCAGGGCGCCCTGGGTGCCCGCAGGCGGGAGGGTGAGGACGCAGCTCCGGGCTGGCAGACCCAGCGTATTGCTCGCCACAAGCGGGAGGAGTCAGGCTGGCCGGAGCCCAGCGAAGCCTGCGCTTGTGAACGGGCTCGCTGGAGTGGCTGGAGGGCAGAGGAGGGTGGACGTTCTTTGGCCTGGAGGCGAGCAAAGGAGCCCAGCCCAGAGCAACAGGCATTGCTGCTCCAGCAGGAGGTGGGGGGCTGAGGAAAAGCCCCCCACTCCGGTTCCTGCCCTACGGACCAGGCGACCCCCCTGAACGGAACGAGCGTTTGCAGCCGGTCCCCTGGATGCCTTCTTGCCGCTTGAAAACATTCCAGGCCAGTTTTCGGTGCGACAGGAATAAAAGTCCAAGCAGCCGCTGAGAAGGCTGGAGAGCGACTGCCCCTCCCAGGCTCAGTGAGGCAGGGGGAGAAACCCCCGGGCTGCCCTACGACGCCATGGCCTGCGCGCCCTCTTAGCTCCCGCGGACTGTGGCCATTTCCAAGCCAGGCTGTGACAGACCGGGCCGTGTCTGGGCACAGCTGAGGGCGTCCGCTCAGGGTGAATCGCTCAAATCCAGGGCTCCTTACAGCCCCCAGACTGGTGACCTCTCCACACAGGCCACAAACCAGTCCCACAGAGCGCTTCAGCAGCCTGCCTGAAGCCTCCCGAGCAAAACCCCTCCGACACCCCAGCAATATCCATGCCCCAGATGGCCCCGGGCCTCATACACAGGTGGGGGGTCCTAGCACCCAATCCCACCTACCCCGAACAAGTTCTGTCCGGTTTCAAGAAACCAGCCACAGATCCCTGGTCGATTTACCCTCTGGACCTTACCCACAAATCACGCTGGGCCAATCCTTTAGAATCTAAAACTAAAGGTTTATTATCGCAAGAAAGAAAAGCATGAGAGTAAGGTTATTAAAGGATAGTACGTTGGTCAAATATTGGAATAAATTGCCAAGGGAGGTGGTGGAATCTCCCTCTCTGGAGATATTTAAGAACAGGTTAGATAGACATCTGTCAGGGATGGTGTAGGTGGAGCTTGGTCCTGCCTTGAGGGCGGGGAGCTGGACTCGATGACCTCTTGAGGTCTCTTCCAGTCCTATTATTCTATGATTCTATGATTCTATGATTCTATGGTTACATGCACCGAATCTCCCAGTTCTCGATGCAGGCTCTAGCAGAGATGTCACAGCTGCTGGTTTAAAAGTTCTTGTTGCGCATCCTAGGGTCAGGATGGGTCCACAGGTCTTCCGGGCTCTTCGATCCCTGCAGTGCTGCCTCTGGGATGAAGTGCTGAGCTGAAGACCAAGATGGAAACCACCACATGGCCTATTTATCCCTCCTTCCTGGTCTCTTCTTGGCTATCGCAGGTCCATCTTATTCCTGTGTTGCCTGCTGGTAGCCCTTAGGTATGAGTCACCCTCATTCTTTAGGTGTGTCCTTGGCCCATTGAGAGCCATTGTCCCACAGGGCCTTGCTGATTAGCATGTCCATAGGCTGGGCCCTGCCCAATGCTCAACCACATGCAGGGAAATATTCACTATCCATCCAAGTACATGCTAATAATTGCACACACAGACATTATACAAACACATGAACAGCGTACATAGGATTAGCAGATAGTGAGCTTCTATTTAACACCCCACATGGCCCCCTTCTATGCAATTTTTGGGGCCAACACCCCCACCTATGGGTGCCACAGTAATCTGGCTGCTTCCCTCAAGATCCAGTAACGTGACACGGGCCACCCCTGAGGAGGGTTGGCGACTCCTGCTGAGCTCAGGGCCTGTGTCTCCCGTTTGCGCTTCGTGTCCCCCCCGGCCAGGCCTGTTTCCCTGCCCCCGTGGCCGGCTGACTGCCGATGGCTTTGTCCGACTCCTGCCAGCGCTCCAGGAAACCCCTCGGCTCGGCTAGCACCGGGCGTGTCCGTCTACGCGGGAAGGGAGTGAAATGTCTCCGTGGCTTTGGAACCAGGTGGTGTCGATTTGGGCAGATTTTGGAGCCGAGTTAAAGAAAAATCTTCTAACAAGCAGACTGTCACTTTTTTCAAAGCTAAGAAAAAAGCTGCTTGAGCTGTCAGAGTTTAAGCTGCAACCTTTATGTTTACAAAGCAAAAAGGGCAATTAAGTGTGGAAACCTAAATCTGCCGGGGCTCTGTGGACGGTTCAGCGAGGCTTGTGCTCAGACTGCTGAGTGACAGGCTGCATTAGCGCCTGCGGCAGTGACTCAATTTAGAGCAGCCCCTGAAATGCCTTTGATGCTGCCTTGTATCCCAATAAAGATGTTTCCTGGCTCTGTCCCCTCCTGCCTGGTAACCGTTCATTATAGACTCCGCTCTGGCTGCTGCCTGCCGTGCTGCCGTGGCAGCGCCTGGCCTGACTTCTCCGGCACGCTGCACTCATCGGAGGAGTGGGACTCAGGGCACAAGAGCAATTTCTCCCCCTGCGACAGGCAGTACGCCAAGCGACTGCCCGGGAGACCGCCAGTCGGCCAAAACTCAAGCCAGAGTCCCAGAAAAAGTGGAAACTCGGCCAAAGGGTGAGGCTAAAGAAAGAACAGACGTGTGCAGGGACACAGTGAGAAAGGCCAGGGCTTGGCACATGAGCAACGTAGCTAGAGACATGAAGGGTAACAAGGAGCCGTCCTCCAAAGGCAGCACGAGCAAAAGGAAAAGCGACAGGCTTGTTACCCAATGGGGAGGGGAGGACGTGGCTGTCACGATGCTGGATCTTGAGGGGAGCAGCCAGATCCCTGCTGCACCCATAGGTGGGGGTGTTGGCCCCAAAAATGGTATAGGAGGGGGCCATGTGGGGTATTGAATAGAAGCTTATTGTCTGATAATCCTATGTACGCTGTTCATGTGTTTGTATAATGTCTGTGTGTGCAATTATTAGCGTGTACTTGTGTGGACACTGCATATTTCCCTGCATGTGGTTGAGCATTGGGCAGGGCTGGGCCTGTGGACATGCTAATTAGCGAGGCCCTGTGGGACAATGGCTCTCAATGGGCCAAGGACACACCTAAAGAATGGGGGCTGTCACCTGAGAGCAGCCAGCAGGAAACACAGAGATTGGCCTCTGGCCAGGTGACCTGCTACATATTAGACAAGGCCAGGAAGGGGATAAAAGAGGCCATGCGGTCGATGCCATTTTGTTCTCAGCTCAGCACTTCATCCCAGAGGCAGCAGTGCAGGGATTGAAGAGCCCGGAAGACCTGTGAACCCATCCTGATCGTAGGATGTGCAATAAGAACTTTTAAACCAGCAGCTGCAACATCTCTGCTAGAGCCTGCATCGAGTACTGGGAGATTCGGTGCATGTAACGTACTGTACTTTAATAACCTTACTCTCAGGCTTTTCTTTCTTGCGATAATAAACCTTTAGTTTTAGATTCTAAAGGATTGGCCCAGCGTGATTTGTGGGTAAGGTCCAGAGGGTAAATCGACCAGGGATCTGTGGCTGGTTTCTTGAAACCGGACAGAACTTGTTCGGGGTAGGTGGGATTGGGTGCTAGGACCCCCCACCTGTGTATGAGGCCCGGGGCCATCTGGGGCATGGATATTGCTGGGGTGTCGGAGGGGTTTTGCTCGGGAGGCTTCAGGCAGGCTGCTGAAGCGCTCTGTGGGACTGGTTTGTGGCCTGTGTGGAGAGGTCACCAGTCTGGGGGCTGTAAGGAGCCCTGGATTTGAGCGATTCACCCTGAGCGGACACCCTCAGCTGTGCCCAGACACGGCCCGGTCTGTCACAGTGGCAATGGCAGAAGTGCTGAAAGATGTGTTTGTTTCACTTTTCACCAGAGGCCAGTAGTGATCAGGTGTGTGACAGAGCGCTCTGCAGATCTGCGAGATCTGCTTTATACCCTCTGGGATCCGCATCTGCGGGCATGTAGGTGGGTACCCGTGGCTCCTTTAGTGGCTACAGGTGCAGATGTGCATACAGAATGTATCTGCCCAGGGCTGCAGGGGGACATAAGACAGTGACAGTGAGGTAGGGTTGGAGGCTAAAACAGGGAAAGAAGGCCTTGAACATCACTTAGACTAGTTAGCTGGCTTCACAGGGCCTGACAGGATCCATCCTACAACACTCAAGGAGCTGACTGAGGACGTTTCTGAGCCACCAGTGACTGTTTCCTAAAACTCATGGAAGATGGGAGAGATTCCAGAGGACTGGAATAGGGGAACTACGTGTCAATCAATAAAAAAGTGAATGAAGAAAATCCAGGGAATTGCAGATCAGTCAGTTTAACTTCTGTACCCAGAAGGATAATGGAGCAAGTATTTAAGGAATCCATCTACAATCTAGAAGAATAGAACGTGGTGAGAACCAGCGTACATTTGTCAAGAACCCAGTGTGTCAAACCAACCTCCCAGCTTTCTCAGAGGGTATGTCTACACTACCCTCCTAGTTCGAACTAGGAGGGTAATGTATGCATACCGCACTTGCTAATGAAGCCCGGGATTTGAATTTCCCGGGCTTCATTAGCATAAGCGGGGAGCCGCCATTTTTAAATCCCCGCTGCTTCGAACCCCGTGTAGCGCGGCTACACGGGGCTTGAACTGGGTAGTTCGGACTAGGGTGCCTATTCCGAACTACCGGTACACCTCGTTTCACGAGGAGTAACGGTAGTTCGGAATAGGACCCTAGTCCGAACTACCTAGTTCGAGCCCCGTGTAGCCGCGCTACACGGGGTTCGAAGCAGCGGGGATTTAAAAATGGCGGCTCCCCGCTTATGCTAATGAAGCCCGGGAAATTCAAATCCCGGGCTTCATTAGCAAGTGCGGTATGCATACATTACCCCGCTAGTTCGAACTAGCGGGGTAGTGTAGACATACCCAGACAGAGTAACAAGCCTGGAGGAAACGGGGGAAGCATTCGATGGGAACTTGAGGAAAGTTTTGAATAGTCCCACTTGACCTTCTCCTTAACAAACGGGGGATACTAGCTACATGGCGCTGCTCTAGCTAGACGGTGGGTGCGCGACTGGCTGGATAACGGCTCCCAGAGAGTAGCTATGAGTGAGCACAGTCCAGCTGGAGGAACATATTGACTGGGGTCCTGCAGGGATCAGTTCTGATTTTATTCAGTATCGTCGTCGATGATTAGACAATGGATTAGAGGCCACTGATGACATCTGCAGACGAGTCCAAGCTGGGAGGGGTTGCAGGTGCTCTGGAGAATAGCATTAACATTCATAACTGGGGGAATGGCCAGAGGTAAACAGGATGAAGTTTAATAAGGACAAATGCAAAGTGCTCCACTTAGGAAGGAACAATCAGTCTCACACACACAGAATGGGAAGCGACTGTCTAGGAAGGAGTACGGCAGGAAAGGATCTAGGGGTCAGAGTGGCCCACAAGCTAGATATGTGTCAACTGTGTGACGCTGTTGCAAAGAAAGCAGACCTGATTCTGGGCTGCATTAACAGGAGCATTGTGAGCAAGACGCGAGGAGTCATTCTTCCACTCTGCTCTGCGCTGGTTAGGCCTCAGTTGGAGTATTGTGTCCAGTTCTGGGCACCGCATTTCAGGAAGGATGTGGAGAAATTGGAAAGGGTCCAGAGAAGAGCGACAAGAATGATGAAGGCTCTAGAGAACGTGAGCTGTGAGGAAGGCGGAAGGAACGGGGCTTGTTCAGTTTAGAAAAGAGCAGACTGAGAGGGCCACGAGCGCAGCTGTCAAGGACCGAACAGGCTGTTACAAGAAGGGGAAGAACATTATTCTCAGCCTCTCAGGAGAGGACGAGGAGCAAGGGGCCTAAACTGCAGCAGGGCAGGTTGAGGTTGAGGTTGGACAGTAGGAAAAACTTCCCGGTGAGGCCCTGGAAGAAGCTGCCCAGGCGTCTGTGGCATCGCCGTCCCGTGCAGCAGAACGCCGCTGCAGCAGGCTGGTGGCTCTGACAAGAGCCCCTCTCCGGCCGGGGGACGCGGGCCTGGCTGGAACGCGCCGCGCCGCACCCGTCCCGGCAGCCTCTGCAAGCGGGTGTGGCTACTTCCAGCCCTCGGCTGCTCAGGCCCGGCACAGCGCACAGGGAGGGCCGCCAGCTGTCCCGCCATTTGGGGCAATGGTGCCCGGCCTGGGAGAGCCGGCAGCCCTGAGCAGTGGCGGGAGTGGGGACCGCAGGTGTGAGTGCAGGCAAGGGCCGTGTAGCCTCGCGCCTTGCGCTGTGCCTGGAGCAAGCAGCCCGGCTCCCCGACCGTCTGGCCCACAGCGCAGAGCAGATGGAGCAGGGCTGGCGCCTGGCCTACAGCCATGGTCCCCGGCAGGATCCAGGCAAATTCAGATCTGGGCTCAGATTCCACACACAGACATACACATACACACACTCACACAGACATACACACACACACACACACACACAGACATACACACACACACAGACATACACACACACACACAGACATACACATACACATACACACACACACAGACGCACACACACTGGGCTCAGATGCCACACACAGGCATACACATACACACACACACTCACACAGACATACACACACACACACACACACAGACATACACACACACACACACACACACAGACGCACACACACTGGGCTCAGATGCCACACACAGGCATACACATACACACACACACTCACACAGACATACACATACACACACTCACACAGACATACACACACACACACACAGACATACACACACACACACACACACACACACACAGACGCACACACACTGGGCTCAGATGCCACACACAGGCATACACATACACACACACACACACACAGACATACACATACACACACTCACACAGACATACACACACACACACACAGACATACACACACACACACACACACACAGACGCACACACACTGGGCTCAGATGCCACACACAGGCATACACATACACACACACACTCACACAGACATACACACACACACACACACACACACACACACACAGACGCACACACACTGGGCTCAGATGCCACACACAGCATACACATACACACACACTCACACAGACATAAACACACACACACACAGACGCGCACACACTCACACAGACATACACACACAGACACACACACAGACACACACAGACAGATGCATGCACACACAGACACATACACACACACAGACAGAGACATACACACAGATGCACACAGACAGATGCACACACACACATACACACACACACACACAGATGCACACACACACACACAGACACACACAGACAGACATACACATACACACACACAGACAGAGACATACACACAGACGCGCGCACACACACACACATACACACACACACACACACACACAGATGCACACACACAGACAGATGCACACACACACAGACACACACACACAGACAGATGCACACACACACACAGACGCACACACACAGACAGATGCACACACACAGACAGATGCACACACACACAGACACACACACACAGACAGATGCACACACACACACAGACACACACACACAGACAGATGCACACACACACACAGACGCACACACACAGACAGATGCACACACACAGACAGATGCACACACACACACACACACACACACAGATGCACACACACACACATGCTTTCTCTCGCTCTCTCTCTCTCTCCAGTTCCGGGTTAGCGCTAAGGGCTGGCCCACGCCCTCACCCAGTCCAGCCAGGCATGGCACTGGGGCTGGCCGGGGTTTATCTAGGGGCCCCTTTCTCGTGCAGCCAGCACCCCAGTGCCCCAGCAGCCGCCCCGTTCCCCCAGCGCCCGGTGAGACCAGGCGCCCCCAGCGCAGGGCTGAGCCCGACCCGGGAGGGTGCTGGGGGTCAGCTCTGCTGGCGAGGACACCGTCCTTGCACTCTACCGCCGGCTCCTCCGCCAGGCACCAGGCCGCCAGAGCCCCGCGAGAAACGGGCTGAGGGGCTCCCGGAGGCACCAAGAGCCTGGCCCATTTTACAGCCTGTCTCCTACCACAAGGGCACGGAGGGCAGGGCCGGGCACGACCCCCGCCAGCCTTGCCCCCCCCCCCCCCCGAGAGGTTTCTCTCGTGCCCGGAGCCCCTCTGGCTGCACGGCGGGGCCCTGGCGGGGCCCAGAGAGTCTCCCCGTGGTTCGTTGCCGTTGTCTGCACGTGCAGCATTGCCTGGGTGTCTCCTCCAGCCCGTTTTCCTGGGTGAAGCTCCCTGTCTGAGCCCCCTGCAGCCGCCTGGACGCCGGTTAGCGCGCGCTGTTGCATCAGGTTTGCCGTGTGTGTCCAGGTGTCTGGCAGAGAATGCTAAATGGCCCTTGGGGGAGAATCCGGGAGCCGCGCTGCCTGGGTAGAAGTGCGCCTCCTGCTCGCTGGGCTGGAGAATTATAAACAGCGGAGGAGCATCTGTTTGGGAGCCAGAATTCAAATGGAATGAACTCGCTGAACAAGCGCAGGCAGCTCTGGGCGCATTATTCCACAGGCCAGGCAAATCTACAGGGAGCACATCCGCCTGCCAGGCCTTGGCACCGCAGATGCTGCACTCCCAGTGCCAGCCCTGCAGTGGAATTTGCAACGGGAGAGACCTGTGAGAGGGGCAGGCTTATCACAGCAGCCCCCTTCGCAAAACTCTGCACTTCCTGAAAGAACCTTCCAGTGCAAACCTGCTTCATGATTTGTTGGCGTTTTCACCATTTCTTACTCTGCAAGAGTCTCGGGAACCCAAGGCCAGTTATTCCAGACATGACAGAGAGGCTGGAGGGCTGAGCAGGGCTGCATGGACAAAGCAGGATAAAGAAAATTGAAAAGATGAAGGGCAGCTGGTAATTCGTTGCACTGTTTATTACACAGAGAGGTGTGTATAGATTTCCTGTTGAAGTAAATTGTAGGTAAATAAAGAGGTCATCAGATTTCCTAGGGCTGGCATCTCACCACTGCAAGCTGTTGACACTGGTCTGCAGGACAGTTCTGTAGTTAAAAGGCTCCATGTATTGTGTAGTTGCAGCTAAATGATGTGTGTGTTTATTAACAGCTGCCACAGACAGAACAAGAAGGGATAAGACAGAAAATATCTTATTGCCTCTGTATAAAACCATGGTACGCCCACATCTTGACTACTGCGTACAGATGTGGTCACCTCATCTCAGAAAAGATCTCTTGGCACCGGAAAAGGTTCAGAAAAGGGCAACAGAAATGATGAGGGGTTTGGAATGGGTCTCATATAAAGAGAGCTTAAAAAGACTTGGACTTTTTAGCTTAGAAAAGAGGAGACTACGGGGGGATATAATAGAGGTCTATAAAACCATGACGGGTGGAAACAGTGAATAAGGAAAAGTTATTTACTTGTTCCCATATTATAAGAACTGGGGCCACCAAATGAAATTAACAGGCAGCAGGTTTAAAACAAACAAAAGGAAGTTTTTCTTCACGCAGTGCACAGTCAACCTGTGGAACTCCTTGCCAGAGGAGATTGTGAAGACCAGGACTTTGAGTTCAAAAAAGAACTAGATAAACTCATGGAGATTAGGTCCATCAATACTTCTTAGCCAAAATGGACAGGGATGGGTTCCTACCTCTGTTTGGCAGAGGCTGGGAATGGATGACGGGAGAGATCACTGGATGGTTTCCTGTTCTGTTCACTCCCTCTGGGGTGTCTGCCATTGGACTCTGTGGGCCGACAGGACCCTGGGCTGGATGGACCTTGGTCTGACCCCGTCTGGCCGTTCTGATGCCCTTGTGAGACGCAAACGCTGGGCTGGCGGTGGCTGTTAGTGGCTGGCGGTGGCTCAGAGCCTTTGCCGTGGGATGTTTCCTGGCACTCAGTGTGATTAGTCACGGAGCAGGAATGGAGATTCCTAGTGTTGCCCGTGGCCAGGACGCACAAATCCAAGCGCTCAGGCAAGGTTTCAGAGAGCCCCGGGTATTCAGTCTCCCACACAACCAGTCCCATAGAGCAGTGGTCACCAGCCAGTCGATCGGGATCTCCTGGTCGATCCTGGCGCCTCTGGCAGGGGATCCTGACTGCTTTGGCCAAGAGGCTAGCAAGCGCCAGCACTTCAGCTACCCCTCTACCCTACTGTTGCTCATCTCCTGCCCTCTGCCTTAGAATCATAGAATCATAGAACTGGAAGAGACCTCAGAAGGCATCAAGTCCAGCCCCCCTGCTCTAGGCAGGACCAATCCCAACTAAATCAACCCGGCCAGGGCTTTGTCAAGCCGAGACTTAAACACCTCTAGGGATGGAGACTCCACTACTTCCCTAGGTAACCCATTCCAGTGCTTCACTACCCTCCTAGTGAAATAGTTTTTCCTAATATCCAACCTGGACCTCTCCCACCACAACTTGAGACCATTGCTCCTTGTTCTGCCATCCGTCACTACTGAGAACAGCCTT